>NC_140623.1:35201549-35822382 GCF_057382275.1 Copadichromis virginalis
AGATGACTTCACGGCAGCTACGGGACACATCCATTTACAAGATAACTCCCAGGAGCTTCTGCTAGGCACCTACACGACTAAATCAACACCTGTTATACACCTTCACTTCACCCGGAGGAACCTGCTTCTGGCTGCTGGAGCCTTCAATCCTTGAGACTATTTCCCTCTGAGAACATAATCAATGGAAGCTAGAAATTATGCAAAACTCTGACTGCCAGAAGTAACTGAGGAAGGTTATGGCACAGTGAAAATAACTATTTATCAGTTTACATTTGGCTAGCATAACAAATTAGGTTAGCCAACTATGAGAGCCAAACAGAGGACTGTATGTTTAAGTCGTTGTGTTGAGTACAGCCTTACTGAATACATGGCTGACATTTCTGTATTATAGTCTTTTATACTGGTGCACACTGTAAATAAAGAAAAGTGTTTTCTATGTTTTGGGCATAGATGTTTTTATTGTTAACATTGGAAAACCAAACACTCAAATTTCATTACAAGCATGTCCAGCTGCTCTTTCCATTCCAAGCTGTTTGAAATGATGGGCAAATGGAAGCCTGTAAGGACAAAAGAGAGTCAATCAATTCAACTGAATAACTACAACATGGTGCCAAAGAACACTTTCACATGTGGCAGAGTAAACGAGTTGCTTCCCCAATACTTTTCAAAACGAGCAAGATATGAGTTTCTATTCGTTAGCAATTTATCGTTTTTATGCACAGCAAAAAACATTGTTTGCATACCACAGACAAAATACACATTTAGTGCAAATATGCAAGTGTAGTAATAGATAAGCAGAATAAGCATGGGTGATAAATATGGATCATAACTCTTCTTTCAGCTGCTCCCTTCAGGAGTCACCACAGTGGATTATCAGCCTCCATCTCTCCCCACCCTAGCATCCTCTGTCACACCAACCCCCTGCATATCCTCCTTCACTACAGCTCCATATTACCATATAAATATGGGTCATAAATTCTACCATTAAGAGCAGAATAAAATTCTGTGTAATAAAATATAATTCAAGCTAACAATCAGAATTTCATCAATGTTTTGGTTTAGCAGGGAGTAGTGAAGCGTTACTATCGCAGTTTGAAAATCAGATATATTTAAAAGAAATAAATCACCTAATGACAACAGTAACGTTCTGCTAAAATTTGACTTGACCATAGTACTTGGAAAGCTGGTGGCTGGTTGCTTGCCTACAGACTGTTAACACTGAAAAGCAGAAAGACTAACATACTTACATAATCACTTTTCTGTGACAGCAGGCTTTTTCTTAGGCTTCAATTTGAAGAAAAGGGCGATGGCTGCAAGGCTAGCATATGTGGCCAAAACACACTAAAAAAAAAAAAAAAGGGGGGGGGGGTATATAAATGCTGTGAGCAATGCAGTATGACAAAGTATGACAGCAGCAGGGACGTAGAGCTTCTTGCTTTTAAACAATTATACAATTAAGCAGTTTATATACACAACTCACATTCCTCCTTCCTGTGATTGTGTATGAATTGAAGTACTTGGCAATTCCAGTGAACTGGTGCTGGGTTCCAGCGTCATGTCCTGCCATGATGGATATCAGATGGTCCTACACAAGAAAAATGGCAAATAAATAATTAGTATACTATATGATAAGCAGATATATTGACTGTACAGAAAAATAACGTCTTCCAGATGCTCCCTTTAGGGGTTGCCACTGTGCATCACCTGCCTCCGTCTCACCCTATCCCTAACATCCTCGACTGTCACACCAAACCTCTGCATAGCCTCCTTCGCTACATTTGTGAATCTTCTCTGTGATCTTCCTCTTATCCTCCTGTCTGGCAGCTCCAGCATCTTATTCTCAATTTAACCACCCTCTTCTCTACACTCAAACCATCCTATCCTCCCCTCTTGAACTTTGTATTCAAAGCGTTCAACCTGAGCTGTCCCTCAGATATATAATAATTTCTAATTCTGTCCATCCTGGTTACGCCCAATGGAAATTTTAACATCTTTAACACTCCCACTTCCAGGTTGCCCACCTGTCTTTCTGTTAACGCAACCATCTCACTACCATCGTCTAAAACTCCATTTTCACTCTTGCTGAAAGAACAAGTTCTCCCAAATGATTATTACACTTTGTAAGTAAATCATGTCTCTATTTAATGGTAGTGATTTGGTTGGGAGCTATTGATCAGAGAAGGCATGACACGACATATTATCATTTTCTGTAAATGTAGAGAGAGGTGAATTCAGAAATCATCAAGGTCCTAACAGAGACTATAGCTAAAATAAATTAATTCCTAGTACTGGGTAGACTTTATGGGTGTTATTTGAGAAGGGGGAGCTCGAGCACGTTTGCAACTACTACTCTGATGCACAACAAAAAACCTATCGGTAAATTAGCTACTTAAAATTAGTACCAGCATAGTTACATAAGAGAAGTTACAGCCTTTATAGTTGCTAGCCCAACATGGTACGTCATTAAAATATGACCGACGTGAAGGACATGTCTTCGCATGAACACCTAAAATGCCAGGTTTTGCTTCTGGTTAAACAACGCTGCAATTCAAATGCATTAATACAAGACATTTTAGCGAGTAATGCACACTCTGTAGTCAGTTAACGTTAGCTTGCTAGGTTAGCTTGCTAGGTAGTTTATTAGTTTCAGATCCATGGCTTAAGCAGTACAACATCACAGATGCATTGTAAAGACAACTTGACTCTACTTATAACTGCTCAAAGCAAAGTAAGTGGTCCAACTTCTTTCTCAAGGTCTTGAGGCTTACCTTAAACACTCGAGCACAGTACAACCAGAATGAGACAGGTGCCCTTCAGCAGAGGCCGCAATGCTAAACTCGCTAGGAAGTCCCGCCCATGGTCAGCGATCTAGGACTGCGCCATTATTTGTTAAAAATACTGTCACTCAAATTTAAGGCCGAGAGCGTTCACTGAATGGCTAAAGTCGGTGCCAATTATTCGTTCTTCGCGGTCATTGGACAAAATTTGAAACGCCCACCGGAGTTTTTCTTCCGGGCTAAGGTCATGGCGTGTTGCTGAACAGCATGTGAGTTTGGATAGCCACAAACCGGAGATTTAATGTAAGAAACCTTTCATGATTCTGATTGTATATTTAAATGTACGTTTACAGCAATACATCATATATTTAAATCTTCAGTCCAGTGGAGGTTTTTTGCTAGTGTTTGTTCGTTTTATACCCGGTATTATTTAGCTCGTAATGTCGTGCATTTGGAGTGATTAGATCGACGAATACAGATGGACTTTTATCACTAAATAAAATAATCTGGCTCTCGCAGTCTCAGTGATTTGAAACTTGTGCACATGTGAACTAATAACAATTAGATGTCTTTTATAATGGCGACATTATTTTTCTTAGACGTCTTAAAGAACTTCATAGATGGCATCGGCGGTGGAGGACTTCCCTCGAGGAGGGACAGCAAAGAAGTCTACTGGGAGTAAAACAGTGGTTCATCGAACAGAAGCGGACAATCTGTTTCAGGTAGATTTTAACTTCCATCTGTTTTTGTCTGTCTTACTGAGTGTAAAAAGAATTGATCTGGGTTCAGAGTGCAGACAAAAGTGATCAAAATTAATAACCACAGGTATGTTTTTCACAAGAAATCCTTTTTAGTTATTCAGTTTCAACTCGGAGTTCCTTTTTTGTAATGTGACAATAGCATGTACAAATGAAAATTAAATTGGAATTTATCTTTTGTTGACCCGAATGTGTTGCTGCCTACATCTTGTGGAGAGGCATTGCCAGATGTACAGTGAAGCCGTCCATATCACTAACCCAGCCCTTCTGCTACTCTGCATCTGGAATCACTTCTGCACAGAAGTACTTCTCAACTCAAAGTTGGCTCTGTTTTGGCTCAGAAACTCTGTGGCTTCCACTGCAAATCAAATTATAAATGAAACAGACATCAGTGAGGCAGAATTGATTGTTACTGCCCCTGATGCATCTAGCACAGGACAGACCTGGCAAAGAGATCTGCTCTTTGCCACACCCGAGCTCCTTAGCTATGAGGTTAGGCCAATATTGTTTAAAAAAAAAAAATCCCTTGATGTCACCTGGTCTTAAATAGGCTATTGTATACTACAACACTAGAGTGTATTATTAAAACATATTTCACATTTGGCAATAATTTGCTTTTCTCTTGCAGTCTAATGAGCAAGCTGAAACCAAGAAAAGAAAGGCAGGAGCCAAAGATGACAGCAAAAAGCTCAAGAAGCAAAAGGCAGAGGAAAAGAAAGTTGGCCTGACACTTAACGCTCCAGTCAAATGTGTGGAAATTCTGCATGTTAAGGTAATCAATCTCCCAATAACCTCTACAGTACATATACAGTATTTGAATGGGTTTTTTACGTTTCATTTCTTCTGTGTTTTCTGCATCTAAAAAAAATAACACTCTTAAGCAATTTTTTAAGCTCTTGCAGGATGCTCGTCTCAGTAACGGCTTGTGTGTGTTTTTTCCCAGGATGTGAAGGAGGGCATGCTGATGCTAGGCTGTGTGAAAGAGGTGACAGACTTTGAGGTGACCGTCAGCCTGCCTAGTGGCCTGCAAGGCTTTCTCAGCATCAAGAACATCTGCGATTCATACACCAAGCTGCTGAGTGAGCAGCTGGACTCAGCTGACACAGAGGTTGGCCTATATAGTAATGAACAGAATGTTGTAGGAGATTTGAATTGTCTTGGTGTTGAGGACATTTCTGCTTGTGAGTGTGCAACAGTGTAATTCAGTCCACAATATTCATAAAATCTTTTAAAAAATCAAGACAACATTTCTATATTTGTATATTCTATAACACCGTCTTCGCTCACATACTCAAAATGTGTTAGCTGACCCTCATACATAGTAACTCTGTATTAACTGTGTTTTAATTGTTGTGCAGCGTTTTGTGACTTTTAGGTCTGTAAAAGTGCCATATTAATTACTTTATACTTTGTAGGAAATCTGCTCTTTGCCACACCTTTTCTACCCCGGCATGGTGCTCAGGTGTGTGGTTGCCAAGTTGGATGTAACGAAGAGAGGCTCGCTTAGCATCCAGCTGTCAATCAATCCAAAACTGGTCAACAAAAGTCTGACCCCGAGTGGACTGAAAACTGGCATGGTGAGCTGTTAGTGAGAGTAACTGTTTAAAAACATCCATCAAACCTGCATTTACAGAAATTGTTGTATCTTTTGTGTAGGTCTTGAGTGCGTGTGTGGAGAGCGTGGAGGATTACGGCTACATCATTGACATTGGTGTCAGTGGAACCAAGGCCTTTCTGTCTAAGGAATCCCTGAAATTCAAACACAACAATGCTCAAGGTATGGAAAATAACTTGTTGCTCATTTTGGGAAACAGTTGTTTTGTTTTTCATGCATGATTTGGTTGTGTTTCATTAGGACATTGCAGATGTTTTCAGTTTTTATAAAACAAATGTAATCAGTTGTTTTTTTTTTAAAAGGATCTCTCAAGCATTTGTGGTTTCTCCACATGTACAGAGCTGAAAGTGGGTCAGTATTTGACTTCCCAAGTAGAAGAGGTGAAGAATGATGGTCGCGTGGTCCAGCTTTCTGCTAACCTGACTACGATTGCTCAGACTTGTGCTGAACCCAAGCAGGGCTGGAACCTCACAACACTTCTTCCTGGCCTTCTGGTCAAAGCTGCCATCAAGGAGGTAAAGACAGTGTTTTTATGTTATCCGCTATATGTGTTCTGCTACTAAAACAACATGAAACAATCACCAGTGAAATATAACCTCTGAACTGCATGTAAAAGCCAGTATGTTGGTATTGCAGGTGACCAAACACGGCCTGATCCTGGACTTCCTGTCCTCGTTTAATGGCCAGGTGGATTTTCTCCACATGGAGCCAGAACGGGCTTCCAGCTACACTAAGGGACTTCAGGTAAAGTAGACCTGGCATGTTTAACACAGCGCTTATGATAAATGGGTGTTTAGAAATTTTGATGCCATGTGATAATTTGAGAGTACAAACCTCCTTTTGCATCCATCCATTCAGGTGAATGCGCGCGTGCTGTACATCGAGCCACAGACTCGTCTGGTGGGAATGAGCCTGCGCAGCCACCTTATTCATCTTGAGACTGGGATTGAGCCCGTTCCTGCAGGTAGGGAACGGATTGGAGAGGTGGTGAAGGAGTGCAAGATGACCGCTATGCACCACCTGTCTGGAGGAGTGTTGGAACTTCCGGACAAAACGTTGGCCTTTGTACATGTAAGTCAGCGTGATGCTTTGGACAAACTTTAACTTTTATAAATCTTGTATTTATATATTTTTTCTTCATAAGATGAGATTGAGATCATTTTGTTGTCTGCGTTGACAGCGGAACCACCTGAAGGAGTCTAATGAGCAAACTAATGAAAACAGAGTGTTTGCCCAGCCTGAGCACATCTGCAGGATCCTGGACTTCAGCCCCATGGAGCAAATTCATTTTGCTACTTTACGCAGGTATGTTACACTTCATTTGAGTGTCCACAGTAAATGTAGGCTTCACTGTTCTGATCTTTGCATGCCTCTCTTCTTTTGATTTTAGGAGTGTGATTGGGAAGCCTTTTTACAGATACCATGATGTTCAGGCCGGTCAGGTTGTGGAGGTAGGAACAGAGAATCATCTTTTGCTGGAAACTTGGCTTACATGTAACTTTTGATTATGAAAGTTTGAGTCAATGAAGTCTTTCAATGCATTAAGAGGATAACATCGACTTTATTAGGCAAAAAGCAAACTCATGGTCTGTTACTTATTGGGACAAATTTTAGTTTGTTTTTGGAGAAAACTTAAATTAACACTCACTCAAATGAACTCATTAAGTAACGTATTAAGTCTTACACAATAAGTTTGTTTCTATACAGAAGCAAATGGTACAAATATCACTTGTTTCTATTTCTTGACCACACCTGCGGTGTTGCTGTGAGGTTACTTTGGAACTTGTCTTTGCAAGAAAGCAACTAAGTGTATTTCCCAAAATATCCCTTTTAAAAAAATCCGTCTACTCAGTTTAATTTTTTATTGCGTCAAACCAGAAATGGAAATTCTCCTTGGCAGATATGTTAAAAATATCTTTGACTTAGGAACTCCAGTTTAATAATTTAAAATAGTGATGCTGAATGGAGAGATGACGCACATTAGTTAGAATTGCTGTAAATGAGCCTGAAACGGAAGGTTTAAACTGTGCACAGTTAAATCCTCACCTCTCTTTATTGTTCCCTGTTGTCTGTGTTACATTCTTTTCTCTCAATGTTTCTCTTTCTCCAAGGGGACAGTGTCAGTCCTGCTGAGTCATGGGATGGTGGTGCATCTGTCTGACCACATTAAAGGTTTGGTGCCTCGAACCCATCTGTCTGACATTGTCCTGCAGAATCCGGAGAAAAAGTACATGGAGGGCATGAAGGTCAAATGTCGGGTAAGTGCACTTCTGCCCTAACAAACAACTATAAAACTTCTGATGTGAAGTTTCAGCTGTGAGCGCTGATTTGCTGTTTATTGTTCCACTGAATATTTGTGTCTGCACACTTTGTCTTCAGGTGCTGTCAGTAGATGCAGAGAATAAGAAGCTGTACCTGACCAGAAAAAAGACTCTGGTTGAAAGCTCCTTGCCGTTGTTCCTGAGCTATAATGACACTCGTCCTGGTCGTGTGTCCCACGGCTATATCGTGAGCGTAAAAGACTTTGGCTGCATTGTCCGTTTTTACAATGGGGTTAAGGGTCTGGTGCCGCTCAGTGAGCTGAGCTCTGAGCCCATCGTTCGTCCCGAGGACATCTTCTACGTTGGGCAGGTAAGGTGATCGAATGTCATGTACACTGAGATTCCTGTATGGTCTTGATTTGTGTTGTATCTGTGATGTATCTCACAAGTTTGCTGGTCTCGATTGATAATCCAGGTGGTAAAGGCTAAAGTTCTTCAGTGTGATCCTGAAAAGGGAAAGATGGCGCTTTCATTTAAGGCAGTGGTCAAAAAAGAAAATGAGGAGACTGAAAAACCTGAGTTTGACTGTGAAGTGGGGAAGGTAAGAAGTCGTCTCTGTGGCGTGTTCAATTGAAAATATAATCTTTTGTCTTATTTTTATTAATTTGTCTTATTTATTGTAGAGGCTGGATGCAAAGGTGCTGAAAAAGTCACTCAACGGTTTGGAAGTGGCCATCCTCCCGGATGAGATCCATGCTGTACTGCCTATGAGCCACCTGTCTGATCACATGTCCAACTGCCCTCTGCTGTGGGAGAGCCTGCAGGAAGGAGATATCATCTCAAAACTCATCTGTCCAAGCAAGAACAAGCAGAATATTGTATCCTTTTTTTCAGTAGCCTGCAGATATTTTGCAGATCTGACCACCCGATGACCTTTACTCAGCTTTGATTGATTCACTATGTCCTCTTGGGAAATTCATACATCATCTATTTTGAAAAATGTGTGTTTCCTTAGCTGCTTCTCATTTAAAGACTCTCACCAAGAAACCAACAGTGAGATGGTCACTGGAGGAAGGAGTGGTTGCCAAAGATTTCTCTGAGATCACTGTTGGACTTCAGCTGGTTGGCTGGATCAAAAATATCATGCCCTATGGTGTCTTTGTGGAGTTTCCATACGGCCTTTGTGGACTTGCACCCAAATCAGTAAGTAAAGAACTTTTAATTTGTAAACTGAAAGGCTCATACTTGTATAACAGTTATATATTTTCCTGGTTAAATTTTCAAATGTTTCTGCTTTTCCAGGCCATGACTGACAAGTTCATCCGAGATACGACGAACACCTTCCAGGTTGGCCAGACGGTCATTGCTAAAGTGACAAACCTCGATGAGGAGAAGCGGCGATTCCTGGTCACACTGAAGATTTCAGAGGTCATATCACCACAGGGGGATGCCCAGACAAGACTCATTAATGGTCTTCAGGAGAGAAGAGCAGTCACTGAAATGTTGGTTATGAAAGGTATGTGTGAAGTCAATTAGATATAAATAGTTGCCTTTTGCTAAGTGTGTCAATAAACGCTGGGAGCTATAGACCCACGAAAGGCCAAATAAGATTTGAGTTGCAGAATTCCAGACATTTAGTGAGACTTAAGTTCCTGTTTTTGTTTTTTCTAGATAACAGTGAACTTCAGCAGCAGCTGGCTGCTCTGTCTGTTGGACAGAAACTGAAGCTGACTGTGGATACTGTGAATGACACCGGTGCCACGTTTAAGTCTGATGCCTTGATTGGTGCTACCATTCTGGCCAATAAGCACCACATGATGGGTATGTACTGAACAGGAAAAAACTAAATATTTCTCATATTATTATTATTATTATTTTTTGCTTTGCTTTGGTCAGTGAAGCTTTAATTTTGAAGAAAATATTAAATTGGTTGGAACTTGTGGATCAAAAGCACAAGGTCAAATAGACGGGTGAGCTATTTAGTGTGTATGTTGTTTTCACAATATTCAAAACAATATTATATTATATCTAATAACAGATGAAGTATGAAGTTTACCGATTCATAACATCAGGAGGTTACAGAGAAGGTATTTTGTATGAAAGATGAGCTCATATGTAACCAAAAACTGTATTTTTTGCAGGTGTTAAACTGACCAACGGACAGAAAGTCGGTGCAGTTGTCCTTCATGTTGACATGCTTTCTGCTTGTGTCCATGTCTCTATCCTTTCCAAGGTGATGGGGAAGAAGAAATCTGTGAGTGTTTATATATATATATATTTTTTATTTTTTTTTAAATTAGATCTATAAAAATATAAATCCACCATTTGATTGTAATGTTTTTAATTTTTTTATAGCTGGCTGAAGGGTTGAAATACACAGCAATGGTGCAGCACATAGACAAAGACTTTGCCGTCATCTCATTGGGTGACACGGCACAGCTGACTGTGATCCAGACTTGCAGCCACCTGAATGAGATATTCCTGTCTGAGTCAGAGAAGCTGAAGGCGGGCATGACTTTGTCAGCTGAAGTTATTGAACCCAGCTGTCAAGAGCTGCAAGGGCTCCCTTTGGTGTCGTGGGAGCGCAGTATGCCAGAGCGAAAGCGCACAGCTTCAGAAAACCAGACTGGCCGCAAGGGCCACTGCTTTGGTGAAATCCTGCAGGGCACGGTGCGGACAGTAAAACCTACCTGCATCCAGGTTACCTTAGAGGATGGAAGCTCAGGTAGCGTGCATGTGTCTGAAGTGGTGGAGCCTGCAGAAGTGCGCCTGGGATCTTTCCCCACGTCATCAGTGAAAGTGGGCAGCGTGGTCACCGCCAGGGTTATCGGAGGACGAGAGGCTTCCAGTCACAGGTAATGATGGCTGTTGTGCCTCATTTTACCTGTTGGAGTAGACATATGATATGTATTCACTTTCTTTGTGTTATGTAGTAATGTAGATGTAATCGCAACTGTTTCTGTTTCAGATTCTTGCCATTCTCCCATCCAAAGTTCACATACACCATTTCCGAGCTTACGCTGATACCCAGGTAAATGTACAACACAAATAAACTTGCATTCTGGTTTTTATATTGCGTCACCTGAGCCTGATCATTATTTAATCCTAAAATATCCAAACAACCATCATTCACACATTAACATCTCCAGCCTTTTCTGTTACTAAAATATTGCACATGTGTTTAAAATGAGTAAAATTTGTTGCACTATAATTTTCATTGGGAATTTCACCCTCCCCAAACTCTTGCATATTTTGTGCTTTTTCTGTTTTTCATCTTTTTGGTCTTTTTTCCCTCTCTGTAGAAAACTGAATGAGAGTGTCGATTTCAAACCAGTTACAGCAAAAGAAAAACTGAGCAGCTATACAGCTGGGGAGGAAATTACATGCTTTGTATCAAAGGTAAGCTTTGAAGATCGAGATGGCTGGCTTTATATTATTTTACAAGTTTTGCCCCAAACTTGAAGTGATTGTACATTTAAAAAATCCAAAAACAATTTCAAAGGAAAAAGAAAGCCAAAAAGCAAGCTTGGAATTTATGTCCTCTTTCTTTTTTCTTCAATGTCTTCATGTTTCTCTCGCCAGTTTAACTCAGACAGAAAGTCTTTGGAAGTCACAACTGATCCCAGTGTTTCTGGAACGGTTGAACTGCTGGCAATGACCACTGATCCTAAAGTAAGTTTGTGTCTTTGCAAATGTATAGGAAGAGCAAATGTTATTTGTAAAAGGTCAATCATCTTACACTTTGTGCTTATTTGAGGATATCGGCCACCCCGAGAAACTGTACAAGCTGGGCCAAGCAGTCCGTGCCAGAGTGGTAGAAGCGAGCTTCCCTCCTCATCGCTTTGTGCTGTCACTCACAGGTAAGAGCTACATGAGGACGATATAGCCTCAACATATAGATTAAGATGTTTCTAGGAAATGTGCAATAATGACATTTATAATGATAAAGAAAAAATGTTATTTTATTTAAAAAAATATCTGCAAACCAAAATAAGGGCATTTTGCATCCTCCTGTTCCATTAAGCTGCTATCAGACTACTGAAGTTACAGTTTGAATCTATTGCCACAAGGTGGCAGCAGCAGCAACATTATAGTAGTAGTGACACAGCATAAGTTCAATATAAGCACTAAAGTAGCCTAGCTAGGTGTTTTAGTGAAAGTGTAACATAACAGGTTAACATTTTAGTTAGCAGTAACTGAAGTAACTTAACTTCATTGTTGATTTAGCTCCATTTTTAGCTACTAAAGTTTTTGTGTTATGTTATTGTTGTTGGATCTTCTAGTTTTGAAATCTGTATCACATAAAATCGGGTTAATTTAATTTCTGGATTCCTTTTTTTTTTTCTCCAGGTGTCCATAAACTGGAGAAAGGCAGCATTACTTTGGGGATAGTAACAAATATTCAGCCACAAACTGGCCTGCTGGTCAAACTTCCCTTTGGGGGCATGGGGACTGTTGCTGTCACAGACCTTGCTGATGCCTACAGGCCAAACCCACTGGCTGTTTACAACAAGGATCAGTTTCTCAGGTCAGTGTGGATGATCTCTGTTATAGACCGTGTGCAGAAAAGAATAGTTTTAAGCTAATCTGCACTAGCTTCTGTTATCCAGTGCAAACTTTACTTTTGCATTTATTTCATTGTTTTTCTAAATTACCAGTAAGCAAATTAAGAGTTAAAACTTTTTGAGTGTAACAACGTTAAACTATATTTATTTAGTGGCTACTGAAACACTACAGCTCCCATCAGCTTGCATGATAAAACAATGCAAGTGTTGCAGCAGCAGTAGATTTAACTGTAACCTGTTTTCTTCTCTTATAAAAACCGATTTTTCATCATAGCTGTGATGTCTGCTGCAGTGTTCAGTTCTCTCTGTCCAGCTGTTACAGTAATGTGACACTCGTTGGCCCACATCTGTGGAGCAAAAATCTGAAAAGCTAAAGTTAGATCTAAAAAAAATTATTTTTTTTTAGAACTTTTCTTTTGGAGCAGCACCTGGAAGTTCTGTTTTCCCTTCAGCTTTTTTTTTAAATTCAATATGTCAACCCACACTTTACCTTGTGGATTTCTCTTTTTTATTAGCTGTAATATTGCTGTGCCAGCTTAAATAGAAAAAACCTTTTTCAGTGGTTTAGTCAATACAAGCACATTTGTTATTTGAAGTGGAGTCAAAATTCAGTCTGCAGAATTCAGTTATGTGTCACTGACATGAAAATATTAAAATATCATCACAACTTTAATCTCAAGACTTTCTGATTAAACATGTTTAGTGACTGTGAAGTAAATATTGATTATTTTTTATATTTATATTATATTTATATTTTTAAAATATTTTTTCAGGTGTTACCTTCTCGATAATGAAAATGACAAGTGGCAGTTGTCTCTGCGACCATCAAGGTATGAGAAGGCATCGTTGTAAAAGTTTGATTTGTGATGATTTTTGTTAATAAAGCAATAAAAATGTATCGTGTTATAATGTGTTCCTCCAGGCTGAACCCAGACAAGGCCAAGCCAGCAAAAGACCCAGAAGTGTTGTCTGTAAACAAACTGAAGGCAGGTCAGATCATCAGAGGCTATGTGAAGTCTGTTGGAGAGCAGGGAGTCTTCATCAGGTAACTAAGAGATCCATTCACAGCAAACTAATGATTGTTTTTAGAAACATTTCAACATTTATTCTAACATTTCTGCTCTTACTTGTTATATCTTCTTACTGTTCTATATAATTGTCTTTCAGGTTGTCAAGAAGCATCATTGGAAGAGCTGAGCTCCAGCAAACCACCAAATACTTTGTTAAAAATCACAAAATCGTCTCTGAGCACCTGCCTCCCAACGCCCTGCTCACCACCAAAATTCTCAGGTAAAGTCAGCTCAGAGTTCAGAAATCACTCTTCAGAATTTATGCTTTGTTACCAATTTTCTACACCGATCCAGCTTAGAATTATATCTTAACTGCCATTAATGTAGCATTTAAAAATAAAAGGGAAAAAGTTCATTATCATACCAAGTTTCAGAAGTTCTCTGGGACGGCTTTAGGTAGGGACTATTTTCAGACTCCAAACTGCCATCCTACCATTTTAGTTTTTGCTATTCTTGTCTTCAGTATTGACAAGGAGGAGGAGTTTATCAACCTCTCGCTTCTCCCTGAGGACACCGGGAAGCCAGACGTCCTTCCAGAATCGCTCGGTCTGCCGCTGCGTCTCGTCAGAGAGGAGAAGAAGAAACAAGATAAGAAGAGCAAGAAACGCCCAGCATCTGAGAGCGAAGAGGTGAAAAGACACATTCAGTTTCTTTTTTACTTTCACATGTAAATTTATTTCATTTCCTTGTGTTTTTTATTACATTGTTAACTCTTTCATTTTATGCTCTGATATTTTTGAATCATCACTTTGCATTTTTGACAAAAACAAGGCCATTGTTTTTTCATCTTCCATTTATCATCTTTGGGTCTGACAATAATAAATCCTGCACTGATCTTTGCCTAGGTGACTTTATATATGTATTGAATTGTGGTTTACGTGGGTCTTAATGGTTCTTCATTGGCAGATCTCAAAGAAAAAGAAGAAGGAATCAAAGAAGGCAAGAACTGATGATAATGATAGTGGAGTAGAGGTGTACTTCAGAGAAGAGGAGGATAAGGAAGATGAAGGAAAACCTGCAAAAGTAAGCAACTGCTTATAAACCTTTACAGTCTTGTAAATCTCCATAGATTGGGTGATTTGAATACACTTAACCAGAATCTTATGAATACGTTCTCTCCCTCAGCAGGTTACATCCAGTGCATCGTGTCCATCTAGACTGCAGGTGACAGCAGGTTTCTCCTGGGATGTGGGTCTTAGCTCCCTGAAGCCTGCCTCTGCAGCGCAGGAGGAGGACTCGAGTGATGGAGAAGACCAAGAGGGAAGCACTAAGGTGAAAAAAGAAAAAGATGTACATTCTTAGTTAGTGGAGAAACAGAACTTTCAGCACATCAGTTTACCCCTTAAAAGACCTCATTCATAATTTATCCATTCTCAACCTTTCTCGGCTCTATCCCATCTCCTTTTCCTTCCTGTGTTTTACCTTAAATGTGCTCTTTCCGCCTCCCAGCCCCAGAAGAAGTCTCGTCATGAGCAAGAGCAGGAGAAAAAGGAAGCAGAGAAGGCTTTGATACAGAGAGAGGCTGAGCTGATGGATCCAAACCTGCGGCCCCAGGATGCAGCTGCCTTCGAGCGTCTGCTCCTAGCATCACCCAACAGCTCGCTGCTGTGGCTCCAGTTCATGGCTCACCATCTGCAGGCTACACAGATCGAGCAGGCCCGCACTGTCGCTGAAAGAGCCCTGAAAATGATCTCCTTCAGGTAATGGTAGACTTGTAGATGAATACACGCACTTAGCAACTTTATTAGTTACACGTGGCACACAGTACTGCTGGCTTAAGTCTGTATGATAGAGATTCAGCAAGGTGCTGGAAACATTGCGGTACTGACATCATAGTGTTACACAGGTGCTGCTTATTTATAAGAAGTTCTTTTATTGTGGTGCAGTTCTTTTATTCCACCTCATCCCAAAGGCTTTCTGTTGGATTTAGAAGCAGTTTGAGTTTTGAGTCAGTTCATGCTAATGCTTTCTCTGATAAAGGAGATATTTGACGACCTCCCCTGATGAGTTTTGACACCTTAGTATATAACAGTAAACATGTGGTTTGGCACGCTTTAGAACAGTTTAAGGTTTTTTCCCAAGGGGCATGTGTATAGGCAGAGACCATCTCACTAACATCTGATGCACACCCAGTCATTTTGTTCAATAAGCAGGCCTGAAATATGGCAGGAATTCCTCAGTTCAAAAAAGAGCTTCAAAAACTTTACTCCTAGCAAGGTTCAAGGAAGTCAAGGAGATGTGTGGAAGTAGGGAGGCAGAATCAGGAACAAGTGAAGGTTTTGTTAAAGCTTTAGCTATCTTTTTGACTTTAACCCCTGCTGCCACCACCTAAACAGAGAGGAACTAGTCACAAAAACAAGTTAAACAGAAGTTATCAAGCACACTCATATGCACGAGGATGAAGTGGCAACAAAGACATGCTGTCAGAACAATGGCTCTGTTGCACAGGGGCTTTCCTCTCTCTGGTCACAAGTCCTCTCTTTACTCACTGCTTTGTGTTAGGCATTTAATAATGTGCTTTCTAAAATAGTCAAACCAGCCTTTCTCACATGAATGCCTTTCTGCATTCAGATCACCTTTTTTCTGCACTTTGACGTTCACTTTTAACTGCAGCAGCTTTTGAACTATATTTACACGCCCAAATGCTGCAAGTCTGTTCTAAAAATGGTTGACTAAATAATCGTAGTTTAGTCAACCAGTCAGCTACAGCAATGAGTAGTTGAATTTGTTTAACTGATAAAGCGATCTCTGCATCCAGTTGCAAGAAAGTTTGTGCACAATTTAACTAAAGATGGTTAGATGTGTAAAATTGTGCCTGTTGTGGTTCAGGGAGGAGCAGGAGAAGCTGAATGTGTGGGTGGCCCTGCTGAACCTGGAGAACATGTATGGCACAGAGGAGAGTCTCAAGAAGGTGTTTGAGCGGGCAGTGCAGTTCTGTGAGCCCATGCCTGTATACCAGAAGCTGTCTGAGATCTACGCCAAGTCCAACAAAATCAAGGTACTTTCTCAGAAAATACCAAAATATTTAGGTATGCATATTTAAATAAGCATCTGATATATGCACGATCTGTGTGTTGTTGACTCATTGTGGGGGTTTTTTGTACCCAGGAGGCAGAGGGCCTGTATAAGACGATGGTGAAGCGCTTCCGTCAGAATAAGGAAGTATGGTTTAGCTATGGGACCTTCCTGCTTCAGCAGGGTCAGAGTGATGCTGCCAGTAATCTCCTGCAGAGGGCGTTGAAGAGTCTCCCTCCAAAAGAAAGTAAGAGGGCCTGTTTAAACATCTTGTCATACTAAAGTGATCATAGCGTCTGTATGTACAATACCTCCTATGTATATTTAATGTATGCTGTCCACCAATAACTTAGCGCTCATGGTTTTTGCAGTTATTCTTAAATATTAGGGTGGCTGTTTATACAGTTGCATCCCACCACCCAACACCACCACTAGCACTGAAACTGATGCAATATTTTTAACAATTCCCATTCTTTTCACCTGTCAAAGCTGTGTTTTTCTACAGGACGTAACCTTTTCTGTGTTCTCATCCTCTTCTCTCAGGTGTGGATGTGATCGCCAAGTTCGCTCAGCTGGAGTTTCGTTACGGTGATGTAGAGAGAGGTCGCAACATGTTTGACAAAGTCCTGAGCACATACCCAAAACGTACCGACCTGTGGTCTGTTTTCATCGACCTCATGGTCAAACATGGATCGCAGAAGGAAATCAGGTGAACAGAAACTTTCTTTTCATCGTCATGGTTACCATACGTTATTCCATATGCTATAGCGTCTGTGTTCCTAAACAGTTACACACTCATAAGAACTGACATGTGAGATGGATAAGTGTGTAATATTGTATTACAACTTCTGCCTCTTTCAGAGCGCTCTTTGATCGAGTGATCCACCTGAGTGTTTCTGTGAAGAAGATCAAGTTCTTCTTCAAGCGTTACCTGGAATACGAGAAGACACATGGCACCCCTCAGAGCATCCAAGCAGTAAAAGAAAAGGCCATTGAGTTTGTGGAGGCTAAAGGCACAGAGGGTACCAAGTAAAGTCCAGATATATGCAGGCAAACACCTTATAAATGCAGGTGGACACACGTGACTTGCTGTGTACTTGTATCCTCAGATGAGGAGGAGCATTTTCCTCAAAATGACCAATATTTTAGCTTGTAATTAAGTTTTTTGTAATAGTTGTGGACTCTTGAGTGTTGAACTTGTATGCTACAATACTGTGGGTCTATAAAACAACAGTTTTGTATGATAATGAGTAAATCATGTCATGATGATTGCTGACTGTTTGAACAGATTTATAAAAGCTTCAATAAAACCTTTGTCAGTTGACTCGTTGACCTTTCAATAAATCCAAGGCTGTTACAATACATTACATGACGCTTTATTTAAAATACAAAAGGACAATATATATAGGGAGACATTACATACAATAGATACAGGCAAGACTAGTTTTCTATCAGTCTCTTTTTTTTTTTTTTTTTTTTTAAAGGGAAAAGGGCCTGGGACACAATCGGTAACAACATCATCTACTTAAATCGTCGCAGTTGTAATCCGGCTGGTCTGTTTCAGCCAGAGGGTGTAGCTGCCTCTGGCTCCTGGAGCATTTCACCTAAATTGGCAGTATTGAAGATGCATGTATGGCACAGGGTTATAGGGTGATTGACGTGGTTTGTGCTGGCTGTATTGGTAACACCCCTGAGATATTAGAGGTATCCATACTGATCCTGTAATTTGATGTCCTGCTCAATGCCAGTAGAGTCATTTCTCTCCGGCAGTGTTGCACCAGTCGTCCAGTGACAGTGGCAATGATCCAACTTTCTATTGCTGCTCCTTTTCCTGTCTTTTTTTTTCTTTTTTTGGTGAACAGTGCAACATGGAAGTAGAACTAGGAGCATTTTAATGAAAGATCCTATTCATTCACCCTTTCTGACTGATTTGACCAAATCATGTTGGTGCTATCAATATTCAGTTCCCACGAAAGCATAACTGCTCAAAGGTCAGCAGCAAAGCTGCTACTTGGGGCTCTTTAACATTTCTTCAAGATGACCCTTTTGTTCATCTTCTCTAGTGTATTTAATGTGTGTGTTTTCTGTAAAGGGAGTCTTTTCTCTTCTTCCGATGGCTCGTTCACACCTCCTCTGGGTCCATAGGCCCCTCGGCACCCTGGGGAGCGTCCGAGTGTAGCCGCAGGATGGGCTTGTTACACATGGGGCACACGCTGCGGATCTCTAGCCACTTAAGCAGGCACCTGACAGGACAAGAAAAATAACAGCTTGAAATAATACTGCATAGCTGTTTTTTTTATTACTCAGGATTTATTATCGGGACACTATTATTGTTGCTTTAGTTTTGGGGGATTTTTTTTTTTTAAGTCAACTTTTAAAGCTTAAAATAGCAGGAAAGAACTTTGTTTCCTGTTGAAATGAAAACATCTCCCACAGCAGTACTGCTGCGGTGGAGCATGGGTGGAGCGAGAGGGGTACGACATGCAGAAAAGGGGCACAGGCTGCTGCATCTCAGCCATGCGTCATGTTGTAACCTGTTCACCCACTGAGCTAGACTGACGCCTCTGCACTTTTTGGAGAAAGTAAAGTAACTTTTGTCATTTAAAAGTGCCACCAGAAGAGGTCACACAGGACTCTCTTGCTCTACTTCCTTGGGATTTTCAACTGCTGCAAATGTTTTTCACATCATTTTTGCATTTGCACACATCAATACTAAAGTATTTAGATATGATCGCAAATATAATCTGTAATTTGTCAAATTTTCTACCAGATTATATGAAGCTGTTGGATTATGTAAAATAACATCACTGCTACCAAATTTTGTGACCATGTCTAAATACTACGAAACAGCGTTTTGTTTGTGCCACCTATTATAATAAAGTAGAAGTTCTAAGAGTGGTGAAACAACACTCACACTTACTTTACAAAAATTCTAACTGGATCCTTTTTAGAGTTAATTATTGATGACAGAATGGGCAGTGTGGTGCAAGTTAAAGAACCACTGCTTTAGTGTAACACTGGTTAACCTAAAAAACAGCTTAACCGGTGTTACACAAAAACAAGAAGCTGGGAAAACCAGTCCACTAGGTTGGCTCTGTCCTCAGGTGAGAATATTAAGTAACACTAAAATTCCCCCAATTAAAATTTTACATCCAGCATTTGGTTTAACCTTTTTTTTTCTTTGTGTGTTTCTAGAAGAATAAGAAAAATATTTTTTAACCATTTATGGCCACTGACTTTATAATCAACCTTATGAGCACCCTCTAAGTAGAATTTCACAATCTGCTAATTTTGGGCTCATTTTAATGACAACTAAATCACTTGGCTTTTTACTTTCCACAATAATTAGCTAACAGAACAACATAACAAAACACACCTTGTAGATTCTCATGTGTTACGAAACTGGATTTTTTGAAACTGTAAATGTGCCCGTCTCTAAAGCAGGGTTGTGAAGTAAGGTTTGGTTTGAGATAAAAAATTTTATTTCCCAAAAATCAATAAATGAATAATTTATTTAGCACAATTCAGAGTGCTGCATATTGAACTGAGAGAATAGAAACAAAGCATTGATCCAATCACACTAATATCAATCGATAGTATCAATATTTGATTATAGTTATATTTGCAACCATACAGACAAGCAGCCAAGCTAACAGTTAAAAACAGTTTTGCAGTCATTGGAATAAAAAGGGGAAATAAACAGTTGTGTAAATGCTATTGCAAAACAACCTGTAGCTTTCACTGACGCCTGTTTTATTAATCTAGTGGGTAAATTAAATTCAAATTAAGTAGATTTGTCCTCACAGGATCACTGTGACATTGCAACCCGTTTGTGTTTATTCTTTTCGCTAAGATTAAAGTAAAGGCTGCCTCTCAGTGTGTCCCACACAAAGCATTTAGTTTGTTGTGATCTCGCCACGCCTAATGAGAATGACATTAATTTAACTTAACCGAAGAGAACGGCATATAATTGCAGCTACTATTTCTACTGAGCTTTTCACATCACTGTTTTATTAACACTCACTTCTTGTGAAATGCATGTGAGCACGGACACACTCCCAGCTCATCTCGGGTCCTGAATTCTTCCAGACACACTGCACAGGTTTGCTGCAGAGCACAAACGACACATAGGTTAGTTCGGTTGGCTTTTTTCTGGTTATAGACATCATATATGTATATATATATCCTTACAAACCTAATACACTTGCCTTTTTGTAGCTAAATTTAAGTGGTAAATTAATTTACCGTTTTGCTTTAAAGTGCAAGTATGTCAGTGTTGTGAAAATGTGCTTTTATCTTAACTGTGTTTTCAGGCAGCAGGGCTATTTCAAACTAAAAAGAGAAATTGGATATTGAATTTATACCAAAATTAGCCCTAAGCCTTGGTTTTAAACAAAATACTTAGAAGTTGTTGTTTTTTTTTTAAACAAAATCACAAGAGGCAGGACAGAGATGTTTTTTATAATGCATTTTGAATGAGTGCAGTTATTCCTGGAGCCCTACATTCTGCAGGCACTCTCACACTGACAGTATTTAAGATATTTTCAGCACATCTCCACCCTGAGTACGTGCAGCATGCTAATAACGTCTGAAGGAGAAACTGATTGAATGAACCAACCAAACATTCCCAGCACATAATGATCTCATCTAAACTGGCACATAAACAATGTGGGCAACAAACAGCTGACATTGTTTAACATAGGTCTGGTTCACATTTTATAAGAAACTATGACTTACTCCAAGAAGGCTTAATTTTTTGCTTGCCCCCTTCAGCACCACCTGCAGAATAAAAGGGGAGAGAAAGAAGAAATGTGTTGGGTCATGTGATCTATGCGTCAGCATCATGGGTCAACTGGGGTGTTACACGGCAGAAAAGATACAGTGTAAAACGGGCATTTTTGTGAAAACATAACTGATATGTGTTGATTTACTCCTACATGGTGAAAAAATACATTATAAATGCAGAGAAAACAAAAAAACCTGCAGTTCCTGTTCAACCTTCCCTGTCTGAAAGCATTATTACCAACTGTCAACACGCTACACTGTTAACACTCTGCTACCAGTTTAGTGTATGGGGCCTCATCACACGGATTACCATTTTAAAACCAGAACGTAGCGACACATAGATGGATTCAAGGTCATCTAAAAGAGGGGGTGTTAGATTTCACAGTTGGCGATATCAGCCTAAGATGTTACACTTGTATTTATAACAGGCCTAAGAAGCTGGTGTTACATGTGCACCCACAGTGCCAGATACTGCATTGACATACCTCATTGTAACTGAACTGCTCCCTAGTTCCTTGTTGCTTCAACCTGGGAGAGACACAAAGAAAACAACATCTGTAACAACTGTGACTTAAGTTCTGTGGATCCTGACCTGTGATTGCAAGATAAACACACACACACACACACACACACACACACACACACACACACACACACACACACAATCCTAACTTAATTTCACAGAACTGCTCGCATTTCCTGTTCCTCCAGTCCATTACTGTGGTTAAATTAGCAACATTTATAGAAACTTGTTTGCAATTTTATTCTCGACTAATATTTCAAAACGTTACTTATAATCATGTTGAGCCTGGCAGGATGTTCATTACTATCTGAAGAAAATCTGATAACAGTATTAGTTGTAATATTTATGTCTTTTTTAAAAAATGATTTGTTTATTTTTTAAATCAGACATTTTTTATGAGTTCTTTACACTAATTGCACTAACCTCATTTATTGGGTGTAGCACAATGGTCCAAAAATACAGTGCTGACATGCTGACAATATCATTTCATGAACGTAATACACTAAGCATAAGGAAATACACTTTGCTTTAACAAACACATGAACTTTATACAACACGCAGCATTCATATTGATTTGGAATGTTGTAAATGAAACTCCAGTAACTTTGTTTCTCTGTTTTGCTTTAGATGGCCAGTGGTCACTAATTTTCCTGCACTGGTGCTGTACACGTGGCATATAGTGGCCTTAACAGCCTTTCGTTGAAATCTAGGGAATCACAGGGTAAGTAATGATATAATGCTGTTAGAGTATGTTGCCCACAATTATCTTACTATCATAATACAAAGATTCTACAACTCTCAACACATTGTAAAACATTCCGACATTGATTTAATAAACCAATTAATATATGGGTAAAATGTATCAATAAACAAAAGAGATCAATGCAGCATTTTGCTGTATTATTATTTCCCCCACCTCCACTAAACCCCCCCCCCCTCCCCCCCAAAAAATAAAAAACCCAAAAGAAACCCAACACCCATGTATGCAAGAAGAGTGAAACAAAATGACTAATATATAGTCAAAAATGAAAGACATGAAGTAGAATGTGCTAAAATACTCTGTGGTGAACTGCAGAGTCAGTAAAAATGATTGGAGTTCATGAATAGCAGCAACCTTTTTTCCTGAGTGCTTTGCTTTTGCCTTATATAGAGAATATTTGTTGTTCTACACAAGAAATCCAAGCATAAATTGTGTTTTAACAGTTCTAAACAACATGTCACACCTTTGGCAGCTCAACACTTGCTTGGTAAACTTGCATGACATTCGCTGCTAACATTAACACATCAATACGTGAAGATAGCTGACTGCCAAGGTGGTTAGGAATTAATTTGAAGCTGCCGTGGTAGCGTGTTCCAAAGCTTGCTCAAACTTGCCCGAAAATCTCGAACTACTGGTTTGTTTATCTCAGACTCGCCCGACCTACCTGAAAAGGTAGCAGCAGAAGATGAGGCTGAGCATGAAGACGAAGAGGCCGATGCCCAGAACAATGACATAGACATTGAGCGGCAGGTGATAGATGTCAGACCCCATGCTGCAGTAGTGTTCAGAACGCTGAGAACCCAAACCACACTGGCATCCTACCAGGAAAAGTTTTGAAATAACAGATTACATACTTAACTTGTTTGCCACCTTCTAAGGTAAAAGTCCAACATGTAAAATCAAGTTTGAGGAATTAGAAGACTTTCTCATTTCAACTCTTTGATGGGATGCCCATGAGAGAGAAAAACATAATAAAATCCTGTTTTCTTTTATAGGTCATGAATTTGAAATTGGTTTAGGGTGGCTGTCTTTTTAAAGCTGCATTTCTTCAGCTTTAAACAGAGAGATGCTGAAAAAGAGACTGCAGCATTGTTTAATCTCCCACTATATCCAGCTATCTACAAAGATTTAAAGTATGCAGCCGTTAGCACCGACAGTTTAAAGTGAAACTGATAGCATAAACATTAGACTGTGCCGTTTGTTTGAGCAATTACTCTGGTAGACAGCTGAAGGTAATTTTCCTTTCTAAGGAATAAGGGGAACGCCCAAACTCTTATTGGCAAATCATAAACACTTTATTTCCAATATAAAATGAAAAGAAAGATTAATCATTGAAGACAAGTACACAAACGTTGATCATTAACAAGAACATGGACAAGCTTCTAGTGCCAGTAAAACTGAGTGTGTCTGCTGATGTGGAACTATAAATTGCAAACGCATGTGACACTCTAGGTAAACTCCACAAAAATCACAAGCTTTACTTACAGCATTTGTTAAGGGTTCAAATTTAGTAAGTGCTTAGTTGCAGGTGTGTCTGGGGAACTGTGACTGGCACTGTGGTGGCAACTGAGACGCTCATAGGACTGTGCGTTAATTTGCTGTGAACAAGACAAACATGAAGGGCAGACATCACTTCCGCCACACCACCATCTGTTCCACAGACTACAGAGATGACTGGTAGAGTGTGAGCTCGTGTGTGTGCGCTCGGGGATGGAAAAGCAAAGCTGCGTGGTGTCTGTGTGGTACAATCGAAATATGTGTGCGTTGCAGGTGGCGGGGGGTGTGATGCATTAAACAGAATGAACTTGGGGGACAAGGGCCATTTGGTAAAACAATAGCAGAGGAAGCCCCACTTCCACAGGCCACATGTGTTCCTATTAATTTGTAGCGAGGATGCTCTTTGCCAGCCTCTAAATGTCCATGTGTCTCTCTTTAGAGTGAATGAATGGGTACAGCTTGCACACTGTGGGGGGTATGGGAAGGGTAATTTGACATGGCTGGGGGTTGGGGGATTTACAAGAACCGGGTGGAGGGTTTCATAGGAAAGACCTATTGTAGCATAATGAAAGATACAATTAGGAATCACCCCAAAGAAGAAAAATAAAAATATGGAGCAAGGTAACAGAATAAAATGTCACAGTTGTCAACAACAACAAAAAAACCCAAACGAAACAACATGTTCTGGAAAGCAGCTTATTTTAAGTGCTCTCAGCTCACTCTTCAAAACACTATCTAAGGCCTCCACTCCCTGCAATTTGCCCATTCACAAGCACATCCATTATCTGAATCCCATTAGCCAACAGCCAGCAACTAAGTAACTTAGTTTATGAAGTAAGTACATGTGCTTCCATCTCTCATATATTTAGAGAAGTGCCAAGGAATCCACTCACTTACCGTTACACCATTGGAATGGTTGCATGAAATGTGACTCCCAAGGCAGCCGCAGTAAATTCAGGCCCTGTCAGGAAAAGGCTGGAGACAAGCCAAACTCGTGGGCTGGAGCTTCGGACACTGAAATCTGTTTTGGAGTCTAGATTCAGTTACACTGAGCTGGATTGCTCTTTTTCTTGGGTTGTGCTAGCTCCCGCAAACAACAACCATCAAGATTTGCTCAGATTCCACAAATCCTCTGGAGGTGTGGTTTTGTTGGCTCAGCAATCTGTGCTGCCCAACATTCCCAAATCTGGATTAACCGCTCTGTGTTAAGATTGGGAGATTTGGGACTGAGGTTTGGACCAGGACTGGAGACCTCATGTGCTCCTGGATCCCAGTGAGAATGATGTCATCACAGAAGAGAAAAGAGACAAAGAAAACCTGTTTAGATGAGATGATTGTTTCTCATATATCTCACACCAGGTGCAGCTCAGCAGTTGTTACTGTGAGAAACTGATTCTCGCTTGATCGCAGTGTGGTAAACAACACGGGCTGCTTTGTAACAGGAAATACTTACATTTCCACCAGAAAGGGGCCTCTTTGACTTCACTTTGTGTCTGCAGTGTCGTCCCTTCACGAAACTCAGTAACAGCTAGCTTTCAAAATGACAGTCCTCACCCAGTGAAGGCAATTATCTGACATTAATCTGTGCTTTGTCTTCCTCGAAAAGCTGCTTTTTTTAACAGGGGATTTTCACAAGTCTCATCCCCCTCTTGTCTCCTCTGTTGTCTCCTCCTCCAGTCTTCTGATCTTGCAGTTGATATTTCTCCTCAGCACAGAAGGCAAAGATATGCTTCCTTCAAAGCCCAAACAAAGTGAGGACAGCTCCATGCAGTCAACAACAGTCCTCTTGCTGGGTTTGGTGTTTTGCTTGCGAGTGTGTGTTTGTGTTTCAGTCAGTGGATGTGTGTGCGCGTAGGGGGGGATCCTACTCTCCCTCTAACCATCTGCTGCTTCAATTGAGAAGAAAAAAAAATCTGAGACAAAGGCGGTGTGTGCGCAAGAGTGTGTCTGCGTGTGTCGCATTCAGCCTCTTGCACCTCCAGCTGGCTTTGTCATGGCAGGCTTCCCTTCTTCCTCTTTCAATCTATAATGGTGCTCAGAGAGAGAGCCTGCGATTCGCCTTTCCCTTCCTCCTCTTGCTCTGCTCTGCCTTGGGTTTGTAAACAGATCTCTGCTCATGTGACCAGCCGTTTTGCCTCGCAACTCTCCTCTCCCTCAGCCCTCCCTTGCTACCTCTGTCCTCCAATCTGTAGGCAGAAGGAAGGCAGAATGAGCCAGACACTGGCGAATAGGGCTCCTGCAAGCATGCTGATGTGTATGTGTCTGTATGCGCACACCCCTGTGCCTGTATATGTGAGAGGGAGAGAAAAGAGACACTTGCAGCAAAGTCAAGGGAGGCCCCGGTCAGTGATATGCGCATGGCTGATGTCCTGACAACCAAAACAAAGCCATTTGTGTGAAATGGAGGTCAGAAAAAGAATAAATGATTCATCGTCATTCCTCACTTCACACATAACCAAACGGTATTTTTGTAATAGTGTGATACTCGCTTTTGTTTTGAATATTTGCTTTGTTTGATCTAATATTATATATATATATATGTAAATGATGATGTCACTGCTTTGTGACAAGAGAACCAATAGAAAGAACATGAATCAGGAAGTACGTCTGCATATGAGATTGTATAGATAAGATAAAAAGTGGGAAGAGAAAAATGACAGACAAAGACGTTGTGTTCATGCCACCCCCACACCAGGAGCCCTGGCTGCCAATTCGCTGAGGGAGAGAACAGCTGCTGGGCTACTGGGCAAGCTGCGAAGCGGTCAAGGGGAGTGCTGCTCCTCTAATCCCTAAGGGCAGGGAAAGAGGGAGGGAGAGAGTTCAATAGGATACATGCCATTTTCATTTACCCCTCCTCTCCTCCTTCCTCCACCATGCTCTAGAAATGGCATTACTCCTGAGTACGGGGGAACAGCTGGATTGGCTGCACAGAAGCACGAGCCTAAATACTCTCTTTAACACAGTGCGTGCATTGTTGGGTTCTTACAAGTTTGACTGACCCGATGTGTTGTAGCCAAAGGTTGTGTTGCCACTGTAGGCATGTGAAAGGTGATGCTTTTGGTAACAGGACGCCCTCTTGTGAAATATGGGAAAAACACCATTGTGTTGACAGCTTGCTGATGACGTGGACAGGAGACAAATTAAAGGAAAAACGTGAACTCTTCACCTCTATAGTGAGGGAGTCCAGCAGCTCTGTTAGGCTGTTTGGAGCATTTTGCTGCTCTTGCGTTGACCTGCTTATCCCTTTAGGGAGAAAGGTCATTCCATTTGACAGATTTTCTGAAATTATGGAAATTTCTGTTGTTCTAAGAGAATGGGCTCTTCAGGGATGACAGTACCCGCACAGAGCACGAGGGGTCACTAACCCTAACCCTTACCCTATGTGAAAATCATAGTTACCGGATCACAATGCAATTAAACCATTTTGGAGATGTTGGACCAGTGTTGTAGATACCATTTCTACCACCGCCATCAGGACAACAATATATTTTGAAAGAAAGTTACCCCAGCTTTCCAGCAGCATTGGACGCTCCACTGATGCTGTCTTAGAGGCATATGATAGCCAAACACTGTAATAAGACGCTTTTTATTACCCATCTTTATATAGGTATATCAAAAAGGTTACACATTCAGCTTTAATTACATTTTTCTGAAATAAATATTTAAAAGCCTTTTCAAATAGAACAGAAGCAAAGTGTTTGCTCGGTGATTGTAAAATAGGGTTTACCAGGGAGTGAGTGACAGAATTGGGGCTGAGCAAGCAAATAAAGAAGATGCAAATGTAGACCTTGTTTTCGCAGTGACATGTAAATTGTTTTGACTGCGGCAACCTTTAGTTTTTGCATAAATCTTAGGTTTGCTTTATTGCAAATGCAGTATTTCTGTAGCGTTATATTCAGAGACAATCCACGTAGTAATCTCAGGTGCGCAGCAGCCTCAGTTAGCTGCCATTATTCATCTACAGGCCACAGCAGAAAAGGCAAGAAGCCGTTTCAGAAAAATCTCTGTGCATACAGAAATAAGTGTCCTTTATCGCTAACAAGATCAACTTTTCATCGTTTTTTTAAGATATAGGTTGCACGAGACACAGTGGGTGCTTGACGTAAACGGAGCTCTTCTAAGCGATGTTTTCATTTCTGTTTAGTTCTGCTCTGGGAATATTTATGGTGGCCTTGCACTTGAGAGCAATACAAACATTCATTAGTGTTATCAATGAGAACTCTCCAGTGTGCTCTAATAATGCTTTACTATCAGCCTGATAAAGCAGCACTTATTAGCAGCCTAGAATTTACAGACTTCAGATTTCCGCACAAGCTCAGTCCCTTGGGGAACGATGAGAGCGTGTTTTCGACAATAATTCATGACAAACAGATAAAACACAGAAATGAAAACAACAGACTTTGGATTACACCCAGTGCCAGACATGTTCTCTGTAAACTGAACTGTATGTGAACCAGAAATATGTCGACAGTTTTTGTTTTCTTAAAATCTATTATACATAGCTACATACATATAGATTATACCATCAGTCAACCAGTCAGTTAAAATAGTGTGCGTTTAAATAAAGCTTAAACTGCAGTGCAGAATGCAATAATATATATTCTATCTTTCGCAAATAAAATACTCTGGAAAAAAATAGTTTCTCTTTGAACTCTTTAGACCTTACTGTAATACACCGCCCACTCTTTTTTCTCCACATCGTGAGTGTGACTCTTTACAAACCCATTTATTTCCCCGTTAATGTTTCCATTCATTTCCCCCTTTTTTTCACCATCTTCATGTTCTTTTCTCAGAGCCAGAGGTGGTTTACAGGTGTGCCAGTTCCACAAAACTTTGTTCATATCATCCTGGGCTCTGATACCCAACAGCTTTTCCTCATCACTCTTCCACGTGTCTTCATCTTCGTTGTCGCTGTCGTGTTTGCTGTGATGGCGGTGGAAGCTTCTCATCTCTCCGCTGATGTTCTCAAAGTATTGCTGGATGCAAACCTTGGCAAAGCTCTTGGCGTGCTCCTTACAGGTTTCATCGAACATCTTGCGTTCAATGTCAATATAATGGGACCAGTATTTGGTTTTGAGGAAGGCGGCCTGGGTGAAGCATGGCCGAATAGCTCGGATCAGGAAGGCAGCGAAGGTCATCATGAGCAAAACCATCCATCCGCATGCCTGTGAAATGCAGAAATGATAAATCCAGCAAAATGACCACTATTTTGAGCTCTCTAATGATGCACTATAAACAAACTATAGATGTTAGAAGGATCACACATAGACATCCTGCTAATCTTCACTCCTTCTGATTTATCTGTGCTTGTGCAGCTACTGAAAATCAGATGTGGTGAAGAAGGCATATTTAGCAGCTTCTTGACAGCGTCATAGCTCATTAACAGAATCTGTATATCAACTGACTTTTTAGAGATATCTTACTTTTAAGCCTGTATAATTGCCCTTCAGCTGATCAAAGACCTAAATAACAGTGTGGGTGTTTTTGGAAGAAGTGGAAGAGGTCCCAGTTCCATGAATAATAAATTTCAAGGCTTATCTATTGCTCTAATAAGCCAGCAGGAAAGCTTCAGTGAGCTCAAACTGTAAAGTGAATTATAGTCTGGCAGGGAGATTTAAGTTAAGAGCAGTCTTTGAGGAATAAAGCGAAGAAACTAAAATTAGTTTTCCTTGTTTTGAAGTTAAAATAGTTCAGTGAAATGACAGCCAGGGCTGAAGCCAGGATTTTAGAGACACTGAGGTCACGAGGGCCCACATTGGTACTCTTTTGATGGTTTTATTTAATTAGATTATTCATATTATTATTATTTTTTTGTGAATTAAATTTGATTGCGTAAATGCCTTTTAAAGGACAACTCTCTACAGTTTAGAAAGATGGTGAATCTTTGGTTCCTTATTTAGCTATTCATTTAGTTAGCTTAAGAGTCAAATCTAAATCTGTTCAGCCGAACAATACTTGAAACAGCCAAATACAAACTCACCAATTTATTTTTTTTAAATTAAATATTGTCAGCTAAGGGCAGTGTTGTCATTTTGTTGTCAGTCATTTTGACTTGCCATGGAGAAAAACTGCAGGTGGTACTAATAACAGTAACAATACGTCTTTTCTAGTCAGCTACTCGAGTGACAATGAGTCAGCACGAACAATACCAAGACTGTGGAATTCAGCTACCATTACTTTTTAATGGAGAAATTATTGACTGATACCAGCAGCTGGACAATACCGACATTTTGTGTTCTATTTATTTTGGTTTTGGCCTGTTTATCCACATTGTTTCTGCCAGGGAAACAAAAGAAATCTGCATAATTAAAAATTGGATCACATGAGCCAGACTTCCCTCAAAAGAGCCTCGAAAGATCCCTTAAAACAGCTTGAAATCTTTCAGCTCTTCATTCTGCTGTGTTTGAAGATGTAGTCAGCACAAACATTGGCCACTCACAATGATAAATGTCTTTTTTTTAACCGTTGGTGTAAATCAGCAAGGATGACACCAAAGTCCTTCAAGAAGCAAAGCTCACCGCTTTGCTCCCATCTTAGCAAAATCTTTAGGCAGGTATGTGGGGGTTTATTTTTAAACGGCTAAATGAATGGAGAGAAGGCCATAAAAGTTATTTTCTTTATGATCATAGGGACAAACCTGAAAAAACCCACTAACAACTAAAGCTGCTTTATTATGGCTCTAGAGCACAGAATAAAATTCATGTTGTGGTTACAGTAGACAGAGAAAAAATAATATGTTAAAACTTTCAGGAGCATCTATTGTGCACTTGTGTCAATGGAACAACATGATTGGCTCATACACCGATCAGACATAACATTTATCTCCTTATCATCTCACCCTTTAGTGGGTGAGATATATTAGTGTTCTCAAAGCTGAGTTTTAGAAGCAGGAAAAATGGGCAAGTGTTAGTATTTGAGCAAGTTTGACAAGGGCCGAATTGTAATGGGTAGGCCACTGGGTCAGAGCATCTCCAAAATTGCAGCTGTGTGGTGTTCTTGGTCTGCAGTGGTCAGTATCTATTAAAAGTTCAAGGAAAGAAGAGTTGTGAACAAGGGTCACGGGCAACCAAGGCTCACTGACGAGTTTAGGGTGGGGAGGCTGGTCCATGTGGGCCAATCCCACAGATGAGCTGCTGTAGCTCAAAAAACTTAATGCTGGTTCTGACAGAAAGGTGTCAGAAAACACAGTGCCTCACATTATTATTATTATTATTATTATTATTATTATTATTATTATTATTGCTGAGCCCTGTCAACCACCAAAAATGTGTGCATCAGAACTGGACCGTAGAGCAGTGGAAGAAGCTAGCCTGGTGTGATGAGTCACATTTTCTTTGACATCACTGGGATGGTCAGGTGCATGTGAATTGCTTACCTGGGGAACACTTGGCACCAGGATTCACTATGAAGAAGGATAGCTGGCAGAGGCAGTGTAATGCTTTGATAATGCTCTGCTGGGAAACCTTGGGCCCTGCCATCCACGTGGGTGTTACCTTGATATTACCAACCTAAGCATTGATGCAGACCATTTACACCCTGTCATGAGAACAGTATTCCCTGATGTCTGTGGCCTCTTTCAGCAGGATAATGAGGCCTACTAACAAGCAAAAATGGTTCAGGGATAGATTGAGAAGGACAACAAAGAGTTTGAGGTGTTGACCAATCAAGCATCTGTGGGATGTGTTAGACCAGGGGTCCCCAATCCCAGTCCACGAGGGCCGGTGTCCCTGCAGGTTTTAGATGTGTCCTTGATCCATCACAGCTGATTTTAATGGATAAATTACCTTCTCAACATGTATTGAAATTCTCCAGAGGCCTGGTAATGAACTAATCATGTGATTCAGGTGTGTTGACCCATTGTGAGATCTAAAACCTGCAGGGACACCGGCCCTCCTGGACTGGGATTGGGGACCCCTGTGTTAGACAAACATATCTGATCCACGGAGGCCACACCTCTCATCTTACAGGATTTAAAGGATCCGTTGCTAACATCTTGGTGCCATATACCAAAGCAGAACTTCAGGGGTCTAATGGAGTCCATGTATCCACAGGTCAGGACTTTTTTTGCCAGCAAAAGAGGAATCAACACAATATTAGTTGGTCATAATGTTACGGTTGATCGGTGTATGTTTCCCATTTTGGCTATTAATATGCTTTTTGGATGAAGATATATTGGTGTATCCTCTAAATGCAGTGTTTTCACTGTTTATTTCACACTTGTATATTTAATGTTATCTTTTTTTCTCAATTCTACTATAAGTAACATTCTTGTATTTGGCCCTGACAGTTTCACTAAGGAGGTCAGTCAGCACATCGGCCCCACATCGGCGGTAATTAGATCATTTTCTAAGAAGCTTTTGGTATCATCTTTGAACAACATCTAAAGTTTGAATCTCTAAGCTGTCTAATATCTTAATCTCTAAGAATGTCTAAACTCATCCAGTCCAGTCTATTTCAAAAGTCAGACCTTAACTATCTGGAACTTTTAGTCGACACTTCAATTTTCTCTCGCCTTGATTATTTTAACTCACTTTTCACTTGTATCTCTCAGTTCTTCATAGCAAGTCCTATTATTAACACGTAAAGCTCTACATGAGCAGGCCCCTGCATATGCAGTGCATCAGGAAAGTATTTATAGCTTTTTACTTCTTCCACATTTCGTTAAATTTATTTTCAACACAAAATTCTGCCCACCCCTTAATGATAAGTTTTCCTAAGTAAAAAAAAAAAGCTTGAAATTCTTACGAATTTATCAAAATGAATAAATACATAAAAATAGAAAATGTACATAGATTTTACAGCCTTTGCTTCACCGTAGGCATGGTATTGGCCCAGTTTCTGCCAGACATATTGCTTGGCATTCAGGCCAAAGAGTTAATATTTATTTCATATTTGTTTAATCTCGTCAGGGTCGAGAGAAAGAGCAAGGCTGGATTTCTGTGGAATGGCTATTGGGTTCTCGGTCACCTCCATGACTAAGGCCCTTCTACCTTGATTGCTCAGATTGACCATGCGGCCATCTCCACAAAGAGTCCTGGTGGTTCCAAACTACTTAAATGTATGGATGATGGGATCTAGTGTGCCCATTTGGACCTCGACAGAATCCTCTCTCTGAGGGTATTAATATAGCACCAAATCACAATGTGAGTCACCACAAGGCATTTTTTATATTGTAAGGTAAAGACCCTACAATAAAATAACACTCAATGCATCATGACTTCAGTAACCGCGGCCTATTGCAGCATAACTAAGGGAGGATTCAGGGTCACCTGATCCAACCCTAACTATATGCTTTGTATAAAAGAGTAGTTTTAAGCCTAATATTAAAAGTAGAGAGGGTGTCTGTCTCCTGAATCCAAACTGGGAGCTGATTTCACAGAAGAACCAAGCTGAATTCTCCGGCTCCCATTCTACTTTTAAAAACACTACGTAACAAAAGTAGTCCAGCAGTCTGAAAGCAAAGTGCTTTACTGGGGGTGTTTGGTACTCTGAGATCTTTAAGATGAGATTGGCCCTGATTAATCAAGACCTTGTATGTGAGTTGAAGGATTTTTAATTTCATTCCGGATTTAACAGGGAGCCAATGAAGAGAAGTCAATATTTCTCCCACAGTGGCTTCTCTTCATTGGCTTAACAGGTGTGTGCCTTTCCAATTCATGTCCAATCAACTGAATTTACAACAGGTGGCCTTCAATCAACTTGTAGAAACGTCTAACAAAGGATCAGTGGAAATAGGATACACCTGAGCTGAATTTTGAGTGACATGGGAAAGGCTGCGAATGCTTATGTGCATGTTATGCTTTTTGTTTTGTTTTTTTAAATAAATTTGCTAAACATTTGAAGCAATTTTCCACTTTGTCATTATGGGATATCGTGTGTAGAATATTGAAGAGAAAAATAAACTTAATCCATTTTGGAATAAGACTGTACCATAAAAAATTGTGGAACAAGTAAAGGATACTTTATGGTTGCACTGTATATCAAAGCTGGTGAGACCTTATCACTCAAATCATTTGATGAAGGTCTCCTATTTGTTCCGTGTGCTTTACATTAAAACCAGAGTCTATCTAGCTTATAACCTTGGAACAGCCTTTGTCAGCCTACGAGTTCAGCCGATTCAGTGATTTCTTTTCAACCACTGCCAAAAAGTCTTGATTGAGGGTAGCTTTCCCTAATCTTTCTCCCATTATTTGGGCCATAGTTTGCATCTATTTGCCTGTATGGAAGTGTGTATGTTGGAATGAATGCCTGAATGTTGGATCATGTGGTGTCTGCCTTTTTTTTTTTTCTTCAAACGGGTAAACACTTTGTAACTATGTGTTTGGAAAAGTGCTATACAAGTTAAGTTTTTTGTTTGCTATCGAAGTGGCTTATCAAACAACCATCATGGCATATAGCCACCAGCTTAGCTACTATTAATATTTTTCATAAATGTGGTGAGAGAAATTGCACACCTTGCTTGATTTTGTCAGAAAGTCATACTTAGAAACCACTCACACAGGGTTGCAAATAAACAATGGGATACCTGAGATATACACTTGATGTATCTCGATGCTGCCTCTCTTAATTCCTTATCCTCAAACAGGTCTTTACAAGGGATACGTGCCAGGAATTTTAACTTCTCCGTCTCTGACATTCCTTGAATGACACTGGAATTCGCAAACCTGTCAATATCCAAGCTGATGCTGAAAGCGCAGAGGAAGCTCTTCCCATCCATGAGAGTGACAGACACCCACACTGCAGGGGCAATCAAAGATCTCTGTGTGATTGAGCAAAACATGTAGCGCAGGATTGTTGGATCCTTGATTCTTTTCCCAGTGGGTCTTTTCCACTCCTCTGCCAACACTGACACATTATTGTTCAATACAAAACCTAACAAAAAGAACCATATGGGAGGAATAAGAAGCAGTCCGATCCCATAGGTGTAGTTATACTCTGGCATACAGGGACAGCTGAACTCAAACGCTGAGTACATTTGAGCACTAGCTAGTGCCATGATACCACAGATTCCATTCATAAAAGACTCCTGGTTGGATTGGAGAAACTGGAACATCATACGAAACTTATCCATCTTGAGAAATGTGTCGGGTCTTTAGTTCACAAATACTTAAACCTGTTAAAAAAAGGACAGTAACATGTTTAAGATAAGGCAAAAAAGGCATAAAATCAGATTTTTACGAGAAATGATTATAGGTTCTAGTAAAATCTTTATTAATGGTTAAAAAATAATTGCAAATATTTTACATGTGATATAGAAATCTATAAAAGATGGCAAAGATCAACTTTTGGAGTGCCATACTGTGAAACAACTATTTGAATGTTGAATTTTAAGGGAAAATAAACCATCAGGCCAAATGCTATATGTGTTATTAAGCAGTCAAGTAAGTGATAAATAGACTTTTGGTTCTGCATTCCTTTTTCTATTGAATTAGAGGCTTAGTAGGTAGAGAAATATCACAACACTGGACTGTCAAAATTTATTAAAAGTGATTATTACTTATCTTTAAAGCATTTGGAACTTACTGCATATTCATTAATTAGGCCATAAAACATAATTTATTAAAGGCACCATGTTAAATAGTGATATTATAATCTCTGTAAACTATGACTTCTACTTTAAAACAGCTTTAATGTGGACTGGGCTATCGGTTTAATATAGAGGAATAAATACAAGAAATACATAAAATACACTTACCTCTTTAAACAAGAGTCAATGAATAGATCAAAGGTTTAAAAAAACCATATAAGGACAGTGTCCATAATAGAAGTTTTGCTGTTGTACTTAGCAATCATCATACCCCTGACCAACTGAAAGGTGCTTCTCGAACTCTCTGTCCAAAGCGAGCAGCATCATCTGTCATCATGCCCCTCCCTTCATAGGCACCTGTCTTTAGTGTGATGCCAAAACAAATTCTGATTCACCCCGCATTCTCAAAAGTACACCTGTTAAAGGGAACATATAGTTTCCATCGTTTCTGGGAATGCCTTTATTTGCTAATATGCATGCAGTGTGTGGTGAGGTTTATTCGAGAAACCCGAACTTCGAGGGTGTAGTTGTGTTAATGTGTAGTCGTAACAACGAAGACATGCAAAAACACTTTCAACCCATTCAAATATCTGTGGCTTTGGCTGGAAAATGTAATTGTCTAAGAGGTGAGGGTTCAGCCTGTTCTCACTTGCGTAATCAAAACCAGAAGAATCAAATCGAAGGCTTCACTTTTAAAATATAACTACTAATGTTATCACATATTGATTACTTTATTTCACATAACTCTTTTAGAGCACCTGGACCCACTGACTGTAATAGAGCTTGACAAACCAGTTAGAAACCCACAAGAAGATAAAAGACAGAGGCACTCTCTGCTATTCATGCATATAAAACACCATTGTTTTTATTTGAACAAAGGTAGGTGGCTAAATGCGTTCATTTCATAGTATACTATGAAATGATCTAAACAACCTCATACTGCTTACTGGTAAAAACTGTCTAACCGATTCAAAGTAATTGCTCAATTCTGACATTTTGAAATTGCAGTTGAATTTACAGGAAGTCTGTGCTATCTTTTCTTCTGTCTATTGCACAGGAAAATGTCACAGCAGAGCACATGGGCAGGGTGTGCAGGAAATAAGTCACAGAAGGCAACCTACATCTAAAATAGGAAGAGATCACAGAACCTGCGGCTGTGCAAGGTTGATCTCTTAGTTCCGTCTGTATACCTATTCAGTGCGTTGCATTATTGAGATAAACATACTTTCTGGTGCGTATTCTTCTTCTCTTTTAATGTCATGTGCAAAAAGTAATCTAGTATTTAGCATATAAAGTAACAACAGAAAGAAATAAGTAAAGAGAGGAAGTTGCTTCGTTCTCTGTTTTCTTGCATCACTGTAAAATTTGCTAGCAGGAACATTGTTTTTGAATTATTTTAATGGATAATTGCAAGGTTTTAGATTCAGTCGTGTTTTGTTTTATTAATCACTAATTAATCACATGCATTTTTATAATTGACTGAATGCTGCCATTTAATTCACTCATAGACAATACTGACGATGCAAGAAACTCTGCTGAGAGTGTTTGTGGTGGGTCTCGGTCTCCTAATGTGTCCAAAGGATGACCCTGGAGTTGAGGAATGGGACGGTATTGTCAACAAGGACATGCAAAGGCATGAAGAGAAGCTGCTGAGAGAGGAAGAGAAACTCGACCAGGAAATGCCACCTGTCAGTGAGAAAATACACACAGACAAAAATGAGACTGAACATGACAGAAACTTTCATGATGAACAGAAGTCTGATCAAAACGTCACTGAAAAAGACAAACTTTTAGAGTCAGAAGGACATGGCAGCAATCATGAATTACTACGGGGCCGATCCACAGCTAAATCAGATCCAAGTGTGCCTAAAAATGATAATGCTGAACCAGAGGCTGCTTTAAAGACATCACAAGATGCTAATGAGCTAAAGGGAAAAGATATCCATACTGACAGCTCTTTTGGAGACCCTGGCAAACCACAGGGGCAGCATGCAAGACCTGAGAAGGAAATATCTAGTTCCAAAGGACAAGACACACCTTTTAAAAATGTCAAGACATCAGAAAATGAAACCTCAGAGAAATCAATTGCAGAATGGGAAAGAGATTACCTCTGGTACATTTGGAACACATTCTCAGTGATTTCCATGATCCGTTTCTGTTGGAAATACCTGAATAGGAATTCCCAAATGACACAAATAGCAGCCTCCCCTGTGACGTGCGCTGCTGATGAAGTGCAGCTACCAGACATCGGCACACTTAACGATTTTTATGCTAAATACGTTCAAGAATCATCTCAAAAGAAGTGGAGGAAGGATGAGTTTCTGGAAGGATTTGCAAATGACCTACTAGATGCTATGAGGACCATATGTGGTAAAAATGGCAGTATGGTGATTGAGGACTTTCAGATGCTCAGTGCCTGTAATATCATTGTCCCTTTGACCCCACCTAAGCCATTTAGTTTTCACATTCAGCTCTGTAACCACAAAGGGAGGGATTTTTCAAATATGCCAGTGTGCGGTCAAATAAAACTTTTGGAAAATAAGAAAACCCAAGATTGCCCCTGTCAGACCTCTGATGCAGATGAGGATATGGTTTGCCTGCTGCATTCTGACCACAATGAGAACGTAAGGACAGAAATTACTGAGGTTTGTGATGGTTTTCTGTGCTCAAAGAACACTCCTTTCTTGTCAAAATCACTGGTCTCCAGATGGTTTCAGAGCACTATAAAACAAGCATGGAGACTGATTTCACACAAGTATGAGTTTGAGCTCAATATTCACTATATTGATGCTCCTGGTGCTCTAGTGATCAGGTTCAAGTCAGGCAAGAAGATCACCTTTAGTATGAATCCCGTGGTTACATTTAATGATGATGCTTATTTTTTCATCACACCTTGGTCCTCAAGTGATGCAGATACTTTCTGGAGACTATCCTTAACCAGCTATGAAGACCATCTCCTAGAACATCTCTCGAAACGCCTGCCTGAAAATGCTTGTCATATTCAAGCACTTGAAATTGCACGTTTCCTTCACAAGAGGCAGACTGCAATGACAGGAAGTAGTGCGCTGAAAGATTTTCATTTCAAAACGGCCCTAATGCATCTGCTTCTCACCACAGACCCAAGACACTGGAACGCAAACTGTGTTGATTCGAGGTTACGAGACTTGCTATCCTTTATAGAAAGAAGCCTTGAGAAAAAGGTACTGAAACACATTCTCATTGGCAGTTCTTTAACTGAGGTTATTGAACTTCCTGCTGAATTAATCAGAGCAAAGCCAGTGAATCTCTTCTATCCTCTTGTGGTACATAACTGCATGTACAGGAACGCTATGATGCATTTCCAGGAGATGCTTAGAAACGCATACATGATGGTTGATGATTACGCAAAATATACTGAAAGAGCAAACTGAACATTTGACGACAGTGCAATTTAGAGTTTTAATTTTCAATTGAACCGTTGACAGTAAACAAGTTGTTGTACATTCATAAATGGCATACTGTGCAGAGTTCAAGAAATAAAGCCGCTATTTTTAAAACAATTCTGATCATTTAAACATTAAATTATTGGTCCCAATTGTTTAGGAAGTCCTTATGTTTTTCTGTATCTGAGTCATCCAAGTTGAACATGCCAGCATCACGGGACTTCATCTTGGGCTCAGACTTTACATGTTCATCTTCACTGGTCAAGTCAACCATCCAAGAGTGACTTGAGATTATCTTCCTAGAAGCTGGTGGAGGGGGGGGGAAAGGTTTAAAATTTTATTTGCTCACATGTGAGACCACTTTCATGCCTTCAGTGTTCTGCAAGACTGTCTGGTTGTCAGTTTGCATCAAAAAGACTTCATTCAACTTGCAATGAGCTAAGCTTAGCTGAGTGAAAAGCTATTGCATCTCATGTAAATTTAAAAATTACCCCTTTGCTGTGGTGGCGAGCAAGTTGATTCACAACAAGCGCACACAGTGTCATACCCGTAGAGCTCTTTCCAGCTAAAACACAAAGCGGGGTCAAAAGATTTGATGATAGCAAGCACAAAAGTAACACCTCGTAGAATTTCAGTTTAGCCAACTCACCTTCCAGTCACTGGATCATAGTTACAAGCCTTCGAATTACGAGTTGGAGTAGGTGACCCCATAAAGATCTCACAGTGCAAGTACTGTTCCTAAAGAGACATTGCATTTAGTGTTTACATAATGCATTTCATGGCATCCATTTCTATACAACCTATTGAGGCTACCTGTGATGAGATCATGGAAGCAGAGTCCTTGAAGATGACAGCTCCCACAGTCAATCTCTGCACCATCTTCGAGCTACCAGTAAGGAACTTTGACTGTAGCATCACCTTGCCATCAATCATACAGCTAGAATTGGAGATCACAGGTTTATCCACTCGCAGCAAGTCACCCCAGTTTTAATTATGATACTGTAAAATTATTACCCATTGTTGTCAACGACTGTATATTTAGGATTTGAGTCTGGGTTGCTGGAAGGGGTCATGAAGCACTTGTTGATGTAGAGCCTTTTATTTCTAGAGCTTGCTGTGGTGTAAAGTACACTGGCCTCAAAGTACATCGACTGTCCCAAGGTGTAGATTTTGGTCCCAGTGACATTATTTCCAGACGCTTTAGTAGGGTGAAAGTGGCAAAGCACAATAAAAGGCAAAAATAAATCAGGCTGCTGCATATGTTTGGCTAACTGAGTGCATTGTGATGAGTTCTGAAAAATGTTTGTGGAACATTTTATCCTTCCCTAAGCTTTCACCAGTATGGATGCTGTTGTAGCTCCATAGTGTACATTTGCATGCCAAAATAAAAGACAGGCAGCTGTTATGGTATATGAAATAAACATTTGCTTGAACTTAAGCTTGTCTGTGGTGTACTTTCTATAAAAAAAAATTTAAAAAAAGTCCTTGCACAGAAAGGTTTGTCAAATTTCTATTTCCTCATTCATACCTAGAATTAAAAAGGTTTGGATGCTACTTTCCACTTTGATAGAAGACTTTGGGAGTTTAATATTTAGTGTTACCAGCCATATTTGAAAGTCTTTACTTTAAAACATACTTAAGGCCTACCATTTGAAGAATTCAAATTTTGGACAGTAATGAAATTTAGTCTAGAATGTTTACCATCTACAAGGGTGAGGCTGAACATTCTTTTTTGTTTCAGTGCTCTGAAAACTGTTCCTCCTCGCAGTTTGGGGTGGAAGCCAACTTTGTATGAGTGAAAGAACCTGCAATAGTTAAAATGAATTAATTGGAGACAATTTTAAAATTAAGGACACTTGGCTGATTGAAAGGCTTTCACAATCTTTTTTTTTTACAAAAAAAAAAAAAAAGTCTTACCTGGGAAACCGACACTGCAGAGGAATTTCAAATGGCATTTCCCTTAAAACTGGAGTGGTTTGTCTGAAGCGGAGAACATTGCTGATGGACAAGTAATCTGCATGACTCTGGAACATAAACATTTCCATTTGGTTTGTCACAGTAAAATATGAAACAAATACATTAGGACATTCACCAACCTCTTTCTTGAATCCACAGCCAGTTACAAAAGAGTAGAGAAAGTAGTAATAGTGCTCATTTTCTTGGTTAACAGGGCATGTACCTAGTTTCAAATATTTGTATGCATCTCTGGATTTGAAGACCCTTTTCCTGATTCTTACGTACATTTTATCCACATGGCACAAAATTTCAACCACATTGTCTCTGCCCATTTCTGCTCCTCCAGTTACAGGAGCAGCAGGAGCACTAGCAAGCAATATTTTCCTGGCCCATTCAGGAAGGGGCCTGACTCCTCTTTCTGGCTTGAAAAGCTGCTTTTGGTCATAGGAGGCTGGGACATTGAGATACTTGGGTAACTTCATTGCTTCAGGTGTTGAAAGATCTCCATGTGATGCACTCCTCTTGAGTTGAGGTGCAGAATCTTCCGTTTCATCTTCATCTGCCACTGTCTCCATTTTTTCCTGGTCTAATTCAGGATCTTGCCCAAACACACCATACTCAGCTTTATCTATAAACTGAAAACAGGCAGACCAAAACAGCAGAAATAAAAACCCAGCCTGCATCAGCCCCATTACTATTACAATTTTAAATTCCAGTGGCTGCCTCACACTGCTGGCCCTTCAACTAATAAAGCAGTGTTTCAGCCAGCTTTTGTATTCTTCAGTTCAGAAAGAATTCACACACCTGCTAGAAATGACAATCAGTGCCAACCAATGAGTGGTGGCCAGCAATAATCAGCTTTTTTTAGTGGAAAGTGGGTGGTGTTAAATTATGCTTCTTCCTAATCCTTTTTGATGTTTTTTATGATGATAATTTTTTTCATATGGTTTGTTTTGTTTGCTTGTGTTTTTTGTTTATTTCTTTTTTATTATTATTTAAACATGGTCAAAATAAAGCGACACATTCAATTACATTTCTCACATTTTCTTTCTGGTTGACAGTTTGACACCATTTTTTTTTATTATGTTTTTAATGTTGGTCTGTTGGTGGTTCCCCAAATTGAAAGCTAAATTATACCCACAACCAAATTGTTACATACAGGGAAACGGTGTTCATTTAACTTCTGGCTTCTATTTAGCTTCTGGCTAAATCAACACAGGCTACAACTTAGCAGGAGTTGCCCATGTTCGGTTAATTCATAGTATTCATACAGATGCATATCGTACTTTTTACGAGTCCACATGTTTGGATAATTCATAACCGTATCGTATTTAGGAAATGGTGATTTAAAGTATAATTTTTGTTGTTGTTGTAATTTTATAACTTTAAATCGTGCTAGGATGTGACGCAGTTGATGATGCTGACGCAGTTCCTTACCAGGAAGTTCCAACATAGTACATAGTACAGTACACTGTGGATGTACGTTTTGCTTCAAAGTGGAATACTCCTCGTAGGTATTTTCTTTATAAACAAAGGGAAGAAATCGCCTTTTGATTTTATTAGAGTACATTTATATGTAGGACAAAACAGAGTCGTTTTTATTTTGTACTTGTAGTTTGTAGTAGAATGCGTTACTGTCGTTTTTGTTAACTGGCTAGCTAACAAGCCAGCTAGCACCCGTGGTTGTTTAGATCAGTTAATATTGACGTTACATCAACAGGAACTAAATTGGGGTTCTAGTGCTAAATCGCGGGGTTGTTTTTCCATTGCATTCAGTGGAATAACGAAATAGCTGCATTTTTCAAAGTGTGTGCGAAGTAAAAGGTAATAGTTAACTTAAATCGTAAGTAGTGCACAAGCTAACTCATTAGCTAAGCCCAGCCGCGGTCGTCTTCCCTTCGGTACCACACTCGGGGACTGCTTGGTTTCTCCAGTGGATGCCTGGTGAGCTTAAAAGGCTCTCTGTAAAGCGGAACCAATGCGTGGGATGATGGGGACTCAGAGTAGTCCTGTCAAGAGCTACGATTATCTCCTGAAATTTCTATTGGTTGGAGACAGCGATGTTGGAAAGGGGGAAATCTTGGACAGCTTGCAAGACGGATCAGTAGAGTCTCCCTATGCGTATAGCAGTGGTAAATATCAATATCGATTTTTCTTTATTATTTTGAGATGACTTTAAAGCCAAATATGACCAACGGTAATGTGATTTGTGTTGGATTATGTGTGATATTAGGAATTGATTACAAGACCACCACAATTCTTTTGGATGGGAGGAGAGTGAAACTTGAGCTATGGTAAGTTTTTAATTTCTTTATTTTTATTATTACTATTTTAACATAAATATATAATATTAAGAATATTAATGAGGAAAAATTATTGAGCAACCCCTCAGTTCTGGCAGTAGTTCTCTAGGCTTTCAGAGGGTCTTTCAAAGTTTTCTTTAAACACTGGCTGCTTTTTCACTCGTGTTTATTCCACTCCTTGTGCCTGCACATTTTTAGAGGAATGTTGTTCTTTGTTTTGTTTTGTGTTTGTTGTTGTTGTTGTTTTGTATGTCAAGCCATTTAAAACTGATTTATGAATCATCCAAGCATTAAAAAGACTTTTAACTAAATGGTTGGACTAATGTTGTCTCCACAACAGACAACTTGCTAAAGAAGTGATTTTAAATTGTATCTTTAACACGTTTTAAAACTAGCAGCCTGTTGCAAAACACACAGAATTTAATCAATTTCTTTAGTAATCTACCAAAAATGCCAAAGAGAATACATTTTGACAAGCATACAGTAGTATTTTTCTCACCAACAAGGTGGTTCCAAAAGTGATTAGATGAAAACCTTGCATATTGTGCATGTTGTGTAGTACTTCTTTAAAAAATTCAGGAAGTTAAACCAGTGCAGGACAAAACAAGGAGTAGCAGGCCTAAAAAGTATTTTCACCTGATGAACAATATCTGAAAGTTATGTCTTTAAGAAATAAGTAGAAAGCAAAGACCTGACACATCACATGATATATGCATTTGGCCTTTCAGTTGATCCATTTATTTTACACCAAAACCTCTTCTGAAATGGGCTTAGTGGAAGAGTGGCTGTCAGGAAAACAGGGAGATAAAGCTGGTGTGTGCCAAATTACACAAGAACTGCACTAAAAATCAATGCCAACAAGACTCATGGAGGGATTAATGTAGATGTTTTGTTCAAATTGTCATCACCAGTGTGGGATCATGTTGACATAGAAATGAACAAAAGGCAGCCAGCGTCCAAAGACGAGCTTTGGGATGTTCCTAAAAAGCCTGGAGAACTATACCTGAACTAAAGGAATTACAAGAATACTCCCTAAGAGAGTTCAGGCTATGTTTAAGAGTAAAGGTGGTTATGCCAAACGTTGACTTTCAAACTCATTATATTATACACTGTATTTCCATGTATGCACTTTACAAAAAATCACTGCATCCATTTCCCATCTCTCTTGGAAATAAGAGGCATTTCAAGAGTTCTGCAGAGTGTTTTAAGCTGGTAATGGCTGTAGAAATGAACAAACCTGGAGTAGGCCTATTTTTCTAGCTTGTGCTTATGTGCCTCTTCAACAGGGACACATCAGGTCAAGGCAGATTCTGCACCATCTTCAGGTCTTACTCTCGCGGAGCACAGGTGACTGGAAAAGCCATTAGAAATATATATATATATATATATATATATATATATATATATATATATATATATATATATATATATATATATATATATATATATATATATATATATATATATATATTTTTTCCTTATTGTGGAATTCAATATTTATGTTAATCAATAAATGTTTTTCTTCTACAGGGCATCCTGCTGGTGTATGACATCACGAATGGCTGGTCATTTGATGGCATTGACCGTTGGATCAGAGAAATTGATGAGGTAATTTCCTTCAGCTAATCTCTGGAGTACAAAGAAATACTGGAAGCACATATAGATGCATGATGTCCCCTGTGTGAGAAAATCTTTTTTTAATCTCTGGTACAGAGTGTGTATCAGAGCGCTGTTTATAAACATTTCAGTTTCAGTTATGTAGGCAAATTGTTACAACCTCTTTTAATAGTGTGTACTTTATGTACTGTCTGTTATGCAAGTGCCAGCAACAAACCTTAACCTCAGGCAACTAGGCGCCAAAATTAACTTCACATATATTGGTAATTAAAAAAAAAAAAGAGAGGCAAATTTAAAAATGAATTTTAGGAAAACGAGCAGCACTGACAAGGCCATCTATCTCAGTCTCTGCATTGATGACGGGTATGACAGCGTAACGTATTTATTTATTAAGTTTTTCAATTGAAGAAAACTTTAATGTAGCTCAAGCTTAAACAAACCAGTATTTCAGCAAAACCATGTGGTAATATAGCGGACGTTTCACAACCCAACTTGACTGATGATACAGCAACGACATCATTACATGATTTTCAGCAAAACCCTGTGGTAATGGGACCGATATTTCACAACTCAACTGGACTGGAGAGAAAGTGACTTGCATTTCAAGCAATTAAAAGAAACCTGGTTTGAAAATACTTTTGAATTTGTGTGTAGATTTTTAAATTATTACCTTGTAAGGGTGGTCCAGAGAGAACCCTTGTTGAAAACCATGTACTTGTTGCCAAATCACAGTTGATGTGGGCAGTTGAGTTAATTATGAGGACCTAGATAATAACGTCTTTAGGTTTTACAATAGATGGATGTCTCCTCGATGGTTCTGTGTAACAAACCATCTGTCTCATTGGTTTGTAAATCTGTGGAACTTCCAGACAGTGTTTTATCCAAGCATGCAAGCAACAGTTAGCCTATCACTGCAGCACCCACTATTAATGTTGGTCCACATGTATCACATTACAGGTCGAGTTTTACAGTGACATTATATTGTTTCCTTCAGCATGCCCCAGGTGTGCCCCGGATTCTTGTGGGAAACCGGCTTCACTTGGCTTTCAAGCGGCAGGTTCCAACGGAGCAGGCACGAGCTTACGCAGAAAAGAACAGCATGACATTCTTCGAGGTCAGTCCGCTCTGCAACTTCAACGTCATCGAGTCCTTCACAGAGCTTTCACGCATCGTGCTGATGAGGCATGGGATGGAGAAATTCTGGAGGCCCAATAGAGGTGAGCTGGTTACGTTACTATATTTTTATTTATTTATTTTTTTCTAACCAGACTTGGGAGAAAACATATTTTGTTTTGTTTTTCTTTGTGTAATAGTTACACAAATCCTTCCAGAAAGGGGATCATGTAGATGCATTGCTGCAAGATTTCTTCTTCTGTTACTCAGATGTGAATAAATCGGTTTCAGTACTGAATCCTGTGTTGAATCCCAGAACATCATACACTGTAGTGGACATCATCATTGTTTGCATTTATACTTGTGTCTGGATTACTTTTTTGATCAAAGGTGAAACTCTGCTTATCGTAGGGACTTGGACCTAATAAATATTAGGTAGCCATTAATTTTCCTCAAAGGCAGAAGAGATAAGACTTAAGAAGTGATCTCTATATTGTCATCTGCAGTCTGCATTTCTGCCAATAGTTTTCATAGCATTTACTGCGGGGTAGTCTCTACTGTGCCCCTACATAAATCAAGCTAGCTCTTTGATAAGAAAACTAAGATTTTTATTTATGTTGTATTTAAAACGCTCTCTATTGTACAGTTTTTGTTTTATTAAATATACTCTCATTTACATAATTAAATTTTATGTAGTTGTTTGTTTGTTTTTTTGAATGTCATGACAACACAAGTGTGTTTTTTCGCAAATGGAGAAAATATAAGATTATTATTTTAAAAGTATTCTTAGTTAAGATACTAATTCTGGGTAAACTACTCAGAATTGTCTGGTTTATGTATGTTCACAGTTTACACTGAAGTTTGCAGGAGTAAAAATCTTTAATTCTATCTCTTGTTACGCAGAATATTCTCTTGCTTAGTAAATTTGATGGATACAGTGAAAAACCTTAATAAGTACTGCAGATCTCTGACACGTGCTCATCCATATTCCTGTGTTTCCACAGTCTTCAGTCTGCAAGATCTGTGCTGCCGTTCTATCGTCTCCTGCACACCGGTGCACCTCATTGACAAACTTCCCCTCCCTGTGGCCATCAAGTCCCACCTCAAGTCTTTCTCCATGGCCAATGGCATGAATGCAGTCATGATGCATGGACGCTCTTACTCTGTGGCTAACAGTGCCGCCTCAGGTGGTAGCGGTGGTGGAAGCAAAGCTAACAGCCTGAAGCGCTCAAAGTCCTTCAGGCCTCCACAGAGTCCTCCAAAGAGCTCGTCGTTGTCCCCTAAAGGAAACTGTAAGATATCATAGTGAAAGAGCAGACTGATGGTTCCTCCATAGAGCCAGTGTTAAAAGTGTTGTTGCTCCAAGAGGTCATGAGGCCAGAGAAAAGTACGGAGGCCTGCCAGCAATGGATATAGCTGTGAACTTTCCTTGACCTTTTGGGAACTGACTTGGATGGTTGGTTTCTGTTATCTCTTTCCGCGTGCTGGTGCCATCTTGTGGATGTTCGTTTACCTGTACTCTACTACAGCAACTCACTGTGATCAAGTAGAATAAGATTCCCCTGGGACCAACACATGTGAATCGAGGATTACAACTCACCGGTTAACACTACAAACAAATAGAGGGGCTTCTTTTTTAAGGTTTATTGGTATTTAAAATCTGACTTGAAACTGTAAATACATTACGTGCTCTTGTTTTGTTCTGTGGTGATTGTCTTGGGAAGGAATTTCTTATGCTTGTTTTGTTTTGAATGTTTTGGGGAGACCTGCTTCAGTGTTGTCTATCATTGACATTTTTTTCCAGCCTCAGTTGTCGTAACTTATTCAAAATTCACATAGTTTTTAAAATAAGATTGAATGTCATGAGAAAATCTTTTTACAAGCAGCCAAGGGCTTAAAGAGAATTTAGGATTTATTAACTGAGAGATGATGTTAGTCGAGGCATTACTTAATCTGTAAAACTGTCTGAAAAAATTCAAGCCAAGTTGGCTTGTTGGCAAGACTTAAATTTCAGCCCATTGAAATAATCCTGTATCTCCATCACTCATTTTTTCAGACAACTGTTTACTTGCTCTGACATTTTACACCTCTAAAGCTTGTTTTCTTTCTTGGATCACTGCTTAACTGGATTAAACCTTCCAGAGCGTGATCAGTTTTAATCTGTTAACTTATTAAACAATTGCTCTGTGCTCATTAGGAAACCTTGTACAAAAACATGTACAGATTGTTTGCTCATTTTGGGGGTTTAATCTTAAAAAACATTAAACATTTGTGTCTTGGTTCTTAATATTTCATAACTTGTAACGGGCGTTGGTGAGAAGAATCTTTTAATTTGGTTGCTTTGCAGATATTTTATATACATGATATGTATTTCTGAATGTAAAACAGTATTCACCTACATTTCTATGGCCATGTGGTTATATTTGAGATTGTAATAATTGGTGGTTGGAATATTCTTTAGTAGTTTCATACATTTGGTTGCACTTCTGCAGTTTCCCAGCATTGTTAAATGTGTGTGAATACTAGAAGAACTTACAGTCGTTCTTTACAGATGTGCTGTGGATATAATGCGAGCACAATGTAAGGTTGGATAAAGATTTCAGAAAGGATGTTAAGTATTTTAACCATGGCTACTGATATTTTCTTTTATTAATTGAACAATCTAAACAAATATTTTAATTTTGATCTGTACTCTTATTTTTGTTCCACGTTCAAAGAACATTGGTGAATTCCCACTTCAGCATTTTCATGGTTAAATACATGTATTCGGCTAATGGGGGGCCTACAAAAATTGGTGCATGTTTGCTATTGGCTCCTGTTCTATGTGATTTATTGAGACCAGAACAATGGATTAACAACTCTTGGGTGAACATCTAAAGCACTATATGTAAATGTTTGATAATGATTGTTGCTATCAGCGCTGTGTATTGGGATGAAGCCTTAATTCTTATTTTATCTCCATCAAAAACAGTCAAAATAAAGAGTAAAACTAAGTTGCATTTCTATTTTCATTTATTGTGTGCTTTAGATTGGGGGGAAATTTTTCATTCAGACATTTATCAAGTTCACTGTGGGAATTGTGGGAGTATTTTTGTCCTCTTTGTCAGGTCAGAGGCATTAAATCCCGTGGGGGGGTTGAATTGATTAGCTGCTCTCTTGGTATTGGCCAGCTTTGGATATTGGTCTAACATGGCTAGGAGCGCATGAATGCACAGCGGTCAAATGTCACCCAAAGGTTGCAGGGTCATTTCCAATGAAAAGACGAGGGGAGCTGCTTCTCATTGCCCCTGAGCTGGAGCGAGACAAAGATGATTCGCACACAGATGAAAATGTGGCGCTTTATGTCTTCCCACCTGACCGTGGCATCTCTGAACTCCGCGTGAATGAGGGATGGTAGTAAACTGACCCAAGTCTAGACAAGGAGGACGTGAACAACATGTTTTGCGAGACATGATGCGACACGCCCCGTGTTTGGTTTTCACGCTTTCCGCCTTGCGCCACCGACGACTTATTACATTTTTCTCCTTTTCATTTGTGCACGGAACCTGCTTAAATATAACGTGTATAACATCTGAATGTAACTTACAAAAAAGCAAAGAAGAAGAACAATAACCACCGGCTCTCGTGAAATTAAACAGCAAGTTAACCTTTTTCTTTTACAATTGCCATCTCTATAAATTCTGTCTGGACACATTTAACATTGGATTTCTCACCGGAATGTGTATGTCTGTGCACGCATGGTGAGACAGCTTGAAACCACGACTACACGTTTTCTTTGATGTTTTTACAATGTTTGTCCAGTTGCTTAGCGCATAGTGCTGCTTCATAAAAGTTTGAGACACTGGACGACCATGGGGGCGGATAGAGGGACTGCCCTTTCCACCTCCATTCTCACGCTGAAAAGCTGATATTGCGTTGTCCGCTCATTGTGCAGTTCAGCTCGTTTGTCTAGCTGCTCGACAAAACACACGTCGATTTTTCCTCAGTATTGCACAAGTTTTGATTACCAAGGCGAATATTTTACACAGCCTATTATTTATTACTTTGAAACATTTGGGTAATTTAATGTCCAGCGCACGGGAACTCGTGTTGATCATTGGGAATACAACTTTTCTCTCTGCGCAAAGAAAAGTGACTCAGCGCACGTTTACGCACAAAAAGGGCGGACGCATTTGAAAATCGACAATAATCGTATTCCTGTTGTGAAGACCCAAAGTTGGAATGGAATTACTTGGTGGTCTACTCATACAAAAGGTCAAATATGCGTAATTTTCCCCTACAGTTCCTCGCGGATAGCCATATAAAGGGTGCAAATTGCCATAGTGCACCAAACTCAAGCAAAGTACGATGGACACGTGCATATTTGTTGACTCTCCTTTTTTGCGATTTACTCGAGGTCTCTTTGTGTGAAAGTGTGGCAGGAACCAAAGTTGAACACGAAGGATTTTGTCCAAACAAGCTGAACGCTAATCTTTGGGTTGATGCACAAAGCACATGTGAGAGGGAATGCGACATCGATGAGGTGAGTTAATCTATGAATTTTAATTTTATTCATCACAGCATTTTGCGATTTGTTCATTTAAATGTTAAAATGCTTATTGTTTTTTATATTGTACGTTCAGGACTGTGCTGACTTTGAGAAATGCTGCACCAATGTGTGTGGCTTCAACAGTTGTGTTGCTGCTCGTTTCTCTGATGGCACCCCTGCTCTGCCACATGAACAGGGTGAAGGGAACGGTGATGCTACCTCCGCCTCCACAGCTACCTGTGAGGGCTTTATCTGCAGCCAGCAGGGAGCAACCTGTGACATCTGGGATGGACAGCCCATCTGTAAGTGCCAGGATCGGTGTGAGAAGGAACCCAACTTCACCTGTGCATCGGATGGCCTCACCTATTTCAACCGCTGCTATATGGATGCAGAAGCTTGCATCCGGGGGGTGACTCTAACTGTGGTCCCCTGTCGATTCTACCTCGCTGGCCCCCCCACCAGCCCCCTGCCTCAAGACACTACAGTTCACCCAACCCCAACATCCTCCCAGGAGGATCCCATGCCTCCCACGCTGTACTCCAACCCTCACCACCAGTCCATCTATGTTGGAGGCACAGTCAACTTCCACTGCGATGTCATTGGAGTCCCTAGACCAGATGTAACATGGGAAAAGCAAAGTGACCGGCGTGAACGCCTTGTCATGAGGCCTGATCAGATGTATGGCAATGTGGTTATAACCAATATTGGACAGCTAGTAATTTATAACGCCCAGGTTTGGGATACCGGCATCTACACCTGTATAGCACGGAATTCTGCAGGAGTTCTTCGCGCAGACTATCCTCTGTCTGTTATTCGCCGGTCAGATGATGACTTCTCTGAAGATCCTGAGATGCCCATGGGACGGCCTTTCTCTCCAGCAGATTGCCTGGCGGAAGTCGACCTGAGTGTGTGCAGTGGAGAGCGTCATGTTGACTGGTATTATGACAGCAAGCTGGGCTCCTGTGTGACGTTTAGCAGTGGTGGATGCGAAGACAGCCGAAACCGATTTGAGACTTATGAGGAGTGCAAAGCCTCTTGCCAGAGAGAAGACATGGGGATCTGCTCTCTGCCTGCTGTTCAAGGTCCCTGTAAAGCTTGGGAGGCACGCTGGTCCTGGAATTCCATAACAAAACAGTGCCAAGCCTTTGTCTATGGTGGCTGCCATGGGAATGCTAACAACTTCCACACCAAAAAGGAGTGTGAGGCCAACTGCCCGCAACCAAAAAGGAAGCCTTGCAAGACCTGTCGTGTGAAGGGGAAAATGGTGCCCAGCTTATGCCGCAGTGACTTTGCTATTGTGGGCCGACTGACAGAGCTTGTTGAGGATCTGGACTCTGGGTTAGCCCGTTTTAGCTTGGAAGAAGTCTTGAGGGATGAGAAGATGGGCTTGACTTTCTTCAATACCAAACATTTGGAGGTGACTATTGCTAAGATAGACTGGAGCTGTCCCTGTCCCAACATCACTGTTGAGGAAAACCCTTTGCTGGTGATGGGTATGGTGCAGGACGGCATGGCTATCATCCACTCAGACAGCTATGTAAGAGCCATAAATGAACGCAGGCTGAAAAAGCTGCATGATGCTCTGGGTAAAAAGGCCTGTGACACCTTACTATGACTTAGACTCGTTCTGTCCACAGATGGGTTTTAGTGATGTATGTGTTTGAAATGAAGACAAGCATCAGAACTGCAACAGAAAAGCTGATATTTAATAACTATTTATCAAAACAGAGTAGAACAAGTTAAATACTGCATGCTGATGTAGGTATGAGAGTTTTTTTTTTTTATTCCAACACAGATATAATAACATTCCAGATGTGTTGATTCCCATTGTATTAATACTAATGCTAAATTGCTGTTTTCAAATAGGTTTAAGATTTATTTTCTTATTTGTGAACTTTGCATTGTGAAAACAGCAGCCAAGATAACAGATACACATGTTGATCATGTTGCAAACATCCCTAGCTTGTAATACTAAACAAATAGACATCTGTATTATAATTACTGTACTTTTGCTAATGTTATTTTTTTCTGCTCTTCACTTTAGTTTATCCATCTTTGTTTCATAAAAAATGTCTTTTATTTCATATAAAGTACAGTATATTCTCTTAATTTTTCCCTCTTCAAAGCACTTCTGCCAAGTCAGTTTCACGCTTACAAAACAAAAAAAAGAATAGGCCATTGTCTTAAAGAATATATAGCACAAAGGCAACGTGTTTGTGAGATTTATTAATTTAACTCATGTGCAATACATAAGAATATAGGTTATAGGTTTGAGCACAACAGTTTACATTAACTTAGTTAATCTAATACCAGCATGTGTTAAAATGTGGAGAAAACATGATCCATTTACGGCTCTTGAAAATTTGGCAATGTATCTGAGCTCCAAGTTAAGGCATTTTGACCATCCTGCATCAGGATGCTTCACACCAAACTTTCCTTCCTGAAAAGAAGACATTTGTTGTTTGCTGGCATGTCCACCTGAAAAAAAATGGCATCAGTAAATCAGTATACTACAAAACTGTTCTCATATTTTGCATGCTGACTTAAGATATGCTGGTTGCTTAAATGGGTTCATTACTTACTATTCTCTCCAGGTACAAACCATTGCTTTGTGCCAGAGAATTGAGGAGCGAGATATCCCTGAGTCCCCATTCTGGGTTTCTGCAAAATTAAACAACATTTTTTAAAATCCCCTGGTCACTTTTGCTTATCTTTATTATGTAATTACAAAAACAATCAAAATTTTTTCTTTGCATGTATTTTGTGAGTTTGGCTTCACAAATTATACAAGTTTATTAATTCTACTGTGTGCTTAAGGAAAAACATTTTCAAAAGACTATGATGATCTTAGTTGATTTTAAATATACTGTGTAAAGCCTTCTATGAGCAAACTGACACAATAATTCAGGCCGTCAAACCGACTCCTTCTCAAGACACTTTGCTCACACAGAAACAATAGACTATCCATGTGTTATTTAGGGCTGCCGCCAAATTTTCACTGTCATCTTCACTATGACAGTAAACCCCCAAAGAATTCCCTTTACTGATATTACGCTATATAACACAGTGTTTCTTCCTGTGTAATAAGTGTTAAATCCTGATTGCTTATGCTTAAAAGGTAGAAAAAATCTATTCTTCTTATTTATAAATCAGTTACAAGTTAATGGTTGTAACAAAAGCAAATTCTGAAAAGAATACCGGTAATATATATTTTCTCTACTTTTGAGTCCTAAGCAATCTGGATATACCCCTTACTACCAAGAAACAAGAATCCTATTTTTCTGTTGCAGCATGTTACTGGCTCACTACACTATTTTAAACAGAACAGCAGTGCTGTCAGCAGTGTATTTGGTCTCTATCTGGCAAATGAATTACATTCAAAATAAGAGTGTGGGAGGGTGGACAAATTCTGATCCACATCTCTACAAAAGCTGTGCAAATGGAAGAGTTATTCATATTAATAACATGACATCTAACATTTGATTTTTAAATATCACAAATATCAATACTAGTAAGTACAATAAGGGTTCACAATTCAAAAATGCAGGTCACACGCACACACATATATATGTATAGTCATTAGACAAGCTTTATATTAAACAGTTTTATATTAAGTGTTGTTTTTGTTGTTTTGATGAAAGAACCTGAAGAACCCATAGAAATCGTCAAATGTTGCGTTTCTTCCCTGGACATCGTCTGCCACACTTTTACTTTACTGTGTTGTCCTCAGTAGATGAAAAACATACTTAAGTGGGTTGAGATTAAGTGAAGGCCTAGCCCACTGAAAAAAAAATCTAACGTCTAACGCAGTATGATCTAATTCATTAACCATTTCCACTGTCAAGTGCTGTCCAATCAGTTTTGTATCGCTTGGATGAATCTGAGACGAGTAGAGCCCTGTACGCTTCAGAATTCATCTGCTACTTGTATCAGCAGTCAGACCATCAACAAACACTTATTTCTGAACATTTAGCTGCATCTCCTTTTACTCTCATCCTCTCTCGTCCACCATTCTTTTGACTGTCAATTATCACACCCTATCTCAGATGCTGTGATGAAAGCAGTGTATTTAAGCAAGAGTGACAGAGTCGCAAATGATGCATGAATTCTGAGCCTTTACTCCTGTTGACCTATAATATCACTGCTCAGGTTTACTTTTAACAGCAGGCTAAAAACCGTGGGCCAACAGGAAATGTTCTGGTAGTTCTGACAAGCAATCCACGACCGAAGCCTCCTCGTAAGATGACTGGCTTAAACAAAACTGTAAAAGAGCCAGAAAATACAGATGCCATTACCTCTGCCGTAGGCTGTAGTCAAAGTCCACATTGCTTTGAGGGACGATCTGACCATTCACTGCATACGGCTGAGAAAAGCAATAAAACATGTCACTATTACACGTTAAGTTTAGACTTGATAATGGCTTGTGATCTATGTCATGTTTTGTGACACCAAACGTTTTGCTACTCACCCCATAAGTCAGTAGAAGGCCCTGAGATTTCAACATTACTCCAGCCCCTCTGAATAAACCCTAAGAGAAGATAACATCTTAAGAACCACATCGCAGGCAGGAGGACATTTTGTTTTTGGTTTCTGTTTTATTGAAATAAGTGAGGCAGATATTGTGCAGAAGCAGGCTTAAAGTGATTATCTGAAGAGTTGTGGTGCAAGCATACTTCAGTTGGTATTATTTACACTTATGGCACCATAAATATCAGGGCCAATGAGTACAATGTCAAGCCAAACGAGGTGAATTTTATAGTAGAAATAGCAAATTATTGATCTAAAACAATCACAAAATGAAGCAAAACAGTTTTGCTGCTACAGCTTTAATCATAACTGAACCTCACTTCATAGTAGCCAGTTACAGCTAACGTCAATGTGTTGTGCGGCTGGTATGTATGAGATTGAGAGCCTTCTACATTTAGGTTACTATTACACCACTCGTGGTCACAGGGGTCTCTTTTCAACAAAGGTTACAAAGAGGCAGTTTAAGCAAATATGAAAAATGTCTTGACTATGTTAGCAATTTAGGCTTCTCCTTTCAGGAATTGTGCTGACTTTCTTTAGTAGAAATGTGTTTATATATGCATTTGAAAAGGACAAAATACATCGATATTACTACTACTACTAATAATAAAGGAATCAACCACATTTTAACTTATGATCCTTTTGTAGGTCCATAGGATTAAATTATAAATCCATATGACCACAGCAGGTCCCTAAGGTCATGTCATCAGGACCTGTTGGATGTGCATCATACAAGGCTGAGAACTAAAGGAAGCAGAGCTTTTGTAACGGTGACTCTGGAACTCTCCCTCTGAGCCTGAGATCTGTGGACTCAGGGATCTCTATTAAAAACAGCTAAAAACTCATAGTTTTTAACTTGATTTTGAGTAACTGTTTGTTTTAATGTTTTAGCATTTTTTGTTATTTTGAAAGGTGCTTTCTTATAAACCCAGAGACAACAGTTCACTTAAGTGGTGAACAGGCTGAAAAATCATCAAAATCCCAGACCCCTATTTTTTTAATTAAGAGAAATAATAAAATATTCAAGTTGAATATCAGTGGAAAACGAGATGGCATTATCAAACGTTTCTTTGTTTTGTTTTTTTCTCTTCATAAGTCATATCACTCCATTTCCCCCTTAGTCCTCCATGCCTATAGTAGTGGCTCCATGCCACACAGTTTGAGAGAACCACTGAATCAGCAGTCCTACCTCTGTACAAGCCAAAGGAGAAATATGGATCATGTTGATGTTGAGCACCAGGTCGAGGCTCTCTGGCTGGATTCCTCCCCAGTATTGATAGGGCAGAGAAGCATCCAGGTGGATGGCAGGCTTCACATTGTTCAGCCGGTAGCGGGCTCTATATGCTTCTATACTAATGGAAACAAAAGACATTATGGGAACCCTCCAGGCCATCATTCTGGAGCAGGTAGAGTGGTATTAGAAAGACGAAGCATAAAACTTTCCATCAGATAAGAACTGCTGTGAAAACACAATTAATTAATTAATTATAATTTCCTGCATTAGATCAGATCAGAGAAACTTTATTGACCCGAGGAGAAATATGAGTTCTCATTCAACATACAACAAAACAATCGTATATAAAAAGTACGATTATAAACACAGATATAAATAGATGAATAAAAAACAGATATAAATATAAGAGATAAATATTAACACTAACGTTTCTTGGATATTAACAGCTAATATAGGTGCACAGATGTCCCAGTATATTATCTGTATTTCATAGTTTATACGCATGCACACATCTCTTGTTTACCTGACTATAGACTGGCGATCATACTCAGATGGCTGCCAGGTTATATTCGGCAGGGCCTGAGCAAAGTGTGTGACATGCTGCCCAGTACCGGAGGAGATCTCCAGAGCCAGCAGGGGTCTCCCGGTGTGCACACTATCCCGGAGCACCGCCAGGATGGGCTCCTTGTTCCTTTCCGCGGCGGCGGCGCTCAGCATCGTGCCAAACCCCGGGTATAACAGTCGACTTATACGGCGTAGTTTATGAAACCACTCCAGCAGGTCGGCGTAACGTTACAGCAGACTGAGTCACTCAATTCACCACCCCCGAATGTTTTGCTTTTCGACCGAAAATGGTCTAGTTCCGCATGTCCTCACGTGACTGATCTCCCATCCAATAAGAACACGGGGCGGGCCCAGGTTACAAAAGAATGACGAGCAAAAATTGTTCACATTTTGCACAGGTTTCTTTATTTAAGGGAAAATAGCGTTCACGTAGTAGAAGATATACACACGTCTTACATATGAGCAACACTTCCCACCTCAGATTCAAATACAAAATAAAAGAGACTCTAAAAGCAGTGCATAATAAGTTATAACTCGTGTATGAGGAACAGAACATAAATAGAAGTTACAAAAATGAATACAATATTTTTGGCAAACACGAATATATTTACAAGTATGGCTAAGGTCTGAATGACACGCATAAATCTAATTAATTAGAGGTTAAACAGGAGCTCTATCTACGTATCACTGAATGAAATTAAACATCATTTGTGCAAAACAATAACCAACGTGTAAATAATACTGTAACACTTTTGATCTGCTGCTCAGGTTGATTACTAAAGCAATGTAAAAAAAATATCAGAATGTCTTTTTATTGAACACACTTTTATAGGAGTTATGTACTTAGGTAGCCAGTGTAATACAGTGCAAACATACTGATTGCTTAAAATCCTTGTGTGCTGTGATGAATAATTGCTTCATAGCCACCTGCTTTATTTGAGTGACTAATTGTACAGTGATGTGACAGTGACGGCTGCTTTCATGCAACTGTGAGCTGCTCGTCTTTCCCTTCCAGCCCAGCTGCATGCTCTGGATTTTGACTCTGCTCATCTGCCATATTAAGAACTGTTTGCGGTGTGTTTTCGACAGATTTTGAGATTTCTCGTGAACAGGTTTGATCCAGAGGTGAATTTTGACAGAGGACGGTTCGGTTGGTGTCAAGCCCATCTAGACTAGTTGTGGTGGTAACCACAGAATCACCAAAGATTGTATTGGAAAAGACAGATTTGAAAGTGAATGAGGAGTCAAAAAGTGGCTCCTGCACAGCTGCTGGGTCTCTTGGAGGTTTGACAGGAGGAATGGGCGCAGGCTCACTGTTCTTAATCTCTGGCTCTGGTTGTTGATTCGGGCTTGCTGCTTCTTCCTTAATATTGCTCTCTGAATACTCTGAAACCTGGACAGGGACCAGGTCAGTCTTGACTATCACCTTGTAGTCACTGCTGACACTGGATCGTCGGGACGAGCCCTCTGCTGTTGAAATGACACTGCTTGCGCGAGGGAGACTTTTGGGAGACCACGGCCCTTTAAGTCGCCCTTCTTTTCCCATCGGGGAAGAGAAGCAGTTGAGGCAGCCAGACATTGAGGATGACTTGCCCTGAACATACAACACTGTGATTGGTGAACAAGCAGAGGCTTTGGTAGTTTCAACTTTGCTTGTGCTCAGTTTAGGATTCATCCCATTGAGTCCTGGATTGATTTTGCCTGTACCTCCTGAATCTGATGCGCGCCTTGTCATCTTCCCCCTTGACCCTCTTCGAATACTTTTTGTGCCCCTTCTAAGCCAGAAGTCCTGAGGCAGAACAGGATCTCTCTGTTTTGGTTCACATTGGATATCTGAAATCTTACTGTTAGCAGTGGGCATGGTAGAGGCTTTCTCTTTGTGCTGCTGCTTTGTGTGCAGGGGGGTTGAGGCATCACTGGGTGGTTGGTAGGAGGAGGAGGAAGAACGACGTGATGGAGGGTGCTGGACAGGGCTGCTTCCATTTGACCACGGCTCATTCTCCAGGCTCAGGTTGAACTCAACACTGCTCTCACTTTGGGCCCTGCTCTCAGCGCAATTCAGCCCTGAAAAGAGATTACAATGTTTTTTCAGAGCTAAAATTTATATGAAAATCATTTTAAAAAACATCTCTCTGCTCTTTCACCTTGATATGCTAAATGACCAATAGGGAGCAGCAGTTAACAGTTGCTGGCACTAAGGATCAACATAGAGATTAATATGAAACAAGGTCATGATTGCGATTTGATGGATTTAGTCTTAATTCCTGCATGTTTGTTGAATCCTCTAAATGAGTATCCCAAAGGTTTTACCGTGATTTTGCAGCTCATCATTGTCCTCAAGTCCAGATGGCAAATTGCTGTCATTTGAATGCTTATCTGTGGGGCAAAGAATAAAACAATTATTGTGTGAATGACACTTTTCTATGCTTAGGCAAGAACAGCGCGTGACAGTGTTTTAATTTAATTACTCTGCACTTTATTTTACTATATAATCAATTAAAATTAACAAAAGAAAAAACAAAAACAAAACAAACACTAGTTAATGGATGCCTCTACCTGTCAACTCAGAAACATCTGGAACAATGTCAGTGGTGGTGCTGTCGAGATGGACAGATGGCAGAGTGGTGGTATGAGGAAGGGGGAGGATGGACGAGATGGAGTCGGTAAATGATGAGGTCAGTGGGTCTTTCCTGCTTTCCTCCACATCAGCTTCTGACTCTTCCAGCTGTACTGAGCTGTCAGGCAAGCAGTTTACCTCTAATGGGGGCGAGGGACAGACTAAGCTGCTCAGGGCTTCATTGTTGGATGAAAGAATGGAAGAAGTGGGATGTGGATGACGTAAAGGAACAGAAAGATGAAATGGCTGTGAAGATTATGAGGGTTTTTTTTCCAGTAGTGTGGTCACTATATAAACAGATGTAAAGGATGGAGCTTTTACATTATAATCTCGATCTGTTTCGCTTTCACTGCAGCCTGGGATTACAAAGCTACTGCCACAAAAGTCTCTTCCTGCAATGCAGCATTTCTTTGACCTCTGTGGTTCTAATAAAATACCCCACACTGTTCCAAATATAGCCACTCTGTTAGAAAATAAGTCCTGCAGCAGCCTGTATCTGCAAGAACATGCAATATCATAACAAATAACTTTAAATTAGGCTGGTGAAATGAGTTTGCCAATGATGTCCACACTGCTAACACATTACCCAGTTATTTTAGAACTTGGGGACAATGACAAATCAGATATGAGTTAGTGGTATGCTAGCATTAAAAAAGCATAAAGCACAAAGCTGTTGGAATTACTGAAGTAAGTAAAAAGGGCAAGATGAAGCCAGACAACGGACCACAGTCTTTCTTACATATGGAACGCCGAAACAGGGACTTGACTTTGTCTCTGTCCTTCAGCCGGTTCCTCATACGGGGAAACATTTTCAGAGTGGCTTTTTAAGAGTGACCACATGGGAGACACGCAGAACAGATAGAAGGGAGGGTGTGGATGCCAGCAGAGAGTAAGGGGAAAGAAAGAGAGGGGAGAAGTAGGAAGGGCAAAGACAAGGGGAAAAGAGAGCCGAGGGTGTTGGGAGGAGTGAATAAAAATATAAAGACAAGAGAAAGACAAAGGGGAGAAATACTGAGGATTCCTCAAGAAACTTGACACACCTCATGCACTGGAAAGAATGATGCTTTGAACATGAAACACACACAACATACTCTGATTTTTAATACACTAAGTATGCTTCTGTAAGTTTTCTTTCTGAGTTACTGATAACTAGTTTGTTCACACACTGCCATTGGTATATGTATAGTTACCAAAATGCACATATAAATGATGTGGAAACAGGTTTAGTTTAAAATACACATATTTATTTAAGCTTTCGCACCTTGATGGAAAATCTTAAGGCAGAAAATGGCTTTTTTGTCAAATTCTGGGAAGATGAGCGTCCTTCACACGTAGATGTACATGGACCTGATTTGTCCGTCACTTCACTCATGCATCTCTGTACAGTGGCTGTGAATTGGATCTTACATGAACGCACCTGTATGATCTGCATGTTTCAGCTCTGATGATGATCTTTTGAATTTGAGAAGGAAATACTCACTGCTGTTACGTTGGGGTGAGATGACATCACATGCTGATGTGGAGGCTGAGCCTCCAGAGCCATTTGAGCTGATGAAAGAACTGTTGTCGTGACAGGAGAGCTGAGGCTCAGGAACGCCTGAGTGTGTGGGTGTGGGTGGGCGTTCAGGCCCATGCTCGCGGCTATTGGATTTCATCAGCTTCTTCAGCTTCAAAGTAATCCAGTTCCCACGTCTGTGGAAGAGCAGATAATTCAAGGGAAATCAAATAAATAATATAACACAGAGGATGGTCTGCACAGAAAATGCACTGGGCATCGATGTGGTTAAGCATCACCACTTACCCATCGAATTAAGCTTGAAATTCTTGTGATCAGATTAAACAATCAATACTTGAAGTTCATTCAGGAATATCTTAAAGATGTAAAAATGGTAAATGGTAAATGGCCTGTATTTATATAGCGCTTTACTAGTCCCTAAGGACCCCAAAGCGCTTTACATATCCAGTCATCCACCCATTCACACACTGGTGTGATGTATCCCAACAGAGACCGTCACTCTCAGTGTGCAGGCTTACTTCTAGTTCCAATTAGGGCTGCTCGATTATGGCAAAAATGATAATCACGATTATTTTCACTGAAATTGAGATCACGATTATTTGACGATATTTATTTAACCCTTTAAGACCTACCATAGAACCAAGTCCACCAGAGCTTATATATATATATTTTTTTACATGTTGTAGTGCCATTTGTGGGAGCATTTCAAGTTGCTATACATCAATACAACTGTTATAGCCCATATTTTAATAATATGTATGCATTAAGTCCATAGTAATTACATAAATTGCAAAAAAGTGCAATAAACTACAAAAAAATTGAAAATCGCTTTTGTTTTGTTTACATATATTTCTACTTGGAGAAATTTAAGAGGTTTATCCCTCAAAACTTTAAATACAATAAAGTTGCAAAAAAATAGTTTCCCACCACAGGAAATTTATTTTGAGTGTCTTCATAGTTTTATTTTGGAGATACAGCAATTTTTATATACTGCAGGAAAAACAAAAAACAATCCTATGATGCAGATTTGCAAAGAAAACAGCAGGTGCATCATTTCACTGTGGGAAGTGTTACGAACAGCTGATAGGAACGGCAAAGCGTGTTTCTGGAATATTATGTTTTTGTTCCTGCAAGCGCTTTTTATGCAATTTTTGCAAAGCTATATGTGGAACGAAACCGTGACCGAGGACAAGCTGATGGCATAAGATGTAAGTACAACTCCTCCGGTTTCATATGCAAAACAAATTATTGCGCTATAGCTTACACGGTCCAGGTTCTACAGGGATTTAAAAATAGTTACGCAAAACGGAGCATGCTGCTCTGACTGGCTTTAAAGGGTTAACAATGACTTTAAAAAAATAATATAAAATAGTGTGCAACACCACTGAAGTTTTTTTTTTTTTTTAAACTCTCTTTTCAACCAACGGCAGTCACTCTCCAAATAACTTCTGCTTAGCTTTCCGAGCTTCCCTCGGGTCCTCTTAATCAGCGTCTCCAACCTTTTTTGCGCCACGGACCGGTTTATGCCCGACAATATTTTCACAGACGGCCTTTAAGGTGTCGCGGATAAATGAGGGAGGGGCTAATAATCGGCTCAGTCATTTTTAATGATCGTTGAAAGCCCAGATCGTAATCGTGATTAAAATTCGATTAATTGAGCAGCCCTAGTTCCAATGGTTTCCAAAAGTTGAACAGGAGGCAGAGCCTTCAGGTATGAGGATCCTCTAATTAGTATAAGTATAAGGCTTAGTGACTCACGTGAGCCTGAAGCTAGCCTGAGTTATGCAGCTATAGGTTCAGGCTGCTGAGGGTCTTGCCATGATGCACTGAACATTTCACTTTTCTTTATCCTTATGCATTCACATGCCAGAAATATGACTACATACAAATGAATCATGTTCCATGCTATGAAATTGCCTTAAGTGATCAAATAACTGTCTCTATGAACTGGAATTTATGTAAAAAGTTATAAAACTTGTTTCATCAACATAAACATGAAAATAAAGGTGTCCCCTTACCTGCGAGGAGGCGAGGGCTCATAAAACTTATATTGGTCCATTATCTTTTCCTCCAGCTTCTCTTTCTGCCTCCTCAAATGATTAAGCTTGTCACTGAAAAGAGAGAGATTATAGGTTAATCATCAATAGAATTTAGGTCTCACTAAAGGGGCATTTTTGATATCCTAATTAGCGAAATGTTTTGTTGTCTGCAGGTACCAAACATTGTTAAGTCCATTAGCAAAATACTATAGCATGAAGATTTGATCATGGTAAACTTACTATTGTCCTGTGCACTTACATATACTGGCGTTCTTCAACATGAAAGAGATCTTTGCTCTCCATAGTCTGCTCCAGCAAAGTCCGGTTCTGTAGCATCAGGGTCTCAATCTGGGCGAGCAGGTGGCGGTTCTCTTCCTCGAGGTTGCCCTTCAACTGGCTCAGCAGCTAAGCGTCAGATGAACATGCATGCTTATAAATAAACATCTATCAAAAGTCGCACTGATATGCAATTGTGAAAATAGGGTTGATAGGTTTCAGCCCCTTTGGAATTCTGAATTGGTTAAGCATTTGAAAAAAATGGTTGAAAGTTGTTATTTTAATGCAACTGTCAGATTATTCACAGGATTTGAAAGCATACCTCACACTGGTTTGTGAGTTTTGTGCACGTGATGTCGAGCTGCTGATAGTCCTTTTTGAGCTTCGAAAAGTCTGCCTCTAGCCACGTGTGCTCCAGCTTGGCCTCATTCAGCTGGCTCTTGAGCTGCTTGTGATCTGATGTCAGCGCTTCGTTATCGTTAAGAAGCTGGCGGTATGTCTGGTTCAGCCTTAAAAAATTATGTATCATGAGAAAAATTTCCTTTGTTGATATATCCACATATATATACATGCTCTGGAGTTTGTGTGTGTGTGTAGGTTTGTGTGCATGCACGTTCTCACCAGTCTTTCTCATCACGGAGTCTGCAGCACTCAGCAGCCGTTGTCCTGTGCTGTTCTTTCTCCAAAGCCATCCTCATCTGCTCCTCCTTGAGGGCTTTCTCCAGGTCTTCTAATTTGCTACGTTGCTGCAACAGGCTGTTGTATCTAAATAACAATCCAAACATGAATATGAAGTTCATGTTTGGGTTTAGGTTAACTGGCAATGCTCAGATTAAAGATATGAATGATCCTTAAGACAAGTGGTTTAAATGAACTTGTATGCAAACTTTTACCATCGTCCACAGCTCTCTTGTGACCTACCTGTCTTGAAGAGTGCGATGCTCCAGTTCCAGTGTGCGGTGGGCATTTTTCAGACAGCCGTGTTTGCCCATCAGGGCCTCATACTCCATGGCTTGTCGCTCATGCAGGACTGCCAGGCGCTCATGATCTCGTAACAGCTGCTCTTGAGCACCACGCAGCTCTTCACGTTCATGTATAGCACTGTCCCGTTCACTTTCTGCCTTAGACTGCTGCTGCTGCAGCTGAGTGTTTTGGGCCATAAGGGAGGCGCTCTGTGAATTCAGTGTTGACTTTTCCACCTGGAGAAAAACACCAAGGAATTAATGTAACATAAATAGTTTATGTATGCTGTTTACAAGAGCAGAAGCTTACCAGAGGATATTACAGAAGCTTTTATGTGAATTCTGTTACAGAGACTAGTGTGTATTGTAATGACACCTGCAGGGTTGCATTGTGTGTCTGCAATGCTGTGTTGTTCTCCTGCAGTGAGGCAGCCTGCCGCTGCAGGGCAAGGACCTGAGCCTGCTGGCTGTCAGACTGACTTTCCAGCTGTTTTAGCTGGGCTTGTAAAGCCTGGCGTTCTGCCTCCAGTGTCGCATTCTGCATAAGAGAGCAGGAAGATATTATGACAAACTGTAGCGTGGTATTAGCTTTAGCATAATTTGTGTGCCATTATCAAAAATAGGGAATCTCTGTGTACAGGAACCCATGATATAATTTAATATTGTACAGCTTTATGTGTTCTATGTTCCTCTTTATGTGTTTACAGAAATGTAAATGGACTGCTACTTATTTAGACACTTTTCTATTTTAACTGAGCACTCAAAGCACTTTTTACTACGAGTCTCATTCACCCAATCTCTCTCACACACACAATGTCACTTACATTTCTCTCGACTTCAATGAGGCGATCTTTTAGCTTTAGCAGTTCTTTGGTAGCTTCCTGACTTTCACGTAGCCATTCACTCATGGCCTTGCCAGTTTCTCTTGGAGGTGTGGAACTTGATGTTGTCCTCTCTTCCTCCTGCCTCTGTTGCAGGGCTTCATAGCTCAGCTTCACCTGTGTGATGGAAGACAGTCGTTCAAGTGGATCCAGAGAAACTAACAGGTCTGGGAAGCTTAACTTTATTCCTTACACTCTTTAGTTCCTGGCGCAGCTGCTGATTCAGAGAGGAGGATTCCTGCAGACGGGCCTCCAAAGAAGCCAACTTGTCGTCTTTTATCTGCAGAGACTTTTTCAGAGATGTCTCCAGCTCAGACTCGAGCATTTTGAACCTGCTGTGTATAGAAAATTATTTTGCGTTATAAAACTTTGCATTTGTTATAACATTCTCTTAAATAGTTACGTGATGGGAACAGAAAGCTCCAAAGAGTATGCACAGACCTGTTATCTGGTCTCTCTTGTTCAGCCTGATGTGCACTCTCCTGGTTCAGGACCTTCATTTCCAGCTCATGGGAAAGCCTCTCTAGTTCATTGTCTCTTTGCTGGGTTCTCAGCTTCTCGCTAACTAGCTCCTAAAGATAGACAATACATTTCAAATAAAACAAACAGGTTTCCATAATAGCAGTATTGCTTAATCAGAATCAAAATCAGAATACTTTATTAATCCCTAAGGAAATTATGTAAGGGACGGCAATGTCATTTAGTTGGCCTGAAGTAGTTATATGAAGACTGCCACTAAAGGTTAAGGTGCTTAACACATTTATTAGACCACCACTCATAAAAAATAAAGAAAATATGAATATTTTAGAAATCTGTCAAAAGCTTGTGTAAAACTAAAAATTATATTGTTATTTATTAGGTAAATAACAAAATGAATTCATGTTTATACCTAAATTTGAGCCAGCAAAGTAGACAATTTTTACTGCAAGTAAACAATTAAAATTTGGGATCTTAATCAAAACATAATGATGTTCTTTACTATTTTTTCAGTATTTTTAGTAAAACTGTAAATTTGAAAATTCATGAATAACAACAATATTTTTATTTTAGTGTTAAAAATGTAATGTTGATATAAAAAGCTTGTGCTTCTGGTGTATTAATGATTACAGAAACACAAAATAAAATCATTTTAGTAATTACCAGTACGGTTAGGCCAGCTTTGGCATAAACCTTAGATTGGGTGACAGTCTAATAAATGTATTAAACGCTGTCGGTCATGTTATGCATCCAGTCAGTCCTCACTTCTCTGAGGGTTGCCAGGGTTCTCTGGTCGATAGCAGCCTGCTTGGTCAGTTCTCTGTTGTCTCTCTCCAGGCCTTTCACCCTCTCAGCAGTTTCCCTTAATCCGTCCACTTCCTTTACAAGAAAACGCATCTCCCTTTCCAAGCTAGCCATACAGACATTACTGCTGTCTAATTTGGCTTCTTGGATTTCAGCCTGAAATACAGGAAAGTAGAACAGTCGATAAGGTTTCCAAACATTATCTAACGCTAGAAAACTGATATCTTTATTTTTTTTTAAAAAATTGTCCACCTGTTGCCGGAGTCGTCGATTCTCTTTCTCTAGCTGCCTCTTGTCTCTCTCCAGGGCAGTTGTTTCATGCTCCAGGGTCTGCTTCTCTGTTTCTAACTGCTCCAGGCGTCGTGCAGAGATGCGAAGTTCCTCTAAAGAGGCCTGCAGGCTCTGATTCTCTGCTTCCAGCTCCTCAACCTCTGCCTCTAGACGCTGAACCTTTCGGTCTTGAACATGGAGAATGATAGAAGAAATAAATTAATCTGAAAATGTTTTGCTATATAAGTACAAAAACACTACTTATTTTCTATGGGACCTACCAGTGTTGTCAAGTGAAGTTTGTAGATGCTGATTTATTGTGTCCAGGGCCCTGCATTTGGCCTCTAGCCGCTGTGTGTGCTTGCTGGCATAGGAGGAGCGTGTTGGCAGACCTGTGAAGATGCTTTCATGGCGGGGACTGCTGTTCTTTGAGCCAGGCGAGTGATCATGTGACCTCACAAAATAATGGCGCCTATTGTGATTGTTTTCTAAGACTTCCAAATCAGACATCCTTTCTTTGAAATGGTCTCCACTATCTCCATCCTCTAGCTGTCCTTTCTCCTGGATATTACGCTCTGGATTAGCTGTGAGATGGTTCACACTCTGGACTCGCTCCAACTCCTCGGTGTCTAGCTGCTGATGGCATCTTAAATCCCCATTTAGCATCGACTCTGTTACAATACTGAGGGAGACTCCATTAGAGTGATTTTTAGCATTCGAGCAGGAGGTCTGCAACACAGAGGACTCGTCTGTTGATGAGGTACAGTTGTTACTACACATCGCCAGGTGGCTATGTTTGGTTTGTGTGATGTTATTAACAGAAGCTCTGAGCTCCTCTATAATCTTCAGGAGATGTTTGTTCTCTTTCTCCAGTTTCAGCAATCGACTGCAGGCCCTCTCACTGACCTCCTCACTCAGGGTCTGCTGGCCTTTTGACAAACACACAGTTAGTTTGCAAGACGCTTGAGAGAAACAAGTGAAAATAGCTCACTTTTCTAGGAATGTTATTAACTGGTCACTTTCACATTCTGCAATGCTGCTATTTGCAAAAATATCATTAAAAATAAGTTTGGTATCAGTAGAAGCGCCACTCATATGTACAGACATGCCTCTGATTCACTTTTTGTAACAGAGATTCATTTAACAAAGACAATAAAAGTCACATCTTAAGCCTGATTGTTGAGTATTTCAAGTAAATAACTTATTTAAGAGATGGCACAATAATGCATGCACACCTTTACATAACTTATCCTTATCTACTCTCACTGGAAAGTACACTATATTGCCAAAAGTAGTCACGCATATGAACTTGAATGACACAGCATTCTTAACTCGCAGAGTTTAATATGATGTCGTCCCATCCTTTCCTGAAATAGCAGCTTCACATTTTTCTGGGAAGCCTTTCCACCAGGTTTAGGCGTGTGCTTATGGAACATTTTGACCATTCATCCAGAGGTTGGACATGATGTTGGACGAGAATGCCTGGCTTGTAGTCTCAGGACTCTGTGCAGGCCAGTCAAGGTCTTTCAGGCCAAACCTGCTGATCCATTTCTTTTAGGACTTTGTGCACTGCTCATCTGAATGCACTGGGCTATCTTCAAACTATTCCTATACATTAGGAGCATTAAATTGTCCAAAATGTCTTCATTCTTTTCACTGGAACTAAGGGGTCTGTCAGGGGCTGGGTCTGTAGCCTGACATTTTGAGGTTGTTTTTGTATTATTGGTGCCTTATGTTATATTGGAAATATGTTAAGTTCTTGTGTTGCTATTATTAGTTAGGACAGGGGTGGGCAACTCCAGGCCTCGAGGGCCGGTGTCCCTGCAGGTTTTAGATGTGTCCTTGAACCAACACAGCTGATTTAAATGGCTAAATTAGCTCCTCAACATGTCCTGAAGTTCTCCAGAGGCCTGGTAACAAACTAATCATGTGATTCAGGTGTGTTGACCCAGGGTGAGAGGTTAGCCACACCGGCTATGCAGCCGTGACAGGGCCGAGCCCAACTGAAAATCAATCCCATGCCATAATCCATCCTCCACCAAACGTTACACTTGGGATAATATAGTCATAAAATTATTATTCTCCTGGAAAACTATAAAACCTAGATTTATCCATTGGATTGGCAGATGGGGAAGTGTGATGCATCACTCCAGAGTCCAGTGGGGGCATGCTTTACACCGCTGTATCCAATGCTTTGCATTGCACTTGGAGATGTAAGGCTTGGATACAGCTCTTCAACCATGGAAACCCATTCCATGAAGTTATCTACACACAGTTCTTGAGCTAATCTGAAGACCACGTGAAGTTTGGAGGTCTGTAGTGACTGACTCTGCAGAAAGTTGGTCACCTCTGCACACTACCTGAATTCAGTGATTTGGATGGGTAAGTGAATACTTTTGGCAATATATTGTAGATTAGCCTAAGCTCTCATTATTCCTTCTTTACACCCACTCTTACCCTGGGAGCTTTCTGTGGTCTTGGAGAGTTGCTCTAACTCCCAGCCTAGGTGCTGGGACTCCTCCATACTCCTCCTCTGTGCCAAACACAAAGCCAAGTTGTCCGTTTGCAATTCCTCAATGCGCCTCCGATCTGCCTCCCTCTCCTTAAGTGAAAACCCAAACTATAAGCGGTGGTATAAGAGCGCTACCTGTCCAGCTGGTGAACAAGCTAGATGAACATTAAAGATGAAATCTAACCTTCCAGATATTTTAAATGATATTTCTGGTAAACTCTGTGGAGATGTCTGACCTGTTCCATGTCATGGACCTGGGCCTTCAACAGCAGATTGTGTTTCTCCAGCTGGTGGATTTTATCTGAGCGTGCCCTCCAGCCTTCCAGTTGATCTTCCAAAACCTCTTTAGTCTCCTGGAGTACCCTATTATCCTCCTTTAGCTCCTGAAACATGAAAAAATATTTAAATTCACCTTAAATAGTAAACCACACTGAATCCCACCCAATCATCATATTTCTCTTTATTTGAATCTTTCACTACACTAGTTAATTAAAAGTCTATTGTATGTTTGTAATGTATGTATGTTCTACATGTATTTATTCTGCCTCAACCTCCACTTTGGCTTTGTAGAACTCCATCTTGTGCAGTTGCTCCCTGTAGCGTCCCACTTCACTCTCCAGCTTGTCCGCCTTGATGGCTCGCTCTCTCAGGGCATCCAGTTCATCACGGTAAGTGCGGGCTGCGCGTGCATCCAGAAGCAACTGGGAATTCTGGTAAAGTTAAGAGAAAAGAATGTTTTATAACAAAAAAGTCTTAAGCTTGATACAGCTTTTTATAGTCAGAAATTTCCGCCATAAACTCTAAAGTTCATCATCAAACATCAGTTCAACATCAAAAAGCTAAAACAGCAGAGAACACTGACTTAGTTTAGTTGGAAACACGAATGGAAGATTTGTGTGTTTTTTGTTATGGTAAGACGTGAACATCCAATCTGTTGTCATGTGATAACTTTATCAGGGAAAGCCAAGGCACATATAAGTAAGTAAAATGTTATTAATAAAGAACCTTTAGAGACAAAGATCATGATTAAGTGTTTCACAACAATATAAAATTTAAGGTGATATAATAACTTTTTCCATTCCACTAGACAAAAATGGCTGTAAGAAATTAAATACTGCTTTTATTTTCACTAAATATTTAATTGTTATAAATATATGAACCATGTTAACTAGTGTGACCATCTAAGCCACAAATGCAAATTGAGATTTCCCGAGCAGACAAATCCACAGGGGCTTTAGCTGTACATCTGAGTCAGTGTTCAGAGGTTTAAGTTAGTAGTTATTAAGCACGGAGCTGCAGCAAAGTACAGCGTTCAATAATCTGCATAAGCTGCAGAGAGGTCAGGAGGTTACTGTTTGTCACCATTAGCTGTGATTTTTTTTTTTCTTTTTTCAACGTGTTCTTTGACTTCAGACCTCCTGCTGGATTCTCTTCAGCTCAGCCTCCATGTTCTCCAACTCATGTCTGCAGTCCAGCATTTGTTCACTCTTCTCCTCTCTGGTGTCATGTGTGGATCACAGAGAGACATAAAGTTGGGAGGTTAGCATGCGCTACATTTTAAACACGAATTGAAAATGTTTAAATAATAAGTAAGCATAACAGAAATATAAGCAATTCTGACAAAATGGATCAAACATTAGCTGTTAAGCTTCATTTCTTTCCTTCCCACATGCTGATGACAAAAAAAGTGTGTTCATTTTCTTATATAAAAAAGAATAGTCTAAGGCCATTCAAAAAAATCAGAGCATGGCTTTATGTGACATTGTGTTTCTGAACAGTATGTGAGCTGATGGGATGGACAGCAATGATGGAACTGAGATCTTGATTGGATCAGCTTTAGCGTGCGTGTGTTCGTGTGTGCAGTATCTGCAGATATGCAGAGCAAATATGGGTCAGTGGTAGTGCATAGGCATTGAACCTGCCAAGCAGGCAGTAATGTGGGCCAAACTCTGCAGGGCATCTCTTATCCTGTACTCTCTCTCTCTCTCTCTGCCTCCTATTTATTCCCTACTGGCAGTTACACAGAGGAAACCCATTTACCAATCAGCACCGTTAGGAGGAACTCTACAATGCTTAACCTAATAATCTTTTAATGTGGGAGAAAAGCAAACGCTTTACTCTGCAAACATTTTGGTGACATGAAGGGGACAAAAGATGAAATAAATCTGGGCAGAAAAGTTCTACAAAAATTCCAACTTACTACAACCTCTTTTGTATTAGTTTGCCTTTTTTTAACGTTGATCCAATCTATGTAGTAACTTTCATATGAAAATGTTCTGATCTCCAGTTAGTGTAAAATATATCTTAACTTTTTAAGCTAATTTTAGTCAACAAACAAAGAAAACAATTATTTTTCCCACCTATCACATACTTACAGTTCTTGTCTAAGTCGTCTGATCTTTGCCTTAGAGTCAGCCAGTTCGACTGCAAGGTGTTGCTGGGTCCCCACCTGCTGCTGCTGAATTGTAGGAGAGTAGCTGGCAGACTGTGGGCTGGAGGGGCTACTGAGCAAACTTACCACACCCTCTTTCTCCTGCATTAGCTCTGCTATAGTCTGCAAATAGGAAGCAGGATTAATACTACAGGTTGAACATTAGTGATGAGTGTACAGTATCTGAGCTCAGTCTAAAATGAAAAGCATCTTAATAAAATAATATCCATTGTTCCTATAAAAATATGTAGCTAATACTGTTTGTAAATATGAAAATTAAGTACCTCCAGATGGGTATCCCTCTGATCCAGCAGGTGTCGGAGGTGTGTGGTCATGTTCCTTACTGCTGCCTCCATATCATCGGGGTGCAGCTCACTAGACTCCAACCACTGCAGATCCAGCACATTGTCTTGACTGTGAGTCAACTGTTAAACACGGGACATGACAATCAGCGTAGTTGAGGAAAGAATAATACAAAACACAGCAACTACACAAACAACTGCACAAAAACAAATGATTACCTGTAAAAAAAAAAACGCTGTAGCATTCAAAGCATATGTCATATAAAGTCAAATACCTCCTGAATATGAGCAGCTATTGCTGCTTTTGTCTCAAAGTCAAGTGTCTGGATTCTCTCAATGTACTCCTCTTTCTTCTCACACTGTAAAAATGCAAAAATGCACAAATCTGACCCAGAAACGTAAAACATAAACACCATTTTAAAATATGAATCACTCAGTATTTACCTGAACTGCACATCCCAATAGTAATAGCAAAAGTTTCCTCATTTCATCCAGGCTTTGTTCTATGAGAGTAAAGAAATTGAATTATTGGAAAACAAACCCACTGGATCGAAGTAGGACTGCTGTCACGGATTTAAACTGAACACAGCGCTGTTTGGTGTATTTGGGTCATCACTCGCCGAAGCATTGCCATCAGAAGTTAGTGCGGCTATCAGACTGATAGCGGTGTGCAGTTGAATTAAAGGAGCTGAAAAGAGTCTGTTTCATTTTACAGACTCAAAGGTTTTCATTGTTAACTATTCAGAAATCGCTGACCACTGAAAATCAAGCGGTGCATATTGGGAATGTATAATCGTTTTAAAGAGCATACCACAGTAAGGAGTCCTGCCAAGCAGCAACACATTTGGCAAAGGAGTCATGATTAATTGTCTCAGATTATCCTACAAAAGAAGAGACAGAAAAGAGAAGAGAGATGGTTAGAGAAAAACCCCACATTTGGGTTAAAGTGAAACAAGGACAAAACACTTCTTGCATTCTAGCCAAAGTGTTTGAATAGATGGAGAAGTATGTATGTACAGCACATAGGACCTGCTCAAATACATGTATAGAAACACTGCCAACAAATGGTGAGTGCTCTGAATGGGTAAATGACAGAGCCAGTTTCCCTGGTGCCGTGGTGAAATTCTGTAAAACTGCTGCAGCCTTGTCCCTGCCTAAGTTTCCCATCATCCTTTCTTTTTGAACCTTATGCGAAAGCTCCTCTATAGAACTGCACTTGTTATTATTCTGTCTCTTTCATATTGAATCACTGCATCTCCTTAATGTAAGCTTTAGCTCCATTAGGTCAAAATCAAACAAAAATACACTAATTCAAACAGCTGCAGCTGCACTATTTGTTTAGCACAAATTATTAAATGACAGCAAGCTAGATGCTATACTCATGTTGTAATTGTAGACAGCGTCATACATACTAAACATGTTAGCCTTGTAACTTTGAACCATGTTCACACACTGACATTTAGCTGAAAGTTCCAGTTAAACCAGTGCAGCGGTCAAGTCTTTTAACTGATCTTAGAGAATGAAAATAACCAAAAATAGACTGCAACACTTCTAGATGCCCTAGATCTACAGTGCCTTACTAATAATAATTTTAATGCAAAAATAAACATGGCACGCTGCAGTTTATCTCAGACTGTCTCTGTTTCCATTCACTGGGGACAAACAACTTAAAATGTGTACAGTTAGGTCCTGAAGTCTTTGGATAGTGACACAGTTTGTGTAATATAGCTGTTTGTGTAACGTTACTGTATAGAGAAGTCGAGTGCAGAGTTTCAGCTTTAACTCGATGAGTTTAACGTAAGTATAGCATTAACTGAACTGCAGACGTTTTTATACATAGTTCCTCATTTTCAAAGTTTCAAAAGTAAGTGGACAAACTGACATAATTTTAAAGAAATAAGGATTGTTCTAACATTTGGATAAAAAAAATCATTTACAGCAAGTCTTAAGTCTAGAACCCATGAAGATCACGAAATACTGTTCCCTCCATTGAGATGCTCTACCAGACTTTTCCTCCTGCCTGCCTTCTGTTGGTTCTCTCCTCCGTCAGTTATGCCCTCAATAACTGAAAAGCCTGTTCTACTGAGGTGAGATAAGATAACTGATTTGGCCATTGAAGAATATCCCACTTCTCTGCCTTGATAAACTCTTGGTTTGCTTTTACAGTGTGTTTGGGTCACCATCTATTTATGCTGTGAATTGCTGTTCAATCAATTTTGCAACATTTAGCTACATCAGAGTAGAGATCATAGCCCGGTATAGTTCAGAATGCACAGCCCGTTCTCACTCCCGAGGCGTAACATGTCGACGTTTTGTCACCTAGCGTAAAATGTTACGCTTTGGGAGTGAGAACGTGTTGGAATGCACCCTTTTTAAAGAATAATTTGTCCACTGTTAAAGTTTCTGACAGATTGATTCTAGTTTTTCAGTCTAAAGATTATCTTCACTTGCATGGACATCCCTTTGGACCTCATTACTGAGTTTGTCAATTGTTCTGTTACTTTTCAGCCTCTAAGATTAGTATAAAAATAGACGATCTGTATAAAATTGTGTATAATTCCTAAACAATTAATGCATTTTTTTGATTTCTTGAATTAAAGATGAAAGTCTGAACTTCATTGAATGTTGACTCTTTGATTTAAAATGCATTGTGTTGGTGTGCAGAGGGACTATTAACAACATAACTAGCAGACATACATGTATGTTTTCAAAAAGCAACTACAGTAGAAATACTGCTACTGTGGTTTCATTTGTGTGGATTATCCTTTCCTTAAGATAATCAATTCATTGTCCTGTTCTCAGTGAAATCGCTTCTCTGGTGATTCTGACTGATTTCAAGGGTTAAATTGTGCTTAATTACTCTGACACAGACAGAAAATCCAAGATTTTAACACCACTGGTGTCTGCCCATGAATTTTGCAACTTTATACGTCAGTCTAAAGCTCTGTCTGTGACTCTGACTGCAGCTTTACTCTGGCTCTGGCTGTGCTCTAATGCCGCTCCTGTGCCGATTACACAGATGTTCACATGACTGAAATTTAGGCCATGCATCTTAAGAAGAACTAGTCATCCAGTATGTTGAAGTTAAAGTAAACCCAGACTATATTATAATCTGATGTTAAGGGAGATTGAAAGCTTAGCTGCTGCTGTATCTATAAAAAAAAATGGGAACTCACCAGGTAAAATGTCTTGATCTGCTGCACGAGAAAGTTCAGGTTCTGGATCCTCTGACTTGGATCCTTGCTCATTTTCTTTGCACCCTGAGATGAAGCTGAAGGATTTCTGAAAATGTAACATAAAAGTGTTTTACTTGACATTACTGCCATTTTCAAACCAACCAGCAAGCAGTCAAACATAATTAACATGTTTGGATAAGAAGAAGCTGCAACTGATAGAAATCTTGACTCGGAAACATTCACAAGATCCCTATTCATTCCCAACTTTAGCCTGTGTGACATCATTCCTTCCTGCCAACAAACTGGAGTTTTGTTTTGTTGTGTTTCTAAAGCTTGATGTTGTTATAGGTTGTTATGGAGGTAAGATTTCATTACTGAGAAAGTGAAACATATATATACGCTTAATATACGATGATAAAAAGAAGAAGGCAAAGCGTAAAAAGAGTCAGTCATAATTATTGAAACAGACACAAATATAATGCTGAGCTGCCGAGTCTCCCTCTGTGTGCTGTTTGTCCTGTTCTGTACTCTTTCCCCCTCCCATCTGTGTCCCAGTGGCACTAAACACCAGGCCCTAATCCCAAAGGGTCTTCCCAATCCAGGAGATTATCCCGCCTCTTCCCCTCCCTTCAGTGCAACTTTTTTTTTTCATGTAGAACTGGTTATTGTGACCCTGGGGAGATAATTGGGGTGAATGGATACTATAGATTTGCAATGGCTAAAGAGCATTATCCACAAGTGCACTCGATCATAGTTTTTTTCCTCTTTCTTTGGAGTGCTTCAGTTTTAGTTAGGAGTCATCTATCAATCTTTGAAGTGTCATTTAACTTGCACATGAAGGCTTAACACACTGGTTTGGTAGTGTTTGCTAAGGACGAGGGTAATTCCCTCAGAACATAAGGCAAAACTATCATAATCTCTTAAGTAGCATCTTGCCAGTATGGATGAGGTCTCTCATGTTTTGGTTAATCTCTTGCCTTCAGTCTGGTCTGTCTGACATCTCTGGGTAACTTTTATGCTAATTCTAACATTTATGTCAGACACCCAAACCTGTCAGTAATGAGGAAGTCTGCAGCTGACTACAAAGATCCCCTTTATTACTGCAGAGTAACAAAGCTGGTACTGTTGATCCCTGGATAAGAATGTTAGCAGATGCTTCATACAGTATCAGTGGATGCTACACCATGAAGCAAGAGGATCAGAAATCAGCAAAAAAAAAAAGATTCTTTATTGACCACAGTCAGCCAAAAATCTGAATTTATCTTGACACAACTTAGATTGAAAATCAGATAAATGAACAGGAGGCTCAAACTGGGATAAAATTACTTACATTTGGGTCATTATGTCGTTTAGAAAGACTCCATCCAGCAGTTCAGAAAAATCCAAGTGCATGCCCCCATCATTTGGCACGAATGTCCTCACCTAAACAGCAAAGAGAATATGGGATTTGAGGTCGATATCACAGTATCTGTGAGGAGACCAGAGCATTGTACATCACTTACCCAAGTGACAAGTGGGCTCAGCATGAACTGATCCAGACAGGGCAGAAAAACTCCACTCTCCATCGTTAGCTAGGCTTTGAGTGACTGGTCTCAATAGAACATCCAAGTTGATTTAATCAAGAAAAAAAATATGATAGCACGAAATACATCTTTTAAATGAAGTGATCCAATCGTCTATTCAGGTCGTCCCGTCCATCTTCTTTAGAGAAGAATTCCCTCTGACACTGCGCTTTGAATTGTCTTTGCTTTCTCTCACAAACTCGTAAAATCTCGCGGTTTAATTTTCGATAAGTGAACGTTTAAACATGTGCGGATTTTGTCCCGGAACAGCACACACGGACATCCATCCTCTCTGGTCCTCTGCTGCAAAGGCATCTGCTGTCAATCCTCCTCCTCCCCCCCCCCCCCTCCTGCTCTCTGCTCGTCGCACTGAAAGAGTTGGCACTGCTGTATTAGGGATGTTTAAAGGAGCAAAGAAGTTTGAAAAAGTGGCATTTGAGCCAAATAGAAATATCACCTCCCTAATATAATTTAACTCTAAAAAAAAAAAAAAAACCCCTTGGGTTCATATTCTGAAGTTACTGCAGCAGAAACGCCGAAATAGCTTTGCCTTTAATCTGTTACCATGGTGATAGCGCCCCCACCCCTTCCTTTCAGCAGCAGTAGCCTCTTTTCCACCGGGCAGCAGAAGTAAGGCTGCTGCTGCTGATACATCCACTTCAGCTGTAGCCACTTAGCATTGCTCGTAGATGCCAAGTGGAGCTATTAAATCCCTCTACTCCCCCAAAAAGAAAATGCAGCCCACCGGTAATTTTATACAGAAATACACAGTCCAACCCAGAAAGCACAGCAATCACTAAAAGCGTTAATCTGAATTCAAAAGGTTGCTAGACTAATCTAGATACATATCAGAGACGTCGTTGAGGTTCTTACCTCTGAATACATCAGAATACATCCAAAATAAACTCACAGTACAAAACTTTGGCACGCAAAAGACCATAATGGTGTAACAGCACCACCTCGTGTTTAAGTTATACATTTTTTGTGCACAATTTCTAGATAAATTATGTTTCATCTTGTTCTCTCTATAAACTCCACAAGATGCTCGGTTGAACTTTCCCTCGTCCGATGTAAACTTATTTTAAACTCTTAATAAACAGTCATGAGTCTACTTCTCACCTTCCGGTGTTACACTCTCAAGACTCCGGGCGGAACACATGGGTAAATGCAATTCCCATTGCTACAAATTACAGTTTATACATTTAAAATCGTAAAGTTGTGTTTATATTAAGAGTGTCACAATAACCCTGAATGATATTGATATCTGGTCAATATTACTCTTAAGATAACATCATGAACAATTGTGCAATTGATCTTTCTATATGTTTTGTTCATTTATGATTCCAACAATAACTGTAAATGTGTACAAGTCTACATTACTGCTTTAGAACAGTAGAATGGTAGTTCCTAAAGTGGGTTGAGGCACCCTGCTAGGCCTCAAAGGTACTGCAGATTGGCTGCAGAAATAAGAGAAATTGTGAGTATGTACAGTTAGACAGTTTGATTTATAAGACAGAATTCAAATTGGTAATAGCAGGTTAGTTTGTGGTACGACTCATTAATCTGACCTAAATTTTTTTGCTCTTGTACTGAAAGTGGGTCATACATTGGCCTTAACACTAGGTAGCATTAGCAATTTATAGCCAACAGCCTGTGTTGCTTATATTTTTTTGAGTAAAATGTTCAAGGAAATACATCACTTTCATTTTGTTTAAAGTTAAGATTTAAGGCCCCACTGAATTTTCTGATTTGTGAGTGGGCTGCACCACTCTTGACTTTAGTAATTGTTGCTACAGAAAGATACAGAAATTAATTACTCGATATGACATATGATCCTCCACATTTACTTACAAATAAACATTATCATACATTTTTATACAGAAGAATTTTTCTTCTTGTCTCCCATCACTCACAGTACCATGGGTTCAGACGTTTGCTTAAGGACGAAATCTTTAAATGGCTCAAATGAGCAGGAGAAATGAAAACAACTTGGCCTTTAATACATTGCCTAGAAACAAATACTTCTGTTTTTAGTGTACAGGTAACACTTTTCTCTCTCCTTTTTGGGTATTTTCTTGTAAGTTTGCTGTTTGTCTGTCCACCCTTGAGTGGCCAAAAATATTCTGAAAAATATTTTCCTTATTTTCCTTTTTCCACAAACCTTGACTTGATCTCAGAGGATAGATGTTTTATTTGGCCATAGCTCAAATGTGGCCTCTCACCGTATGACAGCTGGGATAGGCTCCAGTCACCCCATGACCCTGAATTGGACAAGCAGTAAATGGGACGGATAGATTAAGCCTTATAACCTGTCTTATCCAAGCATTGTCTGACAGTGTTTGAACAAGCTTGGCTTTGTCAGTCTTTAAGTGCCTCCGTTCAAGCTTGAGGTCAGATATGTCACAGTTTTTAGGTTAAGGACCCAAATATAGACTCAGGATACAGGTGGGATAAACAAAATGCAACTTTATTGGTGGATAAAAGCCCAATAAATAATAAGTTTCATAAATCCAACAGCAGAGGTGATACATGCAAACAAACTAGGAGAATAAACAAAAACTGCAAGCACAGACAAAGAGAAGACAGCACTATGTATACTCACACAGTAAAAGTTAATCAAGGAAATGAGACACTGGTGCACAGAATCAACACAATCACAGGGGAGGAAGAAGGAACTGAATATGAGACACAGAAGACAATTAACGAGTAAAGTAATTCAGAAAGAAAATAACAATAACTAAACTGGGAACCTCAGACACAAAAGTAAATTTAATAAAGGGAAAAGACACCAAAGGAAAACAAAGAGAAAGAACTGAGGAAACGAATAAACTCTAATTAAAAAAACAAAAAAACAAACTCGAACTAAGAACTCAAAATAGCAAAATCATGGGCAATGACAAGATTATTTTGTACCAATCCTTGATGTTCATTAGTCTTAAATATATCTATATCTATATCTGGATGCCCATTGTGATATTAGATATATTCATTAATATATAGTAGAAGTAATTCCTTTGAGCTAGAGAATCTCTTTAGCAGGGCTATCACACACAGCTCTGTCTGTGAGCATGGCAGCACTATCCTCCTGTTTGTGATGGGGCCTTCAGTTAGAGGAAATGTGGCATTAAAGGGTAAAGAGTAATTTTTTTCAGATAGTGAAAGACTGTGGGGCTGAACCAGTGTCATGTAGAAGATAACTGTAAATCCCACATGGTTGATCAAATGGACTCCCAGAAAAAAAAATACAGCATGAGCATACTAGATCCACTCTGAGCTGTGTGTTGGGAATTACTAACCTGCTGCAGTATGAATGCATCTCCTTAACCTACAAGGACCTGGCGTGGACATCACATTTTGGGTTATTTAGACCAAATTACTCAATTTTGCTCTACAAGGGCCTGATATCCACTTAAAAGGACATTATACTGCTACTGTTCTATCAAAGTTTTAAACGAATATCCTCATATGTGGCTCTTATTTTTCTTAAAAACAAAAATAAGGTAAAAAAAAATCTGGTAATTTTTTGTTTTTACATTCATCGGGCCCCAATATTCCCAAATATCAAAGAGAAATTAAAAATGCATGCCGTGGAAGAGTTCGGGTCTTAAGAGGTTAAAGATGTAAACCACAGGCCTGAGCACGTGTTTGAAGAACAGAAATTCCTCTTGCTCAGTCGATATAGGTCCCCCCGACCCCTAATTGTTCAGCACAAAGTTACGCCAATGGTCCAGCTCAGGGCAAAACAATCCCAGTCCTGAATACTCCTGCTGTCATGTTAAAAAAGTGTGGGTGTTGTGGTGCTGACCCAAATCTCAAACTTGGATTTGTTAGTAAATTTGTCTTTTTCCAGTTATTAACTGTGAAGTGCTGGTAAGATGAGTCACTTGAGAACTCTCAAATCCTTTATTTAAATTATGCATTTTTAAACCAAAACTATTCAAGGCTTATTTTTTGTCTGCAGGCTTTTGAGCATTTAACTTGCAGCTTATTACTGGCTTGGATGGAAAGACAGGATAAGGCAAAACATACCTATAAATACTTTTGTTCTGTCAGCAATACAAATTTGTATAGTGAAACATTTTGGGCACTAAACATACCAGCAGACTGAAATAAAAACAACACCAACAAGGAAAAAGCTATGTTTTATGAAGACAGATGAATAATTTAAGAGATATGATGAACAGAATAAAACTACTGCATATGCCGGTGTGTGCCATTTCAGGATCTGACCTGATTACAGTTGCAGCCAAACTGTAGATTTAAAAACATATAAAATGCAATGAAGGACTTAAAAATAGTGGATGTATGTAAACTGTTTTGGTGGGTTACACATAGAGAGAATTGTTTTTGTCACATTGCTTGTGCTAGTATATAGTTAATACTGAGTTAATACTGAGATATTGCTTTTGGTATGCATGCAGTATTACATGCTTATATAACAGTCAACAATTAAACATATATTATTATAATACTGAGTCAAAGCAATACTTTGGCAAGTCATACAGTATAGAGTAGGTTTACATTCTTATTTGTGTACATATTTGTAAGATCTAGCATATTTAGGCTTATGGGGCTTTAAGACATACTGGGAAAAGACATTTTGTGCTTATAAATATAAAGGGTAGTTCCATTCATTTTCCTCCTTAGTTTCCATATTTTTTTTTCCCTGTTGCAAGTTTCTGTATTTTCCCTGCTGATCCTTGACTCCATGTCGGCTCTGAGCGTAGCGGGACCTCCAGTCCCTTTCAAAAGTAGCTTTGACATGTTCCAGGATTGTCACTCCTCTGTCTTCAGCACTGCTGTTCATTTTGACCACCAATCCAACTCCTGCATTAATAGCAAAATCACTGCCAACCCAGTCATGGTTCCCTGTGAGCGACAAAGACAACAGTGTCAGATAGCGCCCGTAAAAGTCATTATTTAAAAAGAAATAGCTTTACATTACTGTATCTTGAATCTTGATATGTGTCTGCATATGTATATACCACTTGGTGCTTTTGTGTCTTTGGATGAGCGAGTAAGAATCAAATATAGCAGTGCTAGTTTAGTTTAGCAGTCTTAGTTAAAAGACATGTCCCCTGTTTCACAAAACATCCTCTCCTGAACTGTTTCTTGGAAAAGCACAGTAACTTTCTGGAATTTTCTCACAAACCTCTGTGATGATATGACTTCCCATAAAATGTACTGTAGCTGTAAGGATTGAACTAGCCATATGTGAGACACTTTGTGGTTGTGACTTGTCCTTTGACTTAAAGCAGCGGTCTCCAACCTTTTTTGCGCCACGGACCGGTTTATGCCCGACAATATTTTCATGGACCGGCCTTTAAGGTGTCGCGGATAAATACAACAAAATAAAACTAGTACCGGTACCGAAAAAAAGAAAATTTATTCATAACACACGTGAAAAGACCCAGGAAAACCGAGTAAACGATAAAGACGATAACAAAATAACGCTGAAAACCGATAAAAACCCTGAAAACTATACATTTCACACCTGAGCCTCAACTCTCGCGGCCCGGTACCAAACAACTCACAGACCGGTACCGGTCCGAGGCCCCGGGGGTTGGGGACCGCTGACTTAAAGTATTTATCTGAAACTCACAGTCTTTTATTTTCTTCTCATCTTGCTCTTTGTCTTTTCTTGTCTATATGCTCATAAAGCAAGCCAATACAGCAATGTTTGAGCTATTGCTCAAGTTAAAATGTTCAAGTTTTATACATTTTGCTTTGGTATGTGGTATGACTCACTAAACCCAGCTACTAAAAAAGCCAATAAAAATCTGTACCTCAAAAAATTTATTTCCCACTGTTTTGTTTTATATTGAATTAACAAATGCAATGTAAGATGATCTTTTATTTCCCTTTGGACAAACAGGCTCATTGTCCCATTTCAATCTTTGGATAAAGCTATGATAAAATAGATACCTCCTGGCTATAAGTAATAAAAACAAAAAGAGAGTGGTAACAGCATACTTATGTATCTCATAGCATTTTCCAGTTGAACATCTGTTAAATGCCAACCCTAACTTAGTATGCTTGCTGACCTTCTTCATCCCTTCATGACCACAGTGTACCCATCTTTTAAAGCAGTTTCCAGCAGCACTCACTATGTCACAAAGCTCAAATCTTCTTGAACATGACAATGAGTTCACTGTTCTCAAATCTCCTTTACAGTCACTATTCTAAATAAAGTAGTGCACCTCTTGGGAAGTCGTGGAACAGGACATTCTTATCACGTGCTGCTTGATAAATCTACATCAACTGTTTGATGCTTTTATGTCATTATGGACAAAAACCTTTGGGAAATGTTAACATTAAGAATTAAGGTAGTTTTGAAGGCAAAAGGGGTCCAACTCCATACTAGCAATGTGTACCTAATGAAGTGGCCAGTTAGTCTATGCATATTTTTGTTGTCAAAAACTTTATATTAAGATACTTTGAAACCTGCACCTCAATAAAAACCCCAAAACACACATTATATTTCCTACCAATGTAGACTGCATTGTCGGTCACCATGTACTTGTTGTGGTTGAGCCCAAGCTGAATGTCATCGTTCTGCTCCTTGTGACTAAAAAAACGCTAGAAAAAACAACAATTTAACAAAAAGCATGTATAATAAGAAATAATAATTCATAAGTGCAGTATGAATTAAAACTTGTCCATGAGTAGTTAAAACTACAGGTGTAAGTGATTCGCTTACCACTTCCAGGGAACAATTGTAAAGCTGAACGCAGAGTGACTTGAGGGAGGTCACAAAATTAAAGGTGAGTGGATGAGTTTTCTTCCAGAAGCTTATGAGCAGACGAACTTTGACCCCTCTTAATACCACAGCTTCTCTGATGACTTCATCGATAGACGACCAATACCTAAAAATCCAACTAGTGTTATTATTGTGGACAATGCTTTTCAGTCTAAAGATACTGAAGGGCATAGAGTTTGAAAATTCCACGTTGCTATATTCTGGGTATATTCTAGTTTGCCATGAATTGTGTCCTCTGATACAGACACACATGTACAGTATGAATGTAAAATGACCTCATAAATGTTCCTGTAAAAAGGATTTAAATGTCAAAGCTTGCCCCGGCACACACCTTGTGACTGAGGTTCCTCTGAAACTCCTTTTCACCAGAGGGAGATAGTCTGTCACTGATATGAAGATAAATGTCTTTGCACTCTGAATGACTTGATAGATGGCATCTACATCTCGGGTGCGATCTTTGGAGCAGAAGAGTTCAGGAGAGGTCTACAGAAAGGACAAGGCATGTTTGGTCCCCAAAATTATGTAAAAATCACAAAAATGAAACAACTGAGACACACGGTTAAAGTTTAGGATAACTTTCAAAAATGTGTGTGTTTCAATTCAACAAAGAATACACAATCCACTAATAAAAATAGGTATATACATTTCAATGTAACATTTCTGCAGAGAAAAAGGAAAGAAAACAAGAAAGCACATTTCAACGACCATTTATCATTACTAGAATAAGTGGGGCAAAAGATCAAGGTTGGTTTGCCAACAGCCTTGACAGTATGGCTCCATTAGTTTCCTATAAGATGATAAATGTTTTAAATGTAGCTGATAAATGTCTTGTCGCTTTGAGAGCAACAAGATTCATTAACGTAGTGAGATATTCAGACTCAAGTTGCTCCTTAGTGCGATAATAAGATGATTAATCATTTTCTGTTTATATTTGTTATTAATATGTAATAACACTCTTATAAAGACATTCACTATAAGCCCCGAGGCAGGAAATTGGTGCCTCAAGAAGTATATGAACCACTGCATTTTGTGAAGAATTGATTTATGTATGCACTAAGTCCTGTAACATAAGAAAGCTGTTACTCACAGACACATAAGCGGTGGCGGGGGTGGAGTTAAGTTGTAGCTGCAGGGCATTGTTCTTTCCATAGAGAGCAGTTACTCTCTTTGACCAGATGGAGGGGATGTAGTCCCTTTCGTGGAGCTGCCAGTAAAATGAAAAGACTCGGTGGAGGTCCAGAGCCAGACAGCTGCAGTTATACACCACCACCCCCAGTTCTTTCCTCTGTGGTGTGTGAGAAAGAAGTAGGAAGAGGTGATGCAGCAGAAAAGTTAAAATATTGAGTGTGCTCTGCAGACGTTATAGAGGGTATAAAAGAATTAAAGAAAGGGACTGAGTTCAGAGAGAGAATAGTAACGTTTCATGGATTGATGATCTTCTATTAATTTTCAGATTAAATAGGATAAAAATGAAGAGCGAAAGGTACTATTATAGAATATCACTAATTTAAAGGTATTTAGCCAAAAATAATATATGATAAAATGATGCTAAAAGAGGAAAAAGAGGAAAAGTCAAGACAATAACAAAGGCAATAAGCTGGATGTCATCATAGATATATAATCATTTCAAAGGAATCTGTCTAAAAGCGAATAAGCTGGATATTATTCCAGTCCTACCAAAGAATTTAAATAACTGGAGCACAAGCAGGCTAACACTGCAATCCACAGAGCTGCTAGTGTGGGTAAAAACAACAAAATGAAAGAAGAAGAGACAGATGTCCTAAATACATTCTTGTCTGCTCATTAAATAGATGGCAGAAAATTTCTTTTGTGTTTGGTGTTTCTGTTTTTTGTCTGTTTCTTTTTTAACGTGTGCCCCTGAAGGAGGAACACAGAGGTTTCAGTTTGTTACCACAGAGGGTCAATTTCAGACATACGTGTCTGGCTTGCAGTGCTTACTACACACATCCAGTGTATGTGTGCTATTCCTTCATTCCTTCTTGCTCATTGTGACTTACACTCATACAGCAGTCCTACCTCCAACCAGTGCTGAAGCACCAAAAAGGGCTGGGCAATCACTTCAGGTTACAGTATGCTAATGCATTCTGGTTCCTGCTCTATTATGAATTACATACTAAATGAAAAGTGAAATGCTACTTGTCTTTCTGACCATCTCAGACAACAACCTTAAATCATTCCTGATTTCTGTTGGCAGTGCTGCAGTACCTGCATAAAGAAGTATAAGAGGAAAGCGTGGCTAATTTACATTATGTGTTACTCTTTAAAGACCCAGCAAACCAGATGCTGATGTGCGCTTTTACCTTGGAGAGTGACCTCCAGTCCATATCAGCGCTCCCGATGTAAATGTGCTTCCGATCCACTATCCAGAATGAGGAATGGAGTCCGCCTCTGGTAAAAAGTGTCATGTTAACAAAATGAACCTCTGCATCTAATCCGTGTGAAGGATAAAAAGAGACAGAAAAGAGAGAAAATGAAAAGTTTAAGAGAAAAAGAAAGAGAAAATTGTGTAAATCTGACAGTTGGCCTTGTACTGTCTGACAAGAACAGGGGCCAACGCAGGCAGTCTGAAAGGCAGTATTTGACAGGAAACCAGACTGTACATTTTCATCCATTCAAGGTTTTTTGGCCTTGATTGTGAAGTCTGGCAGATGCATATGGTGTAGAGCTCCTGGGTGCTGCTGCATGCTGTAAATGCATCTGTTTTCCTTGAGGCAGGTCATTGATATTTCATGCCATACCTACAGTGTGGTTCTGCTGTCCTAAAGTGGGTTGCTTAAGAAACTCAACTAAATGTATCCTGGAGGATGAGAATCTCGTTAATAAAACTCTATAGGGTTGTCGGATGAATTGTAAATGTATATCTTCGTTGTTGTTTGCCAAAGTGACACAACAAATTGCCTTTCTGAAATAAAAATGCCACATCCACTCACTGTGTGCTGCCAAGGCCTTCAGCTCAGTCGAGTTTGTCAGACTACTGGCAATCTTCAGCTTAACCCCACGAGATTTTAGCCTGAGCAGTCTCTGGAACAAAAGCTGACCCTGAGGAAGAGAATGATGTTCTGTGTTACTGTAGCGCAGCGACTGACCAATGTTCCTGCATTTCTTTTAGAAGGGCAGCTCTTATTTCGTTGCAGGAATAACCTTATTAAATTGCATTTGGTTTTACAGATCAAATGGGAAATGCAATTGGCTCATTGTTCTACCGGACTGGTTACTGTGACTTTGTACCTGTTTGGCGGGGTTTGGGATTGTCTCCAGGTCCCAGGAGTTTAAGTCCCAGGCAGATGACACCACTTCAATTGAGTGCTTCGCCTGGTCCAACAGTGTGTGAAAGCCAACGGAGACAGGAAGGTGGGGTCTGCCATCCATGGAGAAAGAGAGGTCGTCTGGAATGTTCTCCACAAGTACAATGCTGAAAATAAAAGATTCCTTCAGTGTCTGGAGCTTTAAAGAGGAACACCACCAACACAACAACCCAGCAGCTCAAAGCCTTTACACATAAATCCTTTTATGGGTCTAGATTTTAACAATAAAAAGTGAGGTACAGATCCACATCAGAAATCTCTACCAGAATTAAATAATGAAATAGTAATATGTAATTCTGAATTGGTAATGATTGAGTCCAGATTAAGACTATGTTGAGTTAGTAGAGACAGTCGCTGTGAATACACTGTGCTTTACATGAATGGAACCTCCACAATTTCCTTTAATCTTGCGAAACATCCTACTGGCAGTCTTTGCTGCAGTTTTCCTCGGTGATTCCATCTTCATCGTCCCCCCAAATGTCCACAGATGAGAAGATCAGTGCTACCAGAACAGCAAAGCAGCAAACAAGGGCAAAGATGGCAATGCACTTCTGCTGGGTCTGGAAGATACATTAGAAACACACACGACACTAACAAATGTCAGACACAATGTTTTATTTCTGGAGGGTTTTTTTTTTTTGTGAACAGTGCTGCAGTAACTTTTCTGCTTTTTTTGTGTGTCCCTTTTGTGCACTGTGGGCACATAAACACTTGTGCAATGTGAATAATGACGATCAAAATAACAACTATGGCCTTCGTTTGACAGCAGAAACCTTGCTTTGATAACCAGTATACTGCAGATTTCAATGCTCTGGAGCAAAAAATCCCCCAGCTTCAACGATCCCACTTTATGCTACAGAGCCGGACAAGTGAAGTAGAACATTCTCCAGCTGACAGCAAATTGATGCACACTAAATCCAGTCTATAAGGTGTATTGGAAAGTGCAAGTTTTTGCTTCTCGTCATACCGACTGCTTTGTTGTCCATGCAATTCCCATCTGAAAAGGGGTTTTATGAGCTCTGTGTCAAGGTGGCAGCCAACGTTACACTTATGTTAAGCAATATTGCAGGCAATATTTGTGCGCATGTATGTGTGTGCAGTGTATGTCTGTAGGGTTTGTAATATAGGTAGAGTGACAGTCAGTATGAGGTCAGAGGTTGTAATGTTGGAGCCCTGATCCAGCCTGAGGAGTCTTGATTTTCACAGTTTTAAAAGTGCACTTAGGCGTTTTTGTTTTGTTCTGTCAGTTGGTGAGCTGTCAACATCACATTACATATTCTCTTTTGTTGTGTTCTATCAGTCAAATGAATTGCATCCCACTGATTATCTTGGCAGCATAAGCAGGGGGTTTTTCCTTAAAAAGAAAATTTCCGTCTAAAAATTCTACAGCTTTTATTAAAAAAAATAAAGAAAGAAAGAAAAGCAATTCAGCATCAAAATATAGAAATATGAACAGCAGGAGGTTTGTGGACTCAAATATTGCCTCGGGCAGTGAGGCTGAAAGACAGGTGCTAGCTGGGTGCACCATACACTCTTCTGTTGGCCTCTGAGGCCATTGAGCTCTTCATTACATTTAGCAGAGTCAAGGACCATGCTTAACTTGTGGATGTGCACATGGCTGGGAGGAAATGAACAGAACTGACAGTGTGAGATAGGTCAGCCACTTACAGAAGGTACTGATGCAGTATGTCGCTGTAAAAGGACAACAACACATCTAATATACAGGAAAAAATAGCCTAATATGGCAAGGAGTGAATAGATAGCTGTTCCAATAACTACTAAATAATTTGATCCATCCATTCGCTTCTGTTTATCTATTTTAGGGTCGTGGGTGGCGCTCGAGCCTATCCCAGCTGTCTTAGGGTGAGAGGAAGGGTACACCCTGGTCACCAGTCTTTCGCAGGGCTAACACATAGACACAGACAACCATTCACGCTCACATTCACTCCTGCACTCAGACCTATGAGCAATTTAGTGTTTCTATTTAACCTAACCCCCACTAACTGCATGCCTTTGGACTGTGGGAGGATGCCAGAGTACCCGGAAAGAACCCACACCAACTTGGGGAGAACATGCAAACTCCACACAGAAAGATGCTGGCCTGATGGTGGAATTAAACTCAGGACCTTCTTGCTGTGAGGCAACAGTGCTAGCCACCGTGCTGCCCTAAATAATTTGAATTATTGATAAAATAATTATTTATCAAGCAAATATTATGTGAGTGGTTACAACTTCTGAATACTTCCAGTTTGGACACATTTGATTGGGTTCTGGGCAATTGTTTTTGTAATTTATTAAGTTATTTTCTTAACTTTTGTAATGTTTGCTACTGCATTTAAAACAGTGTTTGTAATTAATAAACTTATCTTACATAATTGTTGAAAAAAAAAAAAGCAACATTTCCAGCTCTTATATGCTAATAGTCTCTTTCTCAAAATTATTTTACATCAGATGTTTTTTGGTGGCAACTGCAACTACTGTGCACCGAGCTATAAGGATGGCTGTGTTATTTGCCATTTTGCATCATTTAAAGACTAAAGGAGAGACTGATTTATATTTAAAAAATCTTGGATAGTAAAAAACACTTTGACGAAAACCTAAAGTTTTGATATACATATGAGCGTTTAGTTTTAATATGGTTTAAAAAGATAAGGAATTTAAGAGTTTAATCAGTCAGGCAGTGAAACACTGGTGTACTGAAACCTAGAGAAAAAAGTCCAAGAAAAAACATGCATTGCAATCCACCTATGGCCAAAAGGAGACTAACATTGCCTATTAAATATAGAAAGAGCTGAAAAACATCACCTTTAATGGCTCCTGTGGGGTTGGTCCTGCCATGAGAGCAGCATTCCTTTAAACTACAAGGTGGGAAACAGGAGCTCAGTCACACATCTTTGCCTCTCTTTTCCACCCAGCCCTCAGCCTGTTCAAATCTGATGTCTTCACTCTTGGTCCTTGTCTTCATCCTGCAGGTACCTCAGTGTCCCAAAAGGTCTGTCTGTGTGGGCATCAGCTTCTGGTTTGTTATGTGTCCTGACATGGTTCTTCTAGCAGCTGATTGTGTGTGTGTGTGTGTGTGTGTACTTGTGTGTGAACTGTGTGTGCGGTTCACTGTCTGCCTTACAGTCGAAGCGGTGAGAGAGAAGATGAAAGACCAACCCCCTCTTGTTCAAAATGGCCAATAAAGAGCCGTAGCTTTGAGCTCCAGTACCCTCCTCCCCCTCCCTCACTTTCCCTCTTCTCTTCCTTTTCCAGCTGTATTTCCCTCCTTTATCTGCCAAGTGAATAAAACTCATCTGGCAGCAAGCAGTTGGTCTGTGCTTAGAAGGGAGCGATGCTGAAACATGCCATTAGTAAATGTGACAGCTGCAGCAAAACTCCCCCAAAATATTTTGAACTCAGTAGATCGCACATGCCTGCTCACCATACTGTATGCAGGCGCATGCACACCCACACTCAGCATTCACGGTTACACTCAGAAAATATTGAGGCATCTACAAAAGCCCTATAGCTCCCATTAATAATTGATATAAATGGAAGTTGGCATAATTATCTTCTTTAATTCCCACTTTGTTTAAATCACTGCAGTAGATTTGCTTTATTCCAGTGGAATGAACCATGTTTCAATTCTGCTATAGCTTTAAGAGCTCCTCATATTATTGCACAGAAGGGTCTCAGTGGGGAAAAAAATGAAATATGTAAAATCCTTTTTCCTTCCTCCTCCCCCCCCCCCCCCCCCCCCCCCCCAACAACTCTTTCCTCACAGATGAATATATGCTTAATGGCAGCAAAACGACATATGCTCCAAACTGCAGGTACGCTTCTGTTATGTTTATGAGACCTGTATGTGAGGTCGAAAAATGTTAGGAGGAATCTGTATGCACTACTGCATTTAAGTAAACTTTAAAGAAATGTGTTGATTTTTCTAATTTTAAGTTATACATACCAACAATTTCATCAGTAAAAAATTTGCTTTAAATTTCATATCTCCTTCATGCTGAACTGTAGTAACTTTAGCGACTCCCTGAAATCTTATGCAGAGCCATCATCCGGTGCAATTTTCAATTTAAACATTGTTTAATTGATGAACAAATACCTGCAAAAATAAAACTTCCATCAGGGTGTGCCTCAGCTGTGCTAATCAGCAGATGCAGTTGTCTCACTCAGCATTTATATAGATGCATGTTAGTAACATTCTTGCCACAAAAAAAGCATTAGCACTTAGCTATGCCACAGAGGCTGGAGGGGTTTTTGCTACATTCACTCTCTTAGGCAAAAACAGATGTATTTGCATGGCTGGGAGCAAATAAGAATGACTCTCAGAGACAGGTCAGTAAATTATGCTACTGATATAGTAAGATAGAACTGCTTGAAGTAACATTTATCAGCAGACTCTGTAGGCTAGCAGCAAAATATTGCAACAGTGCTAGTATTCCATAGCTTTGTGGACTTTATCACAAATTAACCCGTCAAACAAGCAATTTGTGCTGTAGAGTTTTGGAGTGACTCTTTTAATACAACTAATACTCATGAATACATTCTTTCTTCAAAGTTTCAAACACATTAATACACAAAATGCATGCAGAGTACAAAGTTTGAATTTTAACTAAAAAAAAAGACACATTAAGACGAGATCTCGTAGTAGTGGAATAAAAACGTAACAGGGAAAACTGCTTTGCCTGTCTAGGACAGGTGCCCTCTGCACGTCAAACTGCATTTGTGTGTGTATGTGTGTGTGTGTGGGTGACAGAGTGAGAGAGAGAGAGAGAGAGAGAGAGAGAGAGAGAGAGAGAGAGAGAGAGTGAGAAAGAGAGAAAGGGATGGGTCAACAAAACTATTTGAGTTACTTCCCATGAGAGGTGAATGTTCCTAAAGCTGCACACATGGGGTCATACAATCACACTTTCAAACTGAGAAAGAAACAAAGTGACATGCCGAATTGGATTTTCAGTGTTCCCAACCATCACAAGCTCAGACGGAGTTATAAAGGGCAATTTATAGCTCAGCAACAAAGTGAGTGAGACTCTGGTCACTGGCGGTCATGACAGAAAACTGTTGACATAAACAATTTAGTAACTGCACAGTCATTTCACTGATAGACTTTTGAATAGTAAGGCATGGAATACCTACCAAGCAACAATGAGCAAATGATCCAAATATAAGGGTTCTATAGCAGTAGAGGTATGTGTGAAAAATGATGATGGTGAAAGTATCTTGAGGTGTAAATGTTTCAGCTAGCTTTATTGCTTCTGTTTTACAAAACAGGAAATGGATCCTAAATTTCTTCAAATTTTTTGTCCTTTCTGTTAGAATTAAATGTTTCAAGATGCATTTAAAGCACCTGCTTTTTAAACTCAATTTAAAATGCTTTATTACTTTTTAACAGGCCATCTGTACTGTCCTTTGAGGCTTACATTTATAATTACTCTATATGACATCTTGTCTCCTTTTACTAGCTCCACATTAATTAAGGTGACCTCCCCTCCCGTTAAAACACCCCCCCCTGTGATTGCCTGTGAAGAACGCTTCTGTGTATAGGTGTTTCACCTTCACACCGAAAGCTCAACAGCAGGTTTTCCATGAGCGCACAGGACGTGGTGTTTTCTAACGTCATAGTCAGGGTGATGTGCTGAGTGAAAGCTGACTGGGCACAGCGCCACAGGAGACAGCTAGGCAACATGCCAAAGGGAGTGTGGATGGGGTGCAGATAGGGATCCAGCAATGAAAAATGATCCTGTTAGGTTGTTTCACTCTATCAGTAATTGTCTGTCCCCAGCAGAGCACTGGGTTTACTAGTTCTCTTCAGCTAACAGGCCACATGGTTAAAAAACAGACAATCAGTTAATGTTTAACTTTTTTTTCATGACCAAGAATTTGCTTGATACAAAATTATTAAGATCTCAAGGTAAGCAGTCATTCCAGAAAACTGTTTACAATTTACCAGTAATGGAGCTTTGTTTACTAATTTATTGAATATACATTATATTAATAATGGTGATGCTTCACATGCTCTCTTTTGAAGAAATGCTTTCTGCAGGAGGCTTCAGAGGTCACAGCAAACTTTACACTTCGTCCCTTCCTGTCTCTCTGTACAGGACATTTTCTTATGTGCAGTAGAGTCCTCCAACACAAAGAACTAATTAATAGTCTCACATTTAAGAGCCACACAGTGCTAACACATTAGTATGTGTAATTATGATGATTTAAAAACCTTGCCATGCACACATTTTGGCTTTATTACTACAAGAATGAGAACAGGGTTAGCTAGTTTTTCTTGACAATTCTCTTAAATGTAACAACAATATCTCAGTGGGCATTTAAGTTACTGAAATGCAGATAAAGTGGATTTTTATGCTATGATGGACAATTTGCAGCAATAGGAAAGGGAATGTAGAGAAAATGGCTTTATACCGTTCTGCTGCTTATAAACAGGAAAGAAAGTAAGTGAATCTCTTGGAAGGACACCCCGTAAATGCATAGCTTCATCAATTCTGCTCAATATTTTAAGTATATTAACTGGCTTCCGAAGATCTAATTGGCCTAACTGGATCTAAATCATGTCTGGAAAGATTCGATTCTGAGTTAAAATTCTGTGCAACAGAACTGTGTTGGGAGTAATGGTGCAATGCTTTAAAAGGAATTAGAAATATTAGACATTTTTCCCTTTTTGTGAAAAATGCTAACACATAAAATGGTCAGAGATACATATCAGATTGATATTTATCCAGCCACCAAGCAGGAGGTAGCATAGGTGAAGATTTTAAGATTTTCATAGGCAGTGACCATGATGGACAGGTTTAGAAATTAGTCTATAGAAGCTATCAGCTTAAGTTAAGTGATTTAGAGCTAAAGTTAGAGAGGCATGACTGAGATGGTTTGAACATGGTGCAGGATAGCGGATATACTGGCATAGTTCACTGATATGAAACTACCAGGGGAAAGAGGAAGATTTGTGGAAAGTGAAGGGGGACATGCAGAGGGCTGGTGTGACAAAGGATGATGCTAGAGATGAAGTAAGATTGAGGCAGATGGTTCGGTGTGGTGACTTCTAAAGGGAGAAGCCATTGCATAGCTTACTTTTCCCTTTTTGGATAATTCCTTATTTGCACCTCATCTCTCATCATGTGATTTTATCATTCTGAACAAATCATCAATCTTCAATCTTAAATATAATCAGCCTATCTCTATTTATCGGCTACCATTGGCCTTAAAGCTAGCAGTAGTTAAACTGTTACTTGAAAAGCCATCACTTGAACCAGCTGTCTTAAACTTTCATTTTATCTCAAAAATTTCTCGAACAATTGTAAAACAGCTAACAGATCATCTGCAGGGGAATGAAGAGTTTCAGTCAGGTTTCACAGCTTTAAAGCATAATGTTTAAAGAAATACTTAAGTAAACGCGAATGCTTATAAAGACGAGAACGGACTCAAACTCTAAGAAATCTGCAAAATCTGGTAGGTAAACCTGAGCATTTGTCCTTTTTGGGTTGATGTGGATTTGCTGGGTGTGAACCAGCTGGAAAGAAAGTTGTAATTTATTTTCATTGGAGGCAACAAACCTCAGCTGCATACTCCAGTGTTAAAGCAGATACATCACAAGCATGCAAAGTGAATGGATTTCCAGCAGATGGAGTGAATCGCTCCTCTAAACTCACAGAATGGCTCATTGCATATTTGACAGTTGCTGACACCTTTTTTCTTCTAGCTAGTTTTACACATCTACAATAATCAAGGTTTAACTTTACCTCTTCACTTTTAAAAAAGTAACTGATGTTTGTAAGGAAGTTGCTTACCCTTTCCAGCTTTTCTCTGTTTCGCAGGTAGATGGATGCAGAGTAGCCATGCTGCTGGATTGCACTGTAACTGCTGGTTTTCAGTTGGGACACATAGGGCAGAGGTGTTGGGGGAGCCTCGTCTTGCTCCCTTGACCTTGGATCATCTGACAGTTCCATTGATGACCTGTGTTCTGCTGCTGTCTGCTGGGGTGCAGAGATGCTCTGAAGTACACACACACACACACACACACACAGAGATGCTGCCACTCCTGTCCTCCTTTTTTTCTTCTTCTCCAATCTATCTTTCAGAAGCTGAATCAGCCACTTTTACTCTCTGTGGTGCCTGAGCTACAGTTTGTAGTACAGTCTCCCAGGCATAATGGGAGGGGCAGAAATGGGCTTCTGTAAGCTTGTGAACAGGGCGGAGGTGCAATTTGAGCAGCTGCATGGATGTACTGAACAAGACAGAAAGCATCAGAAAGAGATTAATCTTATTGAGAAAAGTGTGAGTACGCTGTGAGACACGTACACATTCTCTTTCCCACACACACAATTGTAGGAAATCGAATTTCTGCCATTTGCACTTCACATGCGGATACTGATACTGGCAGAGACAGAATGTCCTGAAGTACTCTAACTTCACCTTAAGAAACCTTTTATACAGGACCATATGCCAGGGGAGCACACACCGCACACACAAAGTTTTTATAGCCACGACAGTTTATGTTGTGAATACAAAAAGGCTGCTGGTGTAAGAAAAACTGACTTTGCCCCGACCTACTTCACAACACAAGTAACCCTGTGACCACTGTGTTCATAGTACCACAGTGATATTTACATTATTTGTCTCCTCATTGATTAAAGATTGATGGCTGAAATTATTTTAAACAATAGAATTTTGGAAATGCATTGAATGTGTTGTTTTACAAACTGATGATTTTTAACATTAATGTAATGATTATATTGTTAGCAGCCAGTTACTTTATGTTAGCATAAAGACTAAAGCCAGGATGAACCTAGCATGTAGGCAATCAATTCAGTGTAGCATTGTTTTGGTATTTTCTGACACATTGTACTTGAGTATATTTGATCCAAAAGTCCAGAAAATTTGGAAAGTGTGGAAAATGTGCACCAGTGAAGTCATATTAAATAAGCTGTTTCCTAAGTCTTTAGGAGGTGGCTTACATGATGTCAGGCTAACATTAGGAGGCTGCATTCTGAAGTGGAGCATTTTGGCCATTAGTGTTAATGTCTGGTTAACGGGAAGGCAGGGCAAGCACAGAGCATCATTCTTGTTACCGTTCTTCAATAGAGATTATAATATACAATTCCCTTTCCTTCCAATTAAAAAGCCATATGATAATCAATGACCATTACATTCACATTTTATTGACAATAATCTAAATTATCTCTCTGAGCACGGTTTCTGCCATCTGTACCACTCTATAGTTAATTTGAACACCCAGTTTGCTGACAAAGCTTCTCCTGTTGTTCTCCTCTCCAATGCAGTTCCACACTGATGAACATTCATCAGTGTGGAACTGCAGAATATGTAAATTACACAAGTAGCCCAAACAGTCACAGTGTAGCATCATACACCTTACTCACACTGAGGTAACAGGATTACTATTGCTGTAATACTACTATTGCAAGTTAAACTGAATAATGTGTAGCATGTAAGCTGTGCATGACCTAACACATAATTTCAACATTATATATGTTTAAACAATTACTTTTGAAAACTTTTTTTTTTTTTTACAAACTACCAAACAGATACCTCAGATCTCAAAAACTGCAGTGTTATGAAAACTTTATTTATATGCAATAAATGCAGTGTGAGGGTGGTAAAGCCCATAGGGAACCTGAACTTAATGAAACTAAGTGGGAGCAGTTTAGTCAAACTTAGCATTTCCAGTAGATGAGCACCTGCACAATCCCTGATGTGCACCAGCAGTTGTGGTGAAAGTTGTTCACAGGGGAGAAAAACCCTGACACAGCTTTAAAGGATTAAGGAAGTGGAGCAGAATATCTGAAGACACACAATTAGTAGTGCGGTAACTCTAGCAATGTGGCCTCTAAAACCTAATTTGTCGTGTGTACTTTCTTCTGCAAAGAGTTGGAGTGAAGCCAGACTGGGAGGTGGATTGGGCAGATTGTGGTGGAAGGATGGCAGTTCAAAAGAGATTGTGAGGTGATGAAGGGCAAGAAGTGGAAACGTAAATGTAATTAATTAATTAGTATTACTAAAGTTAGACAAATAAGTTTAATAACACATTATTAATCATTACCAGTTACATTTTTAGTGGAGGATGAGGGAGTTTTAAATACTTCTTAATTCAACCAAATATAGAAATAATATTGTTATAAGCAATGCAGTTAAACTCAACCAGCCTTTTGTCCCCCTGAGAGTGGAGGCAGTTGAAAAATCCATCCATCGGGCCATTTTCTTCTGCTTGTGCAACTGGCCCAGAGCCTATCCCAGCTCAGAGCCACTGAGTAAGCCGTGGAAAACAGCTCATGATTATCATGCATTTTATTGAAAATGAGAAAAACACTGATATTGCAAGGTTGACATTTAAACCTAACATCAATACAAAAAAAGCTCATACAAAACATCCAAACAAAAAAATCTCCAAATGCTCAAACAAAAGGAAAGATAAAGTATGCCGAGCACAAAATGCAATTATTCATCTTTATTAAAGTTGTTTTGGCTAAAATGTTATTCAACAGTTCTGATCAGGATACATTCATATGTAAACATTGGTATGAGGCAAGACATTGGAAAACCTACCCAGTCATTACACTGTGGATCATTCAACAACAAAAAGCAGGACTTGGAGGTAGTCCCTGTCTATGCTGGTTCAAACACATTTAACTTGCAATCAGAAAGTAGTTTGATAAACCGTTCATCTCATCACGGTCAAAGACATAAACATGATAAAGGAGTAGCATTAGGGTGCATTACATCCTGGTCCCTCAGAGAATAATAGCAACATATATTGGCTTTGAAATGCAAAAACAAAAAGACGTCTACCTCCTTCTCGCCATCTTCCTTACATTGGACTCTCTAGTATCTAGGATTATAATGATTGTTTGAGCCAGGGCACTTGTGACAAAATGCATTTGGAAGAGGAAAATCCTATTCTGGGAGCTACATTTCAGTTCACAATTTTCATTAACACATCGGGTTTATCTTTGATAAACTGTCTTCAAATGACATCAGCACAGGAAAAGGGGCATGGATGTAAGTTTTAAACGTAACTACTTTATAATATAACACTGGTACATAACAATATAGGCACCCAGTTCTTTTCCCAAAAATAGGCACGGTGGCCGTTTCTCATGGAAAATCATTACTGAGGCTACCTTAGGCATTGCTATTGCAAACAGGACAAAAATATATAATTTGTAGGGGTGCAACAATACATCGTTATTGAACCGTTCGATACAGTGCTTTCGGTTTGGTACGCATCTGTATCGAACAATACAAAATTTTTTATTTAATGTATCAACTTTTCTTCTGACGATGCTGTCTGTGTTGAGCGCTCAGTGGATCTGGGTTCGACTACTCCGCCTAGGCTGCACTGTTGAGTGCAGATCCACTGAGCGCAGCGCAAGCTAGCAAGACAGAAGCTAATCTCGTTGCAACATGGCAACTGCCTCAATGCTACCCAAAATTAAACCTCCCCCACCTTCATTCAGATCTGGCCTTTGAAACTATTTTGGTTTTCAAGTGAAGCATGACCCTGATGGTAAGCGCGTCATGGACAAAAGTAAAACAGTTTGTCAGATGTGCCACGCAATGCTCAATTGGTGGGAAGTAGTGTGTTAGCGCAGTTAGCTAGTTAATGTGTTGACGCCGTCAAGCCCCATGCATGGGGCGATATGCGGTAACTTGTTAATGAAGATTTGCCGCGTTATGGCGTTAATGTCATTTTAACGAGATTAACAGCACTAGTGGGAACACAACGAATATGACTGCACATTTACTCCGACATCATCCTAGTGCAAAGACAAGTGGAAGCAGACAAAAACAACAAGCACGCATGCTACAAACTTTACCCGAGTCATTTAGACAGCCGTTAGCACATGATTCTCCTTATGGGGACCTGATATGTTTAATATGCTGCTGAGAATATAGCCCAGAAGAAGCGTATAGTATAGCTTTTATTTTGAAAAGAGCCATTTCTCTGTAATAAACTCTCTTTTCCAAAGATGAGTGATTTCTCGATCAGATAGATTTTTTTTATTATTATTTTGTTGTTTCAGCAACATTACATTTAAAAACTGTACTTTTGAGTTAAAATATATATTTATAATTTTAATAAATGATAAATTAAAAAGTCATGAAAATTTCTTTGTGTCGAAAAAATATTGAGTATCGAACCGAACCGAACCGTGAATTTTGTGTATCGTTGCACCCCTAATAATTTGATAAATAACTCTTAGGCAGGACAGAAGAACACTTTCAAACATGGCTCCTTGACACTATTGCACCTTTTCAGTTTGGGTTTCCATGTTGGCTCTAAGTCTGTCAAGCTTTTGTGTCACTTGCAAAGAATGCAAGGTAAAAGGTTGGTCTGCTTTTGCTCATTTCAAGCCAAAACAGTAGAATAATTAAAAGGGAATTTGGTAGGTTTAGGTTTAACATCACATCTGCCCTTTTTCTCAAATGTTTTCAAGGATAATGGGTAATGATAATGAGCTGCAACACAAAAACACAGATGGGTTACTGTATATGATGTCAAAGCTTCTTCGTTAGCCTAGCAGTTAATAGTGTAATACTGTCATATAATAGAGCTGTCATCTCAAGAGATTCCCTTTGACAGTGTTGGAATTTTAGAGTCCTAACATAATTTAGTTTGACTGACAGAGCAGAGAGACTTTTCCATATAAAAGGCATTGCTCTGGGTCCTCATCTTATCTCAGAAAAACTTCTAACCTCACACCAGGGTCTGCTCTGAGGGTGTCTGATATCTCCAATTGATTGCATTCTGGATTAATCCACCGTGGAATGTCAGTTGTAGGAATTAGAGCTCTGCTGTAGCCCTGGGTCTCGTTCTGACACTTCTGCATGGTTTGAAGATCCAACAGGTTCAGTGGACAGTAATTCAGGCCTGGAGGATGAAAGTGTGCGTGAAGAAGCTTCTGCTTCAGTTTGTAACACAGCTGCCCTCTGCTGAGCCCCTGGGCTGATCTTCTGGTCAGTCAGAGGACTGGTCAAGCCCAGGTTGGACAGGGCATCCAGAGTTCCATCTGGATCTACCATCATGTCAATTACTGTCAGTTTGGAGCAGAGAAAAACAGTCCCACTTAATACATCATAAGACTTCCCGTGGTGTAGACTGCAGTAACACTGCAGAATACAATACAACAATACAATATTTCACGCTTTTCTTCCAAAAACTAAAGAGAAGCATAGGTAGAGCCATACCCATCAGTTGTCTTTCCACCCTCTTCAAGTCTTGAATGATGGTTGAAATTTCCTGTTAAGAGAATGTGATATAAAAATGAAAGCTGGTCTCAGGCCTGATTAAGTAAGTGAAGGCTCTTACAGCAAATAAATCAACTCGATTAATCTTTTCATTGCCTCAGGAAAAAGTTTGGAGCCGAGCCCTTTACACTCAGTAATGCTTTACGAGCCCTTTAACTTGTGTCGTGGACACACATATCTCTTTTCAGAGGTTCACATGAGGCCAGACAGTGTTACAGTCAGAATTTATGATCCTGTGCTGGAGAGAGGTAAAAGTGTGTAGAGGTGAAGTTGTAAGTCTTTTTTTTTCTCCAAACAGTCTAATCACATTTGGTGCCTAAATACTGAAATTAATTTGAAGTTGTTGATTTCATTCTCCAAACAGCTATAGCACTGTGAGCACTCACTATGATTGCTTAGAATAAGTAATCAGAAAATGGTAAGGAATGACTGGATTGAAAATAGTGTTCAATTAATTCAAGCCAAGAAAAGGCTAAAAGATTACTTCTATAAATGTGTACTTATGGAATATACTGTGACTGTGGACTTCTTTTTTAAAATTTGGTTGAATTAAACTGTGCCAAAATAACCCCAATAAGGAAAGATGAGTTTGCGGTTGGTTATCTATCGGCTCACATTCCAGAAGCTTCAATACATTAAATGTAGAGTCTCCATAAAAGAAAGACAGAATCTGATCACAATCTTGTTACACACTGTATCTGTTTTTCTCCATTGCAATCCATCCTTTTAAAATATTTCACGGTGAACAAGCGCTGTACTGACTGATGGACCAAAATGCTACACTAATATTGTAATTTCTACACCAGTGCTGCCTATTTGGCTATAAATATCACAGTCCTGTCTGTTTCACAAGCCTTCAGCAGATTCATCACCTTGTTTGAGCTCTTGAGCAGTAAGGAGTCATGCTCTGCTTGCAGTTTGGTCTCAATCTCATCCCATTTTCGTTCTTTATCCTTGAAGAGGATCCTGCAAAGCCAGGTTGTTACAAAAATAGGATAAAAGTGAAATACATAAAACATGTTTAATATAGATTAAGTGACTGCTTAAATTATTTCATTCAGATGCCATCAGCACATTGTAGCATTGAAAAAAATCTGCCTTTGAATTGTCATTCTAATGAGAAAAATATGTAACTGGGTGGCGGAGTAAGCCTGTGTGATGTGTCATTCAAACTGTGTCACCTGCTATTTCCAACAAAAAACACAGACAAGAATCTGTACACACACAGACAATATTTGTATCATGCAATCCCTCTTTAGTGTGTGCATTGAATATATAAATAACCACAACAACACGTGAAAATCAATTTTTGTTTAGCGTGGTCAAACAATACTTGCCTGATTTTGCAGGTTGTTCTGTCAACAGATTGGCGTATCCTGGTTGACAGCTGAGTCACAGAAGCTAGCAGCAAATTGTCTGGGACCGCCTGAAAGACAGTAAAAAAATATCATCTGAATCTACCAGTTATAAATTACTGGCAAAAAGTGATTAATTTACACGGTAAAATGTAAACAACCTGTACTATTGCTACATTTAGTTAATTTAAGTACATCATTTTTTTCATTAGCTTTACCACTGCTTTTAGGTTTACATTGGCCTATTTTTTTATTAGTCCTTTATTTATCCAGGTAAAAAATCTCATTGAGATTAAAAATCTCATTTCCAAGAGAGACCTGGCATCATGGCAACAAAAGTCACATACCAATTAAGGGATGACTGTAACTAGCATGTATCGAGCTCCCTCTAGTGTCAAACAGTGGTACAGACTGACATGAACGTCTTGCTATTTTTGCTCTTAACATAACTCTAAACTTGCTGTGTTTGCTGCTCCACATACTTTCACTTTCTAATGCAGAGAAGCACATCAAATTCAAAATCTAGATTAGCAGTATGGTACATAGCAGGCCATATATTGAGGAGAACATTATATTTAAAATTGAAGCAAGGCCTTACATCATCTCTATTCCATGTCTGTCGCCGAATGGACCTGGAGCTCTGTCCGCTAGACCTACGAGATCGAAGCTCCACAGACTGCCCATTGGTTCCCAGAATGCTATTATGCTGTGTGGAGGAGCCGCCGAGGTCCAAACTGTCATCAAACACACGCTCCTCCAACTGAAACGGAAATAAAATATATTGAAAATTGATATTCTTTCCTCAGATCCAATTTTTTTGTCCATGTTATGTAATCAAACTTAAGAATTAAGAATCTGTATTCTATTAGCATTAGGATTGCTATAAATGTTATTGAATAAACTGAATCCTTATATTTTGTATGCTATAATTAGTTTAAGATGCAACAACTATACCAGAGCTCCAGGGTCGGTCGCTGCAGGGCTCACTGAGTCAATCTCCCCTGCCACATCATGAATCTCTCTGGCTAGCATGGCCAGGTCTTTTGCAAGATCTTGACTTATCCTGTGGAGCAAACATAAGTATGATGTTATTTTGTTGTGTTATTTTGTGATATTTATTTAAAACAAAATAACAGCTGTAAAATAAGATCCAATAAAAAGAACTGCAACCCTAAGCTAAAAAAAAAGAAGCAATAAAGAGGCACATGCCCTAAAGCAGGAAAAATGTGTTAGAATACTGCTATCTGACTCATTCATCCACTCATATACACAGGAGTACTTCTCACCTACGTACCTGGCTATTTCCTCGCTGTGTGCTGTCCAATCTCTCATATACTCATCCTGTTCCCTAGAGTGCTGCTTCACGGTAGCTAGGCCTGCAGGATTTGGGGTTGCTGGAGCTGAACCTCCAAGCTGGGCTACTCGAGTAGACGGGAATAGCCGTGTGTGCCCCTGCTTGGATATGTGACGATTTGAGCCATACTCATCCTCTGAGGTGGAAGCATACTCCACTGGTACACGGCGCCACCGAGTTCCAGCTGAGGAAAGAATGGCAGTGAAGCTTAGATGAAGCTTAAGATGCCAGATGAATTCTTCTTTAAGTAGATAATTGCAGGTAACTGTACAATCTTTTGGCAGTCAAAGCATAATTAGGAACATTTAAAAAAAATGTGTACACACTTACATGCAGGTGTGGCATGTGATGAGGTTCCTTTACTCTTGTCAGGTAGCTTGGAGGCACTGTTAGCTCTTGCTCTGGGTCCAGGCATTGAAGTCATATTGGACCCTCTCAATCCTTGCCTGATGCCATAATCACCTGCACCGCGGGCCCCCAGACCTCTACTCCTTGTCACAGTGGCCTCTGAGTCACTCTGGGCAGACGGGGAGCCCACTCTTGGCCTCCTTGGCTGTGCCAGAGCTTCTATTCTGGACATGCCTCTTTTTGCCATCCCTGTCTTGGATGTGGAACTAGCAGTGGAGGCCTCAGAGGCCACAGACATCCGGTCTAGGTCAGCAGGTTCAGTGTCTGAGGAATCCCCCAGCCGGGCTCGCCGCAACAGTGATGCCCTGGTAGGCCTGGGCTTGGGGACACTGGTGGCTTTACTGGCGGAAGCAGAGGCAGGAGCTTGACTGATCTTAGCCCGGCTAGACTTAGTGCTGGCTCCAACTGTTGTGCTCCCTGTCTGACCTCTAGCATGTGAGTTTTTGGAGTCTTTCGTGGAGGTGGGCTGTGAGTCTGATAAGAGAGAATTGGAGTTGACATCATCATCAGTGAGATCCAGGGAAGTCCAAGGACGGTTTGGCTGTGAAGGACCAGAAGTTCTATTCTTGACCCTCTTGTCCTGGGTCTCCCTACCACCAGCAGGACCCTTGCCAGATGAGCAAACTACAGTTTTTTCTTTCTGCTGTCCTGCTAGAGTTCGGCGTTTCTGGACTACTTTCCTTGCTCCATCAGCTTGGCTTACTGTACTTGTCGTGTCAACATCTGACTCTGGTGACATGGATCCTTCAATGGACTGACTTGGGGGATCGCCTTGGTCTGACACAGTGGTTTCTAGAAAGGCTGCTACAGCCTCTGAGTCTTTCTGCAGTGTGGCGCTGTCGATGCCAGGCTCTCTAGATTGAGTTTTGCCTGTGAGACCATCAATACGTGGTATGAGCTCTATAGGGACGTTGGAACTTGGTTTCTCCACAGTGAAGCTCTCCTGTCTCAATAGGGGTTTCCCACTACTTTCCCTGGCTTTCTCCTCTTCTTTTTTCCTCCTCCGTACTTCCTCCATTCTTTTTTCCCCGCTGGTCATGGGACGAGGTGGGAGCTTTGTCAACACACCTGACTGACTTGACCTCCCACCACCACTATCCTGCGACTTGGCTGGTGACGAACGACTAGGGCTGCCACTGTGACTGCCCACACCTCCTGTGCACTGGCCGGGTCGAGTCTTTCCTCTGCCCACCTTTTCCTCCTGGTTTTCTTTCTCCTGTAGCTCTGTGTCCTGTTTCTCCCCCATATCTGCACGTAGGCCTGAGCCTGGGGTCCTCCTTCCTAGGCCGAGATCCTCACCAGGCAGCTGGGGTAGGGTTCTCCTCTTGCGCTCTGTGTACCCAGTAGAGGCAAAGGAGGCTGAGTGGCTGGATTCACTTATATCAGCTGAAAAGAAAGAAAATATTTGATCAGAATGTGCATTAAACATACATATATACATATATAGTGGATTATATACTGGTAGAATCAGTGCACTGTTAGAGGTGTTTGCCAGATTTTTAATTTAATAGTTGGCTATAATAAAGATCCTTAATAGAAAGTCCCAATAAAAATTTGTTCAATTATTTTTGCAACTTGAAGCAACGAGAAGCTAAAACATAAAATTCAGATACAGTGGAACCCCGACTTACGAAATTAATTCGTTCCCGAGGGTCTTTCGTAAGTCAAAAATGTTCGTAAGTCAAAGCACCCATCGCGCCTTTTGAGTGAACGATAGGCTATAGGCTAATTGCTAACTGCAACAACAATACGTCGTTCAAGTGGAACAGCGAAGCGCAAGTACGAAAGCCAAGGGGGTTGTCATATGATACGGAAGGCATTGTGGGCATTCTGGGCTCAGCCAATCAGAGCCAGTGGATTTCGTTACACGGGTATTTTGCCGTAACACGGGCAGAAATATTGCCGTTACGTGCCTTCGTAACTTGAATTTTTTTGTTAAATGGGGTATTCGTAAGTTGGTGTTCCACTGTAGTTAGTCAGAAAGGTTATTTTCTTTAAAAAACAAAAAAGCTGCAATTTCAGACCTTTGACTGAAAGTGGCACACGTTAAGAAACTATTTTGTCTTCCACTTGTAAAATATTGCGATACTTCAATATTTTAACATGAAACCTCTGGCTTCACTGTGGTCACGTGACTCTATTGTGCCAAATGCAAATAATTACAGTCTGCTGTATGTTAGTGAAATAATCAGGAATAAATCTTCCTCTTGGATATGAAAAGTTGCTTGCCTAATGCCTATTTGGTGAAATGTGACCAGCAGCCTGGCAGCTATGTTAGCTAACCTGAAGTAGGCATCATACTCTTTCTGACACATGCCATTTTAGCTTCTGTGCATTTAAGGAGACCACCTAAGCTAACTTTCTTCTGAGTGGCTGCTGTGTGCCTAAGATGGCCACTCTATTTGTTGTCCACAGTCTGAAGAGTAGAAACTACATAAAGAGAGTGATAAGTTGTCATTGGTTGGCTATATTGCACAAACCAATTAAGAAGAAGGCCTGCAAGCATTCATATCCTTGACAAATTAATTTAACTTTTATCTCATCTGGATTACTCTTTGCATTGTAATTATCCACCACTGTAACAGTATACCATAGCTATTACAGAAAAATGACAAGCCTAATGTGACAGACTGCTGTATAACTGAATTATGAGTAAATTTGTGACACCTGTCTACTTATGCTGCTTTTACAACGTGTTTATCATTTAACCCCAGTGTGTGATTGGACCCTGTGGACTTTGTTTAGCAAACGTTTACATACTGAAGCATGAACAAAATGCTGAAATTAATTTAATAAATATTAAAGGAATCCTTTTTTGAGATTTAGTAAACCTAAACTTAATACCTCTGTCCTCCGTGACCAAGATGTGGCTTTCGCCTCCTGACCCTTCAGGGTCAGTCCTAATATGACTGGCAGCTAGAGTAGCCCACTGTGACACCCAGCGTGGACCACCCACCATCAACTCTTCAGACAAGACCTAAACAAGCAAACGTGGAAATAAAACAAAAACATGTCAATAACTGGAAACAGATGTTGCTTTAGTCAGTCAGAAGACAGCTTATTGAGTATAACTTCGAAGAACGCTGTTACACCTCTGTCTCCATGCGTCCGGGTTTTCCTCGGTCTCCAGTGCCAGACCTTTGGGAGGCGAGTCTTTCTCTCTGGTCAGCACTCCCCACCCTGGACCCAGACTCCTGGTCCACACCAAACACCTAACATATACACAAGTAAGAAAACATATTATGATCAGGAGATTAGATGATAAACTATAAAAAAGAGTTATAACTTTAACGTTTTTACCTTGTCAATCAGTTTCCTAGCCTCTTCTTCTTCATGATCTCCATTCTCCAGCTCGATGGTATAAGTCCCTCTATCACTATAATCATCTCCATGATGATAGCACTCGTCGCGCCCGCTCTGTTGATGGGGTGCTGAGCCACGTCTCCTCTCTGCTACTTTGGATGTTGAAGGTTTACGACGACGTGCAGGACTGTCTTCCTCTGCAAAGAGACCCTCTGGTACGTTTGCACGACCCTCTCTGATCTTCATCCCCGTGCTTCCCCAGAGTCCCCATGAGCGCTCTTCTAGCGCTGCATCCCTGCGCTGTTCACCCAGTGCATTTTCTGAATCACTCTGAGTGCCATCCTCATGTTTACTTCCTGGATAGTGAGGTAATAGATCAAAATGTTGCATAAGAGTGATAAAGTAAGTATCGCGTGTAATACTGTACACTATACCAAACTCTATATCATATAAACACACCTTTAAGACTCCGCAGTTGTACAGGCACATCGCTTTTCACGCTTTCGCCATCATCCTCTGCAACCGTTTCTTTTAGAGCCAATGGTAACTCATTCTGAGCAAGCCAGTCAGCAACTTTGACTTCTGCTGCGACCATGGCTGTCTGAAGAGGACTCAGCTCCTCCCCAACAGCCCTTTTAGGGCGTGGCCTGGTCTCTGGTCCTACCTTCGCAACCCTGTCTTTGACAGTCACTTTACCTGAGGCCCCAGGATCAAACTCAATGGTGAAGGAGGCGTGGCCATGGGCAGGCTCTGCTGCAGCAGAAGCACCACCCTCTTGTTCTCTTGAGATGGATTCACTGCTGACTTTACTTCCTGAGGGATCCTTTGCATCCTTTGTTGGGATCTCGAAGTAGCTAGGCTCCTGATTAGAGGCTGTTTGCAGGGTACACTTTGGGATCTCCTCACTTTTCTTAGATTCTGGCACAATTAATACAAAGATATTTGTCTGGCACCATAAAGTTTACAGAATATTTGTAATATTTCCAAAAAAGTAAACTGATAATGAGCAATAATTGTTGGTACCTGCTTCAACTTTTTCTCGTTTCCGGTCTGAACTCTTGTCCTCTGACTTTCCTGGATGCTGGTCTTCAGTGTCTCCATCTCCCCACCAGGCAGGCTGGCCATACAGGGGGGTGCCCCTGTGCAGCACTGTGACATCCCCTGCCAAAACAGTACATTTCTTTATATATAGGAATGCACATATGTATTAATTGAGGCTTAGAGACCCTAAATAGGCTTCAGGTAAAGGTCATTGTAATGCAACATCCCCAATATTACAGCATATAATTTGCCATCTATATTTAGGCCCTTGATTCAGTTAAATTCTATTTATATAGTGTCAAATCACAACAGTTTCCCAAGGTGCTTTTTATTGTAAGGTAACAACCCTGCAACCCTCTGTGATCATTGACTTTAGTTGTTTTTCATGGTCTTTCAGGCCTTGGGGTGTTGCTGGGTGGACCACTGCATTCCTTTGTTTTCAGAATGCACCAGATTGTTTATTTTGACACCGTAAGATTTTGTGTCTACATCTCTTTGGATCATACTAAGAGTTCCCGAAAATGGATACCAAATGCAAGTTCAACATTTGGAATTAGCTGTCTTTTATCTGTCTAATTTGTCATTAAATAATAACAGAAAAGACTTCATCTGAACCTGTGAAAACAGGGAAATATATTTCACACATCTTGACTGTCTGACTTTGAATCCTCTGTGGCATTATACAGAAGCTAAATTACCAAACGTCTGCCACTGTCCTAGAGTACGGCTGCTATAGTTTGTAGTCCTAAAATCTATTTAAGAACTACCTCTAAAAATTCTTTCATTATCAGTTTATGTATCTGGGAATATTTTATCGATTCAAGGTATTAGATTTACTATATTATATGTGTCCAGTGTCCTTTAACTTTCAATGCTCAGACTTACCTGTTGCCTTGTCCTCTGACCTGTTGGCCTCACTTGGCTTGGCAGTGGCTCCCTCACACACCTGTGCAGCTGCTGCCTCAGGTGGTTTGACTTGAGATTTGGATGATTCTGCCTCTGGGAGTTTCTTCTGGTTCAACTGAAGTTGGCTGCTAAACTTTTCATGCTGACAAATTAGACAACAGAAACAAGGGGAATTAGCCAAAGACAAAGGTTACACAATACTGTCAAAATAATTACGATGTATATCTTGTCTAGATTTTTTCTTGCTTTTTAATCTTCCAGATAGCAGTATGGCATACTGATCGTATGCCATACTGTTCGCATATATTTTGAATGATAATGTGCTATGTTCCTCTAGCTCATGAATAAGAAATCTGCATTATTTTTTTTTCTGCAGCTACCTGGGCAGTTTTTGTTGATGAAACAGCAAATTCATCAATCTTGAAAAGTCATTTTGCCCACTTCAGCAGAACTCTTTGATCTATTCTCTACAATATTGCTCCTAACTGATGAAAAAGTACAAGATCTTTGCACCTATCCTGTTTCAAACACAACTATTTACACCGTCTTCAAACATATGAATATTGTTCTTCTGTGTAGCGTGTCATCTAACCTTGAGGGCCTCCTCAGGAATATGCATCTCTCCTCGAACCACAGTAAACAGGTTGGTATGTGAGACAAGTTAAGGTAAAAGATGACGAGCCCTTTGCAGGGATGAGAAACCTGCACTGATAGCCTTATCTATTATGCAGTAGGCAGAGTGCAATGAGAATTCACAGGCTATTCAAGAACCGATAAAGTTACAGTGCACCCCATGTTCACTGACCTTGTACTGCGTGCTACTGGGTTTGACAGATAACACAAGAATACATTCAAAGGATATCATATCCAAACCTCAATTTGTCATCAATTTTCAGCGTGACATAGATTTGCTCCTGTATTCTGACATCGTTGACAAATGTCTGGGAACAAACAAAGAAACAATGTGGTTATGAACAACATATGAGGACTTTGTACAAAAGTGAGATTATTTAGAGTCTCCTGAAATCTCAGTACTGCTTGCATAACAATGATGCTGTCCATAACACACAAACCAACTGCCAATTTTGTACCAGACCTTTAGTCACAATCCTAACCAGATCTAACACAAAAAAGCTTATTTCATGTTGAATTTAAGCATGGAAACATCTGTACACACATAAAAATGTTTGTACTCTGCCACTTTTTTCATCCATCTGTCTTAAAGCTCTTACCCAAATTAGGATCATGGGTGTGACCCTGAACATAGACAAACACACACACACCCACGGTCAATTTAGAATCACTAATTAGGATAAAATTTATGTCTTTGGGTTATGGGAAGAAACCAGAGCACTTGGAGGAAACCCACAGATTCACAGGAAGCACAAGAAGAACATGCAAGCTCCACAAAGAAAGGCCCCAGCCGACTAAGAGGTTTGAACCAGGAGCAGTGAAGTGACAGCGCTAGCCGCTGCACCATCAAGCTGCCTGTCATAAGCTATGTATAATATTTGCACTACCAAAAATGACGTCTTTCAGTTTATTTAGGGTTGGAAAATAATTTAAATCCAAAGAAAAAACCAAATTATGTTAGAACAGGTTCACGACTACTTTTGTAAGCAGTAAATTGCTGAAGCAGTTAAGGGGCACTCTGGCAATTTAGTACTCAAAGTAATGCATTTCCTTGAATACTGAGGGCTTAAGAGAAACTAATAAAAAATTTGTAAAAACGGAAGCAGTAGAAGATGAGAAAGCCACGGCCCGAAAAAGAATAAATAAGAATAAATAAGGTATACTTTCAGGGAAATGTTTGATATTTAATTTTGGGACACACTGATGTAGATTTTATTGCATTAAAAAACATTAGGCAGGGGTTGCTTTAAGACACATACACATAAATTTAAAAAAATTCACTCACCCCATTTAAGCTGCCCAGGTCCTTAACTTTGTGTTCATCCGTATTTGGCTCATAGTTGATGACAGCATGCTGTTTGTCCACACTACGGGACTAAACCATACAAGATCCAGTCAATCACTATAATCCTCACTAATCTCAGTGCTTCAGATAAAAATCCAGTCAGAGTAAGAATGACAGCTCAGATCATATGTCGGGTGGATTCACAGTACAGTACCTGCAGCATAAGCTCACAGTCATCCCTCCCTACAAAGATCATCTCTCGGGGGAGACGATGGCGTGTCCCCCCACCACTCACCAGGAACCAGGAAGTCAGACTCATCTCTGCCTGACAAGTTCACATGTGCCCCTTAATGCATCCTGCTGAAAACAAGAACAGTGTTAGACTGCAGTTTATAGCTATAAATCTATTAATGAGACCATTAAATATTTATCCTTCGATCAATGAAAAAATATACTCTTACACTGTAAACAGGAGTGGGTGAGTCATGCTGTTTCATATAATTACATAAAGCAAAAATTATTTCAGCATTTGTGCGTGTGCTTGTGTGTCATATGCACAGTAGCTATTTCGGTTATCACCCGAGGACATTGGCAAGCTTATCAGTCCATGTAGTGCAGCTAACAACAAGAAATTTAAAAAAAAATGTAAGTTCCAAAAATAAAGAGACAGCTTACAGTATTTCAGGCATTCTTCTAAACTCCCAAAGTGAGTCGCTCAGCAGGATTGTCCTGTCATCAGCTTCACAACGCACTCCACTGAAAAAGGAGGAAGAATAGTTAGATACTGTGCAAAAAGAGAGTGCATGTGAGGGTGACAGGGAGATGGGGCTTAGAAAGAAAGAGATAATAAAACATGTAATATGACAGCTAATTCAATCAGATCCAGAAACTCTGAGCCAAACAGAAGACAGGCATATACACCGACCACAGGAAGTCAAGGAAACAGAGAAAATACAGACGTAAATAGAATATCCACTTCTCTGCTCCCCATGATTCTCTCATATGATTTCCAGGCAGTTGTCAGGATTCCCATGCACACAAAACAGCACAACAGCGCTTTTCACTGACACAAACACCCCGTCCCCTCTCTGCATTATTAGTAGGCAGGCCTGCTGACTCATGCTCCGAGAGAGTCATAGGTGAATTAGTAAGATTTAATTACGCACACGTTGTCATATGTGAGGCTCCTTTTTGTACGTCAGCTCAAGCCCAATGGGACAGCCCCCAACCTCCCAATAGAGAACTACGTGGTCCATCCTTTCAGTAGGCTGGCTCCTAGTGGCCCAGATTTTCTCTTTAGACGCTTGATCACACACACGGCTTCACCCACTCTGATATGAATCTCCTCTGCAAATGACCACACATCAACTGAGGCTGCAAGCGGCAGCAGCTGATGAGTTAGAGTCGGCCAATGACTGAGCCTGAAAATTAGCTCGGTTAGGCCATGTCTCAGTCCAGCGTTCATCGTGGAGCCATTTAAGAATGATAGCAAAGACCAGCTAATAATAAGCAAAAAGTATCATCTAATTTCATCCCAATATCGCGCAGATTGTAGGATAAACACAAGACTGGCCACAATGAGTCTAACATTTATTAGCGACATGTCATCTGAAGCGTGCATTAATCTGTCACGTTCAGTACATCCCTTTACGCACACCTTTTAAGCCAAACACAGGCTAATTTAGACAGATATCTGTTATCACGTGCTTTAAAGCCAACCAAATCATGTTTAGGATGCTGCCTGCTGATATCCCACGATCGACCATTATGGGCGACGTATAGGTCTGTCGCACAAACAGCGAAGCTCATTTCACTGTCTTCATCCTTATATCAGAGGAAGCAACCAAAGGCATCAGCGCAGGCCTGTTAGGGAAATAAAACAATGGCAAAATGTCTCTCACCAGGTGCTCTATGGGCAAACAGCATCCGATGAGTAGAAGGTTATGAACAGCGATGCTGCTGCTGCTCCTGCAACCCCTCTGCCCAGCCTAGGTCCTTCAACACTGCTGTGTCTTGGCCTCAAGGTGGCGCAATGCGCTCATGTAGGAAAAGATGAGGTTATGTAATATAGACAGCGAACCATGAGTGGCCCATATTAGGTGGATGATGGATCATTTATTTTGGGCAGTGACTCGATAATTAAATTGAGTTGGCATATAAATTACAGTCGTAAGACTGGAAACGCTGAAAGTATAATAATAGGAAATTAAATGCATGCATTGTATATAAATGATACGATTTGATTATATTTGCATTGAAACTTTTTAAAATTACAATGTAGCTGCTATGTTAGTATTTCAATGTTTTAGATTAAGCGCTAGAGTGAGTAATCTACTGGTTTCCAGCTCCGTATAATTATGTTAGGACACAGCTTATGATAGTCTATTAAAGGTCAGTCTTGTGTTGAACCACTAGATGGAGCCAAAGTACTGTGCTGTGATTTCGATGCCGACGTAAATTCAATTGTTGAGCCTGATTAGGAAGCTAGTATATAATCAACAAAATAAAAGCAAACCATTTTTAAAAGTATGGGTGCTGTTAAGGTCCTCCGGCTTTATTTGCGTTAAGTTAGAGAAGGGGCTTTTATGCGATTCTAATAAACTTTATTCATCATGAAACCAAAATAAATGAAAAAAGAATTGCCCAGCATCTTTTCGGCTGTTCTGTAACTGCATAACGACATACGAAAGTCAGGTGAGAGAGTATAGGGTATAAACCTGCCCATCAGGCCACCCTAATCCACTTGACACACACTGTTTTTGTTGGACATGCCCCCTATAGGTTCCATTAGTCATGAATTACTAGCTTTGTTTAAAAGCAAGCGCACTTGACTGTACACGTTAATCCAATCTGATCACTGGAAAACTTGGAAAAAATTAAAATCCCACATTGGCTTCAGCCATAATGAATGGGCCCAATATTTAAATGCAACAGCTGAATGAATGAAGCTGAGACTTAAGTTTTATCGGTGAGTTATAAAATTCCATTAGGTCTGGAATGCATAATATTACTTTATTTATTTATTTATTTATTTATTTATTTTGTTTTTGTTGTTGTTGTTGTTGTTGTTAAGTATTTCAGAATGCTTTACTGAAATGTTGCTTACCTGTAACATAAATTAGACCTTTGGAGTGGATAAGAGTTAAATCCACGTTTCTCTTCAGTTTTGGAATACAGGCTCAGGTGCATTACACAAGCTGACAGATTACAAATTGTTTTGTAAATCAAAGCACGTTACACTCTAACTCTAATATCTTTTTTCCCTTTCTTTATCTTTTACACGTCCACCATCGAAACAAAACGAGTACATTATATCTAAATATATTCTTATATTTAAGTATATTATATAAAACTATTTATGAATCTCATTTCACATTATTTTAATTGCAGGTAGTTAACTTTAGGTTTCCCTGTATACAAGGCAAAAGCCCAGAGAGAATGGCCGGTCTATCACCACTTCTCAAGAAAGCAAACAAATTAAACAAATTCAGCAACAACAACAAAAAACAGAGTTTAGTTCATCCTGTCGGAGAATAACATTTCAATTACTTTAGCTCAAGAAGGCCGACTGAAATAAAAACACTTTATTCAGTGTTAATGACATTTCCAGTCTGCACTGTAAATTTGCATAAAGACTGCATATTCATAGTGGCTTGAAAAAAACCCCCCAACAACAACTAATAAACACGAGTGCAAGAGCTGGGTTTATCCACCACTACATCCTTGTTACATACGCTCTTTGGTTCACGCGCTTTTTACTGCTTTCCTTGTAAAACAGTGTCTCTCTTTCTCTCCCTCGCTCTCCCTCTTAGCCCAGCCCCCTTGATCCCCTTCGTCCATTGGTGTCTTCGGGGTCTCCCTTTTTTCTCTTCTCTTCCATAGGTAGTCCATAATGAGTGTCCATTGGCTTTTATTATGACTTGTCCCCCTCCCACTGGCCGCCTTCGCCCTGCCCATGTTTTGTATGTCTCAGTTCGTCCAGCGCCTGACGTTCAAGTTCGCAGAACGTCACGTCCGCACTTGAACTTGCAGCGCAGGGGGCTTCACTATACCCCCATCACTCTCTCTTTGCAAAAAAGTCATGAAGAGCTCCGCACAGCCCGCACCGCACTACTCCTCACCCTCTGTATGATCAGCAGCTCATTGCTTTTTTTTTTCCCTTGTTGGCTGTCAGACGCATCAATGAAGATATTTCATTTGGAGTTTACCTTGTAGGAAAGGATTTCCCAATGTGAACTCAGCTGAAAATCCGTCACTAAACCAACATGTCTCGCCGCAAGCAGGGCAAACCCCAGCACTTGAGCAAACGGGAGTTTTCGCGTAAGTGGAGATACATTGCATTTCGACTTAATTTCATTGGTTTTTCCTCTCGGTGACCCATCTTTTTCTGTATACGGCAACTTTCTTTTAATACTTAGGATACGTCCACCGCTGTCCTGACTAAAATGACAAATCGCAAACATATCCAAGACTACAGGTTATCTTTATAATCATCACGAGGTCTTCTATAGGAAGTTTTGGAGCAGCGTGACAGGGAAGCTCAACTTGTGTTGGTTAACGCGTTGTATAACACAGCCTTCAAGGTTTCTTTCGCCATTAAAGGGCATGCATGAGCTTTATGGCCAGAGACCTTTGCCTATCTGAAGGCGGCACAGAGTTACAACTGCTGCCATTCACTTAAGTTTCCATGTGCACCTTTTGAAGCCACAGCACTACTACAGTGCAGGTCCTTTTTAACTGTAAAAATGCATTTACAAAGGTCCTAGTTGGTTTGGACACAGGGAAGTGGTGTTTACACACACACACACACACACACACAGACACACACACACACTTGTCCGAAGCGCAAAGACCTCGTGTGCGTTACCTACAAGGAATGCAGTTTCTTTGCAACAATTTTTTCACCGCTGGCGTTTAAACACGGCATATCCAATCCATTTGTATCCATAAATTGCATAAATACGCAGAAATCTCCGTGCGCGACACTGTTTTGAGATGAAGGAAGAGAAAAGAAGGACAGTTGTTTTACGCGCGTGTAAAACTGCAGGGCATTGATTTTGATTGAATGTCACATTCTTCGCACAGTTTAGACCAATTGTTGTTTGCCGAAGAATTATTTCGCTCCATTCGTCGGTTAAGAGCTTTATCAGTATATTGCTTTATCAATGCACTCTTCGCGCGTCAGTAAATGCGGAGACGTTTCCAGACTAGATAGGCTGTTTAAGTGTAAGTTAGAGATCGAAATGAACAACCTGTGCTTTTCTTTTATCTTTATTCTTGTATATATTTCTGCATGCTCTTCTTATTGCCGCTGAAACAAATTATGCTCTGGCAACATTTATTCTAAAGCTGTCAGATGGGTTGCCAGTGGGGGGCGCAATTTGATTGTAGTCCTACAGGCCACTCGTGAACTTGAACTTGATCCACTTTATCCTGTCCTGCTTGACCAAGCTCATGCACAGGATCGGTTCAGCAGCAGTAGGTTATTACATATTTTATGTTCTCTTGAATGTATTCATATTTTTTCTAAAGGTACACTAAAGGTACAATATTCCCCACATTCAAAGAGGATCCAGAAATAAAGTGTTTACAAAGAAACAGTTACAGACCTTAAATTATGAAGAAAAAATGACCAAAGAGTATAAATATGCTTTTGTTTAATGACATGAAGATTTTGCTTTTGACCAGTATAATTCTGTTATTGGTTATGACCCAAATCTGTTTAATTTACTTTGGAATATTAATTGTTTTTTTTTTAATTATTGCAAAATAAATAAGACTGCATGAAAACACTGCAAAATTCTGTTCTAGTGCTAATTGTCAGCTTTTGTGTTGCAAAAAGGCACCATTAGAAATTTAAGTAGGCACTTCCTTTTAATTTTTGCATTTATTTTAAAATGAAAATAATCCCTTTGGTGTTTTCAACGAGGGACTGTAGAATACAATGAATGATCTGCCGGTATTACAGGGAGTCATAATACTCTAAAACAGTAAAAAAAGACCTAATGATTTTTCTGATAGTGGAAGAGACCTGCTGCTGTAACCCAGTGGGAAACCTTCGCCTAAACTACTTTAAATTCTAGCACAGTGTGATATCAGGAAAAAAAAACACATTATATTTTAGCTTTCAAAGTTATTCACATCACTCTTGCTTGACATCAGAATGAGATTATTTGGTTTGAAGAAAATCTTTCCACCTAAACCAATCTCATACACCTTGTATGTGTCCATGGCATAAGCTGGTTAAGATAAGTAAAATAGGGGTGAATTCCCTCATCTTTAATGCAACTCAACATACAAGTAACAGGGCCTATCTTGCATAGTCCCTCACCACCTTCTCATCTGACCTGATATAGAATTAAAGCTTGAACCGGCGGCAAGAATTCATCACATCTTATCTCAACATCCCAGTCGGGGCGCCAAGTGTCGTTTACCATGTGGCTAGATGACTTCTTTTAAAATGCTCTCTCTGCTCACTCTCTCTCTCTCTCTCTTTCTCTCGCTCTACTTCAGGGACCTACTCCACATCCAACCCCTCAATGTCTAACCTTGGTTCACGAGATCCCAGCACTTTTAACGAAATGGGGTCCAATCATCTTGAACTCAAATTAGAATCTATTTTTTGATTCTCAGAGGTGTTAGGTTCATTAAAAAAGCGAGATTGGCAGCACAATAAAGAGGGTCAAGCAACTTAATCGTTTGACTGCTGCCTGCGAGCTGAACATGTCAGTCCTTATCGAAGCTGTCTGTGTGCTCTTTCTTCCTTTCTGCCTTCTTTCTTTCCTAAAAATCCCATCTGCACATATACTCCTCGGCCTTATTCCTTTACAAGAAAATATAATAACAGTGTATGTAAACTCAGAAAAATATCAATTCTCGCTTCACTACATGTCACAACTGTCTTTCTTCTTTTCCTTATCCAGCTGAGCCGCTCTCAGGTGTTTTACCAGAAGAAGACTCTCAGGACTCCCCCAGCCTGGGAGTGGCTCAGGGCGAGCCCCTAAAAGGGGACCAGGACCTGCTGACCTGCGGCCAGTGCCACTCTCGCTTCCCCTTAGCTGACATCCTGCTTTTCATTGAACACAAACGGAGGCAGTGCCACGGTAGCCTCTGTGTGGACAAACCTCTGGACAGGCCACCATCCTCCCCACTCGCCTCTCCTCTTTCCACATCCTCATCACACTCGCGGACCCAACATCAGCACCAAAGGAGGGTGCGTCAACCTGTCGAGGTGGCTGTTCAGGTGTCACCGCAGGATGAGGATTGTTTATCTGCACCCTTGCAAGGAATAATCCCTAAGCAGGAGAATATGACAGGTAAACACACTGGAAGCTTAACATGGCTGCCATGCAAGAGTAAACAGATGAGCAGGAGAAATTTGCATTCAAGTGTGAATAGAGTCTTGAAGCTCTAGATTTTGTGGAGTGGGTCACACTTTTGATGTTCATAGGCAGTTTATCACAGAAGACAACAAATACTCGCTGAAATTTCCCTTCTAGTAGTGAGGATGTGTCCAATCAACGTAACCTGACGGCGAAATGTCTGCTGCTACATTTAGGAGTTGCGAATTTCCCTCAGTAGAGTCATGAATACACATGAAGATTAATAAGGATATTGATAAAAGGCACCGAAAAAGACGCATGGAGACAGACAAAGAAACAGATTATAAAAAGACAGAGAAAGAAGAGATCAGTTTCTTTTGGTTTGTTGCTGCATCACAGATGTGCTCAGATCCTTTGGACTTCACATTCTCTCTCATGTGGTCGCGAGAGATGTATCTCTATCCCTGCCTGGCTTATTACACTGCCATATCTCTTGTACCCTCAAATATGCGCCTGCTGAAGCTCACTGTGATTCTAAAATTAAAGAGATAGGAAAGAATGTAATTACGTTGATCTGTCAAGGAAGAACTGTTTATTTGAGGAACACTACAGCCACTAATTGTCAGTGTTTTTCTTGATTTGAGTAATTAAGGACTTCTTAAGGCAGCTAGTTGGTTTGTTGGTTGTCCACTGGGGCTAAATGAGGCTGTTGTGAAAACACGAGTTGCTGTGCAAACAAGCATGGGTCCCTTATGACTGGTTTTATAGAGTGGAGTTTGATTTTGACCAGCCCATTTTGATGTTTATTCATTTCCTTTAACAGATCTGATAGCATGTGCCAGACTGCGCTGATTGCCTGGGCAGTTGTGATTGAATTTGAAGCCAATTCAGGCTGAATGCATAGAGGGTAGTTTTCAATAATGAGCACTACTGTGCTGTATTAGTCAGCGCTTCAGCTTTGCAGATGGCATTGTAAAGGGCTACTGTTACTTGTTGTCAATGTTTTAGCACTCTGCCATACAGAATAACCACTGTTCATTAGTGTGCGGTTTGTTGAAAATCTTTCTCACAAACTGGGATGGACGCACACATGCTCAAAAAACACACATTCTTCTGACATGCCTCTTGGCCTTGTCAGCTGTTCGAACACGCCTTTCCTTGCTCACTTGGATCATCGTGCAATGGAGTTCACATGATATCATGAGGTCACTAACACTGTGCGAAGAGCTTTATTTATAGGTCTCATTTCTTTGGACATTGTGTAACAGTCAGGATTTCCTTGGGTTAATAATGAATAGGTTAAATTGACTGTATGTGGTGCAAGATTGCATCCTGTTGTGACGCCTCACCTCACCTTTTGTTATCATCCTGTTATAAAATCTGAGGTCAAAATTAACAGTCTGTGCTGCAGAGTCTGTGCAGGACATCATATCAGTTATATATGCATTGCATATAAGACGGCCTCGTCCCACCGCTTTTTTTTTTGTCCAAGATTGATGGATACAGACTGGCAGTGCCAGCGCGCCACCCCATACTCCATATGCTAGCTGCCATGTTCTCTTACCCTGCTCAGTTAGAGGCTGACACTGAGCTGAGGCATCTCAATATATACTGTTCCTACACATGCCTCAAGCCCAGTCCAATCCAGGCGAGTGTATGATGAATTACACCCTTAAAGATTTCCCTGCATCTTGCTCCCCTGCATCATTCAAATGAAAGTGACCCTTCCAATCTCCACCCCACTCCTGAAATATCACTTGACACGGACGGATTTCCATATGGACAGCAGTTTGCGAAGGCAGCGGCTCTGGCTAGGTTAAGGAAAGTTGCTGCTTGACTAAAGGGTGCTGACACCCAGAATGGCTGAACTTGTAGGTGGGGGGATATGAGAAGGGTGAGGGCTGAGGAATTAGGGGCAGTACGTAATAGACCGATAGCTCGAGATGAAGCTGTGCCCCTCAGTCTGTCTCTACAGGACAGCTGAGGCCGTCTGGGAGTCTCATGACTGCAGCTGGGGTTTGGGTCTGCAGTCTGGGGCTCTGAGGTGTTAGACGAGGGCAGAGCAGCCTGCGTACCGTCATTTGCATGATAAACAATTAAAGATATGCATAGAGACATCGTAGCTTGTCTACAGACCACGGTTGTCCCAGAAATAGAGCAGATGATGGCTTCTCAAGCAAATGTGATTGCAGCGTATAAAGCTGCTTTTATTTCCCAGCATAAAATTGCTATTAAAGAGACAAACCGGTAAAGTGGATTCAAAGTTTTCATTTACATTAATTATTTCATGGAGTAAACGCAATTGTTATTAGCACAATAAATAAATTAGAGTCTAGTCTTTATAAATTAGATACACAACCACAGTGCATATTGTCTTCTTCTTGACCTATTTACAAGAAATTACAAGAAAAGATTGCATGAATTTTGTACCACATTTTTTGAGGTATTATTACTACATTGTTCTGCCCTGTATTTATCCATCCCAGCATTAGCACCCTTTTGAATTCTCACCAGTGTAGCCACGTGTGTTAATGAGGCCACTGCAACTGTGGAAATCGACCACCATCTCACACTTCAGCTTCTTTCCAGCGCCCTGCCTCCATTGTAACCTGGACTCTGAATCGATACTGAGTCAATTACGGCAGCCACCTTTCACCCTTTTTTCTCTATGAGGAAGAAAACATTCAAACAACAGAGAAGCATTTCTTGCAACACCTCTGTGGCTGTGGAGCATTTTCTTGCAGCAGCTTGCCTGTCCTGTTTCTCCCCGTGTGTTGTGGAGACAAAGGTATTTAGCAGGCTCCATATTGGCATTGTGCCACCTTTCTCCAATATCCCCTCCTTCACCAAGCAAATACATATACACACAGGGTGCCTGTCATGCAGAACTGGGGGGCTGGGCAGTGCGTGGAGATTGTGCATTAGTGGCGGCGGTGGGGGGTGGGGGTGGGGGGCTCCTTGGTAGCGATATCTTTTCCTGTGTCCAGTGTGCATATGCGTCAGCAGACATATGGGTCACTGTGCAAGTTTATATCCGGTGCTTTTGTTTGGGTGATCACTTTAATTGATACTGAAAAGGCAAAGATGCGTGCTGCTGCAATGATTGGACACCAGCTAATATTTTAACATAAGGACTCCATTGTCTGTAAAAAGTGACTCTAATTTGATCCTACAGTCGCTTTGGGCTGTGATAAAATCAGTCCTATTTTTGGCAGTGGGCTCCACTACGTTTTAATGAAGGTGAACAGGAGTGGTTTTTAGGATGAATTTTTCATGGAGGACATTTTTGTATGCTGAAGCCAAGCTCTAAACACCCACAAATGTTGTCAGTGGAAATTCGTCAGCCTTTGTTGTTGGATTAAATGTTAGTGGTTCTGGCTGTATTCAAGTCTACTGAGTGTTTACATCTTGAGTGCGGATGCTGTGAAACTAATGTACGTGTAAATGTGTACATTTATGTGTGTATAAGTGTGGTTTTGACCACTTAAAATGTTTATAGGTTTCCGTGTGTGTGTAAAAGTGTGTGTGTCTTGCTGTTTGTAGCTTTACTACCCTGGGCGTGCAGGCTGAACATGAAAGAGTCTTTGACTTGGCAAGCCTTGCCTGAGGACACCCCTCTGAGGACTATGCCAGGCCAGACTTGGCACACAGCAGTGGGCCTGAGGGACAGGCCGGGCCTAAATGTGTGTGTCTAAGAGGGAGTTAGAGGAGGTGTGTCTGTTTTGTGGGTTTAGGAGGCAAAACGTATGGTGAGGTGGTGGCTATGACTGACAGTGGGAGTGTGTGAAGTTAAGAGCAGGTATGCAGTAGATTGTGCGTGCTGTCCTCAGGGCATCCTGGCTTGGACTTCCTGTGCCTCTGTTTGTCTTCTAACAACTCCGGCATCACAGCCTCGGGCCATTCAGGTGGAGGCTAGCTGAAATATGCACACACACACACACACACCTACACACACAAACATGCATGTGAACATTCAAAAATAGGCTCCCACAAATGCATGCACGCACCCACAGATGCATACACACCTGTTCTATGAACACAACAGTGCACACGCCTCCTTTAAAGATGCACACATATGCTACAGTGCACACATACAGTGTAAACCCCCTCCTGTGAACCTGTGTTTTGTCTGTAATAAATGTGTTACGGTAGAGGCCCCATGATGTGTTGTGAGTTGATGAGATCTGTCAGAAACATATGATCCTTATTTTACCCCCCTCCCCTCTGTCCCTCCCACTCTCTTCCGCTTAGCCTTTCCTCTCTGTCCCTATCTCTTTCTCTCCCTCCCTCGCTCACAGCCTCTCTCCACACATCGCTCCAGTAGTTTGTCTTGGGGGAGTGGAAACTGAAAGTTTTGGCTACATTAGTGTGTCTGCACCTCTTAAAGCCTTCCAACGTCCACTCTAGAGCTCATTCTCACTCTCGCAGATTTGGCTGCAGAGTGAGGCAGACATAAACACTCACACATACACTGCCTCCATCCATCCCCTTTACCCACTGTCAAACAAAGCTATACAACAGAAACATTCTTGTTTGTCTACAGCCACGTCATGCTGGATGAGAAAGTATCCTCAGAAATAAGCATGTCTTGCTGCTGTCCTGTCAATACTGTGGCAGGCAGTCACATCACGGGGTCAGAGGGCATCTGACAGCATCAGGGCCTGTCATGCCAGCCGCCGGCTTCACCACCTGCAGGTTAATGACTTTATTTTTAGACAGAACAGAAACAGAGAAGAAAAAGTGTCTTTGATACAGCTGTTGCTCAGGAAGTGGCAGATGAGAGCAGAGAGGAGAGAAGTAGTATTTTAGGAAGTAGGCAGGTTAGTTTGAGGTGAGAATGGGAGCAGATTTGACAAAGTAATTTTCCCTTTGATATTTTCCTAAAAAAAATACCCATTTTGTCATAATCCTGTAAGTCTTTATTTAGGTCACTGAAACCGAACCAGATTTGGAAATTTTGTATCTCTAAGAGTAACACACTATCACAGCTTCTATCTCTATGCAGAATGTCATCTCAACCTCTGATATTCCTTTTGTGACTGTAGCATTTAAGGGTGTAGTGCTGTTGGATGGTTGCTTTGTCTTTCTCCAACTGAAGGTGATAATTCTGAGGCCATGGGAGAGCCACAGTGACAAGGACATTGTGTTAGTCTGATCCCACTGATCCTGGTCACTATCTAGTTTCTTCCTCCACAGTCTGGCTCACTACAGGTTTCAGTGACAGTACTGACTTGTCAGAACTGTGAGTCTGTTGGTGTGTGTGTATCTATTTGTACATTTGAACTTGGTTGGATGGTTGCGGACACCTCAGTCTTGCCCACCTCATCTCAACCACAAAGTTACAGGACACAGGGCCTTTCTGTCTGATGCTGCACTCGTGAAAATTCCCAACCTTTATTCTTGGTATATTCCTTGGTGGGTGCTCAGAAATGCATTGCCTCCTAATAGCTCAAATTAACCATACATTTCATCTTAGATTCAAATCCCAGATCTTTTAAACATTCAGAAGATAGTTAATTCATTTACTTTTGAGAGTATCTTGATTTAGTCATTAGATTAAATTTAGGCTGTAAGGTGGTATCGGCACACTGCAGTTTGCTTTGCACACAAGCATACGAGCACAAGCTTGCACACAAATGAGAGTGATGCACACAAGGTGATCACTTATGCACGGATGCATGCATGCACACACATACTTCCACAACTGACCCCCAGCCATCATTCCACACAGACACACGCATGTACGCACACTCATAAATGCACACTCCTGTCCCAGGCACCCTTTACTTTTGCAGGCTGAATCTCACTGATAACATGCTGGCGCCCTCATTTAAATTTGAAGCGCTTCTTTAATCTTCAAAGGCCTGATTGCTTTATGAATATGCATGGACTGAGCTGACTCTCAGTTCATTACCTTGTTGTAAATTCTAATGACCATTAGGGCCCTGCACGGTAATTGCCAATTGTTTTGCATTTTTGATTAGCCCATTACCGAAGCACATTCTGAACATGTCTGCCCTGCCTGCCTGCCAGGCCACAGCAAGAATCGGAGGGAGGGGGAGAGAGAGATGAGAAAATATAAGAAGAGAGTGCAAGGGAACCTAGTGCGAAGGGTGGTGAAACACGGTTTAGGCAGCGTAAATTTTGAGGCTTGGCTCAAAGTGTTGTTTCGGGGGGAAAGTGGGGTGAGCTAGAAGGGGGCAAAAAAAAAAAGAAAAAGAAATGTAAAAGCTGTAGAATTGGATGTTCCCTAAGCAAGCTCCATCGTGCTTGTTTCTGCAGAGCTTGAGTGCAAGAGTGTGTACCTCACTGCATTTATGTCAGCATGCGTATTTGTTGACTCTGTGTGTGGATGTCAACTTTACTATGTGTATGTACCCATGTTTGCGTGCAGCTGGATAGGGAGGGGTGCTGTGTTGGGAGCGGAGAGATTCTGATAGTGCATCCCAATGCACGTTGTGTCTGGGACTCATGAAAGATTGATGGTTCCTAGCAGAATGGCATCAGCCTGCTACAACTTGATAACATCTAATGGATAATTTAGCACTCTAAAACCTGCAGGCCAGTCCACCTCTCTAGAAGGCTAAAGAGGACAGCAGCTGCTGGGCTTTCGGGGCCGCTGCTGTGACTGTTTGTTGGAAAAATAAATGAGAACAAACAGAAAGATGTGTAAGAGAGGGAGTAAACGAGGCAGGAAGACAGAAATAAAATGCAGAAGTGTTTCTGTGACCACGATTTGAATATCTCAACTGTGTTGATTGCCCAGCTCCGGTCACAGCAGCTTAAAAAAATAAAATAAAATAAAATAATGCATCTTAACTTGAAAATATTTCTAACACAGTCCTCACTAGCACTTCAGGAGCTAAACTAATCCAAATATCTCATTTAGAGCTTGTAGAGGTGGTTTACTGGACATGAAGCAAAAAAAAAATAATCAAATTAAAGTAATTATAACCTTATTTTCCTTTTTCGCTCCTTGCTGCTACAGTTTCACAATTGTTGCTTCCAACTGTATTTATAGCAAAAAAAGCAGAGAATATAATTACAAATGGAAAAGTCATGTCACTGCATTTTTCTGTATGACAGACCACCCAGATATTTTGATCCATAAAATATTGCTTGTGTGAAGAGGGATACTTTCATTCAGTTATGATTCTTCTTCTCTCTCCCCTCGCTCTCTTTTTCTCCCTCTCATGTACCATTCATAATCTCCATAGTGTTTACACAGAGCTTCGAGGCCTACTGTCAGTCTCTTATTCCCAGACTATTAAGCTGTTGACAGTTTGGTTAATCGTCCCACAGTTTGACTTAAGGGGAATCAGAGAGAGGTCAGCAATGTCTGTCTCCAAGGTGTGTTGAGAAAGTGGCTTACATGTGTGCGCTCTGTGGCATGCCTTTTATTGGGAGTTTGTCTCATTTTGGATGGGTGGGTGAGCAAGCTGTCAGTTTGTCTTTGCCGTGGTTGTGGAGGAGCCCCAAACACATTACAGAAATGATCAAGATCTGGATCAGCTATAGCAAGTTCCTAGTTAGAGTTAATAGGCTGCCTGGATGGTTTATATGCAGCATACGGATGTTCATAGTCTCATTCACATGTGAGAGAGAGACATAACAGCATCAGCAGGAGCAGCAGCAAGGCCCAGTATGTCCAAAGGAGGCTTGGGCAGACAGCATGATAGATGGCTTTGTTAAAGGGTCCCAGGGTGTCCCCTGAACTTGAAGCACTCTGTTTATCTTGAATAGGAGACGCACATAGTATTGGGGGGCAGTGAGCAGGAGAGGGAGAAAGAGAATGATATAGCTTTCAGGGGAACGAAGAGGGGAGATTGCGGGCCGGGCTAGTGTCTGAGCAGGCCTGCATGGGGGTTGGGGAGGTTAAGGGGGGGTCGTGAGCAGGCACGGCTGCTGGAGAGACAGAGAGGAGGGAGGAGGGGTGGAGGGGAGGGGGGGGAGCTTTCCTAGTAGCTGTCCATTAACAGATGAACTTGGCAATGGTCCAGGCCTCAAAGGTCTTGGGAGACAGACACACATGCACATATATTCACACATGCACACACATAGACAGATGTACACTTTCCTGGTACCTGCTCACTGTGGATGGAATGCCACCATGGTTCTTTTTTGTCCAGAGGCGAAACAGGACACGTCTCTGGTTCACCTATGTCAGAACCAGTTCAGACCGGTTAGTCAGCCAGGCCGAAGGAGGCAGACGGACGGGCCTTGTTGCTCAGCCCTCCTCTTCTCTCTCTATCCTCGTCCTCCTCCTCTGTTTTCCAGGCTTTAGTGGAAGGAACAGAGAGAACCTCTAACCTGAGGGCACAGGACAATGCAGAGGAGAGAAAAAAGAAGCGGGGGAGCGTGGGAACAAAGCGAGAGACGAATGGATCCGGTCGCAAACAGGGTGGGAAGAGGAGAGAAAAGTGTTTGGTTGTTGTTGGTGCTCTCCTCTTGATGGGGCAACATTAGCTTAACACCACTGCTGCTATTGTGTACTGAAAACATGACGGCAAACACGAGATTGGGGGAAAGAATTTGATGTGGAAAATGCACATAATGGACTGTTGTGCTGTGTGGGCAAAAAACCGCCTGTGTCAGTTGCAGCCATATTCCATATAGCATACTGTATGTGTCGGCGTTGATGAACGTGTTTGTCTGTGTGAGCTGTAAAAAATGTGGACGCAACTTCTCTCCTAATTATGACTCGGATGTGTCCCTCGAGTTTTGAGAGCAAGCTGTTCGCGATTCTACTTCAAATGTTCTCAGCTCACACACAAACCTTCCCTCAGCGTGGCAGATCAGAAGGCTCTGTCACATCACGAACATCTAAGGAATTCTCGGATGCCACATTTTTGTCACTTTATGATTGCAGGTTTTGAAAAAAACAGAGCCTCCCTCTTTAGAATATTTATGATTTTAATAAAATTGCTTCTGTGATTGACAAGATGTTTACATTTTTGGCCGCTCGCATACTCATAATTTTAAGTGAAAAGTGGGGTTATGACTCAAGCAGAAGTGCGTAATGCTAAGGTGAGAAAACTGACTTTTTTAAAAGGTGTGATACTTGTGTGAAAGGTTGGTTGTGAAGACGTGGGGATGTTTAAGAAAAGGAGTGGATTAGGTGTCACCTTTTTAGCTAGCCTTGCAGGTGTCTGCCACTCTTTTTTTTTTTTACCTGATGCCTGACTTTCTCTCCCTCACTTCTTCTTCTCTTCTTCTGTTCTCGCTCAGAGCCTTTTGTTATTTGATTATGACAAATGGACACCAGGGAAAATCTTTAAAGTTCAAGTGCAGATTTTCTTATCTTATCTTAATTGCAGTAATCTCTTTGATTTTTTCCCCCCAAGTTTAGAAACAGTTGATGACTATAAATGCAATGATTTTATAAACAAGTTCACATTCGAATCCAAAAATAGACAAGTGTGATGTTTTAATATAAGGACAATAGATGTGATTATACGTACCCATCACATGCATGCTGCAGGAAAAATGTGGATAATATATATTTGCATGACTGTGAGTGTATGCACTTAATTGTCTACATGTAAATGTGTGCAATCCTATTTGCATGTATTTCACACATGCCCACATTAGTTTGTTATTTATAAAGAAGGTTCTTCTTTTTATCTTCCCCCTTTACTTTCAGCCTTCAAGCTATTGCTCTATTTCTTAGAAACATGTTTTCTTTCCCAAAAATCTTGTGTGGCTACTTTGGTGCTGAGGCCAAAAAAATATCTTGCTTTTATATGTGTGCGTGTGTGTGTGTGTGTGTGTGTGTGTGGGAGAGAGAGATGATGGCTGTTTTTATAATGCCCCCTGCAAATTTGCATATGTATATGTGCAGATTGTATGAGAAGAGCTCTCACACTTAGAGCAGTTGGATGGGGAGGGTGATGGGGGCTGCTGCAAGGGTTGTGTGTATGGTTAATGTGTGTGTGTGTATGTGTGTGTGTGTGTGTGTGTGTGTGTTAAAGGGGAGTCTTATTGGCGCTTTCACCCCCTCAGACAAAGCCGGCCACTACTCCCAGATGGTAGCCTGCTCTCTTCGGCCATGTGTCTGGTATTTGTATGTGTATGTATTTGTGTGTGTATGTGTGTGTGGACACAGACATCCAGAAAGACTGAGTGATGGAGAAATTTGTGAGTGTTTGTGTGCATGAGATTCAAGCAGATGCTGAGAGATGGCCATAACTTGAGTAAGCATACATAAAGACATCTAAAGACTGTGAGGCTTTAATTCATCCTTTGGATGGGTGTGGATGATGTGCATCTTGTTTGAAATGCATTGGAATACATAATTCAAGATAGATGGACAAGAAAACAGAAACGGATAATTTGAAGACTCAGGGATGGACAAAATGGGACAAAAAGGTGGGATGGAGGAGGAGAGACAAAGATTGGTCATTTTTAAAGGTGATGACCTAGAGATGTCAATGGGCACCTCTCTAATGGGGTCAGCCTTGAAGACTAGGCGTCAGGATTATGTTTACCTCAACTATCTGCTGGGAAGCAAGACAATGAGTCAGGACCTACGAGTGTCTCTCATATGTCATGTAAAAAGTATTCAACTTGGCAAATAATTCTAACGGTATAGGAGTCCAGATATTCTATATGAAATCCTGCTTAAGGGTCTAAATCCTGGTGTCTCCCTGGGGGTGTATGTTAAAGCAAGCCTTCAGCCCTGTTAAGAAGGGGCTATCTATTGCTTGGACAGACTCCAGCTTCTCTGACCTTGATGTTTGTTTTCCTTGTATCCCCAGACATAAACATGCTTCTCGCATCCAGACACACAGACAGTCAGGAAGTTATCCTCGCTGATGTTTTTCTCTTGCATCTGGCTCCTATGTGAACACAGGACAGAAGTAGTGGGTTTGAAAATTTGTGTGCACGAGAACAAAGTCAGGCGAACACAAATGTTGTGTGAATTTTTCAGTGTGCATTTTTTTACACCCTCCACCACACACACAAACACACACACACGCCTCCGACTCAGGCCCTTCTCTTCTCTGAGACCTGTCAAACTGGTTCTCTTTCATTAAAGCAAAGCCCTTCTCCGTTTTCTTGACCAGGTAGTATTTTGTTATCAGACAAGAAACTAGATTCCCTTATGACAACCTTTTGCCCCACAGCTCAAAGTGCCAAGATAACTATTCCCTTTTTATACCTTTATTGAGGCAAGCCCTTCTCTGCTGGTGAACGGTCTGGCAGTGCTTTCTGTGCTGGACATGCCCTGTTCTCCCCAGGCTCTGGTACTGCATTGGTCTGCCAAGTTGCAGGGCCAGATTGCCTGTAATAGGCCTGCCATTTCCCTCTCATCATCTGTCAGCACTCTGGATCCAACTGCAGGGTCCAAAGAGGGCTACCACTCTCCAATTAAAAAGGTTAATTTGCCCTCGCCGATCTCTTCCGCCTCCCCCCCCCCCCCCCCCCCCCTACAGCTTTACTATGTCTTCATTAACACTCATTTGTGTCGGTGTAGCTTTCTTTTCTCTTTCTCTCTCATTTTACTTGGTTTCTGTAAATACTGCTTTAAGTTGAAAAGGTAAGACTGAATGGCCATTAACATATTTTTTGAGCCAGCATATGAATTAAATTGCTGTCAGTGGTTTCAAAGTGCTTTTGTAGCCTTGGCCAAGCAAATAATGTTAAATTCAGCAATCAGTCTTGAGCGCACAACTTCCTGCTTAATGTCACTTTGATTAACTGAGCAGTCTCAGTAGAGGATGCATGGGCTTAAAGAAAATATATTTACAGCTTTCTTGGAGAAACTAAGATGAGAAGATAATTGCAAATCTTGCTCATATCTATCTATCTATCTATCTATCTATCTATCTATCTATCTATCTATCTATCTATCTATCTATCTATCTATCTATCTATCTATCTATCTATCTATCTATCTATCTATCTATCTATCTATCTATCTATCTATCTATCTATCTATCTATCTATCTATCTCTGTCCAGAAGAGAGAGTCCTAAGAACAGCAAAGATACTGCGCAGGACCATAAAGCTCCCAGGCAGCTGGAAGAGCCCAGCTTGAAGGATAAACTGGGGCGTGTACTTGTTTTGAAAAGTTTCCTCAAACTCAATCAAGCTTAACAAATACCAAAAACATCCCGTCAAACCTGAGTGGATGAGCAATGTGCAAGTGAGACTGAGAGCCACCTCATTTAAACAGATGGAGAGGAGTACTCCATCTCCAGTACGCTTGGTACTTTGGTATTTTCTTTTTTCCTCTCAGTTACCTCTTTCTCCCTGATCTTCGTAGTTCTCTTCAATGTTGCAATCTTTTTATCTTGGAGGGAACTCCTCCTCATCCTCTCCCTCCCTCCCTCCCTCCCTCCTTCCCTCCCTCTCTCTCTCTGTTTTTTTTTTTTGCCTTAAGCTTCAGCAGCGGTGTCACATGGCAAGATATACATGTGGACATGTCGCTTTGTGATCCCAAAGCTCAGGAAGGAAGCTGCCTCTAACCGCTGCCTGTGCTGCTGCATTCTGTCAGTTAGCACTGCCGTCAAAGCTCCATCCTCGCGTCCGGCCAGCACAGCTAATAAAATATTTGGTTTGTGGATCTTTTTGAGCAGGATATTGAGATAACTGAAATATAGATAACGCTGGATTTGGATTTGCACATTTCTCTTCATTTGTCATAACTCCTTTAGCCATGATTTTAATTATTTTAGACATTGGACAACTTTTGCCGTAAGTTATTCAGAAGCCTTTCTCCTTACATAATACAGCTATGGTAAAAAAATAAATAAAAAAAATTAGCTAAGCTAAGTTACAAAAATATGATTTTTTTTATTCTCACAGAATATAACACACGTTTGATGAGAAGTAAATTTAAATTAACGAAAAATTCAGCCTTGTCTGTACAGTTATTTTACCTAAATAAATCGGTTGTAGCAGCTGTGTCATCATCTGCTGTTGAGTATGAAAGCTGTTAAGTATAAATGAAATTGGGGGGTCATTCCTGGTAGTTTAAGTGATTAACATAAGCTAATGACTTTGGAAGGATGAACAGGAGGTGAAGATAAAGGGGGGGGGGGGGGGGATGTTGTCTGGCTCCCTCACCCACCATTAAAGGCCTGCCCCTGGACTGAAAGAGTGGGCCAGTTTCCCATGCACGGGCAGCACACGCAGGCCCTCTTTGGTTACACAAAATGTCTGCCTGTATGGCTACGGAGAGAGATATTATTAGCGTTATTTTGCCGGAGTTATATGAGAGCATGGTGCTTTTAGGACCCCTTGTTTGAGTGGCTGACAGACACTTGAGTTTGTGCTGCAGATTAAATGAAATTTTAGCAGCTTTTTCTTGGGACTAGGCCATAAAACCACACAAAGGAAGCAGCTGCCACTAATGTAATCTAGAATGGGGTGCTGCAGTGTAAAGCTGTCCACCACTCTTTTGTTTTTCCATTCTTCTCTTCTTTGCAGCTCTTTATGCCTTTCTTGACACCCTTCAACTACACCCCTTCCTCTCCTGATAATATCCTTGTTCTCTCATTGCCTTTAATTCCTCTTTTCATCAGCTACCCCTCCATGTACTGTAGAGGTGATGAAACTGGGGGAGAGCAATAAAGGGCATGTGTTTTATGAGCAAACATATCTTTTTATGTCTTTATATATCTATACAGCGGTGTCAAAGGTACATGAGATAGCATTTGGGTCATCTGCAAAGCATTCTCAGCCACCTTGGCTTTATTTTCTATAGGCCTACACTATATCAGCTAGAAATGTATGGAATGAGGAGCTATGCAGGTTAACCTTCTGCAAACAAAGTTAATTTTTCAGAATGAAACACAACCAGTCTGCTGACCCTTGTGTCAGTTGTCATGATTTCTCAAAATGACAAGGTGGATCTCGGGAATCTGAGAATTGAGAAAAAAATTCTGCGATTGTATGAGTAGCATGCGGAAGAAGCTGTGGAAGGAAGACTTGTTTGAAGTTGACGTTTGTATCAGCATAGCAAATTTTTTAACTGGCCGGCGATGCTTTACTCAAGTAGTAACTTCTGTAAATGAAGTTTTATAGTCTGTTAGAGAAGCAATGGCACAAACATCTGGCCCATAAATCTCAGGTGGTGCTGCAGAGTGCAGTCTGAGGAGCCAGTTCTATCTATCCCCTGATCAGCCATTAATCCAAATGTCTGCATTTCCACATGCATTTATATAATGTTTACAAGAAGTCTTTCTATTGTAGGCATTGCACTGTGAAGTGCTTCTGTACTGTCTAATACATGTGAAAATAACCTGAAAGCACAGTTCAATGCATTGCTTCTGCAGTGTGCATACAGCAAGTATATGAGTTTGTATATTTCCTATGTTTTTTTTTGAATATGTCTTGCCACTGCCTGTTGAGGAATGTCTCAGCTCATTGGCCCTTTCTGTAAAGAAATAATGGCTTTGAGGTGGACTCAACCAGCCTGCCTCCCTGCCAGCTAGCTGTACATGCATGTGTCCTGTTCTGCAGCTGTTTGTGAATAAATCCTTCTGTCACTAAATGCACACAGGCTTTCTTCACCTGTCCTGCTTATCAACTCTTTTTGAGAAGTAAAAGCTCATTTTGGTATTTTTCGAAGACATCTTTTACTAGATTTAAAGTAAAATACGATTGCTTATTTGGAGATTATTCTTGCTGAAATTTGGACTTGTTACTACTATTATCTCTCTGATGTGCTCAGTCTGCCTTGGATTATTTTATCTTGGTTACCTTTGGTTTTACGCAGCCTTTGTAAAAACAGTAAATTAATGTTTTGCACACTTGCCCACCAACACAACATGTTTACTTAAAGCTGATGACTTCATAGAAACAGTTCTTTTCCCCCTTTTGCCACCCTCCCTTTTTGCTCCTCTGCTTTGCTCTCCCTCTTTCCATCCTCAGGGTAGGTTGCTATAGTCCCCCTTATAAACATAGTAATCTATAGGAGCCCTAGACCCAGACAGATTTTTGGCATGGCTGTACAGGTAGCATTCCAGCACGGTTTGAGATCTTACGGCCCTAGCCTCGTTAAAAGCCTGATTTATGCTTTACAGCTGGGCACAAAGGAACCTACAGGTTGGCTACCTTAATTAATATCACGCTCACTACAGCTTGGACCTATGCAAGGATCTGACACACCTCCGGGGAGAATATGCAGAAAGATCCACGTGATGGTAGATGGTGTGAGTGTGCACGTAACTGAAAAGACAGCTGAAAAAACAAAAACAAATACAAAAAACTTGTACCTGTGTTAAGCATGCTTTTAAAAGCACATGCAGTGCAGCCAAACTGAAGCCATCACTGATATATATGCTAAATTGGTCTTCAATAGCAATATTGGTTATGGGTGTTGGCGTTCTGATCTGTAAGTCCCATTCTGTACTGTTTGGCCCATTATCTTCCATTCTTTGCTATAGTGGCTGATCAGACCACATGTCTTCAATTAGTAGGCAGGAATCTGGTACGGCGAGACTCGAAGATGAAGAATTGTGTGAAGCATGGCCTGCTATTGCCAAGCATATGGCCCATCCATCTTACAGACTGTTATCGATGGTAAACGTTACATGTACATGAACTGAATGCCTTAAACCTGCTCAGTCTTCTCTCCTCCAAGTTGTGTTGCTGAGAAAAAATATAATTTAGCATGAAGTGCAATCAAACTTCAAATCACTGATTTGGCAAATTATTTTAAGGCATTAGACCAAATAACAATGAATAAATAAAAAACAAATCAACAAATGTTATGTGACTTTTTGGCATTAACCTCTCGTAACACTTCATATTACAACTTGGTAATAACATGGTAATAACATGGTAACCATGTACAAATAAAGCTGCAATAACTACAGTGAGAGCAATCCTGCTGTAAAGGTCTAGAAAAGGAGCCCAAAAAGAAATATATATAGGTCACATTGGATCTCTGACCACTTCTTCGCTCTCTTATGTCTCTCCCTGCTTCTGTAGTAAGGGGCTGAATTTAGGGCTGAACAGGAGGCCATTTTGCAATTTTAATCAAGATTTGGAAAGCGCCTGGGCAGAGCAATGGCCCAACACAGTTTTCTCCTTGATGAATTAATAATGTAATGGGGAATGGAGGCTTGGAAGAATGGATGGTGGTTGGTTGGGGCACTGAGGTCTCACTGTTAGGGCCTGTGTCCTTATTATGGGATCAGAGAACTTCATGTCCTAAGCTTCAATTCCAGTGTGCTCTTCTTGGTAAATTAAGTGCTAAGATTAAAAAAGAAAATCACAGAATATAATGATCAAATAATTCTGTAACTTAAACTGTGTCTTTTTCCTAAGGAAAATCGATTTGTGAGCTAGATCTGACCCTGAGACACCCCTTGATCTAAAGAGTCTGGCTATTGATGCTTCCTTAACCACTCGACCACCGTGTGCACAGTCACACACACCAGATGGGACGCGTGTTAAACCCTCAGCCTCCACAGCTCCAGGCCACGGGACACTCCAACACACTGGCCCTCTTGTTTTAAAGTGCCATGTCCCTCCACAATGCCTTGAGGCTCCTATGCATAACGAGCTGCTATGCTTGGCCCAAGCTCACATGCCCTGGTCCTCTCACCCTGAGGTGGTAGGACAGGGTGAAAAATAACTGCATGTTTAAAACAGCCCTTGTTCACTGATATCCAAATGATGACCCATGCCTGAGAGCTTCTGGGGCTACTGTGAGCGTGTTTATGAACAAACAACTCAGGTCAACATCAGGCAAAACTTTGTGTTTTCTAAAAGCTGTCCACTTTTGCACAAGGCAAAGAAAATATAGTACTGGTATAGATTACCGTTGATCCAAGTGCATCTGAAGCCTAAAACCACCACAAAGACCATTAAACAAATGCACCTTCAGTGCTGATTTTTTTTTTTACAGAAGTATTAGTGCAAAGAGTTTATCCTTCTCATTTGTGTCAAGTAAAAGTAACAGAGAGTCAAAAAAATTTGCACACGCTGGCCGAACGGATACATTTTGAGATATACCTGGCACAAAATACATGCGAGAAGAAAATGAGAAGTATTTTGAGACACAGGTGTTTATAAGTGAAGAGTCCCTTGGGGTTTAAGAAAAGAAGGATTTAGAGAAAATTTTTTTGCTTGTGTGTGAGTTACAGTATCTGTGTGTGATATAGGCCAAAGGTAAAAGCTAATAGATGCATTGAAAGGGGCAAGGGAGAAGCTATGGGTGGGTTACAGAGTGTGTGTGATTGCGAGAGAAAGACCTGCTCTGACCTCTTTCAGTGCTGTCATCAGAGCGTGTTAAGAAAATAACGTGATGGAAAGAGGAGCATGCAGGCTGCATCAGGGACAAAAAGGGAATGACTTCAACCTTAGACAGGCTTAAGTGTTTACGCAGTCCAGACAGATACACTGTGTGTATGTGTGTTACAGTGTGTGAAGCTGTTTTTATCTGTTTGGATGTCCAGAGATGCACAGACTACAGGTCCGTGCCTGTAGATGAGAGAAAGTCTCTTTAACTTCTCTTCTTCTTAAACTTAGGCCAACTTCGTGTTTATTTTTCATCTGCTTTGTGTTTTACCCCGACTTTTAATTTATTATTTATGTTTGGCTGTTTGTGCAAGTCCATCTAGGAGTACATGGTAGTGAATGCAGATCTTGCCTCATACATCCACACATTTCACTTAACCTAGTCCCTATTCCAGAGGAATAGAGGCAAACGATAAAATACCATGAAATTCAACATGAGTGTTTATTGCAAGAGAGCATCCTGTTCTTAAAGCTACTATGGATTTCAGTATCTTTATAGGTAGATAGAGACTGCTTAACTGGCTTTAAACAATTTCTATTTCATAAACGATACAAGGATGTTGCAGCCTGGCTCATTCTGTGCTCTGCCCAGAAGCAAATGAAGCAAAAGCACATAAAGACACAAATATGAGGCTTTATTTAAAGTAAGACAGTTTTTCAGGTCTGCACTTTGTGTTTCCAAATTTTAAACTTGCAATATGCTGCCTTCTTATTGCTCAGAGTAGTCAATAGCTCTGTTTATCAGAGCTTTTCTGTAAGCTCTTTGGTAACGTGACTTCAGTATGCATACATTAGATCTTCAGAATTGCTTCCATGTGGCATTTGTGATGTTTTGTCCATCTTCCTACATGTCTGTGAAGACATGTAGTGGGGGGGAGGTCAGACACAGGGGCCTGTATGCTCCGGTGAAGCCGTATCGCGTCCTGGCAAATGGTATGCAGGCTCATAACGCGCTCCACTCATCCAATAGCCGGAGACGAAACAGTTTTGACAGTGTTGAATGCCCTGCCCCGGGGGCCTTATCATCCTTTGCTGCTTGCCTGCCTCCTTCCCCTGTTTCTCTTCTCCTGATGCTATCTATCTAGAGATTTATGCAGAAATGTGCAGCTAGTCGACCTCCCTGGTCCCCTTCCATCCTTTCTGCAGGGACGGCAGCCTGTCATAAGCTGAGCTATGCAGAGATAGTGAAGCTCAGGCTCTGGCCTCATGTTATACGAAGGCTATCTTGACATTGCACTTGAAACACACATGATGCTTGTAAGAAATGACAGAGATGCGCTCATGTGAATGTTGAAGGTTGTATAACCCAAAAATGTTCGTGTATTTACAATAATCTTTTGTATTCCACTGATTTCTAATATATTGTGTTATGCTCTTTGTTAGCCTATTTTATTCTGCTATCCTCCCCCTAAGCTGCAATTTATTGAGACATATCTTTTCTTTGACAGAACACTTTTCACATTTCCCCTCTGAAGTGCTCAGAGACTTCTCACCCATCTGGGATATTGCCCGAGTCCAAAAATACTCCTGCTTGATTAAGTCTTCTTATGTACCTGGATATGTGTGCTTAAACTGACACTTGGCAGTTTGCAGTTTCTTTGATTCCCGTCCTTTATTTAATACCTTCTCCACTGAGCATTGGCTTTTGTTGACGGTGGTTTGATCCTGTGAAACGGATCCCAACTCAATAAATAATCTCTGCGGATGCTTACATAAGCGACGGTCCATTTAATTAGACTGGTTAAGCTTAGAAGCCCAGAGGTCTTTTCACTGTACTATTAGAGCTAGGATGAGAAACAATAGTGCGCGGCCTCCCACTGTCACTGGTAAGCAGAGAGCAAATAATGATCTGCATCAGAGACACGGCTGGCCCTGCCTATTATAAGGTCTGCCGGACCCGAGCCGCACCCAAACACGAAGCTGTCCAGCTGCGCTTAGTCGGAGTGGATGAATGGATGGAGAGAATGATAGATGGAGTGAAAGAGAGATGGATGAACGGGTAGATGGATGGTCAGTTCAAACACAGTTCAACTGAGAAAAGATCAAAAAGACTAAGGTTATGCCGGGAAACAGACACCGTAGAGTGATGCAAATTTAAAATTATTCTGGCAAGTGTGTTGAATGCAAATACACAGACATGAATGCATGGATACTACAGGAAACAGTCATGTAGTCATTCTAACAGTGAGTGTGCGTGCTGATTACAAAAAGAAAGTACGAAATTATACGAGAACACACATTTGTCTACTGTGTATGGCGCATTCATTCATTGGCCTCTGTGTGGGTGCCATCTGTGGTTTCTTAGTGGCTCAGAAAAAACTCCCGAGCTCAACTGTTGCTCTTATCACCTTTCATGAGAAGGAGAAAGGAAAGGTAAGAAGTGTAAAAGTCTGATTGGGAACAAAGCTACAGCCAGCAGCTTACTTTATACTGGCACAGGCCTTCAAAGACCACCATGCATCTTTATCTGGAGATCTGCACCCCCTCCCCTGTCTTGCTCATGCCAGCTGCTTTTCTTCTCCTAGTCTACCTCTGTCTTTCCCCGTTCCTTTCTGTTTTAGCTCTCCATTCTCCCCCCCCCCCCCCTCATTGTGTGTCTCCTTTTCACTTTCCCTACATTTGTGCCTTATGTAGTGAGTAGTGGTCAGCTTCCCCATACTGTATAATGTGTGACTCCAACACCAGTCAGTGTTGGCTGGTTTTCTGTTTAGTAAACTGTATTTCCTGCATCCGGCTTTGTCTCAGGAACAAGTGTTTGTCAAACAAGCCTTTTGTCTGTGGCCAGTGGCTTAGCGCACCATAACGAGCCTGGCTGGTACAAAGAGCTGGGTGTATGTGGCTGTGGCAGAGAAACACAGACAAACAGATCGAGACGTAGAAGTAAGAAAGAAGGTCAAGGCCAGTCCATTTGCTCTATCAGGTTTCAGACACACACACAAAGAAAAAAAAGCAGAGACAGAGAAAAAACGTTAAGGTGATAACATGTATGAGGCTTATGACAGATCCTTCTCTTAGTCTCTAAAGCTGCTAATGAAAAATTACAGTTCTGTTGTTAACTGAGCTGAAAGTCATGTAAACCAAGAAGGCCCCTATTGTGAGCTTCTGTTACTCCCCCATCTTTTTCCTCAACCTCTCCTTTCCTGCTTCACCCTTCACCCCTGTCCAGTCCCTGACTGTGAATACCCTAATGACATAAACAGAGTGGTAATCACATTAACAGGAGTTACGGCCGAGGCACTCTTAAGAGGCACTGTATTGACAACCCTCTGTCTTCCCGAGGCACTCACTCCAACACCTATAAACACTTATGAATATTGGCAAAGACCTTCTATTAGCATAATCACTTTTCAGGTGTGTGTGAGTGCTCTCTCGAGCCATAGCGACTGATAACTTTGAGAAATGGCAGTGACACACTGTGTCCCTCGTGTCTTCTGTCTCTGTGGCTTCCTCCTCCTTTGGAAGCCAAGCAAGCTAATCCTGTTAGCCCATTCCTCCATTAGCTAAATGACCAATATCAGTGAAAGCTGCATGGTGACACCAGGACAGGCTCAGCCCACTATCGCAACTGGTCAAGGACAAAAATAAAAATAAAAATGGAGGGCATGGTAAGTCTGCTAACTTTTTATTGTATGGCTAAATAGTTGTAAACAATACATCTGTGAGTGGTGGGTGAGGAAGAGAAAGCTGTTGACATTTTTGTGTCAGTGCATCTTTAACTTGCCAGCACTTGGTCAATGGGTTGTCTTTGTGTCTGTTACTTGATTTTGTTGTGGTTTTGCCAGTGTTTGGGCTTATGGGACAACGTGGAACAGGGTGGTATAGCTACTCTTTGTGTAAGTACATGTTGTTGAGAGAGTGCAAGTAAGACTAATTATGGGAAATGGGCCATTAACGATAGAGGAATATGCACAAGCAATGTGTTCCTCAGTTGCCTAGAATTTCAGGATTCTGTATGACTTTGGTCAAAATTGTTGGCTACGATGTTTTGTGAGTGTTGCTGCGAGGCTACCTTATCTTCTCTTTGACTTATCATAATTTCTCTTCTGTCCTTGCAACAGGCCTACCCCTAGATCAAATCATTTCTCTCTGATATCAGTGCAATGTCCATTAATATCACAATAATAGCCTCCCGCTGCTTTGTGTTGCAATGCTTCGAAAGGCTTTGAAGGAATTGTTAACCTCCCATTTCATTCCTTTGACTGTGTATCTTCTACTTTCTATTTTTCTTTTCTCTGTCATCCTTCTAACTTTTTGCTCCCAAACCACCTGCCCTTTCTCACTTCTTCTATATTCTTTCTGTCTCCTCTTTCCTTCACAGTCTCTTCTTTCAGCCTCTGCCATGAAATGGCAGCTAAGGGGTTGTCAGTGTGGTTTCTCCTCTCTGCTGATCCTATTTCAAAGGGACGTGTAGATTCAGCATTAGCTCCAGCTCTCTTGCTCTTCTGCTCTCCAGCCCTAACTCATCACAGACTTAAAGTTACTAGAAGAAGAGAAACGGACTGAGAAAGCGAGGGAGAGCTTTCCTTTATTCTATTAGAGGACAGACTCATTTATAAGATCATCCTTCCTCCCTCGCACAGTTTCGTGCTTCTCCATACAAGCAGAAAAAGGAAAAAAAAAAACCCTTCAAGGCCATCAAACGCCTCGTCAGAATGTCTTTTATCCTTTTGAAAAGCTGTCCTTCCATCCCTTTGAGGACAGCTATTAAGGACAATAGTGGGCTTATTTAGATATCTCCTCTGCCATTGTTGTAAATCTGGGCATGTGTTGGTCTGGCTTGTTGATGCCCATCAATGTGTCCACTGCTCGGATGGGAATAACAATTATCATCACTGCTTGTGGCATGAACACAGTTTGTCAAATGTCTATAGATGGAGTAGTGATTGCATAGCACAAGACATGCTGGTTTTGATGCATAAGAAAATGAATTGAGTACTGGCTTTGAAGTGCATTCTTGTGGCTCTTGTGTCCTTCAGAAATATGGTGGGTTGTCATTAGGAATGTCTCCTTCACGCCACACTTCTCTCCTTTGCTCCCTTCCTTCCCCCTGCCTCCTTCCATGATCCTTTAGTGCTCACTTTCCTCTAAAAACATGGACGTCTCACATTCCAGCCAGCCCCTCCTTTTTTCTTGTCCTTCACAATAACAAAAAAAATTAATCTATTTTCCCCCCTCATGCATATATACTGTGTGCTCGCACATTAAGACGGGGATGAGGAAGCGTGTAGACTGAATCAAAGCAAAGTGAACGGGAGAGGCCAGGTTATTGCAACTGTTTTACAAGTGACACGGGGCTTTCTACTTAAAGCCATAAAAACACACACATAATAAGGAAACATACATATAGCAGTTAATGTAATGGGCACATTTTATTTGTGCTTATGAGAGAGGGAGAAAAAAATGTGTATGGGCAAATGGCTTTTTTATGATGGAAAAATTCCATAGTGGGTCAAAGCCCCTTGCAGGTGGCAGCAATTAACTGTAATTTTTGCAGATTGTAATGATCCATAATTTACCAGTATACCCCCTTCCAACTCTTTTCAGTCAAGAGAAAAAGGTTTGTGTGGAGGTTTGATTGGGTGCACATTTTAGCTGTGTCCTGGTCTTTAAGTGAGATTGTTCGGAGGGGGCCACATTGACTCTGGACACATAAGATAGAGAAACAAACCAAAAAACACCAATCCGTTCCCTATGTTGCTCATCCACCACATCCCTCCTCTTTCTTTTAGACTGTCACTATATTTTTCTGGCCCCTCTCACCCTTTTTCTTCAACAGTAGAAGGCTTAAAACATGCAAAACTGTCCATCCACCATCTTAGGGATCACCCATAGTTTCAATCAGGCACACATAGCCTATCATCCTCTCTCCCGCTCCCTTGTTTTCCCTCTTCAAACACAGTATGGCCATGGTTTGGGTTCAGCATTGGCAAATGACTTCAGAAAAATGCCCTCAAGTGAAAGAAGAAAAAAGGGAAGAAATGATAAGAAACCCCAAAGATGAAAGAGGGAGCACATTTGCAAGTGGCGGATGCTTCTTATTTTGCATATCTCTCACTTCTTCTTTCTCCTTCTTCTCCTTTTCTATTCACCTGAGAGGATTTAAATAAATCCATAAAGCATGAAATATCAGAAATAGAAAAGTAATGCATGAAATGCATTTTCATTGGAGCCTCCCCACCCACACACAAACACACATACCCAATTTTCCTCTTCGCTTCTTTTTTTCCTGTGAATGTGTGTTTTTTGTGATAAACGCTGGTACAATTTATTAACATGTGACCTCTTATTTGTATTCAGTGTTAATATGCAGCATCAGATACATGTCCCACTTTAGCCCTGCTAATTCTGTAAACAAGGCTTTGGAGGGGAGATGAGTGTTTTTAACGAGATTAGGCGTGCATTGTCAGGCAAATCTCAGGTCAGTGTGCAAGTGCTATTGAAAGTCAATTATTGTTTTAAATATTCCTATGCCCTCTTCCCGTGTAATTTGTGTGTTTGTTGCCTGTCTCTTGTAATTGTGTTTTATCTTTTGTTCTGTTAAGTGTTAAATCTAAATTCACACACACACCTACACACACACACACACACACACACACACACACACACACACACACACACAGTTTTCACATTTTATAGCTGTGATATTGAGCAATAACAATTTTACTAAGACGAATAATTTGCTCTGTTTAAATAGAGTGCAATTGTAAAATTTTTTTTTAAAAATGTTATTCAATACCTTCATCTAATCATAATAGTTCTGGTCAGAAGTGATCGCAGATATTTTATAGGCTGTTGTCAAATTAGTCTATATTCTCTTGGTTTTTGATAATTACTTTACCTATTTTAAAACCCTACTTGCATTATTTAAGCATCATGTTTCCTTTTATAATAATATATGGTGTTAATAAAATTACTAATGTTCTTTTTATAGTTTGAATCTCCCAGTTTACATTTATTTTCTCTCTGTGTGTTTCTTTTTGTCAGATAAAGATGAGCCCAGCAGTTACACCTGCACCACATGCAAACAGCCTTTCACCAGTGCCTGGTTCCTGCTCCAGCATGCCCAGAACACCCATGGCTTCCGTATCTATCTGGAGAGCGAGCCCGGCAGCCCCCTCACCCCTCGTGTGGCTGCAGCTCCCGGAATGGGGGGTGACTGTAATTCCTCCCAGCCCCCTCTTCATGCTGTACACTTGGCTGATGGCAGCCCTTACAGCCTCCTGAGAATGCCGGGTTCTGGGTCTGGTCGGGATTCAGCGTCCACGCCTCGTGAGGGCCGCTATCCCCGAACGCCACCGTTATTCAGCCCACCACCGCGCCATCACCTCAGCCCTGATGACTTAGCCTTGGCAACACACCATCCCAGTGCTTTTGACCGGGTGATGAGGCTGAACTCTGTGCCATTAGAAGCCCCTCAGACCATGGACTTTTCTAGACGTCTACGTGAGCTGGCCGGAAATGCCACAGGAGGTTCTCCGCCTCTTTCCCCTAACAGACCCAACCCTATGCAACGGCTGCTGCAGCCTTTCCAGCCAGGTTCTAAGCCTCCATTTTCAGCAACACCTCCCCTCTCCACCTCTCAGTCACCTTCTGGCTCACGTTCCACACCTAATCCTGTAACAAATGCAGTCCAATCGACCACCCCTCTCAAAGCAAAATCTTGTGAGTTCTGCGGGAAGACCTTCAAATTCCAGAGCAACCTTATTGTTCACCGGCGTAGCCATACAGGGGAAAAGCCATTTAAGTGTCACCTCTGTAACCATGCCTGCACACAGGCTAGCAAACTAAAACGTCACATGAAGACACATTGTCAGAGTAAGTCTTCACTGCTTAATGCCAAGTCAGATGATGGTCTTTCAACTGCTAGCTCACCTGAACCTGGTACGAGTGAGCTGATGGGCAGTGCCACAGATGCACTCAAGTCAGTGGTGGCAAAGTTCAAAAGTGAGAACAATGGCCTTCTGCCTGAAAATGGAGAGGAGGAGGAGGAAGAGGAAGATGATGAGGAAGAGGAAGAAGAAGAAGAAGAAGAGGAGGAGGAGGAAGAAGAGGAGGAGGGGGAGGAGGAGGAAATTGAGAGAAAGCCTGGAGTAGAAGAAGAGGGAAGGAATGACTACCGATTTAGCTTGAGGCTTGAAGGGGCTCGCCATCACCAGAACAGCGAGGCTCTGCACCCACATCGCCGGAGCTTATCCAGGGAGCCTATTGATGAAAACTCAGCCATGGAGTCAGACCGGGCAGATGATGGAACCACTACTACTATCAATGGCTTGAGACCTCTATCTAATGACAACCTGTCCAGGAAGCTGTTGGGTGGAGGGGTCAGTCCTGGTTCCCTCAGTCCCCTGTCCAAGCGCATCAAGGTAGAGAAAGACCTTGACCCTCCCACTCCCACAATCCCAAACACAGAGAACGTCTACTCTCAGTGGCTTGCTGGCTACGCTGCCTCCCGGCAACTCAAGGACCCCTTCATCAGCTTCACAGGTGGGGACTCCAGACAATCACCCTTTGCCTCTTCATCTGAGCACTCTTCAGAAAACGGCAGCTTGCGCTTCTCTACTCCACCCGGTGAACTCGATGGGGAACGTGCCGCATCAGTACGGAGCGGCACCGGCAGCGGGGCCAGCACTCCCCACGGTGTCAGCGGCAATGGCAGGCCGAGCTCGAAGGATGGTCGCCGCAGTGACACCTGTGAATATTGTGGCAAGGTGTTTAAGAACTGCAGCAACTTGACTGTGCACCGACGCAGTCATACTGGAGAGCGGCCCTACAAATGCGAGCTGTGCAGCTATGCATGCGCTCAGAGCTCAAAGCTCACCCGTCACATGAAGACCCATGGACAGATGGGCAAGGACGTGTACAAATGTGAAATCTGCCACATGCCTTTTAGTGTATACAGCACTCTGGAGAAACACATGAAAAAGTGGCACAGCGACCGCCCTCTGGCTAATGACATTAAGACTGAGTAGGCAAAGAGCAGCATGCTGGTTGCTCTCTCTCAGCTCCTCTGGCTAAAAAGCAACCCTGGCTAACTAGCCAATAAGTAAGGGGAAAGGACAACAGGGTTAGACACCAGTACACAGTACAGCCCTGTTTTCATCCCGACTGGAAGAAGCTAGATGCATGATCCATTACCGGGGCAATACTATTGCATCACACTTAAAACTTTTTGAGCCTTTCTATTGTGCAATAATTTACACGTTTTGTATTTTTTGTAACTGGACAGCATGCTCTGTGTGTTTTGGCTACCTAGAGAGAAAATTGTCCTCAGCTGGTGGGTTTGGTTGTACATGTGTTGCTGTTTATACTTTTGATTTCTTCAACATAAAAAAAAGACTTATTAAAACCCATGCTGCATACAGTACATACTGTTTTACATATCATGTACAGTTTTGAGTTCAAACATAGTGGGCAGTGTCATATAATCAAAACATCAAGACAAGCAGGGTCACACTTAAAAACTGATCTTTGTGAAAGATTTTCCATGCAACATTTAGATATGATAAATATATATAGAGAGAATTAGGCCGCCTATGAAATGCTAGGCACTGGCGCCATTAAATATTTCTTTTACAAACAGCAGTGAAATTAACAATATGGTGTGAAATGACAACAACGAGTGCCTTGGATATTTTACCTGCATTAGTTAATCCTCCTTTTTGCTATAAGCTCGGAGTTTCAGCTATAAAAGATTACACAACATTTTGTGCACATATGAAATAAGCAGGTCCTTGCATCAAGCACCTGTACGACCCTTGTGTTTTTTTTGACTTAGTGGAGCATAGAGAACCAGCTAAAACAAAAAGAAAAAAAGAAAAAAAACATTACGTGTATCTCTGGTGAATCATTTATCTGCTTGCCTCCTGTAGATTTTTTTTTCGAGATTACAGTTCTGTTTACGGGCATGTTACATGCTTGAGTTTGGTGTAGAGTTTTGGTATAGGTGAATATGTTTTTTGGTACCGTACTGAGGGGGTACTCTGGCGAGTTGTTTTACCAACATAAAGCTCTTAATTTTTCAGAGTTTATTTTCTTTGATAATTAAACAATTTGCAGGTGTTTTTTGCAAGTAACACAGAGTAATGTTTCTTTGGTGTCCGCCAACAGCCACTTGAAGACCCCAGTGTGGGATTTAGTTGTTGTAAGCCAGACAGATTTTTTCAGGTGAGGGTTGGGTGGGTGTAAGAGCATAAGGGTGGATGATGTTCAGGGTAGTAAGTGGGGAGTGGGTTTACCAGGTGTCTCTACAATTCAAAAATCTATGTCGCTGTAGTGTTATTTCCCATCACCGCATTAGATCTTAGAAACTGTTTCGCGATCCAAATTTTTTTTAACAACTCACACTGAAATCCAAAATGTGATTCTAAATCAAAGGACAAGAATATTGAAAAAAATCAGCAAATTTTCCCTCGCAGACAAGGTTTTAAGTTTTCACATTTAGTTTTCTTTTCATTTGTCTAGACCTACGCGTGGTAGCCATGTGTTTTTTGTTTTTTTTTTAATTTTTAGTCTTCACTCCCTGTCATTGTTGATGATATAGCACTTGTCACTCTGCCTTGGATTCTGTATCTGTCTCTCTAATCGGAGGTACAGTCGGTTGAGTATAAAATGAGTACCGGATTTCAGGTCTGGTACTGCCTACGTGCACTGTTCAATTTTCCCAGTTTACAGTCGGACGCTCAAGGGAAAACTAGCTCTTATGCTGACAGATTAGTGTGGTGTCATTGCTTTGCATTAAAAGAAAAAAAGAAGAAAAAAAAGAAGAAAAAGAACGTTGAACTAGAAACTGTTGCCAGCCATGTCTCCTTCTGAGAACTAAACATTGGTTTGGATCTTGGAAGTAATAATGCAGGAACTGCCATAGAAACATCCTGCTTCATACTACAAACTATAGAAATATACTGCTCAGTACAGAAAAATAAAAATTCTACAAATTTGATTTAAACAGATAAGTAAAATGTGCTGTTGATTTTTTAAAAAAAAAAAAAAAGTAAAACATCAATATCTTTAGGGGAGAACCTTATTTAAATTTTGTTTGTTTACTGTTGTTTCTCTTTTCTGTCCTGGAGACACCAGGACTTGATCACTATGTAATGAACTGTAATGTCTCTCATGTTTTTTGCCTTTACTATACACAAGTCTTCAGGTTGAACAAAAATTTGCATTGGGGAGAGATTTATGATATATAAATATATAGAGAGAACTTAAAATACTTAGGAAATTGCACACTCATGTAAGTTCCTATGTTCAAAACACATTTATGGTCTACTTTTTTTCCTGTATTTAGAATGGTATTTGAAATTAATGTTCACTTAGTGTAGGCACTTATAGTATTTATGTTGGAGCCTGTATTTTTAACTGTTTTGCCTGTACTCTTTAAAGGTTTCAATGTACCCTTTTTCTGTAGTGAAAAAAAAAATCCCAACAAGCTGCCACCGTATATTTTCTTAATTTGGCAGGATAATATAGTGTGAATAATTTGTATGCTTGAAAATAAGTATTTCTGAAAAATAAAATGTTGTGGTGTTCCCCAAGGGTGAGAGGTCATATGATGGCCTTTTCAGGCAGTCCCGCTGGAGTGACCACAATGAGGTAAAAACAGGTGGTTGTACATATCTTTTTAGTTTGTTTTATATATTTTTCTCTCCTGCCATTTTATATGCAGTAATACAAGCTATTGTTGGGTTTTCTTGGTAGAAAAGTTTTTACTGTCTTTGATCATGTACCACCTAAAAACATTCCAGCTGTTTTGCTTTTTTTTAAGGACATTTTGTCATATGCAATCAATTCAACATTAATCTGAAAGATTTTTTTTTATTTTTTTTGCTACAGATTGTTTTTTTTTCATTGCCAAAAGATCCACGGTGCTTTATAATTTAAATATGGTACATCTCATATGCAAGGCATATTCTAAATAACTGAACTCATGCGAAGAAAAGTTTGGTACATGTTATCCATGCTGACGGTACTAAGGTACATATAGGTTTTCAACCTTATTTCATCCTGTGTATTTACTCTCAAGCTGTTTGTTCTAACCTGAACTTGAAGTTGACCTTTGGCATTGGTTGACATTATTTATTATGACTACAAACACGCATGTTCCATTCAGAACACAGTCACTGCAAAACAAATCTGTTCAGTTTTCTCTCTCCTGATGAAGTGTGATGGCTTAATTTCTATGATGACCAAAGGTCATTGACCAACATTTACAAGTTCTTGCTTGAATTAAAGAATTTATTGTTGTTGTTTTTTTTTTCAGTTATGGAGATGCCACTCTATTTTCAGCCGTTGTCTGCATTATTCTCTTCACTCAGCCATTTTGTCTTGAAAAATAATAAAAAGTATTACATACATATTTGAATTTGGTGCTTTTATTAATTTTTTTTGTCATAGTATGCACAGTCACAATACTGTATAAGACAATTAATAGTGTTACATAAACATTTTAATACATTCCACAGATATGTTTGCATGGGTCAGCTTGGATCACATGTCATCAGGGTGGAAGTTTACAATCATATCTGTGGGCAGTGGCCTTGTTAGGTCAGCTAAAGATCTGTGTTATATCTCCAGCAAACTTCTATTCACCCTACCCCCCTAGTTTCCCCACCCACACCTCTAGCAATAGCTTTCTTTCTGTCTCTTTTTGCCCTTCTTGCCTTTGGTCTTCACTTTTATCGTCCTTTATCTGACTTTATATATGTGCCTGTGTCCAAATCTCTTTTTTCTTTTTCAGACCACTCCTTTCCCTGTTTCCTCCTAACCCTGCTGAAGCACTGGAGGGCAATGTGACAGACTAATCGCTTTCCTTGTCCGAGCCTGGTGCTGTTTGCCTAGCAGGGCCAGATTAAAGTTCACAGATAGAGAGAGGTTCCTGCTTAGGCCAGGTGTTGACAGTTGAGATAAAGCAGAGTTGCAAGGAAGTGAGGCTGGTTGGGTGGGTGTTGGGAGAGAGGAACCCTGTGTGTGTTCTTGCACATATACACACTTCTAATCTTTAGCAGGGGGGTTACTCCCGCCCACTAATCTAAGATCACCCAAGTTCAATGTCAGGAGTACAACAATGCTTTGGTCCACAAATCCTGCCACCAATCAACCCATGCATAGCAGACATACTTTTCCCATAGCAGACTCTTGGCCCTTGCCTGCAATTCCCTGCCTTCCTCCTCCTCCTCCTCCTCCATACATAAACATATATCCTTAACTCCTAAATTTAACAGTCGCTGCACTCTGACTGCAAAGTTTTTTGTCTTGTTTTTTGTGAGTTTTACATGTTAAAAAATGCTTATAATCTTAGACTAGTTTTGTTCATGAAATATGGGAAAATAATGTCAGAGAAAATAAAGAATATATTATACTAATCTTACAAGAATTCTCAGTTGGAGGGCAAGAAATGTATTCGTTTATTATGTTAATTAAAAGACTTCACAAAAAGTGCCGTGAAGATGAAGATTACTACCTTCCTCTTTTACTTTTCCTATAATTTATCTTTCTCATTCGCACGTGTTTGATGCTGTAAAGGCCTCCCAGCATAGCTCTGGAGAGCGCGTCCAGCAAATAGCAGGGACGCTAAATCAACTCTGTAATCCTCCCAATATGCTGCTTCTCCCTGCCCAGTGCTCCCTCTCTGTCTGTTCCTCTACCTTGCTCCTTTTCTTTATTGCTTCTTTTTCCTTCTTGTGTCAGCTGTCACTGGATTGTGCTTATTTATCTCTCCCAACCCCCCGTTATTCATTCCCTATATTATATAGATTCTCTCATGCTTTATTTTTGTTCTTGCCTCTGATTCAGCCTAATTTTTTCTTGGGTCTGAGCCTAACTCACGAGTGTCAGTAGAAAAGGCTGAAGAGCAGAGATGGCGAAGCAGACTGCAGCTGTGCTGGGGTGCAGCGAAGAGGGGCCTCGTCCGGACTCCTTGGAACAATATAAAAGCACTAATCACCCAGGACAGCTGACACCCAGTGCCTCACACATATACACACCGTTTCATAGACACACTCACACATGCACAAAGATCTGAGGATTGCCATTATAGGGTGGAAGGAGAGAGCTCTGCCCAGACAAGACTTGCAGGTCTGGCCTGGCTGGAAAACAAAGCCTGTGTTTTGTCTATGGGCAGCAATGCTTCAGGGCTGAAAGTGATTTCTCATAAACACGGACATATGTATGTACAGTGTGACTATGCACGCAGATGCTTATATCTGCTACACAGCAGTCACGTATAGAACACACGCATGAAAATTTAAAAGGCAGTTAAGTACAGAGGGGTATAAAGGAAAATTTACCCCCATGCATGTTTGTACGCAGACAGACAATCAAACACACATGCTTACTCGGGAACACAAACCACATAATGGATTGGGTGCTTGCACGCTCACAAACACACACACAGACACACACACGTGCGCACACAAAAGTGTCTTCGGGAATGTGACCTTTTCCCAAAAGCCTCCCTTTCCTGCCTCAGCTCCCCTCCCCCTCTGGCTGTGTGAAGACTGAAGGGGTCAAGGGTCAGGTTTTGGGGGGCTGGAGATTAGGTTTCACATGACTGAGCACCTTTGTTGGGGCAGGCCGGCAGAAAGGAAACGTCCAGGAGGGTAGCTGTGTCTGTCTGAGGAGAGCGAGAGATAGAGTGAGGGGGGGAAGGGAGAAAAGAGGGACAGACGGATGGATGTGTGGATGAAGTTGAAGTTTGGTCAGCGACGGCTGAAGTCAAAATGCAAGACTGAAGAGGAAGTTTTTGAGAAGGGCACAGGAGAGGAACAAGAGATGAGAATGAGAAAATGTGAGAACATAAAAGAAAAACCAGAAAAACCTAACCCACATTCCTCACTCGATAGCTCTGCTTGCCTTTCTCCGTGCACTTCTCCCTCTCCTCCCTCTGTCTCCTTCTTGCTATGACCATGTGGCCTCTGTGTCGGGCTGCGGCCAGCCAGTGTCCTCAATGCCTGCTGGCTTTGCCGATCTCTCCATGACCACACAGCGAGAAGAAAGCCCCAGCCAAAATAGTAAACTGGATCACAGCAGAATCAACCCCCTCCTTTGCCTTCTCCTCCTCCTCTTTCTCCTTCGCAACATCTGAGTTGTAGTCTGCCCGCTAGACAATATATGGCGTAACTGGCAGTGAAAATCTTGGCGGAGACCTGGATTACCTCGTTTGTGAAGTATTGCTTTAAATGTCTCTGTGTGTAATTTTTTTTTCCTTTTTCCTACTTCTCAGACCTAGAGAGAAATATTTTAACGACGTGCAACATTTTCAACTAAATGACTCACAGAGGTGGGACTGGTACTGCTGATGGCTTCCAGATAAGGTGAAAACTTTGACCTCACAGCGAAAAAAAAAAAAGGACAGGGGGTGAAGCAAAGAATTTCTTGAATACAGCACTGGCCATAATTGGGTGGCCTCTTTTGGTTTCTTGGTGCACAATCAAATATGGGTCTTAGGATAGATGTTGTAATTCTGCATATTAATTATATCCCAATGCCGTATGTGTCTGTACTGCTTTACAGGGAGGCACTATATATGTAAGAGTCACTGCTATTGCATTGTATCAGTATGTGGTTGTTCTACCTTTCTTTGAAGACTACACGATTGGCTCATTCCAAAGCTAGTGTGGTCAGACTGGAAGAGAGATTGTGGACGATGGAGCAGAAAAGGGCAGTAGATCTGAGACACTGACTGATCTGACCTTGGACCTCTGTAAATTGAGCTTAGAGTGACACAATGTTTAACGGTTAAACACCTGCATCTTTGCTGTCGTGGCCAAATAAAATGTGTTTATATGTGTACTTGTGTGTGTTACGTGTATTACACTGGGGTGGTGTGCATGATATATATGTCCAGTTTAGTGCATGCTTATATTTTCATATTTGTGTTTAGGTGCTTGTGTGCTCTCCAGGTGCAACAGTACTGGCAGAATTTATATGGCCAGTAAAACAGGGTCATGCTATCCATACCCTCTTGCCTTGTGTGTGCTTTTCATTTCACCTGCATGTGTGTCTGCATGTGTGCGCTGTATGCTGTGTGTGCAACTGGAGACAGCAGGGCGCCTGTTTACTGTCCTGTGAATAAAGAGCCAAAGTTCATCCTGCTGGCCTCTTCATGTCCCTATATTGCATATTTCAGTGCCTGTTAAAGCTGGACAGTAATTTATAGCTGCTAAACTATGTTACCCATCGAAGCAAATCTCCGAGTTATTAATTCTGACTTATATTTAACTACCAAGATAATCTTTACATTGTATTTTTAAATGTGAAATGAGAACACTGAAATCATGGTCATACATGTCCAGTAAATATAAGGTTACAGCCAGATGACTGTACAGAAGCATGTTTTATGAAATAAAATAAACCAGTATTTGCCAAAATGACATTCCCAGCAGTTTGGCATAAACAAATAGACAAAACATATGATTGCAATATAATTGCAAAAATCACACATTTTTGGTAGATAATGTAAAAATTCTCAATAGGTGTAAGTTAAGGTTGTGAAGAAAGAAGATGAAGTTGTGACCTTAGTAGCCCGATACTACGAAGTATTACATGTACATTGATTAACATCTCTTTGCTTTTATCTGCTGACAAAGGTCAGGTAGCCAATAAATGAAGAAGCATAGCGCTTGCTTGTCTGCGATTTTGGTTGGGTGACAATCATGGTGATAGTGTAGGGCCAAGTGAGACACATAGGCCTAGAGATGGTCCACAACCATCTGGAAATCACTGGCCATGATGGAAAAATCTATATCCCCTAACTGGAGGGCAAGTATCTGGTGGAGATTGATTGCAGTTGCTGGGAAATCAAGTATTAATACTCCAGTCATATGGGCCTAGAGACCAGTCAGTGAGCCTCTGGCAACAATTAGTTGTTAAAGAAAAATTTAGATTCCCTGAAGTTTTGAAAAACTTCCTCGTGATTTCTTTTGGTTGCTAAGAGTGTGTCATGGTCACCTATAGACTGAATTATGATGGTGAATCTAAGAAAGGTGTGACAGAAATTGGATATGGAAACCTTCCCTTCAAAGCAACAGTTGCAGGCAAGCCAACGTCTTCCAAGGAGGTTCAGGTGCTCACAGCAATCTGCTAGCAACCAAAGCTTTGGGGGAGGTTTTTGGTGCTGCACCCCCTTTGTAGCCAATTTCATCTTGTGACAGCCAACAACCTCCAAGAAACAGGAACCAAAAATTGAGGGTTGCAATACTGAGACTCACATCATATTGGCAAAATAAAGGTCTAATAAATACTGGGAGAATGACATATAGTTCTTTTGTGTTTAGATGTTTATTTTCTTTCTGATTTTTCTGACTGTTTATGTATGAACGTGTATATACTGCGATACTCCGGCACTAACCCTCCCTTCAGGGGCCAGCAGAGCTCTCTGAGCCACTCCAGCTGCTGCTGCAGAGGTGATAGAGGCTAAAACCATTGAGGTGGAGGGGTGAAGGGCTTTGGAAGTTTCTGGAAGTTTCTGAGAATTGCTGTGCCACTCTTGGTTCACTCCTGGTTCATTCCTGAGGCCCAGGGGTTAAAGAGAGTGGGATGAGGGGGAGGGCAGAGGGACTGCAGGGCCACAGTCACACGCTTGACCTGGCAGACCTTGACCTTACTCCAACCTATACATACTTACTTTTGCCTGCAGTATTTACAGTTTTGCGAACGAACCACATGAACTGTATTTGAATGTTTTGGAAGCCCTTTTTTAATTTATCTCAGAGTAATGTAAAGTAGTTAGTGTGTGTCACAGAGAATCATAAAGATTTCGTTTATGTTAATGGATATTATTAGTTAGGCTCTTTTTTTATTGTCATTTCTCGTGTGGCACTCTCACTGTCAGATCTACAGATTTGTCACTGTTTAGGTAGTTTGTGCATTTAATTCTTCACAGTTTTTCATGATTTGCCATTCGCCATGATGGACTTTGCAAGTGTCCAGGCTCTTCCACTTGGGTTACACTAGTGTAGTTGACACTCTTGAACCAAGCTGCCTCTAATATTCTGTCCTTCATGGGGCCAACCGGTAGTCTTTAGTGGGGACACATTCATTGTGGGCCTCCTTTCCTACAAAGCGCTTGTCAGTCATTGTGTTGAACTTGTGTTGTTTCTATGCGGCGCTTGGTAGCACAGCTGTCGTCAAAAGACCCAAGGCTACTCTATCCTGAGCTGAAAGAAACAAACAAACAAAGCCGTAAAACAAGAAAATGAAAGGCAAAAAAGGGTCACAAATAATGAGTGTACAAAAACCATCTTGTCAAATTGCACCTTGGGAGTCTGTCTTCAAGAAGAGTGAGGGGTAAGAAGCTTCTCAGCAGACCTGGGGCACAAAGGGACTTGGCCCCTCCTGTGTTACTGTTAGCCAGGCCCTTTAGATGAACTTGTCTCCTTTCAGCTGGCGCTCTCATGCCCAGGTGTGTCCTTGTGTGTGTGCATGTGTTAGTATCCACAGCACTGACATCTCTTTGGCCCCAAGTGCTCTATTGAAAATAAGACGGAGAGCGAAGCAAATGAAAAGAGATAAAGTGCAAAACAAGGATGAGAGGAAGAATAAAAGAAGAGTGGCTTCCTTGCTTTTCAGGGCAAGGACAATGTTCAACCCTTTCTCCCACGCTCTGGACAACACTCTCTCCTTCACCACAGTCTACTTAATGTCAAAGACAATCAATTTATATATTAATTTATTGAAAAGCCATCAGGAATTTGTTCAATAAGGAAAGAGATTCACCTTTGTGAATGTGTGAATTGAAAAAGGAATCCAAGGTAAACCACTTCTAATAAAGTAAATATGTTTTGCAGATAACCCTTTTTGATATTTAAATTGCATTATCCAAGAACATAAAGATTTGATCCGATGTGACAAATTGAATGCCTAAATTCAATATTCATGACTATTTTGTCCATACTTTCCCAATATTGCAATCACTTTGGGTAGCTAGCCAGCCAACCAAGCAGCCATCCAGACAGGCCAGTGATGGGCTCCATGCCAAGGCCAATTGAGAGGTGCTACTGTGGTGGAGAGCCAGAGGGGAGATGGTCATCCATTATTCATCACTAAGCCAAATAATCCCCAACAGAATTGGTCTGGTCTTGTCTGGCCCAACGGTTAGGGAATGGATGGGATGGTCCGGGGGGCAAGAGGGAGGGTTTCTGGGGCTGGGGGATGGCAGTCTTTTTTTTGCATGAGGTTTAGTAGGATCTTTTCGGGGGGCCGAAAGGGGTAGCGAGCTCTCTGTAAGGGGTGGGAGGGGGTTCTTTGAGGATTAGATGCAAATATGTCTTTGATAGCTTTCACAGTCTGGGAGTCCCATTCTGTTTATGGATATTCATATTAAGTCTAATCTTTGGAAACAATCCCTGACATGGAGAAGTAAGAGGCTGCTGGGATGAGGATGGCGCACAGAAGCAGCAGGGGGTTCTGGGGGATGGAATGGATCTGAATGGGGTGTCCCCTGACCCAGATCAGGGGCAGGACCAGTAGAAACCCTCATGGTGTGTGGGACCTAGCACCAAGTGAAGGATGACCCCCCCTTGTCCCACCCACCGAAAGCACTGATGTGTAAAAATGCAAACACCAGCACACTTAAACACACACAAACATACAAATTCTTGTACAGACACACAAAGTATAGACACAGACAAAGCAATAGCACTTCATCTGTGGTGTCACAGACAAACAGTAAATTCAGACACAATACAGACTTCCCCTTCACTTTCTCACTCTCTTTTCTCTCTTTATGACTTGTGTATTTTTTCAAGGCATTGGTCCCAGTTACTGTTTTGTCTTTATGTCCTTCCCTGCAGGCATGCACAGTTCACAATGAAGAAGAAGATGATTCTTCTCAAGCTGTCAGCAACTAGCAGCTGTGTCTCTTTGAGCTTTTACAAACCTCTGCAACAGTGTTGAGTTATTCACCTAAGAAAACATGTCTTGTGGACAAATACTTTTCATCAACAGCCATGACATTTTGCCCCAGGAGTTTCTTTTAACACAAGTACTTAGTTGTTTTCCTCCTTAAAGAAGAACAGGTGTATGTACACTCATGTACATGTACACACACTCATATCAGAGTGTGCTTTTTTCTTGCTCTTTAAAATTTTCAAAAAATGATGACAGCTGAGAGCCTACTACTAAAAACGGTGAATAACAGAGAAAAAGTACAAATACAATGTATCAAACCAAGAACATCAGCATGAGTTTATAACTAGTCCCGGTTCATCAGACGCTGTATCGACTTTCAGACTGGCTTGACTGTCATAAAATCCAAAACACCTGTGGCCCAAGGTTTGTATTTCTGAACAAAACATTGGAAAGTTATGATGGAGCAAATCACGACATGAGCACCATCGATAGTAAAAAAGAGCAAACTCAGGGGTATAACAAAAAAGTTTGTCTGTTAGTGTTAAGTGTGGCATTTTGTACAATTTATACAGTGGACCAGACATGGAAGGTCCTCTGCCTCGCACCAGGTCAGGGATCACAGAGTGAGGTGAAGGACCCAAGGGGAGGAGGGGAGGTTTTATGCTCCTCCTCCACCCCAGCTGGGACTGCAGTCTCGCCTCTCCTTACAATATTCCTTCCCCCATCTCCTCTTTTTTCCCCCCCCCTATACAACCTAACCCTGGTCCTGGTGTGCTATAGGGCTTTGGGTCAGGGGGTTCATAAAGGATATAGAGGGTTTCCCTCTCTATCTGTGTGCGCACAATCTTGTGTAAGTGTGTATGCATGTGTGCGGTGTGCCTCTGTGCGTCTCTGTGTGCGTACTGGGGGAGGGGGTGGGTATTAGGGGCTGTGTCTCACAGGCATCAAGGGAAAAGGAAGAGAGCCAGACAGCAGATCATTTCACTACACATCCAAACATGTACAGGCACATGCATGCAGGCATGTGTGCACTGCGTTATTTTACGCTACTTTGCTCTCAGTTAAGTGCTTTTGTCTTCATTGATATTTTATAGATGACATTCAGCTCAAAAAACCTTTAGTCAGGAAACACATACACATACTTTGATGAAAAGTGATGTTGCAAAACTTTAAGTAAAATACCATAAGTCACATGACAGTTAATATGATGACATCGTAGACAGGGATTGTGTTGTTGCTATTCCTGCACAACTGCACATTTCTGAATGCTGGTCAGTGTAGCTATTAACATCATGATGAGACAAAACATTGGTCACAATGGGCTATGTTTTCCATTTGAATGCGTTCACTCTGTTCTTTCACTGAGGTTGGTAGGGTAGGAGTGGGCTAGGGTAATGGGGGGGGGGGGGGGTTATGTATGTATGTGTGTGAATGTAATGTTGGTGGTGGCAGGAGGCTCAGCTGATGCTGACCAGTGCACATGCACATTTCTTCAACCAAAGTGACATCATTATATGTGTACTGGATTATAATTTTGAATGTATTGTAAGTGTGTGTGCAGCATTTATGAATTACAGCAAGTTCACGAAAATGAATGGAAATAGCTGTCGTGTGTGTGTGTGTGTGTGTGTGTGTGTGTGTGTGTGTGTAAAAGAGGGGTTTGGGGATTCTGGGACCCCTTTTCCCAGACATGCACTGACCTTTCCAACCAGACGGGGATAAAGGGACAAGGAGGGAGGGCTGAGGACACAAGGACACTGGAGTGTGTGTGTGCATGCAAGCTTATTTGTGTGTGTGTACATGGCATGTGTGTGTGTATGTGTCAGGGTGTGTGTGTGTGTGTGTGTTAGTTGTTATCACGGACATCTGAACCAGCCAGTTCACCCTGTCCTGCTGAGTTTGGCCTGGTACAACCAACTCCCCACCCCCAAACATCCACTAACCACAATCCCCCATTCCCTCCATCTCTCTTTCTCCCCTCATCCCTCTCTCCTCTCATCTTTTGTCGGTTTCTGTCATTGTGCTACCCCCTCAGCGCTCTCTGTATGCAAAAAAGTTGCTGAGGGCTCGCCTGCTCTGGACCCTCGCAAATCAATTTGTCTGTGGGAGAGGTGAGGGCAAGGAGGTGGGATGGAAAAATGCGCTGCTCGGAGGACAACTAGGTGTAAAGCCTGAGGAATGCAAGTCTCACTTCTTCAACAATGGCAATATCGCCTATTCTTTGCCATATTGGTAGCAAATGAAGAGGTTGTCATGGAAGCCAATTAATAGTGGGGTTACTTGTGGGTCTTTAATAGTTAATCAAACTGAAATTGTTTGCAAACTATAGACAGCGCAGTACAAAAAGGTTTTATTACATAAACATTAACTGAAAAATTGAGGTTTAATTTGCAAAGTCCAGTGCTTTTCTGGCTGTTGAGCAGGGTTTTGTTGGTTGGGACTTAAAATGAAAGTTGTAAGTAATGTCTCTGCTCAGTTTTTCAGATTGACACTTGGTTAAATCCACTTCAGTGTTATTTTGTCAGCATATAGCTGCCAATATGCATTTTTAAAAACTCACAGCTTATGCTCACTTATTGCCTATGGATGTTGCTATTTTGGCACTTTGGTCAATAATGATGAATAGAAATGGGGTTCACATCTTTCAGTTTAGGTCTAGCCAACAAAATTTAACATATAACAGCAAGGAATCTTGGCGTTGTATAGCCTTTCTCTTAAATCTTTATTCTGTTTAAATGCAGAATAAAAACAAAAGATTAACTATAATAACGGTAAAACTGTTTTTTTATACTGAATAAAAAGGGAAAATTTATTGAGTTTTGACATTTTTTCTGTTGTTTGACAAATGGCTTACGGACATATATCTAATTACCACTGTGTCAGTCAGGAACAAAAAAAAAAGCATGTAAATCCAGACTGACCCTGCTGCACTGAGAGAAGGATCAGGCATTGATTGCAGTTGTCCCTCTCTCCCGCTCTCACCCTGGATGCAGACAGGACTCATCCCAAAGCACAGAGGCTTGAGAGGGCCTTTGCTTGACTGCAACAACGATGATCAATACCTGTCACTTCGGTCTCGTCTGGCCCTGCTCCCCTGCCCCCCACCACACAGTGAGGCAGTCTATGAGCCAAAGACTTTCACACACACACACACACACACACATCAAAACGTGGTGAAGCACCATGTGTGAGAGTACACATAACAAAAGTTTATAAAATATCTGCATGCACACTAAAAGTATATGAGCATGCAAACATAAACAGGCAGATTTATATGCAGAACAGATACATAACATGTGCTGTAAGATGACACCCACACACACACACACACACACACACACACACACACACACACACACACACACACACACACACACACACACACTGTGACAGGGAGGTCAGACAGGGCATTCAGACCCAGACACCAGTCTCTTCTCTGGGGTCAAATCACAAGGCCAAGGTCTACTCTCTAACCTTAGTGGCCCTTCAGACGAACACAGAGACACAGACATACACATTTCCACAATAAACCCGGCTGACCAGCCAACAGAGAGGGGGGAGAGGGAGGAGGGGTAAGGGGGAGTGAAAGAATGGGGTGATGGGGGATGGCTAAAGGAGCAACTGATGGTTCTGGACAAATGCACTGATGGAAAAATGCAAGTTAAAATTTGCGTGTGCAAATGTGCATTAACATAGTAATTCACTTTAGAAACAGGACTTTATTCTAATTATTATTATTTTGTGCAAATTAAAAAATGTCACATTTATTAACCAGAAAATGAAATGCACCTAGTTGCTCTATGTCTGAGACTGTTGAAGGGTAGAAATAAAAATAAAATGTATTGTGCTGGCTGTTACCGTAGAGATGGGAGTACAGACTTGGTTTGCTTGTTCTCAATTCTCTCTCTTCTCGTTCTGTCCTCCCCGTCTCCTTACTCAAGAGACCCTTGCTCTGCCCAGCCGGAGAGATAAGGAAGTGGAAGGGCCAAGTTTACTACTGCAGATAAGCTGTAATTGCAGGGTAATAAAATGACTTAAAAAAAATGAAAGGAAGAAATGATGTAGGAGAGGAAGAAAGAACGGACACAAAGGGGTGAATTGAGCACACAGAGAAATGATTGATGTAAGCCGTGGCACTGCCTTCGCTGACAGTTATCAGCGAGGGCAACCTTTTGCTCATTACAGTCATCTACTTGCAGCCTGGGACCAGTGGCTGCACTCAAACAATAACCGCCAGCCTTGACCCTTTCTGATAAACAGCAACTGCAAACTAACTTGCTGAACAATCACTTCTGTGTTATGGGACACTACTGAGTTGGTGCTTCTGTAAATGCAGGTAATTTAAAACGGTTTTAGACTCATAAAACCAGCTGTTCAAGTTTTGTACATTTTTTGTTGGGGCTATAAAACTACGACGACATTCACAAAGCTGTCATTCAGCATAATCACCAATCACAATCATCATATGTTACCCTGCTGCTACAAGCAACAGTTTTATGTAATGTTTTGTCAGAATTCAGTTATGACTAACTGTATTAACTGTTAGTCGTGATCTGCAGGTTTTCAAGAAATATTTTTTTAGATGGTCAGTTGTCAGTTGGTCATCAAGGCATGATAAAGATGAGAGATGCTAAAAGCACAGATTTGTCAGGTAGTGCTAAAATAACACAGGTAGTTGAAATGGTGGAGCAACTGAATAAACAAAGCAACTGTAGAAACTTTACTTGTGATAGATGAGGAGGCAAAGGAGGCAGAGGAGACAAAGACGGGAGGTGTAAAAACCAAGAATGAAGGAAGAGTTAACCTGGCATTTTGATGATAAGAGCTTCAAGTAAGTAAACCTCTTTTGAGGTATTATAAGCAACAATTATCTGACATTATTTTTGCTAGCTCAGTATTTCAAAGAGGTATTCTATAACAAAGGCGATAAGTCTATATGGAATAAGTTGTTCATTTACTTTCAGTCTGTCCCCACCTAATTTTAGTTTTAGGAAATTTTAAGATTTAAACTACAGTCCAGTGGACTCCAGCTTTAGAATTTCATAATGCCTCAAATCCATTATAAAACTCATCCAAAAGACAAAAACTCCTCCAAGGATTTTTATAGATATTGTCCTTTGGAAGAGATTTGAAGTTTCCACAAGCAAAAAAGTGCTGCTGGACTCAAAAAACTGATGTGACTATTTTTCACAGTAATGAAAAAACTGGTTTGATTAAAAAAGAAGGTGTAGAATGAATAACATATCTCATTACAAAGTCATTTAATTTCTGAGGTTGTACTGGTAAAGGGGACTTTCATATAATGCGTGTGACAGGCAGATCTACCGTTGGTGTGACCACCAGCCCTTACTTCCTTCCTCTCTGCTGGCCTGGGGAAGAGTGTGTGTCCTGTTGCTTTGTTCCTCTGAGGGTTGTGTATGCAGGTGTGCATGTGTGCACACATCTGTATGGTAGATGTTTTTCGGTCACACTCCACAGATCGTAGGAGGTCAGGTGAGATTGAATCTGGTTCTTGATTCCTGGAAAAATGGAGAGCTGCAACATGTCACACAAATGCCGTGACACACAAACGCCAAGCACAGAGTAACATGCGCAGATCTCACACACATACTTATTTTTTTCAACTGTCTGTCCCCCCCCCCCCCCCCCCCCCCTTTCAGTCAACATTTCCTCTTCTTTGCTTATTTGCCAATTACAAAGGGTCCGATTCAGATTTAAATTCTGGCATTTACTGGTTGCTTAAATTTAATTTTAAAGTACTTGTGAAGCTTCTTCTGTTTCAGAGTTTCTTTTGTTCAATGAACTGTTGGTTTTGCAGAGGAAAAAACATAATGTATAGTATCCAGATAATTTTATTTGCCAGGATCAAATGGTCCTTTTAACCTTATGTTTGTGCTGACCAGCACATCACATCACAAATTGGAGCACATCACATTTTCAGGCTAACTTTTTAAACTAGTCTTATGCTATCTACCCACCTCCCTCTTCTGTGCACAGTCTTATCTGAGAGGCCATTATACCGGCTTCTCCATATACTACTATCTTCACCGACAGTGATAAGATACCTGGGAATGAGGTAGACCAGAAAAGGGTTCAGGCAGGCTATCTGTCTCTCTGTCTGTCTCTTTCTAACTCTCTCTCTCTCTCTTACACACACACACACACACACACACACACACACACACACACACACACACACACACACACACACACACACACACACACACACACAGAGAGACATAGAAGGCTATAAACAGGTTGTCTGCATAGTATCATAGACAAGGCTTTGCTGTGATGCACCGGAGGAGCCGCAGTCTCCTGCTCTCTTAGCTCTGTGTAAATACACTGCTCATTGTTTATATAGCGCGGTGTGGCTTCAGGTTCCAGGGACCATCACACTGGGTCTGGGTCAGATCGCCAGAAAGACACACACTCACACACACACACACACAAACTTGTAGAAGTATGAGTGCACATGTGGCTGCTCACATACACACATATTCCCCCTAATGCAAACCAGACTCCCTCTCTCCCTCTCTTCTTAGAGAGAGAGAGGGAGCGGGAGTAGGGAGACCGCACAGCGTTGGAGCTCGGCCAAATGGACCAGCGGAGCTTGTTTGGAAAGCTTTCAGTCAGAAAGCCACTTTTTGGCAGGGCCCCTGTGAGTGCTGCTGAGCCCTCTGAAGCGGGCTGGAGCTGCTAAAATAAATAATGGTTAGAGCTGAGGGGGTAAGAGTGGCGTTGGAGGGTAGGGGGGTACAGGGGTAGCAAGACGAAAAAGGTGGGGTGGGGGGTGGAAGACGGAGAGAGGGACTAGGGTGAGGGGAGGATGGGTGTGGTTTTAAAGACCGCTCCTGTAATTATATCTGTCAGTCGACACCAAGGCACTTGGACTGCCAATTCTCATGTTTCCCCTTACTCTCTGCTGCCATCACGTAGAAAAAGAGACAAACTAGAGGGGACAGAAAGACAGAAAGATTTCTGTGTCTGTCTGAATTTGTCCTGCTGCATACACATTTTTATGTGAGCATCAGCATGTGTCTGCGAACAGTCCTGCTAGCTCCCTGGGTGGTGTGTGAGCATGAGTGCATTGATGTGTGTGTGTGTGTGTTGGTGGACCTGCAGGGAAACAAACCTGGTCATTCTGGGAGAGGGAGATAAGGAGGTGTTTCACACGAGAGTATGTTGGTCTTTCAGCGGGGAGCAAAAAAGCGGCCCCTCTGTACTCTGGCTTGCAAAAAAATAGCCAAGAAAAGCTTTTCACACATTGGCTGAGTAGAGCATGAGCACAAAGTATGTCGAAGAGCGTTAAAATGGACTGAGCATTATTCATTTTCAAATGTAATGATCATGGCTAGCTAATCTGTTGATTTTTGTGGTGCTATGTATGACGTGTGACTTCTAATCTAAGCTATCAACTAATTTTAATTTTATTTGCAAAAGCAATTAATTGTTGCAGTTTTAAAAGTCAATTATTTACCATTTTTTTCATAGTTTTGTATGTTAGCAAACTTTTACCTGGCAAGAAGTGCACACTGATCACCACAAAATAGTTTTCTAAAAATGTAGTAAATATATGTAGTTAAACTGTGATTCATTCCTATAAGATTACGTGAAACTACTTTTTAATGTACTTGTAAGACTGTATGAGTTTGTGCATCCATTCCCACTATACTGACACAATAGGAAGCATGGAAACAACAGGAAAACCTTCCATTATGTTAATACGGGAGTGTTGAGGCAATATTCCAAGGGTTATAAACAATATTAAAATAATTGAAGTCTCATTTATTTAACAAGTGAATCCAAATAGGAGAAACTGGGGGCTATTAGTACACTGATCCAAAGTGATTACAGCCAGTTTTAGAATTTACTGATACCTTCAGTACAAGCCAATAATCTAATCGTGCCCTCGTTATGTGAACGTCTTGATAGTGTGACCAGTTACCATGAATAGTTTTTATGGCTGTAACAACATTTAAGTTATATAACGCTGCTGTTGTAGAAAGGGTCACTGCTGAACCAGAAGGCCAGACTGTAAACCTTTATGCAAGTTTACAAAGGGCATTTTGAAATGTAGTTATCTAGTACTAGATTGTTTCCTCTTTTAAATACGTCTGACTGACTAGCAAATTGCTTGTTTTTTAAAAACCTGTCTAACTCTCCGCTTGTGAAGTTTACACCCTGCGACTTATTTTTTATCAGTGTGCCATGTTGTAATTAACGTCTTTACAACTGAGAGCAATGGTGAGGACCAAACTGCAAAAAGAAGATCCAAGTTGTATAGAATCATATAGAAGGTCACAGGTTACTAATAGACCTGTCTTTTCTTCAACGGACATTTTGACTTGTCATAATAGAAAAAGCACAGGTGTTACTCATAGCAGTAATCACAGCTGTTCAACTGAAGCATCCCTGTCAGCCTCAGCAGTGTGATGGTGAGCCAGCATGAGAGCTGAAATAGAAAAAGCGAAATGTAATTCAGTCATCACTGAATTTTAGCACTCTCTAACTCAGCTTATCTGATTTATTTTTTTAAGATGGCTCATTAATATTGCTAATAGCTACTGAGCTACTGAAATACATCTTTTCTGAAAAAAAGAAAACTTGTTATGAACTTCAATTTACATACTAATACAAGCACGTGGGGTTTCCCTTGTTCTTTCTTCATTTCTAATGCTCTCTCCTTCACTGCTTTGCAGCGATCTGCCTCGCTCTCTGATCTCGACCAGGATTACGTCCAACGAGCTCACCCCTACCACACACAATTACCGCACTGGGCTAAACATACCGCCCACAAGGTACAGTATCCATCAAAGGCCTTCCATACTCTCCCCAACGCTCGTTCCCTGTGATGCCTTTCTCTCTCCATTATTACTATATCTCATTCACACACTCTGCCTGTCTGCCTCTTCCACTAGAGTCAGGTGATATGAGATAAGAGCTTCCATTTCATGAGATAGGAAAGACAATAAAATGGCATCATTGTCAGTGAGGAAATGCATGTTGAATTTATATGTGTTGTTTCTCCAAAACAAATATAATAAATGTGCAAAAAGTTGACAAGACAGAGTCAGATAGAGGCAGCAGACAGCCAGCAACGGTGGTCCAAACCAGCTCAGAGTGTGTGAAAGGTGTTGATTTAGCTGTAGGAAGGAGGATTAAATGGCTCATTGGTGGAGCTAGGAGGGGAGAAGGTGCGAAGCGATCGGCCCTCCCTCTCTCCTGGTTTCTCTTTCTCTCCCTCCCTCGTTCTCCCTCCCTCTGCCAGGAGAAAAGGCCATTGGGGCTGAACAAACAAATCACATGGCCATGAAACACTACTCACCACTGCTGCTCTGGGACTTCATTCAGACAGCATTTTACTGGTCTCTGCAGTGTGCTCGTACACACATCCAAAAAGACGAACATACACGCGCATGCATGCAAACACACACTCTTCTGACTCCCCCCATCAACATGACAGTGGTTTTACAAGTCCCCATAGTGTGAGGTCTCTTATTCCCCAAGTAGCACTAGAACAACATCAGCAGTAAAAGCAGAGGGAAAAGCGGAAGGAAGGACAATTCAACTACTGAACTGCTGGTGCTCAGCATTGCAGGGAGAGTTGTCAATAAAGCTCATAAAAAAGGTTGTGAAAGTTGTAACTGTGTTTTGTAATGGGAAGTTGGTGTCAACTCCCTTTAAAGTTATGGCCCATTTAAGGAGAAGTGTGCTTAAATGTGACAAGGATGCACCTTGCAGGAGATCTAAAATTGATGGGGAAAACTGAAAATGGTCGTTAGTTTTGGAGCTGCAGTCGTGTTTGTGCGCGTGTGGTTTTGGAGGGTGTGTGGCATGACAACCTGCCGGTAACAGAAACCTTAGGCTGGCATTTTCTTTTTAAAAATGAAACTTTCACTTTCATGTTCGCTCCCTCGCCCCTCGGTTAGCCACTAAATGTCACTCTCCCCTCTTTAAAACAAACAAAGCCAGTTGAGTCTAGCATTAGCTGCTATTTGAAATGGCTCAGAGCCTTTAGAAGGAGCCCCTACAATCCTTTAAAAAGTGTATCATGCACAAAACGCACACCAACACCCCATTAGTTTTAAAAATCAGATGGAAAATATCAGAGAAAATCTCTGACTTGACTGGATAATCACAGCCGCTGGATATTAAAGGCCTGCCATGGTATTATGGAGGGATGTGGGAGAGGCTGAGGGAGACACAGATAGTGGTAGACCAAGAGAGAGCAACAGTGGGAGAGAGAGACAGGGAGCAAAGGCCATAGACTTTGGTTTTGAGCTACATTAAATACCATCTACCTCCAAACCACGCATGACATGGAGCTATCGCCAAAGATACGTCTTCAGTGTCAAACTGTCATAACATAATCACAAGCCGCTTAACTGAGCTCTACTGCCATTTTTTAAGAAAATGCAAAAAGCAACTGATCAGTTGATCTTTGGAGCTGTGGAAAGCTTAAAGCATGCTATTTTATAACTATTATTTTTTAAGTTGATGTGATTTTTCTATTAGCTCCTTTTTAGCTCCTGTCCACTTGAACATAGGTTTAGGGCTGCCACAGTGCACCGTAATGATGCTCTGCAACTTTACGGTGCCTCTGCAGTTTGCATATTCTGCTCCTAAAAACATTTTTCAAAGGCTAAAAGATCCTTTCATCACTCAAGCTTACTGTATCTCACAGAAGACAGCCAATAAAAACAATCTGTGTGGTCAGTTCGTTGATTCATGAGTTCAGTGAATGCAGTAAGCAACATATTAAAACATTTTTAGACCTTATAAGTTGTGGATAGCTGCTGGGTGCCAAAGATTGGAAGAGTAAATTCAATCATTTCATGAAGTTTATAAAAAGTTAGATGGTAAAAATGAATGAATTTAAAAAAAAATGCAAAGGTTTTCCATGATAAAGTTAAATTAAACACTGATAAAAGCTACTTGCCTCATAGTGTGTAACACACATTGATCTAACTTACATAAGCAGGCTGAAGCCAAAATTTACAATGTTGCTGCAACATTGTGCCATTTTCTCTTTCATCCTCATGAATAGTGTTTTATCATATGAATGGTGACTTTGTCTTATTGGAGAAACTCATTTATCTAGAGAAATGGCCTAACTATTGGCTTGCAGTCTGCAATATAGTATTTGACTGATGACAAGATATTAAGACAGATTAAGCATAATTTTCAAGAGAGGAATATTAATGTGTTTTTTCCACTTTGCAATGCCATGAATTATGCATAATTTCAGTCCAACATTATAATTGTATCGATAGTTATAGATTAATAAGTTATGCAAATTTGCCACAATAGAAACAGTGCCTACATAACCTTACATGAGCTTCACAAACATATACATCATAGGTCCTCTCCCATCCTTAAACAAGTAACATCATAACCCTTCCACATTAAGATTTGTAATTCATCTTAGTCTCTATATTATTTTACCTTTCTGCCCAGAAAATTGTACAACAAACAAATAATGAATTGGAAGTAATTAGAATTGCTAATTTCATCTAGGGTCAAATTTTCTATCAGTTTATCTTTACAGGTGAAAATTTGGCACAGAATAATTAGTGCTGATTCTGAAAACGAAATCTAGACAGTATGAAATTAACTTCAATTAGCCTTACATTACTTGTTAAGGACAGTATTACTCAGCCTGTGAGAGCAACTGCTGCTTGTCAAGTCTGAGAAAATAACCCAGATGAAGTCATAGTGATGTCATCTCGATTATCTCAGATACAAGACATGAGACCGGAGCTTGAATGAAATGGGTGTTGAAAGATGAGTTGCATTGTGGGAAGTGTAGGTTTTATTACTGGGTGAATTACATGAAAATTGGTGTAGAGGTGGAGAATTCAATTTTGGTAATGATATGAGTCACTTTCTTTAAAACTGCAAGATATAGCATTGGCCTTGGTAAAGGAATGCCTTTGTATTTTATTTACCACTCACATTATTATACTTATTATTAATGTAGGCATCCTTCCTTATGCATAAAAACATAAAATAACATCTAGTCTATGATTAATTATCTTCTGCATGGCTAATGTGGAAAATACATGGGCAGAACTTATATTATGGTGACAGGGAGTTCTGCCTTAATGCTACAAAAATGAATTTTGCACCGCTGTTCTCTCAGGGTTCAAGGTGTTTGTCAAATCTCTGTCTCTACTGGGACACAGTCTGACATCTGTAATGCATTTTTCTGTTCTTTTTGCATGATTAAGCAAACTTGGCATGCAGGTGCTACCCAATGGACTGCACCAGTACAATATTCCCAGAACAAATTAAAGTAGCTGTCGTATGGATCACTCTCTCGCTCTCTCTTTCTCTCGCTCTCTCTCAAACACACACAAACACATGGACACGTGGACTCAAAGACACGCATGCATGCACACGCACACACACACAGACACGCACACACACACACACACAGGCAGACAAACAAACACACACAGAAGAAAACAAAACCAACCCAAAACAAGCACAGCCGATCTCAAATCACAGGAGAATGGCAGATATCAAACAACTGAGATTCATGAAACAGCTAATCTCTCAAACTTGAATGCTTGCGTCTAGAGAGAGCCTTAGTTTCACAGAATAATGTCTGCTGTGATGTTGGTACATCTGTGCCATGGGCCCACTTACTACAGTAACAGCAAAACTGAGGCGGTGCAGCAAATCCTCTACCCAAATCCACTGCCTCCTGCTCTAAGAGTAATGCTCAAGGGGCCTCAAGTGACATCACTAATGCACTAACTAGTTTCAGTCCTCGGCAGTCTCATCACTTATTCAGATGGACCCAGAGAGAGAGAAAGAGACAGATATAGAGAGAAGGAGAGAGAGGTGACAAGCACTTCACACTCTCAATTACGCAGTGGAGCTCATCACTTGGCAATCTGTCCCAATCGCTTTAATTGGCTTGTAATATTGCCTCTGATCTTGTCGCCCAATTAACAGGCCTGTCTGGCAGTAAGACTGGGAAGCCAGCGAGCATGCGATGCCTGCGGATCTGTGCCATATGGAACAGAACCACTGATTGGCCACTGATAAGACATTGCTTCGCCCCTCTCACACCAAGCCATTGTTTGACAGGGGTGGGTGTATATGCCTGTGTGCGAGGGGGCAAATTATGGCAGTAATTTAATACGGATAAGGATGATTCCTTTGTGACGAGGGCACTTGCCAGAAGCATTATTTGTAAGTTGATCTAAGAGAACAGATTATTATTACAAACAGTCACACGTTATATAAACGTATGTAGCTTGATGGTTTCAAAACTGTTGAAGAACACCACAGTTAAAGATGCAGTTTTAAAGCTTGATCTGTGGTGACAAGAAGATTAACAACAGGTTTCTCCATCCTCTTATGAGCACAGTTTTTGTCTTTTTGTCTGCTTAAAGTTCTTTGCTTTGAACTAATTTTCTCAATGATATGAATATTTCAACAGACTATATTTTCTTTTTAATATATAAGCACATTACATATGCCGACTGCTTTAAATTGACAAATTTAACTGAAAGAACTGTTAGAGGGGAAGAACGAGTAATTGTTAGACCTCATAGGTAATGTATTTTTATAGTTTCTAATTAGTCATCAGATAACGATTAGTTAAAAAAAAGCCTGAGCCTATAGCAGTGTCACTTAATTCAGGCTTAACCACAAAAGGAAAGTTTTAAGCCTCCTCTTAAAAATAGAACATTTGTTTTTCATAAAAATCTGTCTCCCAAATCTCATCTGGGAGCAGTTTCCAGAAGTGATTAAATTACATTAATTCAATTTAATTGAATATAATTAAAAAATAAGGAACTAATCAGAAACTACTTGATAAGTGATGAATGTTAGCAAGTACCTTTTAGATGATTTCAACGGTCCATAAATGAGAAGAAAACCTTTTTAAACTCTGACCTCTTTCTTGTTGAGAATCTAAAATAATCCAGTAGAGAGAGATTGAGAGGGTCAGAGGTTCAGATGATAAAAGTGAGTTAACTAGCAAGTTAGTAAAGAAATCATTCGCCCTGTCATTGCTCACGTTCACTCGGGTTAGTTTTAAATGCCTTACAGTAATGTGGCTAAAACCATTTTTCATTCAGAGATATAAAGTGGTAGCAGCAGAATGCAATCTCTCACACGGCATAATCTCTATCAGCTACATCCGTCTTACCCTGAGGACTTGGGGACATAATATTCTGCAAAGATCATGCAAGTTAAATCACTGTGGTGCCTTTGATTTCACAGTCCAAGGTGTTTAACTTTCAACTACACTGCCAGCTTAGCAGAGCACAAGCTACAGAGGCTTGGCCCTGGCTAGTGCCCCAGTGCCAGGGTAGTATCCCTGAACACTGAGCACTTGGCAAGAAACACACTTGACAACAGTACATGGCATGAAACCCAGCCTGGTTTTGCAAAGCTTCACATAAGAAGAGGACATGGGAGAGAAAGGGGAGGAGAGAAAAAGAAACAAGAGAGGAAAGATGAGATTCAAAGGGGAAAAAAAATCTATGGAAGTGATAAAAAGGAAAGAAAGACAAATCAGACGAGGAAAAAAGAGACAAGGAGGGAGAAGATGAGCCTGCATGGCCTTGTCTCTGTGTCCATTGCTGCTATTTTCCCATTAACAGGGCCCCACATCTGTTTCTCTCATTCCAGCCACACTTTAAGGTCCCTGAAGGTGCAGTTAAATTAGAGCCAGCACGAGTTTATAAATGTAAAATCCTCCAATAATCGGGAGCTGACATGACCCCTAATCTTCTTGCTCTAGTCAGCAGGATGAAGAGTACTAACTAAGGCTCTGACAGCACCAACATGTGTTTTAGTCACAATACTTTAAAGAGGAACATGCAGACATGAGGGGTTTTATGGAGGAACAAGCTCTTATTTGTGCACCTTCAGCATGGTTGAGACACGTGGATGGGTGGGTCAGGTATTTATTTGTGGTGTTTCATTGCTGTTAAATAGTGTAAAACAATAATTTGTCTCCAGGTTACACTAAGAACAGCATTTTATTTTTTATGTTCCTCGCTGCTTTTTTTGCAATATATAAATCAATTGTGGATATTAAAATCTTTCAAGATCATGGCTAAACCCAGTGGGGATAGAAACAGCGTATTAAGGACAGATAGAATAAAAAAGACAGAAAACCCACATCTTTCAGTTCCAAAGGAGGGGGTTTCACTAAACTAGCCTGTCTAATGCAATTAATCTAATTGGATCCAGCGTAAAGTGACAAATTACTACCTTTCACTCTAGGGAGTAAGAGGGAAGCTCTGGAGAAGGATGTAGGCAAGCATACCTTTGTAGTTAATGTTATATCTTCTAATTCCATCTTAAACCTTATGTCAACCTAAATTGCTGAAAAAAAACAACTGCCTATCAGATTGAAACAATTTGTCTTTATTCATTATGACCTGTTCAAACATCTGTTAATTTTGGTATCGACTTGGTGTTGGGCAACAAATAAGAGCAGAAGCTAATATTTTTGCGTGAAATTTGTGTTTTGAGGAAAATCAATTGATACAATAAGTTATTCTTGGGAAAGGCTAAATATCAAGCATTAGTTGTATTTGATTTGTATTCACTGACTGATCATTACATAAATTCATTTTGCCTCACTCAACCTTGCAGTCGCAGTATCGATATCAGAAGGTCTGCCCTATTTGCCTGGATCTGCATGCATTTACACTTGACATTTGAGTTTTTGATTTAATCTGAGAACATATGCACATGAACTCTGCATATTTCAGTGAAATTGTGTTAATGCGTGCCCTTTTCTATAACCTTGATTACTTGCTTTGGTATCAAAAAACCTTTTTGTGGACATTGATTTCTGCCTGGGGCCATACTACTGAACCTGGAGCAGCATATCTCAGCGGATATAATGAACTTAAAGAAAGCTAGCTATTACTGGCACCTCTGACATTTTGACATTATCAAATGCCTTGGTTAAAACGCACATATGGAACAAAAATACAGGGTGATATACATATAATTTGCATTGCATTTCCATAAGTGATGAGAAGTTGAGCATCATTCCTCTTGGTTTGCCGATGTTAATTGTGGCGCATCAAGTAAAAGTTTGACTTGGTTTTAACCTTGCCTTTGTCTAGTCCTCCTAAAGTATTTATGTAAAGTAGGGACCATGTTTTTTTTAGTTTTTTTTAAGGAGACATTTGCTATCGGCTGTGAAATTCCGCATTTGCGCAATTCCACTTACCCATGGTAACTATGCACCTCGACAAATAATTGCTCTAAATTGTGACCTGTGAACTGCAGATCCTGTGAAAAAACAGAGGTGGGAACTCTACCGTTTCTCTCCCAGGGCAGGTACTAACGTGCCCCAAATGAAAACTACAGTGATCCAAAAATGCATCTCATGCTGGTCCACTTGAATCACTCATCTTAGTTTTCCCTTCGCTGCTTTTTCTCTTTAGCCCTTTCGCTTTTTCTCTATACTTCTTTCTTCATCCTTCTCCTCTTTCTCTGTCAAAGTCCATCCCCCCCCCCCTCTGTCACCTTCACTCCAAGCTCTGTCCTCCTCCCTTTTTTTCTCTTTCTGTCTGGAGAGGAAACGGTGGCCATTAAACGTGTCTGCTGGGGTCTGGGGGTCTGGAGAACAACCGTCACATTGTGTGACCCCGCCTTGGACCCCAGACGGACTAATGAATAAGGGTAACCCCCCCACCCCCCTACCTCTTTCTCCATCCTCACCCCTCCACCCACTCTCCCCTTCATGCCAGACCCCTGGTAGGTAATTCCCCCACTTCTTTCACAGGGTCCCAGACATCTCCCGCGGCCTTTGACTGAGGGCTTATCTTTTCAGAGGGAAATGTGTGTCATTTGGGGTTTAAGGAAAAAGCAAAACAAAAACACTGTCACTACTATACAGTTCAAACCCCTCCCCAAACCCTCAGCCCTGCGTTTCTTTCCCTCCACTTGCAAAACTTGCAAGGTCTGGAAGGAGGCTTAAGGAAATAGTGTGAGACATCTACAGTGTCTTCAATTATCTTAAGCAATATGTAAATAGGTGAAGAGACAGTACTGAGATTATATAGAACTGGCAAAGTCTGATGAGGTGAACAAATGGCTCGGTGGAAAACAGGATTATTCCAACACTGAGGGACTAATATATTACTGAGATGGATTCAAAACCTGTTTGTTCTCTAAAACTACTGTACAGCCAAGCAAAACACATTGGAAATAAAATAAGCTCATTGTATTAGGAATATATAGCAAACACTTCTAAAAAGTCTGTTAAAACCATTATCTATTTTCCGAAGATTACAATTGTTATTGTGTCATTTTTAATGCTCTACATCTCATCATTTGTGCACTGACAAAATCCACAGCCCCGAAAAAAGAAAATGGACTGTCTTTTTGTTCCGAGACACCTACACTAGCAGCAGTCCCTTCAGTAATCACATGAATAACACAAAGCACTGGTGCTCCTCTGAAAAGCAACCATGTATCCCTAGGAGATTTAACAATGGTGACATGTGTAAGCTCAACGCATACAAAATATTGCTCCACTGCTCTATCTCTTTCTCTGTTCTCCTACCCCTTTTCTTCTTCCTCTTCTGTCATGTTTGTTCTATGCAGCGCCTGCCCACAGCACATCTTAACATCATTTCACAATACTCAGCAATTCAGAGTCGTCTCATTATTAGTATTTCTTTAGTAGCTTTGTAGCTAAAGTACTTGCACTTACGGCTAATGTATTCTGCACACTAAGACTGACTGCAGCTATCAAAGGACTTGCCTGAACAGCAGTAATAACTGGAAAATTATTTCTGATAGCCTGAAACAATCTTCCAAATCATCACAGAACTTTATTAAAATAATATCAAATCAAATTAGCCAGCGTCCCCCTGTAATGAATTAAGTAAAGGGTTATGCCAGCATTAATCCCATCATGCTTGGAGGCATGGGGGCGGTGGGAGCGTTTAATAAACCAGTCAGCCCCTTCAAGCAGTGGGGCTAGCTTTGGATCTACCATCCACCCTGATGCCTGCACTGAAGGGGGAAACACATCAAAAGACTTCCTCACTCTTCTCTCCCCTTCCTTTCTTTCTCTTTTTTCCTCATTTCCCCTCCAACTATCTCCATCCCTGCCTGTGTCTTTCTAAATAATCTGACGCTTTTTTTCCTCTTCCAATGCTCCGTTGTGCCGGTGGCTGAGATTATTCATAAGGGGGTGAATCTTGGTGGAATCTCAGAAGGCTGGTGATAAGTGGTGGAGCCCACTGGGACATCTTGGCCTGTCCTCCCAGTGCAGTCTTTTCTTCCAAGCCGCCACAGAGAGAGAGGAGTGAGACTAAATCAAATAGGTCACTCTTCAGGCATGCAAAGACAGAGGTATTTTGGATATAACTGTGGCCAGATATAACTGAATAGCTCAGAAGAGAATATACTGTGACTGTTGCTTGTACTCAAGTTTCTATTTGCCGCCTCAAATAGCTTTTTAGGCTACAAGTCACTTTCACCCATTCACACACATGTTCATCCCTACGGTGATGGACACACTGTGGGCAATTTAGGGTTCAGTATTTTGCCCAAAGACATTCGGGCAATGCTCAAATGTAGCCATTGCCCAAGAAATGTCAATTAATTATTGAATTATGGAACATTTTGTGTTTGAAGATTGTCTTTTGAAAGTTGTTATCAAGTTGTTAAAGTCTGACTAGGAGACAATGCTGAAAAAAATAATAGTCAGATAATCCAAAAGGTTTTAAAAATGTAACTTTACATCCCAGTTTTCAGGTTTCACTTCCATTCTAGTTTACTCTATTGGCCTTTCAAGATTATTGTAGCTTTATAAAAGCAACTATTCTGCCATTAAAATATATTTATATATATTTGTTAGGTTACAATAAAACATCAGTACTAAGTGGAACCAAAATGTCCATCCTTCTATCCGTGCATTTTTCTTTCTTATTCCCAAGGCTGGGTCTCAGGAGCAGCAGCCTAACCAGAGTAGCCCACACCTATCTTTTCCAAGCCACCTCCTCCAGCTCATCTGGGGAAACAACAAAGCGCTCTGAGGCCAGCCGAGAGATTTAATCTCTCTCTCTAATGTGTCCTGGTTTAACTCTGGTACCTCAGGAACAGAACATACCTGGAACACCTCACCCAAGAGGTGCCCAAAAGCATCCTAATCAGTTCCCCAAACCACCTCAACTGACTCCTTTAAGTGGAGGAGCAGCACAGCTACTGACTGAATGACTGAACTTCTCACCCTATGAATAAAGCTGAACTAAGACACCCTTTGGAGAAAATGCATATCCACCGCTTGTATCTGTGATCTTATTCTTTCAGTTATTGCCCAAAGCTCATGGCCATAGGTGAAGGTATGGGCATAGATCAACACCTAAATCAACAGCTTTGCTTTTGCGGTCATCTCTCTCTTCACCACAACAGACAAGCACAGAGTGGACAAAAATATAAAATGTGTCATAAGCTGCCTTCATTTCAAATAAGACTGGTATCTCTTGAGAAAATCTTGTATTTCTTTGTCTGTCTTGCATCTCTTGGGATGTTCAGATTTATAAGAGATTTCTGTTTGATAACCAGCAAACTCCTTACTAGGATGAATGGTAAGCAGTAAAGAACACTGAACTAAATCAGATTTTGGGAAAAGCTAAGAAACAGTTCAGTGTGCCTCTCTGGTAGAAGATCCAAAAGTGCAGAGATCTTCTTGGTACCTTGAGTGCCTCTGACCAATTTCACAAGCCCGCTGTTCAGTCTGGTGTGCAATCAAATAATTGTACCAGACAAAGACTTCTTACTCGTACGCTAAATTTCTTTAAGCAAGGCGGAATAAATATAATTCCTGCTTGCTGAAGTCGGTATGTGATCCACCAAATTGTCCCACTGGAAGTTAGCCTGGGTAACTGTGTGTTGTTTGTCAAACTTGTAAAGTGTTTAACTTTGGTCTTGACTTCTTAACAGAAATGTCTGAAAAATCTGGCTCATTAACATACTTCTACCTTCTCTGACACTTTGTGGATGTTTCATATGTAATGAAAAAGTGACTGACTGTAAATACTGAAATGTCACTTTTTAACTCTACTACACTGTTTATACTTGTGTGACACACATAGTACCATGGTGGTACTTTGATTAATAGGGCCACTACCAGCAAAAAAACCAGTATGCCCTAGCTCTGGTAATTTCACCCACATTCATTCCTGAACTTACTATCTGCTCTATCTCTCTGTCTCTGAACCACTCACCCAAAACCATCACCGCTCTTTATGAAAGTTTTTGGACAGGATTCATGGGTCCTGTTGTTGCACAGCAGCAGAGGTCTGAGGGTGGGTCACCGTGTGCCATGCAGGCGGAGGTGAGATAGCATCTTCAGACGGTAGACGAAGTGAAGTTAGCTAATGTTTGTAGAGCACCGTCCTTGAGGCAGTGCAAAAGGCCCACAGACTAGCCAAATTTTTAAGGGCTATTCAGAGAATATGTCAAGACATGCCTTGATATCGCTGCATCTTGGGAATTAGTCAGTGCATAGCTTCTGTGTGCGTATGTCTTTGTGTATGCTTTGATAGGCATCATCGATAACCTTAACCCTCCTCTCCCCTTCCCCCCAACACAGCTCTGTTTCCATGTGGCTTCAATGTGTGAGAAAGTACGGGTGAGAGAGGGAGGGGTCACCGCGCTGTTTCCCCTCAGGAGCATTTGTCCTGTGCCATCTGGCACCTCATACGCATGGGCACAGGAGCAGGAGGAGACATGTGTATGTGTGTGTTTGTGTGTGTGTGACTTGCTATCTTGATATTTTCATTACGTTAAGTATCCTAACTTCACTTTGTACAACCAATCTCAACACATCACCATCAAGAACTTATATTCTCCTTTATTTATACTTATTTATTGTCCTTTTAACCTATGAAAAAAAAACCCTCCTAACTTTGATGATAAAGTTATAAATGCATGAAGAGATCAATAGACGACCCCTCCTTACATTTTTTCTTCTTTACTAAATGCCTTTACTTTTACACTCTTGCTGTTACTCCATTATTCTGTCCTCATTTCCCACTTCTTGCATGCCACCATCTTACCCCTTTCCTTTCACATTACAGCCTTTTTTCTCCTCTGCATGTGATGCATAGCAACAGCTCGGCCGGCTGATGAGGGCCAGTAAGCGATAGCACCCAACCTTGACACCCCCAGCTGCAGTCCTCACATGCATGCACACACACAGAGGAGGGGAAAGGACTGGGGGCATTGCACTATGTAAAATAATCACAATGAATTTACATTCATTGTGCCATGGATTTGTTGCTATAATAAGGCTGGAGAAATCATGAATATTCACACACACTTTAAGCAATTATGATAATCGGCATTATTTTTTGCCTCACTGCTATCTGTCAGAGGAGGCGGCAGCAGAGGCGAGAAAAGTAGGTTGGGATAGTCTGCAGTTTTACACTCCTAAAATTATATTGCATTTTTCTTTTTCTGCTCATCCATTTCTTTTTCCTTCTTTGTCCTCCTTGCACTGCTTCTCGGTATCTTTCCTTCTCTATTCTTTTTGTATCCTCCTTTTCACCTCCTTTTTTACTCTCTTCTTCTACGCTTGTTCTGTGCTAAAGTCCATTGTGTTGTACGAAGAGGAGGGGTAGGATCTCAGAGTGAGGATGGCCCCTGGGTGCTACAGAGCTGGCAGCAGAGTTGGTCTAATCTTCCGGGTCAGGCCTGGCGCTTTCATCTTCTCTCACTTGGAGCCCCTTGTGTTTGATGTGAACTTAGCCCAGGAATAACTGTTCCTTTCTTCTCAGCTAACCTGGCCCTGGAGTAGGGGAAAGCACTTTGTTGTTATCCTAGGAGCCAAACAATGCTGGAAGGAGTGCAGAAAACCTTAATGAAAGGCTTTTGATCCACACTGATATTAAAGCAAGAATCTTGAGAGACTGTGAGCGAGCAAAATAAAGAAAGTGCAGAAATCGCAGAAATCAGAATGTAAATTACATCAGTATGGCTAGATGGAATTTTTCTTTAATTCACATCCTTTGAAATTAATTATTTTAAATTTGCCTGCATTTGTTTCATGTTTGAGGGGACAAGAATAAAGGTGCAAGCTATATTATTTGCTGAAGTTAAATTAGCACAAGAAGCCTTGCAGGGTTTTAATGATTAATTTTCTCAGGTCTGCAGCAAGCAAACAATTTCTCTGCTTCTTGCTGTATCTGTGCCACATATGCCAAGACCAAAAGTGCTTTTTACTTTGTGTGTGTATATGCGTGCACATCATCATGGTTCACCAGTGAACCTCACAACGAATGTTCCCTTGAACCCATCAGGTGACCTAAGCCCTTGACGCTGTGACCTTTCTCTCATGGGCTGCAGGCCTAGGGACTGCTAAAAGTGCTTCTGGGCTAATTTAGTGCTCTCTGTTGAGCTACTAAACATAAACAACATTTCCCTAAAACTGGATCAACAGCAGTTTCACTTTTACTACAACATCATTTTTTCCACCTTTATCCTTCTTGAAAGAGTCAAAGTTAAACCTTTTCAACCTACAATTTGAAAATGAAGTTGAACCCAAAGGCCAAAAAAACAAGTCACAAACAAACCTTTCTTTTAGGAGGAAGGATATACACTTTGGTATTCGACATGCTTGCTGCCATGGTGATAGCCCAAACCTCTGTGCAACAGCAGCACATTAACCCCTCTTGACCCTCTATTCTCACCTGTGATAAAAGAGGAGGAAGAGAAGGAGGAGGTGCCCCCCTTTCCACCGCGCCGCACTTTCGAGTACCCGGGCACCAGCAGGCCCTTGAGAGCCCACAGTCATTAGGAGTGCTTTATTCTTGGAGAGGTAGGGGAAAAGAGAGAAGAGGAAAAAAGAGAGGAGGAAGAGAAGCATTGAGTCTGAAAGATAATATATGGTCAAGGCTGGAGACTTGTGGGCACTGGATGAAGAGAGGGTCGAGAAAGAAGCAATGCTTTTATTGAGAAACACCAAGCAAGCCAGCTGCTGTTGGGTTTTTGTTTGTCTTTCATTCTAAGTAAAGAAAGGTAGGGGAAAGAGCTATGGATAACTGGTCCTGGGCACTGACTTACATGCAGGACCGTGGACACAGGGTATAGTTTCAAATCCTTAGTTCCTCATCTCTCTTTAGCTAGCTCGTTTTGTCTGTTGAAAGTACAAAAAAAAAACCCGTTCTCTTTCCTTGTGCGCTTGTAGTTTGAATGAATGTGAAGAAAAGATGAGACTACAAGGAACGCGTGTATGATTTGATAAATATTTCTGCTGCCTTTGCATTCATACAATCGTCTAACACGCACATAAGAGGGTAGCGTGCTGCAGCACTCTTCTGACAAAAAGGACTGGCTCCCTTCCATTGACTAACAGCATTGAGGGGCTAACCTTAACTTTCACTGAGAGCTAATCCCTCTGATAATCAATAATAAAGACTAGCTTTCATCTCAGCTGGCGTCTTGATAAAGTTGAGAGGCAATGAATGATTGAATAGTGGGAATGCGTTCGATGAGGCCCGGAGAAATAATTGAGGAAAAAAATTAAATAAATAAATGCATCTCCCCAAAAATAACTGGGTAAAGCTTATGCACATCTGATGATATGATGAAAATAAATGAATAATGCATTGGCTATCAATGAGGGAGCAGAAGACGCATTGCTTCAGGCCATGGTTAAGCCTCTATTCATAAAGAGGAGACAGACACAAAGGCCCAAGGACTGTGGGAGTCCACCATCAGGGAGGGAGGAATGAGGACACACATTTTAAAAGCAGAAGTGTTTTTTCCTCCATGCAATGTCTCTTATTCTGTCATATTTCTTTTAATTAGATGTATTGCAAATATTATTTGTTTATGTTTGGATTAGCTTTAAGAAACCAGGATGTGGGAGTGAAGCCTCAGGATTATGGAGGCAAACACATGTTCAGGGCACCCCTTCATTGTCGTTCTCATCCCTTATCTGCAATTTCCAAACGCTCCTTTCACCTTGGCTGGATATTTTAATCGCCTTGTCCTTTGAAACAAGCATTTATAAAACTATATCTTTAATATATACCACTGTATTTTGCTGTTTATTTATTACATATGAATTGCTACTACGTTTAATATATCTGCTGTCAGGATAACTGTGCACCCAGTGCAGTATAAATTCCTTAAAATGCACAAACACACATAAAAATGCTGCACACTAAGAAGGATAAGTTGAAAGCATCACAGATTATTAAGGATGGAGAGAAGAATAACACTGTGCTTGAAACATGCAGAGAAAGAAGAATAGGAGGCTCTGTTCCTTTTTTTCCCCTCTCTAGAAGCATTTGAGCTGTCTGCAAATAAAGATGTCTGGGCCTGGTTATTGATCGAGTATTTGGGGAACAAAGAGTTAATCCTCAAGAAGGCCCATGGTGTGTGTTCTTATTAAAGTTCAAAATGTCTTTTTGTCTGTGTTTCTCTCGCTTCCTTCTTTTTTGTCATATTTAACCCTGAAGGTGGACTACACAGTTTAGCAGACTGTATCACCCAAGGTTGATTTGCAGAGGTAGGAAGTAGTAAAGTATAAGCAATTTGTTACCATACTTTCATTATACTGACATCTTTTATTTATTCTTATCCCCTGGATTTTATAACTAATGTTTCTACGTTCTGCTCGTTACATTTTTAAAACAGGTTTTTTACAAAATAAGATTTGAACCTACATAGAGGGAATAATAGCATAAAAGATAATCCTATTGGCATAACCATCACCAGTGCACGAAGAAAGATATAATTAAAAATGATGCATAAAATGCATAAATTATAGGACTATAGTCAGTAGGAAGCTCGAACTGTGATTTTACTGCAGATGCCCATACCTTAACAAGCCTGAACAATTTTTAAGTGGAAGGTAGTTTTAAATGCAATGTTTCCAACAGTTCAACAAATATCAGCAGCCAGATAAATAGCACAAATATCTGTTCAGTTACACATGCTATGTTTCTGCTAGCTAACGGTACAGCTGCTGTATTTCTCTGGGGGAGAAAGGGAGTGGGAGTGATTCCTTCACTCAGAGATGGAGAAAGATGTAAGAAAGACAGACCAGCAGAGGAAGAAAAACATTTTTCAAAGGTAAAGACTGCTCAGTGGCATTTGATTAACTGTAAAGTTAAAGCTTACATATTCACATACTAACTGTGTGTTATTCAAAGGTACTAGGCAGTTTACTGCTGGCTACACTGATTAGTTTGCAGTACTCTGGTGGAGTTATACACTGAGCTGGACTAGAGGAGAGCATTTGTAGTGGTCAATATTAGCTTAAATCAAGGATAACAGGTCAGCTGATCTACTAGAGCTCACAAGAGAAATTATTGTGACTTTTCTAAGTGATTCTTTTCCTCATTTTCTTGTTGCATCACTACAACTGATCACGGGATTCCCATGTCTGCCTAATCCAACTTTAACCCCTAACTATGCATTTTTTTCTGTTTTAGAGCTTTTCCCCCCACTTTACTTGGGTAAAGAAATTAAATCTGTACTTTTACCAGAGTGTGTTCACCACAGATATCTGTATTTCTACAGTTATCTTTTGATAATGATGTTTTTACTGTTTAAGGTGCAGCTTTTTGGTACTGTGAGCACATAAAGTCCAGAAAAGTCAAAACTAAAAATTGCCCAGAATGACTTTGAGCACCCCTATTTCAGCTCATTTTCATTGTGACATCCATTACCTGAAAAAAAAAAAAACACATAAATGTAACACTGCATATGACAATATTTTCTATCAGTGCAAAAAACAAACAAACACACACAAAAAAAGCAAGCTTGTCACCAACTAAAATTATATTTTGGGGAACTTAGTAATTATATTGCTGTGTCACCAAATTTCTTTTAAAAAATATGTTAAAATGGGTCCCTGGCTGGTTTGAATCCAGTGAATCTTTGATGGTTAAAATGGGGCAGCTGGATACATAGGAAACCCTTCATAAAAATTTAAGCCTTTATCAGGTCAGTCAAGCTTTAAAACCTAAAGGAAGTTCACAATAAAGAAAAAAAATGCATAAAGTTCAAACAGCTGAAGTTGGTCAAATGTTTTGTTTGATTTTCCTGCCTAGTAAATTGCCTTGTTTTTTTTTACAGGCTTTCTGTTTTTAGTTTCTAATCATAACCTCAGTTAACCCTGATGATGTCATTACATTAGAAAGCCCTGTCGAGAGCCACAATAGAAATTAAACATCTGTTTTCATGGGCAGAGTACAACTCCTTGAGATGAGTGAATAAATTGGATGTGTAAAATTGGTAAAGTGCCCATTTAACTCTGCTAAAGTGTTATCAGGTGGATTTTGTAGTTTACAGTGGCATTGTGTTGTGTTAGCAATCAGCCAAATTAACTGAACATTTCATTTATAACAGAAAATGTGGCCAAAGAAATATAAACCAATAGCACTGTGCCAGTAATCTCAACAATGAATTTGTCAGAAGTTCACATGAAACACATACAGAAAAGCATTTCCATAATACTTTATGTTTTATGAAATGTTGAAGAATGCAACAAGACCAGAAGGCCAAGGCTTGAGCCCGTGTCTGTTTCTTGTCAAATCTGATCTGCTGGTAGGAGGGTCTGGGGTACCGTGGCATTTTGTCTTCTGAGGGGTTTTGTTTACATGACTGAAGAACCCTGCTCATTCTCATCAGCCCACAGCAACTAAAGACCAGAGCTTCATTTGCTGAGGAGTGAAGCAAGACGTAAGATGGAAGTTTAGATTTGGCACCTTTTTTTTTTCAAATACACTTTTTCACTTAAATGAAACTAGTGGATAAGTGACCAACACAGCAGGTTCTGTGAGACAAAGGACAATTAGTCATCTGCAACATTGCAGCGTGCTGCCCCTCAACATGTTTTGACATGCCATTACAGGGCCCTGATGGAAAGGTCACTGACATACAGTAACCATTCCACCACTGTTACAACGCGTTACTTCACCCAGGCTCCACGCAAGTCATATGGACCAATGACACAACTCCTGCCAGGGCCCCAATGTCACACATGTCCCAACCACTTTACTTCAAACTTCTCCGCCTCTCTTCACCCCTCCCTGCCCATACCTCCCCATACCCCTCGTTCCCTCCTCCTTTCATGCATAGCCTCTCTGTTCCTTTCAACATCCACCCCACTCCTCCACCTCCCAGTTTCTTACTTTTCTAACCCACATGTCTGTGTCTGTCCGTCTGCCTTTCTTCATGTCTGTTTGTCTCCCTCTTATCATGCCGCGTATCAACCCCGTTGTCTCTCTGTGGCCATCTCGCCCCGTTGTCGCTCCCTGGTGCTTTGTCTCTGTGCAGCATATGCTTAGACTGGCATCCTGTCTCTGAGCCGCTGCGGGTCCTGTCCGCTTCATCTTGTGTGAAGATGGACGTTTGAAGAGTCCTCCAGGCATCTCTCTTTGTCACCAGCGCTTAGCCTCAACACTGCCGCAACTCACCACTAATACCATCAGTGCATCTGGCACGCTGGCCTCTGCTATGTGCTTGTAAGGCTGCAGAAATGAAATGAGTCTGAGGAGATATGTTTTTTCATGGCCACAGAAAAAGGAGCACATGTAAGTTCATGACAGCAGACATCTTTCTAAAGACTGGATGAAACTGAACAGCTATGCACCTGTAGGCCCACTTTGGCTCCTCACCTCATGTTAGCTCTTACCTATTCCCTACTTGTGTATCTGACCAGGGCATGTAGGTTTCCTTCGGACACAATGGCGGTTTTGTTTTGAGGTTGTGCTCTGACAGTTGTCACAGACTGATCCCTTCTAATATGTTAATTGGGTTGACAACCGATGAAGCCGTATTGGAAATTAAGACTCCCTTTTGTCCTATTTTGCTTAACAGCCTTTCAGACGTGCTATCTGAGGCAAAGCTATCCCGCAGATTAGGTGGTTCCTCTGTCAGGCCACAAAAGCCTTCGAATATTTCCCACATATGTTATGCCACATATTCACAATCACCATGTCCCCAGTTTTCTATCAGTTCACTATAAAGACAATGGTATCGGGGGACTGGGCGCTGTGGAGTATGCTAATTTGTGACTAAAAACTATTATACTTGTTATTGTTCATGAAAAACTGATAAGAACTGAAATGCACAGCTTTTATTCAGTATGCTGCTTTAACCTCTCAGTCTGATTTTTACTATCAGTAACAACATTTGAGAATATCATGCAGAGAAGACTGTTCCATCATCGTTTCATCCTTCTGACAAAGTCTTGTGATACTAATCTGCCCACCTAGTTCAGCACTTCTCTTGTCCAAGCTGCTTTTCTCCCGGCTGCCTCTTTAAGCCTTACAGTCGACTTTGCTCACACCTCTTTCTCTGTGAGACTTAGTATGGCACAAATGGACTACAGTCAATTCTCCTTCTGTGTTCCACTTTCAAACAGACAAATTAAGGATTCTGTGTTTTGGGGGCAAATCAACTTTCCTTTGGACCCAGCGAAATGGTTCATCATCCCAGGATCAGCTGGCACAAAGAGAAGGCCATTTTTAGTAAGCTGATCGTCACTGCCAGGAAAAAGACAATCATAGAACGAGTAAGTCCCTTTGACTTGGATTCAAATAGTAACTCCCAGTCTGCTATTCATCTCAGTAAAAAAAACCTTATTTAGCAGTCAGGCAGTAGATGAATAGGGAACAGAGTGTGTAGTAAAACAGAAATATTATCCTGCTCAGTGTTGAACTTTGGCCAGTTCTGTAATGCCTGTAAATGCATCTCATAGGTAAGGGGATCACAGCCTTGGCCAGAGGCGCAATAAAACACCCCAGTTCTTCTGACACAGAAAGTCTTTGCAGCAACGATTGTTTACCTCTTACTTTTACATATATTATAAGGATTCTACATCTACATTTTAAGATAAATGAAAAATGTAGCATTGACTTAGGTGTAGAGTGACAATATTGAAACTTGAGTTGCTAAGTTTACAGGAGAAGCAATAAATAGTTTTAGAATACACACACAGGCACGTAATTCAAATACATAGGTTTTCTTTTTTCTTTTTTTTAGAATGATGAAAAACAAGTGCAGGTGGAATTACTGACACAGATTTAAATGAATCTCATTCTGAAGGCAGAACGGTATGCTAGAGGTCAGCGATGTTGACTCCATCACTGCAAATAAGATATTACATTTGCTCTTTTCATCTTGAGGTCAGTTAACTGCTAACAGCTAATCAGAAATTCTCAATTGCTCTTCGACACCACTTTGACACTTGCTAAGTGTAAGCTATCCTAAAACTTATTTCCAATGTTGCTATGAAGTGTAATTAGCATGAGAAATAAATTGATGCTTTGAATACATGAGGTAGCAAATGAAACAAGAAGTAAAAATTGAATAGTTGCCATTGAAGTAGCATAGAAATTATCTGCTGTTTTGAGCATTAAATAAAATAAGCAAAGTGGCGGTAGCGCATAATCAGCTGGCCCCATTTTGGCAGGATCTTCCAAGTAGGGCAATTGAACAAAGTGCATTGAAATCAGGTCGTACCTGGGGGCCACTGGTAATGAACTTGGCGAGGAGAAGGGGAGCGGAGGAGGAGAGAGGAGGAGGGCCGAGAGTTGCAGTTGAGCTGACCTTAGTTGTAAAGCTGCAGCAAAGGAACATGTGCTCAAAGCTGGCTACGCTAACCCTTTTCAGCTACAGACTGCAAAGTGCTGTAAGTAATGACTGTAAATGATGATCCTTCCTGAAGTTGGCAAGTGAGTAGGGCTTTAAGAGCCATGTTGAAAGGAGGGCTGTCATTGTGACATTTTCTGGGCTTCTGAATAACAGAGAGTGCAGGTGGTCTAGCAAATGTCACCTGTTAATCATACAGAAATTCACACATTTATGATAATCTGCTGTACTTAGCTTTAAATTGTTTGCAGTACTTATGCATTTAATATTAAATGCACGTAATATAATGTTTTCTTGAAGCTGAAGAATCTGGCCTAGTATAGTGAAAAAACCTCGTAAACAATTACTACACAGAAAGTAGCAAATTTGGATTTGCAAATATATAACTATGATACACTTGGTTTAAGATTGATCGTGAATTTGACCAGTATCCCTCATCTCAATCCCTTGTGCATACATAACTGCCTCATCTGCTCTTCTCTCCATTCTCCTCTGCCTGTCCGGGGGCCTAATTTAGCCTTAGTAGGCTCTCCTGGTGCCTAAGAGAATTCTCCTTTATGCAAGCCAGGTAAAATAAGAGCGCAGCACGGATGAGGCCCCTCTCCATCATGGTGGATGGGGGGAGTCACGGGTGACACCCCCTGATCAGGTGTGCATGCGTAATGGCCGTCCCAAAATAATCACTGCTTTGAATAATTTCCCCGCTCTGTCTCTCGCCCCATGATTCTTGCTGCTTCGACTCGTTTTGTGGCGGGCATCCCATAAATCCTTGCGGTAAATGTAAATCAGTGGGCCGGGTGTGTCTGACAGATGGGGGCTGCAAGGAGTCCTGGGAGATCTCTCCTCTCACCTTTCCTTTCAGCTGGAATGGATGAATCACTAGCCTGGCTAGCTAAATAGCATTAGTGTGCGTCCCTCACTTAAGAAGAGTGAAGTAGGGGCTGTGGTTTGAGCCAGTGTTAGAATGTATGTTGGTATCATTTGGATTAAGAGTGATGTAAAAGATGATATGTGTGTCACGAAGACCGGGAGAATACCTGTGAAGAGAAATCTCCCTACCTTTGTTGTTGTTGTTATGATTGGAAAATGAGGTTGTGCAGGTGGAGGAGATGCAGGCTTGCGGATCTTCGAGCTGTCAGCTCCTTGGAGGATTAGAGATCTGAGAGGTGGAGGGGAGGAATGGGGAGGAGGGGGGGAGGGCATTTCCTTGGTCCCCTTGGCTGTCTGCGGAGCAGAACCCATCTCTCATTAAGGGAGAGTGCCGAGGAGAGACTTGAAAGTGACATTCACCCCCCCATCCCCATTTTAGAGATGCTATGCATGACGGCCACTGCCACTCAGCCAGCAGGGTCACCTCTCTCTCCCTCTCTGTCTTTCTCCCTCTCTCTTCCTTTGCCTCGGGGAGAATATCAATGCTTTTGGTGGATGTACATACACACCTACACCTTTCATTGAAATCCATCAATTATGGACCCCTTACAGGGAGGAAGACGACAACAGTTGTAAGAAAACAAGAAAAAAGGAGGAAAAGGCGAAAAAACTCAGACAGGCCTTATTAGAAATGAGGAGGGTGGGGAGGAGTTTAATAATATGCAAAGAGGTGAAATGATGTGTGTTCTGGATGTGGGGACAAAAAAGAGGACAGAAATCAAAGGCTGCAGGTCACTGTGGGGTCAGGGGCTGGGGAGCTGGATCATTTCTGCAGTGGCGGAGTGTCGATTTTCGCCCCCAGTTCTAACCTCAGGCCTTGACTCCTCCGCTCATATCCATCTCTTTAATCTTGGAAAGCTCCACCTAACGAGCTACATAGTTCACTGAGTCAAGGAACAATGGATGCCTTTGTACTCTATTGTCCCTCCATGACCATCAGGAGTTGTTTCGTACAGTTATGATCAATGCTTTGTCCCATTATTACCATGTGTTTTCATACTTTCTTTCTCGTTCTGTAATTACTTGACAAAACATGATTATGGTCTTTAAAAAAGCATTTCCTGTTGACTTCCTGGGTCGGTCGTTGTCTATCCAGTGGTCACGTTTGCCCTGTAATCGCCACCGGCTGCTTGAACCCTGCTCCCAGCCAATGAGGTTCCTCTATGCTGCCAACGCAGCCCATAAATAAATTACCGAAATGGCCCATAGTGCTGTCACACTTTTAACTGAGCAAAGCACTTATAATTAAATTCACACAGATATGCTGAAGTAAACCCACACTGTCTAAGGATTCAAAACACTCCAGCCTGAGAGGGTGTTATACTGTACACACTTCATATCCAGCCATAAATCCTGACTAAACTATACACTCATAAAAGCGATATAAATGGTTGCAGACACATATGCTCTCGAGAAGTCAGAGTCCTGTAAGTAATTTGTCGTGGAATCCTTTCATTTGCTAACTATCTGTTTGTCGCTCGGACTATTTTGGATGAGCCTTAAGCACAGTTGGGTTGGTGGTGAGACCTCAGCTATGGGTGTTGATGAGAAGGCAATGAGGAGCAAATGTCCAAATGTGCCCAAGTCTGGACACTAATGCCAGGAATCATGACAGTGAATTATCTCAAGATGGCCAACTATAGCGTTGACTATAATTATGATGCTTGTGCTAAACATTTAGTGTTTAATATGGTCAAAACATTCAAAACAAATTGTTTGAAAGTTGGAGATTCTTGTATAATTGTGATCATATTTTTACTGTAAAAATGCAGCGCGATTATGAGCGTTCATTATTACTTTTTTCTATTTGCCTGCCATATTAACCAGAAATCTGTACTTTCTGAATGAAACACAAATCTCTTCTTTCAGATTACACTTAGAGCAGATGCAAAGTGCATATTCTTGGCTATTTTCTCTTTAGTGCAGTCCTCATCACACTGGCTGAGAGGAAGAATAGCCAGTGCCCGTGTGAAGGATAATTTGTACCTTCTCAATGAATGAGGAGGACAGGCAAATTACTAGCTGAATAAGGACTGCCTGTGGATCCCACTGTCAGAAAGGGAGAGGAGGGCAGAGAAGGAGAGTGTAATTATCAACTAGCAAAGTGCATTCATATCCTATCACAAAAGGATTGGGATGTGGGTGGAAGAGAGAAAGAGAGCAAGAGAGAGTGAAGGAGGTTGAAAATGGAGAGAGATACGGAGAGGGGGAGGGACAAGGAGTGAAGGACTCCTGGCCAAATGGATGCAAGGCCTTAAACAGGGTTAAAAACAGCCTTCTATGGTGTGGCTCCATGAATGCAGACACATTAAGACCTTTTAGCCCAGTGCACAAGCACCTCTTTGGAGTTAAAGACGAGAAGAGCCAGGCAAGGTGATGGAAGAAGATGAGGAGAGGCAGACAAGCAGGAGAGGGGTAAAGAAAGGTGGTGGGTAGTGGGATTTAATCAAAAGCACCCATTTGTAATTTCAATAGACCCAGATACGTTATGAGGATGGTGGGTTGGAGGGAGATGTTTTTTTTTTTACCCTTCTTTTCCTTTTTGGAAGCTGACATCACCGAACAAAGCTGGTCTATTAGTGACCCTGGACTTTATTGACAAGCCTGCCATTACCCATACTTCCCGGGGTCTGTGGGGTCAGGGGTCACAGGCGGGCGGCTTGAGGGGGGCTGGTGAAGGGTCTGGGGAACACATTTTGAGAGCAGGGACACCTGTAGGGTCTCATCCAGTTCAGAACGTGACCATGAACAACAGTAAAACCTTTTGAGAGGCTGTAGACAATGCAGGCCTAGTCTCTAACAACTCCCCCACCCTCCTCCTTCTCTTTCAAGCTTTCTTCCAACTAAAACACATGGCTCTATAATGATGCACTAACAGGGGTTTACCGGCCAGAGGGGCAGAAAATCGTGTTGCAGTTTGAGTGTATTTTGTATGGATTTGTTAAGAAGGTCAAGGGTTTGCAAATTAGTATAAAGTCCTATAAAACTGCTGAAAATTAAATCCCAAGAAACGTCAGCTTGCGTTGAGGCAGAGCGGGGTGAGTGTCTGGTCACAGATAATCCCAGAAAACATTTCCATTCACTCAGATTTTCATACAATCAATCATTGCATTATGCAGGACTGTCGTCAATCAAATGCATCAGAGTACATAACGGAGGATGAAACCAGATGCTAAACACAAACACATTTGCACAGCGAGGCGGGCAGGCGGGCAGGGTTCACACTACTGAGGGCTAAGTGATAGCAGCATGCATTTGATATATGTGACTCTGCAAATGGAGGGCATCAGTGCTGTTTGCTGGCACAGCATGGCAGCGTGTGGTGCACCGCGGGCAACTGGCACACCAGCCAAGCTTGGCATACACAGGAAATTAATCCCCAGTGGGTTTACTCTATAAGTGTGTGTGTTTGTGTATGCATGTGCTTTGTGGGTGTTACGTGTAAAGCGTGGAAAGTGATGAGTGAAAATATGTGTAGGGTACATATTCCATCACAAGCATCCTGTTCATTATATATCGTTAACATGTGCTAGAATGTAGGGATATTTTATTAAAACTCCGTGTGCTGAATCTACATGTGCTGTGTTTGCGCTCTTCCTGGCAGCCAGGTCTGCTGTGGTGGTGGCGTAGCAATCAGGTGTTGCTGCATATGTTCCTGGTGTCAGCTCCCTGTTTTCCCCAGCGGGCAGGCCAACTTATTGCCAGCCTCATAATAGGAGGGCCGGGCAGAGGCCACGAGTATCACTTGGCACACAGCACTGCCAATATGGCTGGCTTTTTGTTCCACCTCCCTCTGAAACTTAACCACTTCTGTGCTAAGATTGATTGCTGCAAATTTGCATAGCATCGTTACTGTCACACGTGTTACAACAGTTTTCAAAACTGTCCATCCTTATTGTAACATTAATCACCGGACCACACAGTAAGGTTTGCTGTCATCATATTTTTAGTATATAGAAGCAGTGAGTAAACATCGATTGTACGTAACAGGACACATCAAATAAAAAAAAGAAAGAAAAAGACTTAAAGTGATTATTTCCAATATCATTATAAAAGTCTTAATATAAAAATAAAAATATTATTGCTAAAAATCTAAAAACAGCTACATTGAGTACATTAATTCTGCTTTAAATATTACAGAAAAAGCTGATTTTGTATCTTTCTTTAAACTAATTATTATGTACTTATTTTAATGCTCTTCTTTGCTCATAGCTGTCAAATTCTAGTAAAAATTTTCTAGCTTCATCTTTCAAAAGAGGAACTTTCTGCTTCAGAGTTTTGTCTCCTATCTCGTACCAACCATGTGGCTGCTTTGTCAGGATCCCTTCATAATAGGGGTTATCAAAGGTTCGTAAACCTATCCAAACAGCAATCAAAAACGATAATAAACAGTGAATAAAAATGTATACCAAGTGCCAAACAAAGTTTCCAGACACAACAAGACCCTTTGGATCCTTGTTACCAGTCTTTTGATTTAAATAATATATTTGCAGGTAAAATCAATCTCTAAATTGAGTTACAAAATGTGTTCTTTAATGTTTTAGTAATTGAAATTTCAAGTGATGAAAATATTGTTTGCTTTTTTTCGGCATGGCATGGACGATTAGCTGGAATTACTTAAATTAATTTCGTTAAATACCAAAACGTGCAAGCGTAAAATAATTCAAAACCATATAATGTTAATTTAAGTAAAGTTACAGCTTTCAATTTTCTATCTTGTCAATAATGCAGATTTATTTATGCCACATTCACATCCATTCACATTCATATACATAAATAGATATATATCTAGTTAAGACAGTAATCATGAGCAGGGAAGAACTGCATTTGTGTAATTATAGACATTTTTTGTAGCATAGGACAATCCAGTGACATTGCTCCTTTAAATTCAAGGTGGAGATTTATATATCATATAATTTTAAAAGCACAATAAATTGCTGCCCACACACATACAAACAATATAAGCTTGCACATGAACAGCGACTTGCCTTAGCCATGTGCCATATGGAGTGAAGCTCCTTTTTTTCTCCCTCTTCCTTTGCTTGATTTCATTCCCTGTGTGAGCTGGGTTCCGAGATATTTCACAGCCCCGGGGCTTTGCCTTTGACAAGGAGAGCACATTGTTTATTTTTCCCTGCTGGCCATACATACACATACACACACGCACACATATCGATAAGAAAATACACAGCAAGGCCTACAAACATTGATATTAGATAGTTTCTGCACTATCTAATACCGGTGCACACTTCAGGCAGGCATGAAGGAATATATGAAACTTTCTGCATATATGAAACTCTCTCTTCTTCTCTTTCTGTCTCACACACACGTGCACACGGACACATACACTCTGTCCATGGTCTGGCTAGAGCAGACAGGGTCAGCAGCAGGGCAGCCTGTACCGCTGCACATCTTTGTTATTCATCCATGTCATTCAGGGCAGGATCACGAGGGAGGGGTGGAGTGGTGGATGGCAGGAAAGGAGAGGCTTGCATGGCTTACATTCAACTGCCACACTGTTGCCCTCTGCTCACCCATTGCCTCTAGCAGAGGCCATCTCCCCCCTTCCTCACACACACTCCTTCCCTTCTTTAGCACCTCAGCCCTGAGGCCCTGGTCCCTGCTCCTCCAGCATGGGTCAGTGCTAAAGAGGACACATGGCAAAGGACAGACAGACCCAAGGCTGCCTGGACCCCATCAGACCTGGCCAGGGACAGAAGGGAGGGAGGGAGCAAGACACGAAATTGTGTGCGTGCACATGAGCAAGTGCAGACTTTCCGAATTAGATTGGATTTGTCGTAATTTTGAAGAACTTGAGACTTAGAGAAATAGATACAGGACTGCAGATAGCCCTTGCAGGTTAAGCTTAAACATTCAGTATATTCCAGAACATATATATGTATATATATCATAAAATAAAATAATTTTCTTCTTTATTCTGGTCTGTCATAACCAGTGTTAGTCAAGTTACTTGAAAAAAGTAATCAGTAACTAATTACTGATTACTTCCCCAAAAAAGCAATCCCGTTACTTTACTGATTACTTATTTTCAAAAGTAATTAATTACTTAGTTACTTAGTTACTTTTTAAAAACACGATTTACAACCTGAATAGGTGATAAAGCGATAGATCTTTCAGCCCAATTCTACTTTTTCTGCATAATCCATCATACAAAATGTAATCAAATGGAAAAGTCTCTTTTTTTTAAACTTGTTTTATCAGTTTTAATCTTTTAACTTTATGCATCAAGCAAAAATTTAATTATATGCAACATTCTCTGACTTGAATAAATTAGTTTAACATTTAAACCTATTTTCTACACATTCCAGCACATAAAATAAAATATTTTTTGTGTTTGCACTCACTCTTTCAAATAGATGCAAGTAAAACGCAGCAGAAAAAAAATAAAGTCAAGTACGCGTTACTGCCCATCTCTGGTCATAACATGGCTAGTGTTGGCAAACAGAACCAACAATTACTTTACTACCAGGACAAACTTATCTGTACTATTCAAAGGAAAAACACAGAAACATACACGCACATATCCACGGCATGTCTCTAGAGTGTGAAGACGAGCTCACATGCATTTCAGAGGAGTGCCACTAATCCAGCATGAAATTCAATTTAAAACTTGGAGTGCGTCTTGCTCCCCTGCTTTGATTGAATGCCAGATATCAACAGAAAACAGAGCCGGGCTACTAAGACGAACGTATGTTGATGTGTCAGCAAGTAAACGAGCCTTTGAAAAATATGTTTGTCTGCATGGTTTATTTTCTAGTTTGGTTTTAGGAAAATGTCTAGAATGATTTTGTAAATGCTGTACTTATTTTTACTCTGTTGTTATTGTTTTTTAGAAGCTGCTGATCAGTAAAATTAAACAGCTTGAACCTTTTTGAAACTGAAGCAAACCTTGGCTACCTATATGCTTGGAATGGCATCAGATCATCACTAAACAATAACATGCTACACTTTTCATGGCTGCCAAGGCGTTACTTTGCAAGATAAAAATTGATGTTTGAAGAAAAAAAAAAAAAACAATGGGTGAAAAATGACCTGTCAGTCAGCAGCCATCTCCAACAATACCGCCGTTGGCCCCACCACTCTTTATGCTCAGGCAGAGAATGGGCCCCCCATCTCTCCCAGAGACTGGGGTTAAAGGTCAGCATGGACCTCTGGACATATCCTATGATAATACCTCAGGCTGTGTCCTACGTGTGTGTGTGTGTTTGGGGGGGTATTCCTACATGAGAAAGACAGAGCAAAACACGCTGAATGATGAGAGAGATGAGAAGTAAAAAGCTTGCAGGACTGGAAGGCACAGATCATAAGATCAGCATGCAGGTCATCTGTTTTGAAATCCATTTACACGATTCATGCCCTTGGTTGTCAAGTCCATGCTGCTCTCTGCTGTCCAAGAACCTCCTCGTTTAAGATTTCCATAATTAAAGAGTGCACTTTGAGTGGCAACTAGGTGAAAATGGCTGCCATATTTGGTGAAAAGTACTAAAGCAGTATATGACTGTGCTCACATACAACCTTATTTCAGATTTTTAAGCTCCATGGCAGAAGAAACGTATAGACTGCTTAACTGTCTGTATTAAATTTCATTTGTGTATACTGATGAGGTAAAACATTAAAACAAACTGCCTCATACTGTCTAAGAGCACCTTTAGCTCTGACTCTGATCTCTACTGGATGATGCATAGAGACAAAACTTCTGTGGTGTCTAGCTCCAGGACATTGGCAGAGAATCCTTGGAGCCCTGTGCCGAGTGCAGAAGATCGTATGAATGCTCGATCAAATAAAATCTCAACATATTTTGGAACTAAAATTATATGGCCACAAGGAAGGAAGTAAATTGCCTGTTTTTTTGGTTAAACTCCCTTTTTGGGAAAACCCAAACATTATTTATGTGATCAAATTCAGTTCCCATCCATATAATAGAACGAGTTTTTCTATTGGACTCAAACGCCGACATAAAGGTTTTAACAAATCGGACATTGTATTCTTTCTGTTGGCCTGAATACCACCCAGTGTCTTCGCTGCCTGAAAAGGTAATGTTAAACAATAGCCACACTAATAAATAAAAAAAAGCAGGCTATCAACCGTCACCGCTTCGCCTTGGTTTCTCATCACATGACCCACATGCTGGATGACATGTCACAGCTAGAGTAGCCTCATTTGCATAAGACAATCACCCTTTCGGACGCAGGGCACAAATGTTGTCTAGACGACATGCATTAGACGGGTGAACCGCCAAACACACACACACGCACACATGCACATATACATGCCTTCATCTGCCCCGTGCCATACACACACACACACACACACACACACACACACACACACACACACACACACACACACACACACACACACAATGACACTTGCACAAGCACCTATATCCATATCTATGTACGCCCATTCATATACACAGACACACTCATGTTGCTTCAAACACCCTGGACAGAGCTTCCAGCCGGTGGAAGACTATAAATCAGCTTCAGGTCTGCCTCGACTTGATTCACATGCTGTGTTATTATGGAGTGGTGGATCAGCATGAGAAAGTATTAAATACATCACACACATGCAAATCTTTACTGATGGAATGACAGACGGGCCCAGCCAGTCATTTAGATATGTATATCGCTCCTTAGTTAGAAGATTATGCGATTATTCTGGTCTATGTGCCACGGAGGGTCAAAGAGACAATTCCTTTGATATGAGATATGTGTTGATGTGACGACAATGAGTGCTGACAGTGTGTGCAATTATGGGTATATAAGTGTGCGTGCGTGAAAATGCGTTAAATATGTTGCTGTTACTTATGTGGGTAAGAGTGTGTGCGTCAGTATAATGCAGTGGCCAGTGGCCCCTGACTGTTTGATGTGAAGTATGTATTAATTCAGCTGTAATGAATGTGGCCGCAGCAGGATGGGTCTCTGGAGAGCTGATTATATCTGTTTGTCATCTGTGGTGAGAGCGATCTTGTGACACTGGGAACAGCAACACAGAATCTCTTTCCTGATGTGGGCACCCTAAATGTATGTGTCTAAGGGTATATCTGTGGAAATTTACCATGTGCTTTGCATATAACAGAGAGAAGGAGTCACAGACAGCTTGGCGCAGCTGTCGCAGTGTCATACTGGTAGATACATTTGCATGTGTGGACTCCACTTCCTGTCCTGGGCTTCTTCTTTGCAAAAGTGGCAACAAACATCTGTCTGCCGTCACTGTGGAAACACTAATGGTGTGGGGCATCAGCATTAGTGCAAAGGCAAAAGAGGCGAGAGACAGAGGAAGAGAGATGGCCAGTGGGGAAATAGAACAAAATGAGAGAGGACAAGAAGAGAGATGGAAAGATGACCAGAGAAAACATGTGGGTCACTTCACCGCTGTCCAGAAGGGTCTCATTTATCCTATCCCTTCTTTCCCCACATGGCCAGAGGGCAAACAGCAGCTCTGCAGTAAGACAGCATCGCCTCTGTCAGGACAAGAGTTGAAGTGACTTGGAGAACTGTTAATGGAAACAGAAGTTCGTTATTGTTGGCTGAAGCTGTGTGCTGTAACTCACCACAGTGGGCCAGGCTTGTCTTGGCTACAGCGGCTTGCAACAGCACTAATCAACACCTTGCTATTCACACACTAAGCTAACAGTCATTAACACATATTCAGCTTGTTTGCATATCTGTCTACACTTTTCAATAGAGCCAATTCATTTAACAAAAAAAAAGAAAAAAAGTGGTCAGATGAAAATTTTTAGCAGTTTGCCAAAACTAAAAATATCTGCATCGTCAGTCTTCAAACATCTATAAGTATACTCTGTCTTTTTATCCTCATGTTTTCATTATTTATTATCTTCTAACCTTTAAAATATACCAACACCCCTTTCTTACAATTTTTCTTATTTTTGATTTTTCTTTATTTTTGCGTATTTTATTTTATTTTTTAAATTTCATTTTCTGGGAAACAATAAAAAAAAGAATGATATGAGACCTTCTCACTGCTTTGATTACCTCCTCATTAAAAGATGAAATGAGTTAAAAAGGCTTCTTCTTTAAAGTGTAAAGTTTTAAAACATTTTAAAAGAAAGAAAAGAAAAAATATTGACCGTCTTCCCACTTTAATGCTTGCCTGTATTGTGTGGATCAAAAACAAAATCAGTATTAACCACGTTGTGGTCATATATTGACTAAAGGATAAAATGTGGTTATCCCAAAAAAAAAAAAAAGATTGCATGACCTTCTTGCAATACCTTCACTGAAGGACTTGCATGGGCTTTATTTTCAGTTGAAAAACCACTGAACCACCATCCTAACCCCCACAGCCTCTTCACTTCCTCTTCTGATGGAGTCTTTGAGTAAATACTATTGAGTTTGTACTCACAAGTACAAACATATTGACACATCTACATTACCTGACATATCCTTCAATGTGCTTTCACTGTTTTCAGAAACCACTCTTTAATCATTTTATAAGATCATTTGCTGGGCAGAATCGCCTCAGGCTTTCCCTATTATCCCTGGCTGCCTTGACCTAGATATATGTGTTTGTATGTGTGTGTCTTTGTGTATTTGTGTGTGTGTGTGTGTGTGTGTCTGAGAATATGTGATTATAGTTGATGAAGAATAGACCAACGACTATGCGTGGTAGTGTCCAGCAGGGGCTAAAACAAAAAAGGACGTATAAACAGCATTTGCAAATGTACGCGGTAGCACACACTGAAAAGCAACAGAACAAGAACATTTTTGATGTCATATGCTGTACCAGCCAACTGGAATTCACTATGTTCCAATATCTATTTTTCTATGTGTCTAATGTATACAGTAGTTGTATTGTGTAGTTCTGCAAAAATAAGCAAATACTCATAGGAATGTAGATTTTGTCAGAAAACATGACACAAATTTGGCAGTGAAAACCATTTAAAATGTGCATTTAAGTTCAAAATTAATTTTATTAAATATATGAACTTCATTTAATTTCATTTAATTTGATATGTTGGTGTGGTGTCCCTGCACTTGCATGGATTCTCTTCAGGTACTAACATGCCTGTCCAAAGACAGGCATGTTAGGATAGGTGGAGATTCTCTCACACAGTTACTGCTGGTCTAAGCTCCACCTCAATGACACTCATTGAATAAGCGGTTAAAAAAAAAAGATAAATGGAAGAATTTTGTTCACATACTTCTTCTTCATCATCTTATTATTATTATTTTCTTAGAATTATTATTAATTATTATTATTATTATGTTAGTTTTCACCTTTTAATTAAGTCCAGGAGATCCAGGAGAAATTGTTGTAACGGTAAAAATATCCTTTTCTGACTGTTCGACATATAGGAGAAGAGCCCAATATTCAATTTAAAAGCATATTGAGAGAGTGTATTATGACCTAAAAGGCTGAATAAAAGAGGACATCTTAGAGCGAAGGCATCAGTTTCCAATTTTGAGCTGCTTAGTTGAACATGTGGAATGACCTCTTTGAAATATTGTCAAGAAAAGTGTCTCAGAAGTAGAAAAGATGAAAAATATGGGGGTTACATATTTTTCCTGTTTTATCTGGATAGCTAGTTGGAAAAACTGAGAACAGTGGAAAAGACAGGCACGTCTTTGCAGTGTTACTATATCTTCAGATCGTATGCCTGATCCATGCTAATGTTTGCTTGCAAATTTTGTTTATTACAGTTAAAATTAGCATAAACAATATATTGTTGCCATCTGCAGCTCAAACACAACCAGTTTATCTTTAAAATGGACAGTCCCATCATCAAAGGAACACTGAGTTGAGCAGACAACACAGACCGGTCACCCCTCTAATACCTTTTGTACAGTCAGTGCGGCTCCTGTCCACTCGCCTCGGGACAGCAGAGTGATGGATGGAGGGAGAGAGGAGCTGTGGGTCAGGGAAGGAGGTGAGCATGAATCAGTGACAAGCTGAAAGATTCCAATATGGAAGGTAAAATTAAGTGACAGATAAAGAAAGCAAGAGAAGAAGACAGAAAATGGAAAATTAGAAGTAAAGATAGTGCTTGAGAAAAAGACTGGAATTAGAAAAGGATGAGAGAAGTGATTATTCAGCTGTTGAGATTACCTAAATTCCCATAGGGCCACAGTTAAAGTTTATTAAGGCTTAGGCAAACATGTGGGCTTGATCTGTGCTGTCCATATGACCACAGTAAGCAGGTAACTCTGTAGATAATTAGGTCCCTAATCCTGCATGAAGAAAAAAAACCCATCTGAGCAAAATTATATACTTAAGCATACTGTCACTAAGTGTGCTCCATGTAACTTAATTCACCACAATATTGATGTATGTAAAGCAAGGAATCATATTGTGGATATTTATGTATATTTTGCTTAAACTGCCTGAAATAGTAAATGATATCGTTGATAGCCTTTGCTAGGATGGCAGACGTGAATGTGCTTTGACTGACACACACTTAAACCAGGTGTCGACTATTTCACATTCAGGCTGCGGAGAGATAATGCTGGTTTCTAATCCTATGGAATAACCTCCGGGTATACAAGCATACCTGATAGTTCTGATACCACTCCGTCTGTGAGATTGTGTCAAAACTGCAGTCCGTCCCTGCAGCCATATCACATTTTCTTGTATCTCTTCATTCCAGTTTCAATCAAACGTTGGTTGAACGTTTCACTTGATGTGGGCAAGGAGTAGCCTTGGGCAGCCAAAGGGTGTGAGGCTACTGTGTGGCTATCAGGCCCTCTGCACATGAAAGGACATATATTATCTGTGGTCCTGAGAGCATGTTGGATTCTCAGACACAAGGACAAAAGGGTTACAAGTTAGGATTAAATCAAGTATGCTACCTGATGCTCGAGTGGTGCTAACTAATTATGGTGCGCATATTTTGCAGCAAGCGGTAGTTATTTCTACAGTCAAGATCAAAGGCATGCAGCAGCTCTAAAGTGTGTTTGATGCAATTGTATACAGCAGTCAGAATGAATGATCAAAGTTTGTTGGATTTTAGAAAGAATTTGCTCTGCATCAAATAACTGCATTGGTACAATGTGTTGCTACAGACATGATGCAACATTAAAATATGTTCACTCTGAGCAATACATTAGTTTTAAAGGCTTTATCAGATGTACAAAGACTGGAAGAATACTGAATTACTTCATGGCAGGATCAAATATTGCCACTAATTGCATTATGAACAACAGAATGACGGGGAAAAACAGAAAGTTGGAATACTTAAAGTTTGCAAAGTATGGGAACGATATGTGGAGTTTTTATTTATCCATAATGTTACATTATGTTTCTGCAAAAACAGTTTACTTTGATCACTAAGTGACTATTGCTAATAGAACTTGTCAATCATTCTTGTATGCCACTTTCTGATGGATAGTGTGACAGTCAAGGGGAATGTTACATGAATGTCCCAATTTATTGGAGAAATCAATGCTGGTGCTACAATAATAATCTCAGAGAATATGAATGACATAGGATATTTCTTTTCTCTTTTTTGATTGGGGTAGACAGACACAAAGATGGTACACATATCCACATTCTCTGAAACCTTTGTTGAGTCTCCAACAAAACAGAGTAAAATGAAATCTCATCAAAGCACAGAAAAATAACAATCTGATGTGACAGGGACATTAGTTATTATTTATTTATGAACATAAATTAAGATGTTAAAATTTTTATAGCCCACAACAACAACAACAAAAATTCTTTGAAATCCACTATTTTGGCCAGAGGTGCACCTCTGTACATACAAGGATGTATTATGTGGGGCGGTAAACATACTTAGTTTTCTTGTCTCAGCTCTGTAACTACACTGTGAACTGTATTGAGCAAGAAACATACACCTGTTATACTTTAAGACATATTCAGACTCCATCTTTGGAATGTAACCTTTGCCATGACACGGTGGAGAGATCCTCGCAGAGCTGTATGCTGCAACGCGTGGATTACTACAGTATTTATGTATATTTATCTTTAGATGGGTATGTGTGAGGACAGGTTCACATATGCTTTACCCTTTCACCTTAAATAGCTAGTGTATGTGCAGTACATGTATGGACGATTGAGGTTATGGCTCATATTTACCTGAATGCTTGTCCCACCACCCTGCCATATATTTTTGTGAGGGCCAAGTGCTATTTCTGTCATGTAATATGAAGATGGCTTCTTGTCAGTTGGGTGGCTGCCCTGGTCAATATATATATATATATATATATATATATATATATATATATATATATATATATACATGGGTATATTTGACTTGACCCATCTCTATTTGCTGCGAAAAGTTGCCAATATGTCCAGTACGGTTCCTTGTAAATCATTGTTTTGATTATTCAGTGTAGACAGCATGATGACGGTAATGAGGAAACATGTCGGAAGATACCTGAACCTGAAACTCTATTTTGTACTAAAGAATTAATAGAATGACAGCTTAAGGTTACATATGTAGAGCTAAGAGGTCAATGCAGCTGAGTGGAAGATAAATATTTTCCTGCATAAACTGTGTTTACATTTCAGTTTAGTCAGGGCACAGAAACTGCTTTGCTCTGCAGGTCAAGGGAATATTTTTTTCCCGTATAGATTATGTTATACATGTTTAAATGATTTCTAATTTTATTTATTTATTTCTAAACACACTCGAGCACGTTGGCCAACATTTGTTAAGCTTTTACCCAGCTCCTGTCTTTTTTCTTGAATTTCAGCTTTAAAGGTCATTGTTTATTTCTGAGTACAGATGATGATATTCAGCTTTAGGTAGTCCCAGAAGGACACCTATCTTCCAAGAACCCATTCCAGGATGCACAGTGTGCCTTTCTTTTCATAGATCAACACAACCGGGCAGAACAATCATCCTCAATCACCCTTTTTCTGTCTGTCACTCCGAACCCCACACCACACTGGCGGTGCTCCCATAAGCTAACGTGGCATCACATTCTTGACTAAACGTGCATAAAAACAAATTAGCCTGGCCCATACAATTTGCAAAGAGATGTGTGCAGCCAGCCAGCAAATAGATGTCATTCCAAACCAAGGTCATGATGGCATTGAGGCTGGAAATTTAGGATTGATGTTTGCACATGGTGGGCTCCTCCACTTTTCACTCTCAGTCTGATGGGTTTGATGCCGGCTTATTGGAAGAGACCCACTGGGAGACTCACAGCCTGGAGAACAGAGACAACCTTCTGCTTTAGAGGTGAACTAATTCTAACTTAATGACATTAATATAATTTAGATTAAAATTTTGTTCATAACAAAAAGGAAAACAAACACAAAAAAGTAGTCAGGGTGTTTAAGAATGAAAGCAATTCAAAAGCTTTTTTGCAGCCATAAACCTTACGTACGATATCTGATATAATATGATATGATACAAAATGCTTTAGTCACCCTGTATTTTTACAGCACCTCAAGAAAGTAACGTAAGATATAAGATCCATCACATACAATAATAACATAACACAGAAAAGTTACATTTAAATTTCTGATTTGGTTAAGTTGGGTGTTTTGTAGTTTTGACATAGCTGTAAGTAATGCTGCATAGTTTGAGCACATTATAACACTTTTTGTGCTTTGTTATATTGTACACAGCTGGTGATAGATGACTGCAAATCTGAATACAATAGAGCTGTTGTACTATGCCGACATCAGCTTTAAATCCACCCTACAACCAATAATATTGTATGGTCTCTATCTAATAAAATGAAGTGCCTTAAGATGAAATGGGCTCTGTGTAACTGAACTTTATTTTATTTTTTCTTTATACCTATTTTGTACAACAATTTTTAAAAACTACAACTTTTTTTTGTGTTTGGTAGGGGGCTTTGACATCTGCTGACATCAGAAGCCCCAAAATTGGGAATGCAAAGCATCACTTTTAATACATCAGCTTAACATTTGTTTTCCACTAATGGCCCATTGATAAGCCAATAGTCTTATCAATAGGCCATGGTAGGACCGCAAGGGAAATTTTTGGATTCTACACCATCAAAGGCAAAATTGCCAACATTGAGGGCTTTTTCCTCACTTTTTAGAAAACTGAGGTTTCAGGTTAATGACAGAAAAGGAGAGTACATCTCACCGTAACTTTAAAGGGAAAATGCAAAGAAAGAGCTGCAGGGTAACACACTATCTGACGTTTGACAAAAGAGTACTGCAGGCCACACGTGTGCCACAGCTCTGTGTGTCATTCTCGTGGATTACATTATATATAGATATGGTTTGCATTTGATGAATTCTATGTAAGTGCGACTTCGCTTGCACTTCTCTTGTAAACTGACAGCTATGCTACATAGTGACATTACTTATGTTGGGCTCAGTTGCTGTAGATTTAATAGGTAATTTATTTTTTAAAACTTGTGAATAAACCACACAAAATAATCAAAATTCATTGGCAGGGTTTATAAGTAATAACTAATAGGTACATAATCTCAAGTGTTTTGCATATATATATGTAATACATGTTCATTGTGTACATCTTTTCAGTTTATTCAAGTCATAAGGATGCATAGTTAATATACGGCATGCCATGGAAGCAAAGGCTTTTTACCATCAATGGTTTGCAGCATAGTGTTATGTTGAACAGAGCAGGGCCAGTCTAATAAGTCCCCAGGCTATGGAGCCAGGCCTGTGGTAGGTGGATGATGGATCTCAGTGCCAGGGTACATAATGGTGGGACAGGGGAGCACTGGGGTGAAGGACAACGCTCTGCCCTCTCTCCTTAATCAGATGCAGATCAAGCTAAAAGCAGCAGAGCAGCAAATCCCTCCTCTAACAGCGAGCCTCTAGACCCTGCACAATCCCCTCACTTTCTCCGTCCCTTCTTTAGCCCCTCCTCCTCCCTTCATCCCTCTCTCCTTTCTTTTGATTGTCTTAGCAACAGAGCTTAGGGAGCAAACCAGAGAAGGAGATGGATACTCAGAGGCCTTTACCACAAAGATCATATAGGATAAGTACAAAAGCCCCTTGTGGCTTGTTGATAAAGTATTGATTTCTCTACAAGCTGCTGTATGTGAATTACCTTGGTGGGAGTGACCCCTGAGACCTTAGGGTGTGAGGTAGGACTAACGGTGGGTAGGAGTGTGAGTTGGGGAGGCAGGGGTTGTAATGTGAAAAATAAAAAAAAGAGAGAATGCAGAAAAAGAGATGGGCAGATAGTGGAACAGAGAACGGGTAAGATAGAAATTGATTGGGGAGAAACCTGGCCGTTAATTGAAGGGACAGATCAATGAGGCTGGAATGGTCAGTTTGGGGGAAACAAGGCAAGAGACTGCTTGTTGATTTTGGTGTACAACAACACTCAAATAAACAGCGACTTCGCTTTGCTGCCCCTTATCATCGTCTCCAGAGAGACCGAGGCAGTTTGGACAATAGAAGAATGCTAATATCATCAGCAGCCTGTTTGTGTGTTCTGCTTGGGACAACGTGGTAAACATAATGGTCATATAGGCATAAAGCTTGCAGGTATCAAAGGTTTAAGCCCACATGCTGAGGTTTTTTTTCTACCCCATTGTCAGTGAGTGTCAAGGTGAAGTCTTATGTCTGTGTCTATGTGTGCATGCCGCCTAATTTTAGATGCTGCATTTGTCCACATCTGATCAATAGGTCACCTTTTAGTGAAAACGTGACCTACGAGTAATTCACAAAGGCCTGATACCATGAAGAAGAAAAACAACAAAGCTCATTACTAGAAAACATTGCTGACTGCTCAGAGAAGGGTTTCAAGCATCTATTTTTTCACTTTCTTTTCTTTAGGTGCAAAATGTTCTGTTTTTTAGTTGTTATTTGAAAAAAAAATAAGAGAAGACATAATCCATCACACATGACTAACAGACATAAGAAAGAAAGAAAGAAACTGCTGGCTCCCGCTAGTCTTTCCTCACTTACACCATGTTGTCAGAAAATCTAATTTGTACCTGCAGCCCCACAGAGTCACCTGGCAACATATGCAGCATGCAAATGTGGCTCTGTTTTCAGCATTGCCAGTTGTAGAAAGAGAGAGTGTGAGGTAGAGAGAAAGCGATTGCCCTGGAGGATTAATGACATCATTCTGTATGCACCTCTGGACTCCCGGACCGCCAGGATATTACCCACCTCTGACATAGAGGGATAATGTTGGTTCTATGGAGCACAATGTTAGAGGATCTATCTCTTCCTGCTGGCGTAAAAAAAATAATGGGGTTGGTTCATCATCAGATTGCCATGTCAGGTTTTGGGAAAAATGAATAAAAATGTGGCATGTTGAAAATAGATGGGTCTGAAGCCGTGGGCTAGTTAGAGCCTACCGCCTGGGTTGGCGATAGTCTTGCTAATGGTATCTTTGCTAGCATAGCAACGGAACTTGCTGCAGCAGGGTGCAGTGTGTGGCTAGGGTTGCCAACCGTCCCTTAAAAAACGGAATCGTCCCGTATTTAGAAACAAAAGTACACGTCCCGTATTGAGCTAATAAGGGAAGCACTTTGTCCCGTAATACAGTGAGAATCAAAAGTAGTCTATAAATGTTAATGGAATTAACGCTTTGTTTGAAAACATAATTCCCAGCCCCTCTCCTGCTTTGTGACCAATGAGCTGACAGCACACTTATGACAATTCGAGTATGACAATTCAGATTATCTCATTGGTCGAGGAAAGGTCGCTTGCGGAGAAAATACCGGAAGACAACAGATGACCACAACAACAAGCATGGCCAACAGGGAAACAAACGCCGACACTGCGGTGCACGTCTCGGATGACAGTACACCTAAAGCTGGGCAGACACTGCGATTTTTTTCAGTCACGTTATTCAGCTCTTGCTCAAACTGCACGATTGACTCGCAGGGATTAGAAGTTTGCAGGTCACGATGCAGGGTCTCACACTATACGGCCCGATGCTCTGATGCGACCTGAGTGCTCACACTGTGCCAACATAACATGAAGGTTATAACAGAAAATCTGTCGCTCGCTCTCTCTGTCTTTCACTCACACAGACACACCACTACCATCAACTTTGCTAAATTGCTAATGAAAAACATGATCAGGCAGCTGTGATTGAGCAGCAGTGTAAATCCAACTATTTTCACGGTTGTTGTGGTCGTGATAATTTTGTGATGCCACATCGAAAAGGCTCGGATGAGCTTTCCAAAGTTCTACAAGTTGTGCCTCCATCACTTGTGTCCAGATCACACGCTGCACAGCCGTGCTGCGCCGTCTTTTTCACCGATGTTTACGTGTTTGCGCATGAGCAGTGTGAGCGGCTGTGGTGACACCCTCACGAGCGATTGATGATCGGGAGCTGGTCGTGAGGTGTTAATCGCTTCCCGTTACCCCACGTATACTACACGATGCACGATGAAGGCCAAAATCGGGCCGATCACCAAATCGGTCGCACGACTCAAAAATCGGCTCAAAATGGGCCAAAAATCGCACAGTGTAAGCCCAGCGTTAGAGCAGCAATGTTTGTTCCCCTCAGAGAAAGAAAAGAAAAAAGGCTGCAAAAGTACAGGGAGGACTGGGAAAAGGAAAACACCTGGCTGGGAAAGTGCACGATAACACCTATAAAGCGCACTGCACTGTGTGCCGGCGCACTTTTTCCATAGGCATGCTTCTAGTGGTGGGCACAAGAAGAACATGAGGGGCGTGAAAGCTCGGGGAACCCTTAACCAATTTTTTGTCCACCAGGCCACGGCAGAAGCAGATATGGTATGTAAACACTGGTTTGTTGTTTAAACCCTCTGGTTAAGGTTAATATGGGCATGTGCGGTGAATATCAGCGCTATGTGGCCAGAAGTGTGATAATATCATTTATTTTGTGTAATAAACAACTGCAAGGATGGATGATTACAACAAATAGATGAATAATACATAAAAGTAATACATAGATGAATAATGATGATGAGTTAAGGTGCGTAATCATGGGAACAAGCGGGTTTACAAACAGGAGCAGCTAATTAGCTTTAGAAAAGCTGAAATAATACCTCAACTGAAGCCAATTGTACTAAATGCACTATATGTGCACTGTTACAAGAATATTTTTCGTTCTATTGCTTTCTATTAATTTATATAATTTTAAGTTAAGCAGGACAGAGTTCTTTTAAAGAAAGATTTACTTATATTCTCAAAAGCTAAGCATGACAGGCTTCTGTTTAAGAAAGAGACCTGTTTTACTGTGTTAATGTTGTCATTTTGAGCTAAAAATAAATGGCTAAATGATCATTTGTTTCCCATATGGTCATATCACAAAGAATATGCATCTGCTTAAATCAAATTCAAGTCAAATGGTTAAAAAATAATTTCACACACACAAAAAAAGAGCTACCACACTGGGAAGGGTGAAGACAACTGGGTTGCCCGGCCCTGGCCACGAGGTGTCCCTTATTTATTTTTCAGGGAGTTGGCAACCCTATGTGTGGCTGCTCTACATGCAGTCATTGTAGAGCATTATAAATCTTCTATGTTCATTGTGTATGGTTTATATGACTCTATGGAGCAATGTGTCTATTAAAGGAGATATGGAGAACAATGGGTGCAAATGAATAAGCACTCTGAAGACGCAAGAGTGATGTACCATCTTAGCACTGTCTCCAGGGGAGCAGCTATTACAAACAAAATTCATCACTTTGTCACTGACGCAGTTGTTGGTCTTTTAGTATTGTTGACTCTGATCTTAGTCAAATAGTCTCATTTCATAAATAGAGTAATAAGCTTAACTATTTATCATGTCTGTCTCATATCTAAAGTCAGAAACTTTATCCAAAATGCCAAGTCATTCATGATGTTTTCCTATCAGGAGTGACTATTAAAATAGTCTTTTTGATGACTGGGGTCCCTAAAAACACTATAAAAAAAACTGCAGCTTTTAGGAAATGTGCTCCTACAGTTCTTACAGTGGCCAAAAGACACCAACACTAGTTGAATTCTTCGGCTAGCACTAATAGCCATAATCCTTGATGATATAAAACATACTATTTCTGAATTACCTGTTGAAAGAATTAATATGTCAATGCTTTTACATTTTACTCAGCTCTACTGCATGCTTTTATACACGTGCTGGTGGTCCATCAAAGTATGTGATGACAACATTTATCAGGTTCTCCATGCATTATCTGAAATCATTTGTTTCCAAAAAATGGTTTTCATATCATACACATCAACTAATTTTTTCCAAAATCAATTATTTGTCTGCCTTTACTCACATATGTAGTTGATTGTAACCCCAGTTTTAGTCCATAGGGTTTAATATGATGTCGACCCAGCCTTTGCAGCTAGAACAGCTTCAACTCTTCTGGAAAGGCTTTTGTGTTTACGGAAATTTGACCATTGTTCCAGAAGCATATTTGTGAGGCCTGGATTGCATCCCAAAGGTTTTCTGATGCATTGAGGTCGGGACTCTGTGAAGGCCAGTCAAGTTCTTCCACACCAAACTCGCTCATCCATGTCTTTATGGACCTTGCTCTGTGCACTAGTGAGGCTATCCCCTAACTGTTCCCACAAAGTTGGGAGCATGGAATTGTCCAAAATATCTTGGTATGCTGAACCATCAACAGTCCCTTTCACTGGAAACCCCCCCCCCCCCCCCCCCCCCACCACCACACTTTACATTTGGCACAATGTAGTGACCGTTCTCCTGGCAACCACCAATCCCAGACTCGTCCATTGCACGGAGAAACATGATTTGTCACTTCAAAGAACACGTCTCCACTGCTTGAGAGTCGTGCTTTACACCAATGCATCTGACCCTTTGCATTGCGTTTGCTGATGTGAAGCCTGGATGCAGCTGCTCGGCCATGGAAACCCAATTCCATGAAGCTCTCCACGCACTGTTCTGAAACTAATCTGAAGATCACGTGAAGTTTGAAGGACTGTAGCAATTTATTCTGCAGAAATTTGGTGATCTCTGCACACTGCACCTCACCATTCGCTGATCCCACTCTGCAATTTTGCATGGTCTACCACATCACTTCCACTTTGCTATAATACCACTAACAGTTGACTGAGGATTTAGTAGAAATTTCATGGCTTGACCTGTTGCACAGGTGCGATCCTGAAATTCACTGAGCTCCTGAGAGCGACCCATTCTTTCAAAAAGAGTTTGTAGAAACAGTCTGCATGCTTATTTTATGCACCTGTGGCCATGATTGAAACACCTGATTTCAATTATTTAGATTGTGAGTGAATATGTTTGTTGATATAATGTATTGTATACACTGATAAACTAAGGTTGATAAACAGATATCAGGAAACAAATATATCACTCCCAGACTACATAAAAGCTCTAATTTCCATGATGTATTCTGGTCTCTTCTCCCCCAACTGTAACTCATTTATTTAATCTGAATCTTTGACAGGTAAGATGGTAAAGTACATGGTGCTCCATTTATATGGAGACACTGTAATAAAATGGGAATGGTTGGTGATATACTGGAAAAACTACGGATACTGGATACCTGTGCTGGCATTTCTCCTGCGGTGTTGCTATCAGTGTGTGAAGAGTGGGAGAAGAGGGTTGCATTGACAATCCAACACAATGGGCAGAACATTGAACACATTTTATAAGTGGTCAGAAACTTGTAAATAACTCATGGAAGAATAAAGTTATGTTGAAACCAAGCACACCATTGTTTTTCTTGTGACATTACCAATAAGTTTGATGTGTCACATGGCCCTCTTCCTATTGAAAAAACAAAAGTTGTATCCAAGATGGCCGACTTCTAAATGGCCACCATGGTCACCACCCATCTTGAGGAGTTTGCCCCCTCACATATACTAATGTGCCACAAACAGGACTTTAATATCACCAACCATTCCCATATTATTACAGTGTATCCATATAAATGGCCCACCCTGTACAAGTATAAGTACAGTTTTCCACTAAGGACTACAGTGGTATGTAGTGTACCTTTAAATGTAAACTATTAATAAGTACCTGAACAAACAGTTTTTAAAAAAGTTTTATTTTGGATGACTGATGTCAGAACTTTTATAATGTTTTTACATATATACAAAATATTATTACATGTAATGTAATGTAATTTTGTACCTAAATATCTAATAACCTATTCAGAGAGAGGCAAAGGGAGAACATTATTACTTATTCTGCTCTGATTCTTTGTTACGAAATATACATAATAAGGAAAATGCATCAGATTTGATTGATTTATTACATAAAAGTTTATTTCACATTTTTTTGTGTTATTAAATATTCAAAAACACTGCAACTGTGGGAAAACAAAATCATGTAAAAATGTGTGGTGGTGTTTTTTTTCCTATGGTGTTTATGGTTTGCCTGTCTTCTGTCTGTCTTTTTCACACATAAGCACTTAACACACATGCATACACACATGCACAGACATCCACACACATGTGCGTGCACAAACACACAAATTTTAAGCACATTACATTGACTTTTATTTCCTTATTTACATATATTTACAGAAGATTTAATCCCCAACAGTAACTATCTATTGCTTGCCTAACCTTTGCCAAACACCGTAACGTAACTTTACCATCCACTTAAAACTTGTCTTCATCTTTATGCAAATGACTTATGGTATGGGGATCTGATTTTTACTACCCTGCAGAATGCATATCAACATAATTTAACTGCATAAAAACTTTGCATACCCACAACCTGAGTAATACCTGAGCCCTACACACATGCACACACATACAGACACACATTTCTTGTGTTTATCTTGTCCTCTGCACCCCGAGGCCCCTGGCTTCAAGGCCAGAGAAAACCAGCCTAGAGTGTCCTATCCTGTTTCAGGCTCCTCATAGCCAATCACATCTGTTTAATGCATACATCCAGTCATGAGGTCATGAGGTGGGAATGTGACATGGAGCAAACAGGGCACTGGACTTGAGGATAGCCAGCACCTGGCATTGTGGTTTGCATTTAAAAATGTAAATTTACACTTAAATAAAAGAAATGAAATGATTATATTGCCAATTCTTCCCAACAAAGGTTGTTGATAATAGATGCAATTAAAAAAAGATCTGCTCATTAAAAGGAGAAGAAAACACGTTTGAGCAGAAGCAGAGTTGAAAACGGTAACCAAACACTTGACCTGACTTTGGCAGGCAAACCGCCCCCTTCTCTGTTCGTCAGGGTATGTCATATCTTGTTGAAAACTGAAGGTGCGCTGAGGAAAGAACACAGCACTTTTCACCCTCAGGCTCTGTCACTGAGACATAATGGGACCTGCCTGGCCAAAGGCCCTTTTTTGGTTTCCATCAAATGGAGAGGAGAATGGATCCCAGAGGAAGGTATCAGTGTCCATGCGATGTTCTCCGGTCTGGCTGAGGAATGCCAAGAACAACACAGAAGGTTTAGTGCTTAGGACCTGGAGAGGAAATTACAAGCTAAAAGCACTAGATCTTAGAACATTTCCAGGTATTTAAGGCTATTAATCTGTTGAATTCCTTAATGACAATATTATGGCTAGCTGGCTACTACTTTTACCCTGCTTGTCTGCTTTCTTATTGTCTGTCTGAGGACTTGGTGCACACAGATATATACACATAGTACTAAGTGCAATAATCCTTTCTGTCATCGTTGTATTTTTACTCAGTTGTATATAGTATTTGTATTTGTATTCTATTTTTATCTTATTGTATATTTATTTTATTTTATTCTACTGTATATAGTATTTTATTTTATTCTATTCTGTACAGTTGTGTACTGTATTTATTCTTATTGTATTCTAATTTTTGCCTCATAACTTTTGCACTGTCCACTTCCTGCTGTGACAAAACAAATTTCCCACGTGTGGGACTAATAAAGGTTATCTTATCTTATCTTATCTTATCTTATCTTATCTTATCTTATCTTATAGACATGCATGCACACACAAATTAGAACACAGATATATTCAAAACATATCTACACAAATATACACATATTTGTATGGATATAACATATTGATGGATATGCAAGGAGCACCCCAGCTCCTTGCACATACATCAATATGTTTAAAATGGATATCAACTGCTTTACAGACACACACTCATGTTTATTTAACATATCTATAGCTATACCACATAATACTTAGCTCTAACTGTGGCACACTGCCACTCACTGGTCTGTAAGAGGTGCAGCTATGTCTCCTCCATTAGCTACTATCACTCTTAAAATATTACTTCATACACGCTATGTAACACCCTCATTCTGTTTTGATTTCAGATGCTTACTTTTCAAAAAGGAAGAGAAGTTGCATTTCCATGTGCTTGATGCTTCATTTTAAATAATTCAAGATTACATAATAAATGGTCAGGTATTTGCAGATTTTCTATGATAAAGGTGTCCATGTCTTGTTCACATGCTTGTCTGGGAAAGCTACTCCTGCAAAGACTCTCTTTAGGTAACTAAGAACCCTGTGGAACAGAAATAACTATGAACAGAGAAGATGAGGAAGAATGAAAACGGGACACCAAGAAACATAAAGGAGCACAGATCGGTAGAATAAAAGAAGTGCAAAAGCTGTTCATAAAGATAGAGAAAGATGGGGAAAGGGAGAAAGTCAGTGAGCAGCGCACTGTGTGACATGCTGACAGATGGTAGCCACACTGCAGCCGCTGAGGCACATGCGATAGCCGTGAACCATGGTGGAACCTTCAACACCCACGCCTATACAGTTGACACCTCAGGAAGGGACAGTGGAGGGGTGGGGAGAGTACAGGGGCAGGACACAAATTTTTAGCATTATGTACTGGATTAGATGTGGAACATATCTGTATGCAGAAGTGTAAAATGATAGAAAGCATAGAGAGAAGGCAAGTTTGTACAAAGAAATACCTGTTCAACTGTTTGCTGAGGCAAATATCTAATTGGCAAATCATGTGGCAGTAACTCAGTGCATTTAGGCATGTAGACATGGTCAAGACAACCTCCCGAATTTCAAACTGAGGGTCAGAATCGGGAATAAAGGGAATTTGAGTAACTTTAATTTTTTCTCTGGATGAAAATGTTTTGTTGATGCCAGAAGTCAGAGGAGAATGGCTGGAATGCTTCAAATTGAAAGGAAGACAACACTGACAACTTGTTACAACCAAGGTATGCAGATGAGCATCTCTTAAATAAATAGGCTACAGTAACAGAAGACAACACCAGGCGCCACTTCTGCTAACAACAGGACACTGAGGCTACAGTTTGGTGAGAGGAAATTTGCAAAAATGTTGCCTGGTGGTCTGATGAGTCTTGATTTCAGACTTTGGTGTAAACAGCATGAAAGCATGGATTCATCCTGCCTTGCATCAGGATCAGGCCCAATATACAATATGAAAGGCATCAGCATCAGCCACACTTTGTCTTATAATTCCACACTCATGCACATTCAAAGTCAGTTTTCACACTCGACCTCCTCCACCCTCATGTACCACTAAGTCATCTGCCATCTCTTCCAGCACCTGAAGTGCCCATTTCAAGGCCACCAACTGATTCACCACCTGACCAAGTGCCAACACCCTCTCTTCTTGTGTTCCCACACCAAGTAGACCCTGTTGTATGCTCCCAGGACAAAGGTACTGTCCATATCCTGGCTTTCATGATCAGGTGCCACCATTTCTGGGGACTTTGAGGTTATCATGTGTAATGCAACCAAATCTCAACAACTTTTCAGACACTTACAAGTAATATTACTCTATATCAGTACAACACCAATACTAGCAAAGTAATGAAATGGCCAGTAAGTGTATTCTTTAAAGGATTAAACTTCTGGTTTAGGTCTACACGGTGTGTACAAAAAAGTGTGTACACGACTGCACTGATCAAACTTTGGTCTTTAAAATGGTTACAGATCAGTGCTTTCTTTATTTGTTAAAATTACAATTGTTTAAACTAATAAAACTATTAAAATAAAAATATTAAAATAATAGTGTAACACAGAAATATTTAAGTGTAGGGATTGATTTTTAAACTTTACTTAACTGGTAATTAAGTATTCTAAATCCAGCCTTAATGTGAAAGTTTTTTTTTTCCTTTGGTTTTGAGCTTTTTTAAAAAATAACCCATTATTTTGCACATATTGAGCATGGACACATGTTGTCATGATAAATCATAAACTGAAAAAAGCAATTCCATCAGTAGTAAATATTTCTAATTTTTTCATGTTAGATGGGCATCACAGGTCCAAATATATCTTAATTTAAAAAATAAACTAAATTAAACAAATAATTTGGTTTCAATAGCCTTCTGATTTTACCACCTATTAAAAAAACAAACAAAAAATCTTCAAATAAATCCAAATAATTTGAAAATGTATTGAATTTAAACATCACTTAGTGATAAAAAAAAATGTCATTCTCCAATTCTCCAATTCATGCGTGTAAAATCGTGTTTATCAGCCATGCAGACGTATCAAGGTAATTAAGTAATTTTAATTATGTTTTTCAAACTGTTAAAGACGGTCGTGAATTCTGATATGATCCCATTAAGCCAGGAAAAGTTTAATTTTCACAAAAACTGAAAAGATAAAATCCCAGATCAAGTGAGCTGTTAGTGTGACAACAAATGGCATGGAAACAGTGTCGGCCCTTGAATCCCTTATTGTACGCCAAGTAGACCTATGACATTAGGAGATCTTATCTCTTTTAAGGAAAATAACATACACCATGTTTTTACAGTTATCACTTTATGATGGCCTCTTTGTGTCCTTTTTTGTATCCCTTTTCTCCCATCTACTCCTTCCCATTTTTTTTATGCCCGCCTCTCTCTCTCTCTCTCTCTCTGTTTTCCTCCTCTTGCCCCTTTCATCGTACCCATGCAGGTTGGTCTGCTTGGTCCGTTGTGTTGTTTAATATGCACAGCCCATTCTTGCTCCTTTATTATTGTCCCACTGGCGGCGGAGGCCCTTTTCTTAGTCCAGACAATGGGCGGCGTCGTGACAGAGAGCACGGTGGTCATGTCCCATTTGCCACCCCGTGCTATCTCTCTATCCGGCCCCCCTTCTCACCCACCATCCGCTTTTCAATAGCACCCTAATACTGTTACAGGAGAGAAAGACCTGGGAGCCTTCAATACGCCCCAAGCCTCTGGGGCCACAGCTATATACATACTATTAGCATAATTATAGCCTGAGAGATAGAGAGAGAGGGAGAAAGATCGACAGACAGAGAGGGAGTGAGAGAAAGAGAGAGAGAGGCAGCAAAGGTGTTGTGACAGTAGTCCCCCACCAACCCACCACCCCTCCACACACACATACACACTCACGGAAATGCATTCTTGTAAAGGACATTTGAATAGATATTGTATTGGATTTGTCCTGATCTAATCTATAGTTGGAAGAGTTCAGTCTGTGCAGGGACTCATGGGTGGGCAATTCTCCTGTTGGTACCACGGTTGCCTGACTTTGAACTTGAACTTGGACCCTTGGGGTTGAGCAGATTGAAATTAAATTGGGGAGGGCTCCCCCTGGGATACCAGGCTGGTAAATGCAGGCTGGAGCAGCTGTGGTACTGGTGGCTTGTTTAAATGTTAACATAGCTTACAATTTGGTCGTGTTATTCCATCCTGCTCAGTTGTATTCGTTCATGTTCACATGTAATGATGGGGTAGTTCGACTACGGTCTCAAAGAGTTTGTCTTTGTGTTTAAAGAATTTCATTCCCAACATCAGTTTTTCCAAGAAAAATCATTCCTTTTGTGAAAATAAATCATACCACAAGTTAGAAACTAAGATGATATTTTCAACTCAAAACAAAAAGAAAACCATGTCTTTTGTAATACTTTTGTAAAACTTATCAAATCCTACCCAAAAAGTGTGTTTCCATCCATGTTTATTTGCTTGTACAATTAGGTCATGAAGAGTGGCAACACAAAGTCCAGATTTCACTGAAAGTATCATGTTAGGGTGAGGTGAAAAAGGTGAGGTGTGAAGTGTTACTGCGACAGTGACAGACTCAGTGATTAAGTCATAGCAGGTGTAAAGTATCCAAGTTTCGATCTTTGTGAAGTGATAAGAAGATTCTTCACAAAGAACATATTTCAGTAAAGATGTCTGCATGTTATTGCACTGTACGACATTTGATTGTGACCTTTTTGGTAACATCGTCTCAGCGTATTCTCTCCTTTTGTAATGGTTGAACGTATCTGAATGGAGAAGACTCATTGCTCAATGCACTCCTGTGCACCGCTCAGTACTTCACATATTCTTTTGATGATTTTATACACATTCAGATATTGTAGTTTTTTTTTAATGGACATACATTAAAGCTGTTCATCACAAACAACTGATTTCCCTTATAGTATAATAACAGTTGCAATGTAACAGGTCAATTCTGGCCAGAGACCTCTCACCTCTCATACACAAATAAACACACACTCAACACAGAGACAGGAGTAGGAATACTCTAACACCAATATTCTGTCTTTCATGCAGCCCCAACATCTCCACAATGTAAAATGCTGATCTGTTCTCCAGCCACTATGTATTCTTCACAGGAAAAAATACCATAGCAATAGAAGAAGCCTCACTACCACTGGTCCAGTCATCCTGTTTTAGGGGCGGCTTTAAAGCATGTCACAAGACCTCATGCATAGTAAACAGTGCGGCCTCCATGGCTGACTGGTGAGCAATTTGCCTCGTAGATTGCCTGGCCCCGGGGCCTTGGAGCTATGTTTATGTATGAGCCCTCCTGTTTCATATGTATCGGCCCCAGATCATTTTCTGCTCCCCCCCCCCCTCCCCGATTTCTCCCTTGCAGAACTGATGACATACACTTAGAGACACAAGCACACACAAAACACACACTGGACAATGTGCACAGAAACACACATGCGTACATATGGACAGACACATAACATAAACATTAAGAGTGATGACCTGCACAAGGGGCAACACTGTCCCAGCAGATTATACTATTGTCAATACAAATAGAAATTTACTATACATGTGTCGCAGCTGCTGCTGCTTACTGTGGCATTCGTGCTTTGCAGGGTGAGTGGAGATGAATTAGGAGCATGTTGTCTGTGATGGTGTTTCCACATCGCCTCATGCTGGCTATTATATTGCACATTTAAACATATTTTGTACTTTAAATAAACAACTTATCACCCATGTTGATAGTGACAACAATTCATTTGCGAGCTCTGCGTCATCATCATCTTTTCATTATATGATCACAAGGTCACGATCACATCTACTGTAAATGAAGATATTTTTAAACAGTTAAAATATCATTTGAATTACCTCGTATCAGTACTATATGCTGCAAGCCTGAATGCAGTGGAAGCTGAGAACGTGTGAAATGAGAATCTGAGTTCATTAACCCTTCATCACTCCCTCTGTTATATCTTATTCCTCTTTTTCCACATTCTTATCTCTATACTTATTTCATTGGATCTCTGAATTATTGTTTTAACCCTCGCCCTGCCTATCTCTGTTTCATGAAAGAGCGAACAGGTTTCAAAGATGCACAAAGCCCAAACAGATACTGAATGTAGAACCATCTTAAGGAATATTTACAGCACCAGAAGTCAGGCTGAAGATGTCCTCTATGTGTCAGCTAAGGGCGAAGCATCTCCAAAGGGCCTAAAATGTAATGGGTTTCACAGGACACAATTTGTTTGATATGAAATGATCCTCTGCAGACACAAAGTGGCCCCCATTAGGAGCCAGGCAGATTAGTGCAGTCCTCTGAGGGTCTGTGGCTCAGTGTCAGTGGTATAGGACCCTTCTTATCTTTCATTAAGCGCACACAGCAGGGCGGATTCACTAGCTCAAGAGGGGAGGGGTGGGGCTGCAAAGAGAGAAAGACAGTGAAAGGAGGAGAGAGAGAGAAACACAGATTGGTGGCGTTTAAAAAAATTATTTCCACATATCATAGCCCCATCTCTAATTCAGTGCTGGAAAGGAAAGCGCCATGGGGAACGCACAGCATACTTTTCCTCAAATGCCAAAATTGACCAGCAGGCACAGAGGAAATGAGGCTGAACACAAATAGACACGCATGTGCTGCCACGCAGTTGCAAATGCACTTAAAGTTGTGAATACAGGCTGGTTGGATGAATGTGCAGACTGAAAAAAAAAAAAGGAAAAAGATATACACATATGCATGTACCAGCAGCAAACATATTTTCACATGCCAAATTTTGAATACAGGCAAACACAAACCACAGAAATGAGAACCACTCAGACACACACTGGGGAATACCACTCTTCACACACATACATCCACACACCATGGCAGTGGCAGAATGCCATATGGGTTCATGCCTAATCTGTGTTTGTTAATGGTTGGCGTGTGCTAATTACTGTCACCGTGCACCAGGGGCCTTCGTTGGCCAATCACCAACTAGAGTAGCCTCTGACCGGCCAATCGCTTGCCGGTCTAGCCTCTGAACCAAAGGGGCTTCTGGGAGAGGCAACTTTCAGCTGCAGTGAAATTGGCCTTGGAACAGTTGTCTAATGCTGGAACATGGGGTGTGTGTGTGTGTGTGTGAGAGAGAGAGAGAGAGAGCGACAGAGAGCGAGACAAGGGTGGAAAAAAAGACATGGTGCGTGTGTGGGAGAGAGAGACAGTGAGAGAGAGAGGGCTTCTGTGTCTCTGCATTTGTGTGCACATGTGGCACTATGCACATGTGAGCTTGTCCAGCTATACGTGTGTGAGCAGCAGACGACAGAGTGGAAAGGAAAACAAGGCCTGAATGTGGGCCAAGTCAACCACTCCACTGGCTCAAAGGCTGCAGTAATCCAGTGTTGACATGGTAATAGCCATGAGCTTAGTGTCAATTAAATAGAAACAATATGCTTACTCTACTGGAGTAAGTGGATAGTACCTTTTAAGTAGTGAATAATACATTAAAGCTGAAATTAAACGTGGCTATGAATCAGAAACCTTACAAACCAACATACAACATCTGTTTCTGCTATATTTTTAATTCTGACAACATATCTTGTAAGTGGCAACCATGCTGGATTTGACTAGCATTTTGCACTACCATCACATTCTACCCTCAGAGGCTAGATGGCCTTATTAAAAGCTCAGTCACTCCGAATGGGTTTCTGGGCCATGAAACTCTAAAACCACACAGACCACCATCATTCAGCACTGGTGAAAGAGGACAGATACAAAGGGTGAAACCCTAACCCTCTTTGACATTCCTGGAATGGCCCTGAAGCCATTTTTGGGAGGTGGTGCATGAGTGTGTGTGTACATATGTGTATTCGTATTTACAATATGTGCGTATATTTGTGAAAGTGGCTGCTTTGCTCAACTGATAATGCCATGGTACCAACTGAGGCCAGAGGGTATAAGGGGGGAGGATCATATAAGGAGTTGATGGGTTAGACAGTCTTAAATGACAGGCTCTATTTACACCATTCACATATTATGACAGCGACACCTGCATTTGTTTCAAGGTTCAGTACATGAGTCATACTGTCATTGAATACGCAAATCATCACTTACTGATTTGGATTGAGTTTTAGCCATGCCAGCAATATTGATGAAAATCATGGTCTGCTGCTTTAATCCAGTCATTTATAAATATATTAGTTTGCCTGAAATGCATGCTTTCATTGTTTGTTCATTGGTGTTCACTATTGCATCTTCTTTACACTGACAAAATTTACTACAGTGGGGCAAAAAAGTATTTAGTCAGCCACCGATTGTGCAAGTTCCCCCACCTAAAATGATGACAGATGTCAGTAATTTGCACCAGAGGTACACTTCAACTGTGAGAGACAGAATGTGAAAAAAAAATCCATGAATCCACATGGTAGGATTTGTAAAGAATTTATTCGTAAATTAGGGTGGAAAATAAGTATTTGGTCAATAACAAAAATACAACTCAATACTTTGTAACATAACCTTTGTTGGCAATAACAGAGGTCAAACGTTTACTATAGGTCTTTACCAGGTTTGCACACACAGTAGCTGGTATTTTGGCCCATTCCTCCATGCAGATCTTCTCGAGAGCAGTGATGTTTTGGGGCTGTCGCCGAGCAACACGGACTTTCAACTCCCGCCACAGATTTTCTATGGGGTTGAGGTCTGGAGACTGGCTAGGCCACTCCAGGACTTTCAAATGCTTCTTACGGAGCCACGCCTTTGTTGCCCGGGCGGTGTGTTTTGGATCATTGTCATGTTGGAAGACCCAGCCTCGTTTCATCTTCAAAGTTCTCACTGATGGAAGGAGGTTTTGGCTCAAAATCTCACGATACATGGCCCCATTCATTCTGTCCTTAACACGGATCAGTCATCCTGTCCCCTTGGCAGAAAAACAGCCCCATAGCATGATGTTTCCACCCCCATGCTTCACAGTAGGTATGGTGTTCTTGGGATGCAACTCAGTATTCTTCTTCCTCCAAACACGACGAGTTGAGTTTATACCAAAAAGTTCTACTTTGGTTTCATCTGACCACATGACATTCTCCCAATCCTCTGCTGTATCATCCATGTGCTCTCTGGCAAACTTCAGACGGGCCTGGACATGCACTGGCTTCAGCAGCGGTACACGTCTGGCACTGCGGGATTTGATTCCCTGCCGTTGTAGTGTGTTACTGATGGTGACCTTTGTTACTTTGGTCCCAACTCTCTGCAGGTCATTCACCGTGTGGTTCTGGGATCGTTGCTCACCGTTCTCATGATCATTTTGACCCCACGGGATGAGATCTTGCGTGGAGCCCCAGATCGAGGGAGATTATCAGTGGTCTTGTATGTCTTCCATTTTCTGATGATTGCTCCCACAGTTGATTTTTTCACACCAAGCTGCTTGCCTATTGTAGATTCACTCTTCCCAGTCTGGTGCAGGTCTACAATACTTTTCCTGGTGTCCTTCGAAAGCTCTTTGGTCTTGGCCATGGCGGAGTTTGGAGTCTGACTGTTTGAGGCTGTGGACAGGTGTCTTTTATACAGATGATGAGTTCAAACAGGTGCCATTCATACAGGTAACGAGTGGGGGACAGAAAAGCTTCTTACAGAAGACGTTACAGGTCTGTGAGAGCCAGAGATTTTCCTTGTTTGAGGTGACCAAATACTTATTTTCCACCCTAATTTACGAATAAATTCTTTACAAATCCTACCATGTGAATTCATGGATTTTTTTTTCACATTCTGTCTCTCACAGTTGCAGAGACCTCTGTCATCATTTTAAGTGGGGGAACTTGCACAATCGGTGGCTGACTAAATACTTTTTTGCCCCACTGTACATAAGATTAATGACAAGAACCTAGATGGTCTACTTATTATGGTCAAAAAGTTATTTTTTGGTCAGCTGGACCATTTAGGAGAGACCATTAGACAGTTTTCAACCAGCAGGAGCTGACCCCCCTATTTGTGCTGCTAACTGCTAGCTAGCTAGGCAAAAGCGGCAGATTTCTTTCTTTCTTTCTTTTTTCAGGCACTGATTTACATGTGTGATGGCTTTGTTTGGTGTTTATGCCTTCATCATCCTAACTGGTTGGAGAGCCTGATGCTGCTAGAGGTCACTTCCTTTTTTAAAGGATCACTTTCTCCCTACTGTCGCCAAGTGAAAACACTGCTCCTCCATATTAAAAGGAACTAGCTGAGGGGATTTGAGGATCCAGCCAGGATGCCTTCCCTGCACCTCTTAAGTAAAGTGTTTCAGTCAAATCCAACCAGGTACAGTTTTTGTTAGAGACCCAGGACACCCTGGAGAGATTATGTCTCTCATCTGGCTTGGGAAAGGAAGATTTGGACATTTCTGCTTACACTCCTGTCCCTGTGACGCTATTCAGTAAATGAATCCCTATAGATATAATAGCTCAAACCGTTAACTGGCAACTGGTGCTAAGTTCCAAATGTTTGAAAGCTAATAAGATATATTTACAAGATCACCACAGATGTCTCATCTGCTCAATGTTATATTGAAATGTTGCGAGCATGTTAGCATGATGTACGGTCATATATGTGTTCTCTTTTTCTAAAAACAACAAAAACTGAAGATTGCACATGTTCAGTCATTCTCTCCCCAGTTCAACCCGTATCGAGCCCATCTGTCTATCTATGCACTGTTTCCTTTGTCCACCCATATAATTTTTACCTATTTTCTGAGCTGCACTCCCGTCTCCATGAATACCCAAGCTTGGTGTGTCTGGGAGTCAATGTATTGTTTGCTTAAATTGAAAGGTCAGTAGGGGGAGACGGCTAATGTGGCAAACCACTTCAAAACCACTTTTCATCTTTTCCTTTCTTTCTTGTCTTTTTATCAGCTTCTCCATCATTTTCATTTGCCATGCAGTGAAAAAAGCCTTTTCATGTGAGAGGGAGAAGTAGAGGAAAAAGGATAGACTGTTGGAAAAAAAAGAGAAATGGTGATGGCGTTAGGATGATTATATGTGAGTATGTCTTAATGACTCCCCTCCTTCTGACTCCTCTCTGCTTATTATCCAACCAAACTGCCTCCTGACATCTGTGGAAGCAACTGAAAATCTTCCTTAGAATAGAGTTACACTTTTCTGAACAATCGATTAAGGCTTGCCATGCTTTGCCTTGAGAGCACAGCTACAGATGTTAGGAGTGACCTTGTGAAGGTGATTTTTAAGGTTGGTGGTAAAGATGATACATTCCAGCCTAAGTGAAAACTGTATTTACCTGCAATCCAAAATGTGGAGCCAATTTTCTCTCAGAGATGCATGGAGTGTTAGCTCTGCATGGACATGAGGTTCAGATCACGAAAGCGTTTCCATACAATTCGGCATCCATTTATGTTCCGTATTAATGATAATGGCTTCTTATGAATGGGCACTCCTAGGACTGTGACTCAGATCTTCTCCTGGCACACTATGTTTCAAGCTGCAATTTTGCTTCCAAGGCCTGGTTTTTAAAACAAGGTCACTTGTTCTCTATATTCTTTTGAAAACTTGTGAAGCCAAAGTTCAGTGCCAGTTTCTTCTTCTCCTTTCTATTCTGAAATTACAAGGGCTTTTGTGAGGTCACTGCACAACCATATGAATAATAGATTTTAATTGATTTAACCTGGTCCTGAAGTGGGCTAAAACGCAAGCCCTGTCACTTTCAGAGGGCAGCAAGAGGGGAGCATGGTCCAGCACACATCTTTAAAAGCCCCTTGACGTGAGTCCGGAATGAAATATTTACGCTGTAGTGAGGGCTGACCTCCTGCTGCAAAACCACGTTGTGATCTCCAATTGATTTTTGACAAGACAATTGGGGCGAGACAAAACAAACTAGTGCTGTCCAGCTCAGTCCCTGAGTCCTCACACTGACATCAAATTACAAAAATGTAGTTTGAGAAAACCAGAACGGTCATCTACCTTTTAATCATTATTTTGGATTCAATTAAAATCTGCACTTTTTAAATTGCTGCGGTTTCAAGTGTTTTGTGAGAATAAGTCTATATATTTAGTAATATAATAAAAGTGATGTTTTTTTTCTTTTTTTTATCAAGGAACTGGGCAAATTTATGCTTTATCGCCAAGCGATGACAATCAGGAAAAACCTGGAAAAGAAAGCAAGGGATCATTCGGAAAAGGTCTGGGTTGGGAGTTGAACACGCCGAACCACTCAGCCATCGGTTCACCTCATCAAATGGACATTTTAATGCGGCTTTGAGTGTCCGCGCAGCTATATTAGGAAGAAACAGTCCTTGAATAGTTGACTTCTCAACAGTGACTGCAGAGAAAGGTTAATTATTAATATCTTTGCAAGTCGACATAGTGATAAAGCAATGTGCTTTTTGAATTGCATGTTATCTCTGGGTACACTTTGACCTCTTTATTTGTTGCATGTATGCTACATCAAGAATAGATGCACAAATTCAATATTTTACTTAATCAAAGTGTGGTGCTAGCTGATCCAACAGGCAGTATTGAAATTATGTAGATTTATTCATAACATTAGCATGATAAATTAGGAACAAAATGAAGCAGCTACACTTGAATTATTAAGATTATGAAAAATTATAATGAATGCTTTGCTCTTGATGTGACTTGTTTTCCTGATAAACAAAGGCCTCTAATTACCACAGAAACATCTGGGGACTTTGGTAACCTTCATTAATCTTGCCCAATCCCACCATTCATCTCCCTGCAGAGTTTCACATTAGAAAGGATAAGTGCACCAGTGACACTGCATATTAAAGCTTACTAGTTATCAGACACATTCTCTGCGGTTACTTTCTGGCATCTTTCCTCACCTCAGGGATATTGCCCAATAACTGCCTTCTGCTGGTGGCACATCTTCAGATCCCATTGTCTCTTAGTGTTAATTGCAAGATGGTAAACAGTGATTGCAAGCCAATTAACTGCTGCTTTAAACAGAATGTTGTAGTTTCACATACTAAAAACAGGTGATGTAAGAAATTCCATGAAAAAAAAATTCAACATATTTACAGATTTCTATGCCTAATCCCAAAGGCAAGAGCACTTTAAGTTCATCCCTGACATGTATAATAAACATGACATTCAGTCTGGCCTTGAACCACATATATTTCAAGTCTCTTTTCCTCACTTCACATCTATAGTCCATCATATTTTGCTGATTGTCTATGTGTCCAAGGGTTTATTATCTTTGTTTTTGTGCACTTGAGGGTCACTGTAACTCTTTGTGCCTAGGTTTGTGAGTTGGTTCATTGTACATGTGTTCCCCTCATACCTCATCCCTCATACCCTTTTTGTGAACAAAGGGTAGTGGTGTGTGGATATCTCCTTTGACCAGGGGCCAGCTGCCAAAAAACCTGGCTCAGATGAGAAGAAGAGAGCTGGGATATGAGACTGGATCAGACTGGGAGTGATAGAGGGTTATGACCAGGTGTTTGCACGTGTGAGTGTAAAGGAGGTGATGCAGGATTTAAGACAGGTAGTACAGGGCTGAGGAAGACCACTGCTGTCAAATTTCTTTTAAAGTTTCATCATTTGTTTAGTCAGTGTGTGCTTTATAGTGCATTGTGACACATGTGTTTTTGTTATGTGTGTATGCGCTGCTCCCTTTCTGACCTGCAGGATGAGTAGGGGGGAGACTCCAGCTGATTAATGGGCCTGTCGGGTCTCCCATGGTGGCATGTATCCAAACTAAATTTGGCCACTGCTGGCTAGCAGGGTCAGGTGCAGGCAATGGAGACATTAGGGAGGGCCGGCCTCACAGCAGCATCTCTTGAAAACTGCTGCACCGCAACAGCAGGAGTACCTGGAACCAGCTAAGGCAGGTCATCCCACTGAACTCTTAAAAAGAATTGTTTATAATCTGTGACTGTCGTCAGTAAAACTGCCTGTATTTTCACTTGAAATAACTCAAATAATTTCCAAGAAATGTTCAAAGAGGATGTAGAGATATCACCATATTTAATCGTTGTAAAGAAGTAGATGAACTTTAAAAAAATGTAAAAGTTAAAAAGCTTTTTTAACATTTTTCTCACCTCTTTTATTCTTCGTATTAGGTAAGAAAATGAATTCCTCTAAAGAGCCTGTAAGCAAACTATAAGAACAGAGTAACAATTGAACAGTGTTGCGTGTGATGTGATTCATTACTGTACTGTAACTGCATTGTACAGTAAATATGGCATTTCTTAAAATACAGAGGTTTTATATTATCTGGCAAAATAGAAAGAAGGCATCTGCACAGAAAGCATGCTAACCAGTGCTGGGTGTCACCCGTTACAAAGTAACAGGCATTTCTGCCACAATCAGCTAACTTCAGCTCCAGCCAGAGGAGGAAAATAGCAGAGCAGCTTTTGAGTGGAGTGGAGATATGGACTTTGTTTTAATTGCAAAAAAGGACAATGGTAAAGTGGAAAGTGCATGCTGTATTATACTGCTAACACTGCTATCAGTTCTTTTCAACTGTCTTCGCAGACAGCATGCTGACACAAAACTAGCCAAGAACCCAGAGTGATTTAAAGGAAGAATCTTTCTTGACAGACCATGATCTTAAACAGCTAACAAAAGCAATGCTGAGCAGTCAGTATCTTCAGTTTCTACCTGTTCATATTTACAAAGTAGAATCAATGAGTGGATCTGAAGTCTCTTTTTGGCTGGTTTTCAGCTTTGCTTTATATTGTGAGTTTTGTGTTCACACATTGTGTCCTCAGTAAGATAGGGATCCGTGTTGGTGTTTAGGACCATTGCCTATAAGTTTGTATTGTTTGCTGGTAATAATGTGACAATGTGTTTCACATCATTTTACAGAGTAACAGTAACGTAATGTAACAAGTAGTTTAACAAATGACTTGACGTAACGTGTAAACTCCACACAGACAGGCCCTGGCCAGATAGTGGAGTCGAACTCAGGACCTTTATGCTGTGAGCCCTTTGAAAAATTGCAGCCATGTGTTAAACATAAAAGGTTGTTAGCAAAATCATTAAAATACTATTTATCTATAGTCAAAATGTATGTGGCTAACCATCGCACACTACTGATAGTAAGTTTTGTTTTGTTTAAAACTGAATATCACTATTTCTGTTTTGTGTCTATTTAGTTTCTGAGTAATAGTTTTGCTTTCCTTTTTTTTTTTATAGTTGTCACTATACGCCACCACATACATCAGAGTTGTATTGCTTTTCTTATTGCTCAGCAAAACAAAAATAAAATAAATAAATAAGAAGTTACGTTCTATTTTGGAAACAGCACAAAGATCTGATATATATATCTATATTTATCTATATCTATCGCTATATATATATATATCTTTTACCTCTTAGATGAACAGATGTAGTCAGCTTGAGAGCAAACCTTTGCACACAGGAGCAAATAAAAGGTGTTCACGGTCTTACAAAAGTCACAAAATGCCATTTTGCCCTATTTTATAACTAATAGCTGCTGATGATACAGGCAGCACCGCTAAACTGTAGACATAACCAACAGCATCCTACTCACAACCACATCCATCCTCCACAGTGACATTTCCCTGTCCATCTTGCAGTGCAATCAGCACTATCCATTATGTATTCGCTACTAGGTAACAAGCACAACTTGACCAATTACAACAACAATGGTAGACCCCGCAGCTCATTTTTCTCTGTGTTTTTGCCAGCGCTGTCATGGCGACCTCTACAACGGATGGACGTCAAGACTAGTTGGCAGGTCATCCAAGGTGGGCAATGCGAGTACATAATTACAGCTTGGGAACATTTGCCCTTTGCAAATTGTATGAAATGCATAGTGGCTAATTGGGCCACTCTGGCATTTGTGGAGTTCATGGGGTCATCTTTTATGTGACGGCCATTATCACTAAAGTGATAAGAATGATAGGCCCACTCAGCTCCCCCTGGTTCCTTTGCTGTATCCATAGAAATAACTGAGACTGGGTCAACTTGAGGAAGACATTACATAGTCAGTCATGAAGGTCATAAAATTAAGGCTTTTGCTATGTCCAAAAAAGTCTGTTTTGCTTTGGTATAATGCATTTTTTTAATGGATGAACCATATTCTCTTTAGTTATAGGCTAAGAGGATAAAACTGCAAAATCATCACACCCCAACCCCAATCCGCTATTAATGAACATTGAATGACATTATTTTTTAGTTATTGTGTAGTTTTCTGATTGTGGCATTTAGAGGTTAGAGTTCTCTATTATCAAAAAGTGGATTACTTTACCACTGCGTTGTACCTGCTAATCTTTTCAGAGACAATTTACTTTGAATTGGTTCCCTTGGATGATTCAAAGATGTAAGATTAGAGTTTAATAATGTATTTTAGACAAAGAGATAACCTGACTTCATGCAAGTGAAAAGATAACACAAACTGTAAGCTCTTGAAACCTATAACCTTGTGCACTTACACATATTTTTATTGAAAAACTGTCCTTCATCTACCTAAAGTAGTCATTATCAAGAAACCTTGAGCATTCACAGTGACAATAGCAAACCTCTTCACATTGAGGAACCTCAGCACATTTCATCATGCAAAGGAAAAAAATATCATGTTTTATTATTTTAAAACCTCCTATCTGACAAGGAACTTCTGCCATTCCACCAACACCCCCCAGTTCACAGTGAAGGAAGAATGTGCTAAATCCTCCTCAGGTGGGGGAGTTGGCCCATCAGCCATTGTCAGACTCCATTCTCATACAGACTGATAAATCTCTCTACTTGCATCCACACCCCTACATTAAGTAAAGGTAGCCCCATCTGCTCCCTATTAATTCCCCAGCAGGCGACTTATCACCTCAACCCTAGTGACCCCTTATGCCTCCTACATCCTCCCTGCTTTTCTCCTTTACTCACTTCTTCTTTTACCTCTGTACTCCCTCATTCCTGGACCCTATTCATCTCATCTTCTGCATGTTTTATACACTGCAGTTGAAGAGGTTTGTTGACATTTCATTTTACTGTGCCTTAGAATATGGATTTATACACATGCACACACATGAACACACACAGAATAACCTTTTTGGTAACTGCTAAGCTCTCCAGCAATCCAGCTCCTCCTATGCCCTGGTGGCGGGAGTTCAGCGGACAAGTCTGGTCCTCTAGGTCAATGGCAAATGAGAAACAGAGCTTTAGGATTAGGCAGGAGATAGCTGAGGGTTCAGGAGCCTTTCTCTGGCTTTGATTAGCTCCCTCGCTTGATTAAATGCCCATCGTCAGGGAAAAAAGATGAAAATTGGACGAGGGGAAAAGAAGAGAAGAGGGAGACAGAGTCAAGGCCATTTGTTTTCTCAGCTGGGGCTAGTTCAAGTGGTTGTCTTTTGGAGCCCTCTGGCCCAGGTTCACACACACACACACACACACACACACACACACACACACACACACACACACACACACACACACACACACACACACACAGCACACACACAGAGAGAGAGAGAGAGAGAGACTCTCACATACACATAAAAGCACTGCACATAAACACACACACACACACACACACACTGAGATTAATATAAATGTCCTGAGGGAGGAGAAAATAAGTCAGAAGGTTGGCTCTCTCAAATCCACCACCTCACTCTCCTACTTTCCAGTCCTATTCCTCACTTACTTGTTTACCCCCTCATCTTTCTCACTCCCACTTTTTCTGTCTTTCTCCCCCAACTGTACTCTGTTCCAGTCTGGTCTGTCATGGTAACCTGACTCCGGCGGCTTCTGACACGATCCAGACCGCTCATAGCCCCTGCCCAACACTTTCACCACCAGAGCCAGACAGTAAAACAACCAGATTACTACCACATGTTCCCCCTCTTTCTTTTCTCTCTCATTTTTTGCCTGATGAAGACCCGGTATGGTCAAAACGCTGCCACTCTTCAGTCATATAAATTTCTGGGAGTTGTAATTCTTTGTGTGGACACGAACATTTTTTTTTTACATTGCCTTCTCTCCTTCTTTCATACACAGATGAATGCTGGAAAGCCACACCACCATTGTTGCTAGCAGACTCAGTAGCACTGGTCACACCAAAAACCCCACAGCGAGTTATAGTGACCCAATCTGTGTGGGAAAATTTGCTGGGGGGTGGAGGTTTGTGTGTGTGGACGGTGTTCAGACAGACTAGTTATGATAGTATAGATAATTGTTTCAGACTGGCAGGGTGTGTGTGTATGTGTGTGTGTGTGTGTGTGTTGGAGAGGGCAGAGTGAGAAAAAAAATTAAGATTTAAAAGACAGCCCATTTTTATTCACAGGACACAAACTATTCTTTTCTTTTTTGAAAAATCAACCCCCTGCATCTTCTAAAAAGTGTCCAACATGTCCAAAGTTGCTGGTTGGTGCAATTTACAAAACAACAAGGAAGTGCTCAATCAAATCACAATCCAGAAGATTAGAGTTTGTGTTCAATGTGGGAGCATTTTGTTTGTGTGCTCATCTGCCTTAGATCCCATTCTTAATTCATAGAGTTTTCAGATGTCAGCCCACCCTTTGCAACTTTAACAGCTGAAACTTCTGTAGGTTTAGGAGTGTGTTCATGGGAATCTTTGACCATTTTTCCAGAAGCACATTTGTGAGATCAGACACTGATGTTGGACAAAAAGGCCTTGCTCACAGTCTCTGCTCTAACTCATCCCAAAGATTTTCAGTCAGGTTGAGGATAGGATTCTGTGCAGGCCAGTCAAGTCCTTCCACACCAAACTCACTCTTTCATGTCTTTCATGAACCTGGCTTTGTGCATTGGTGAGCAGACATGTTGGAATGGGAAGGGGCCATCCCCAAACTGTTCCAACATGAAACTATTCAAAATGTCTTGGTATGCTGAAGCATTAAGAGCTTTCACCGGAACAAAGGGGCCACACACTAACCACCACCACCACCAACAACCTTTACCCTTGGCACAATGTAGTCCAGACAAGTGCCGTTCTCTTGGCAACCTCCAAACCCATATTCGTTCATCATGACTCTATTGGCAGTGTGCTTTACACGAGTACACACAACACTCTGCATAGAACCAATCTCAAGGCCACACAAATGTCATAGTAAGGAATAATTTGATAATTAAACTGTTTTCCCACAAAGACTTTGAAAAACATTGGGAAAATTAAATTGGGACAGTTTCCAGAGCTGCTCACATTAGTAGGAGATGCATTGAGATCACTACTGAAAATCCTCTTATTGGTACCACAAGAATTCTCTTTGGGAAGAGCATGTAAGGTTCATTTCTTGTTATTATGTCATAAAATGAATGTTGCATTTCTGTTGTGTTTACATCATATTTGTCTCCATCTAATATTTTATTAATGCTGCGATACAGGTCCAGAGTTGTAAAATCCAGAGTCTGTAAATATAGCAGTTGTACTGATAAGCCTTTAAATGAAAGCATCTGCTACTCGAACTTGGCAGCATTTTATCACTGGTATCCTAGTCAGTACAATCCCACCAAAACAACCACTGCATTGTTTTATCACATGGCTGATTTTAGTTTAAATGTTACTTTACTCAACCGTTTGGGGAGGCATTGTTGGCTGTCTCTGGGGTTTGTTACATAGAGAAGAAATTAGCGTGATTTTTCTGCACTGAGATGACAGACCGGCCTGGGCTGCGCACTTGGTGGTCAGAGTTGTAAGGTTAGTTTATATAAACCTTACAAATGGAAGAGCTGGAAGATAGGAAAGCGTTGTAATATTGAGTTGTGTATGAATGAATGACTTGACTGGTATTCTTTAGAGTTACGTGGAATTACATTGGTTCACATATACGTCCTACTCTTGCACTAAACCCAAACTCTAGAAGTATTAAATTAAGAAGTCGTGGCATGTTGTTGTGGAGATTTCAAAGTGCACTTTGAGCTAAGGTACAAAGTTAAAAAAACGAACTAATTACTTTTTTATGGAATAATATGTAATGATAATCTCCATGTGCAATTCTGCAAGTTCCACCCACTGCATATAACATATTTATTCCCATTTTTAGGTCTGTTATATTTATTTTTCTCTTAAACATTTTAACAAAATAATTGAACATGACTCTTATCTTTATGCTGTAACTACTTGAAAAAAAAAACAACTAACAGTCCAAAGGTACGAGTGAAAGCATTGAAGAGTTCATCTTGTACAGAAACTACAACACTGCCTGATGTTCATAGAGTTATCGTTAAAGAGTTGTGGTCCCCTTTTGACTTTGCACCTGCAAAATGATCCCTCCCTCCTCCGCACTTTGTGGCAGGCGCCGTCTTGGTCATTCTGCATGCCCAGGCACATTATCAACTTGCAATTACACTCAAACACTCTGTTCAACTCGCCCAAATGAACCAGCTGGTGATACAGCAACACTGCTTTACAAACACACTGACTACTTGCATATTCTTAAATAAGAGGTCTTCCTATCACAAATAACCCTAATATGAACTTAATGCAGAGTAATGAATCTGTTGGAGCTTCATTCCACCATACTGGAAAGTTAATAAAACAATATTGCAATTGGTAGGGAAAGAGAGCTCTGTGGACCAAGCTTTAGATTAGGCCCCTAATGGCTCTGAAGCCGGAGGCTAAATTGAAATGTAAAACCCAGAGCGAGACCCTAATTCACCCTTATCTGTGTGAGTGACGAGCCTGCCTCCCCCGACTGAGATTGGGGCCATTGAGTTGGATGAACTGCAATTTGCTTTGTTAGAGGTAGGTGTATATGCATGCACGGCCCAAATCACAGTATGGAGCTATAGAAAGCGTGTTTGGAATGCATTGCAATAAATGAAAAAGGTTCAAAGGCTCCCCCTCTTCTTTTTCTGTCTCTCTTTCTTTGCACTCCTCTGTGAAGTGAATCTGAAGCAGATACTGGGTTACAATGCAACACCAAAGGAAAAGCAACTCAGTATGTTCAGATACAAGTGGTGAATTCAGTATTTTGAATAGATGGCGTCCATAATCAAATACTAAAAAAGTATTAAGGTGTTTGCTGGAAATTGTGGAAACGAGAGTTACCATTTTTGACAACATGCTGCAGGACTTTTGTGACCCTGGACTGGTTGCACTATAACACACAAAACAACAGCACACCTCCTCCTCCATATCTCTTCCTATATGCTCAGTCAACAGGCCAGTCGTCCACCTGTTCCCAATATGGTACTTCAGTAAAATCTCTCTCTTTCACCTCCACTTCCTAGTCTCTCTATTTTTCATGCTCATTCCTTCCTCTCCTATACCCTTAATAACCTTCTTTTTTCTTATCTCCCCTCATTTTTGCCACCACTGGTGCTTCCATCGCTGGCCGTTCATCACCCTGATCAAATCTAGCAGCTGAAAAACCGCTCACTGCCACTCCATGAGTTTTTATTTTTTATTTTTTTAAACTCCCTGGACTCATTTGCATATGCGTCCAGTTAATTAGCGTGGGGGGCGCAGGTGTGTGGTGATAATCATTATTAAACATGACAGTCACCTGTGACCGTACTGCCCTCCTCAACCCTACACATATAAACACTCACGCACACTCAAACACACACTGCCTCTGCAGCATTATCTTAACAACAGGGAGCATCGCTGAGAATAGCCACTGATGATGTACTTTCCTATTTCTATTTAATGCGTATTTCTACATATGCATTCACTTTTTCAGCAGTTATGTCTACAGCACAGGTTCAAGACAAGATGAGCAGGTTGTGGATAAGCTGGCTTCTTCTCAGCTAATTCTGTGCTCAGGTTCTTTTGGCTGCAACGTCTGAAAAGTTTTTAAAATAATTATGAAAGAAGAAGTAAGTAGATAGACTCTGTGTGTTGGCCTGTTGACATCACTGGGACTTCTGGTTCCTTTACTCCATTTGCCAGGCCAAGATTTTTGCCAGAATCAGCATGCATAGCACTGTTGCATGCAAATTTACATTTTTTCTTGTATGTGTGGATTTTGCTTTAACTCCGAAGGCATGTGTAAATGGGTGTGAATAATACACACCTGATGATGAGCTTATATTGTGGAAATCTGATGAGATGGGGGTCGGCGTACATTAGTAGTTACAGTATAGTAGTTATAGATGTTTATAAATACCCTGTATATTCATGGAATTTTAGGATTATCTTGTAGTCCCTTTATTTTGACATAAATAAAAAATTAGCTTATTGTAAATTAAGATATTGGACATCCAGACAAAAATAACATACCACTACAGTGACTACATGATTATATAAACAGCTATTTTTGGTGATATTATTAATGCAAATTTCAAGAAAGCTCTGATACACGCAAGCAAAGAATATTCTACTCAATCTTTGTATTTTTATGAGATTACAAATCAATCATATGACAGACATCAGTACATGTTTTCTCTAAATAGACCTGTGTCACCCTCTGCTGTACGATTGTAAAAAGTGCAGTGCATTGGTGCTCAGTGTCTTGGGACATTTTTATTAACAATTTATCTTAATTTTTACCTAAATTTAACAAGTTTTTGAAAGCTTTGCACTCACGCTGCTCACACCATAGTAAGAGGGTCCTTCTAATTCATCCGTCATCCCCGAAACCTCAGCAATAAATGTATGGTGAAAAACAGAACGGGCAACTGGAGCATGTGGTTTTTTTATATTTGGTATGTTGTCTTCATACTCGTTTCAGTTAAATACAGAGTTTAAATAATTTGAAAATCATTGTGTTTTGTCGAATTTACATTTTGTTTAGACTTTTGTAAACAGGCTTGCACAATAATTGCAATAAGGAATTGAACACAATAAATGGGCCATTAATATTTGTGGGGTTTTATATATATTTTGATATTTTGGACGAATCTGAATGAATAAGGTCATTAAGCTTGGCTGCATGATATGGTAAAACTTGTTTCTACATGTATGCATGAAGATATTTTTGAGTAATCGCTTCCACACCGTGTACTTTTGAACAAAACAATAAACTATGACAGTAAAACAAACGCATAAAGTCCAAAAACTACAACTCATGATGCTCCTGACAAGGCATTAACTATCAGACTCATCCTTCAGCATGGCTGTCCAGGAGCCACTTACAGGTGAGTAGCGGCTTTTTAAAAGATCCACCCATCCATTAAAGTTGCATACACTTTGGATAGCTCACCAGCCAGTGTGGCTTACACCAAAACACTGAATAGATTTGATTTTTCTGTATCACACATTTTCCAGTAAAGTACATGATGTTACAACAATTTTCTCACTCACATTACCTCTGCTATTCAAATGAGACTTAATGGGTTTTTTCTGTAAATTAACTGTAGGAACTCAGATATTTAGAAATGAAATGTAACCCAAGATTTGGTCCCAAGCTCTGATTTTTTTTTTTTTCTGTCTGGGATTCTTAGTTCTCTGTTAGGAAAATTAAGGGAGAACTTGGAACAATCGATGGGAGCACGTTTTTAGCCTAATTTTTATCTTTAATTTTTGGAATGATTTACAATTTAGCTATCAATGGGATGGTGATATGATGATTTACTTACTGTTCTTACATCATTTTGTTTTTCTCAGTGAATTACTATACAAAATATAACATAATCTGAGTCTTTTGAATGACTTTAAATTCTTGTTTCATAGTTTTTATCTAATCAGTTCTTTGTCACGTTTATTACTTTTTGCATTTTAAATATTTTGGATCTTTAGTTCATAGTTCTCTCTAATACAGTTTCTCTTTCTTCAGTTGTTATGTACTTCCTGTTTTACCGAGATAGTTCATTGTCTCCTGTGTCTTGTGTTTAATTTTACTACCTTTGCCTCATTCCCCATATTAGTTTCAGCTGTTGCTCCCAGTGTTCCTATTTTTACACTTTTCCTTGTTTACGCTTTGGCCCTTGTGTTCCCATGTTTCCCATTTCATGTCTGTCAGTCGTTCAGGTTTTTCTTTCAGTTTTACTTTAAAAGCTTTTATTCTGTGCCCTGTTAGTTTTTATTTTCTATCGTGTCTGTTCCCTGATTGTTATCACCTACTGAATGTATGCGCCAGTATCTTGTTCACACTACTGTGTCTAATCTATAATCAGCCCTTTGTGTGTGTATGTGTATATAGCCGAGTCATCTTTCTTGTGTCCTTCATCAAGTTGTATGTTCTCCTTTCTGATAGCTTTGTCTCTTTTTGGATTTGTTCCCCACCCCTTGTGCTTTTGTTACCTCTTTATTTTTATGAGTCCTATGTCTCAGCCACAGTGAGGGTTTGCTTTTATTTGAGGCTCATGAATCTCATGTGCATGTGGTAATAAGACTTAATAGTGTCATGCCATTTATTAATGTCTGCAGCAGTTGTATCCCTCTTATTCACTGATGCGTGTGTACACATTATTCAAGCACAACTGCACTGTATCAAATGTTGCACAATTTACTAGCCCTAAAAGGTAATTGGATTAAAATGGCATGTCATATTAAAGTACAGTTTAAGAACTTAATTTGAGATTAACCAATCACTTAAATCTGATACAGATGTTAATAAGTGTTACATGTCACGATAAGTGGCTCTGTTGTTGTTTTTTGGTTGCTCTTGTCTTTCAGGTGTCAAGCCTCCATCCATTGGCCCATTCAAAGTTAATTGGCACGTAGGCACAGTAGGCCAATCACTCGCCAGGGATCATTACAAAACGCCACCTCCCAGGTGAGCTGGGCCTGCTTCAAACAATAAGCAATAAAAAGTATGTCATGGGTTTCATTTTCCTTTTTTCCCCCTTTTTTAACATCTCTTTTTGTTAGACTTTCAATCTTAAGGATCTCCCTGTAGAAATGAAAATCTATAAATGTAAGAAAAAAGTGCAAGTAATGCTGGAAAGTAATCTAAATAAGTAGTCTTGTTTAATAACTTGTTAACCTAAATGTTGTTCTTTATAGACACAAAACTATTACTTGTATTATTATTTTTTTATTACATCATAATTATCCATTTAATAGTGCTTCTGATTGGAAAGTAACATGCCCCAAATGTGATACACTGACACTATCAAATCTGACACTATATAAATCCATGATTTCTGCAGCTGTGCTTGCCGTTCTGCATCCACTAGATGGCAGCAAGTTTATTTCAACACTACTATGCCCGTATAACCCAGGGGAAAAACTGATCTCCCTCTGAACGGCCCCATATGGCTGATCCTGCTTAGCTAATGTCTCCCAGGAACGGTAGTGCATGTCACTTCATGACAAACCTTAAATGGAAAATAACATTGCAATGACCTCTGTCCTCACGAGTTTTGTCATTTTTATCAATAAGAAAAATAGAAACAATTTGACTTATTTGAAAAGAAAATTAACATTAACGTGTTTATGCCTGCACACATAAGAGTGATGCAAAGTGTGACATTAGGAGGGTATTGTTGTATGTAAAACTCTTACCCCACATGTATACACATAAACATGTACAGCAGGAGCATATGCACTCCCATCTGGCGATGGAGGCTTGATGGATCTGTTCATATGCAGTGTAATGTAGATGTATAAAAAATAGAAGAACACAGTAGTGACGTGTGTGTGGCAGTTGGGCAGTTTGAAGAGAGGCACACAGGGGGGCAAAATGGTTTAGGGCCTTGTTAATTATTAAGGAAGCAGCATTTGTTGTCGTGCCTTAGTCAGCGCTGTGTTGCTTAATCCCACCCTCCACACAAACAAATTTTCAGTATAGGTGCTTTAAATTCCATCAGCGATGTGGAGTAATTTGTCACAATTTTACTGTCTGGTTTAATGTGTGTGTGCTGGAATGCTGCAGCTTTACACAACCCGAAATGCCCAAGTGGGATATAAAACTGAACAGAGATAGTTTTGTTTAAGGTAAATAGCGAGTCAGTGAGAAACTTCAGTTTGCAATAGGTATGTAGTCAATTAAGTATGTCCTTTAGTTACTGTGTTTTAACTGATTCTGTTACAAAAGGGAATGTGAATCTGTGAGTAACTTTTAGAAGGCAAACGTACCTGTAAGAAAAAAGGGAGAGTGCCAAAAAGGAGAGTGAAGAAAATACTGGACATGCTATGCATCCTAATTTCTTTGTTAATCCTTTGCAGAGAAAATAAAATAGTAGTTGGCATGGGGAAGTATCATTTTTCAGTGCCTTAAGGTGTGTGAAAGGCCTGACAACCAGGAACAGTGTGTGTGTGAGAGAGACAGAGAGATCTGTGTATGCATGCTGGTGCAACATGTTCTTTGATCTTTTCTTAGCCCTGCTCACTTGGCCCCAGGCCGCTTTTGTATTGATGGAAAATTGAGGTTAGGCCTAACTGGACAGTTCTAGGTGAAGAGTAGCAGAGGTGGGAAGGTGACATACTCTGTGCTTTGGCTGATTTTTGTGACTTGGAAGAAGGTCAAAGGAAGGTCATGTTTTCCACTGGAAGACAAATCGAAGCAGTTTGCATTATTAAGAGTTATGGTCCCTGTCGGTGAGATCTGGAGGACGTGAGGTCTGTTCATCATCCTTGAAGTTTGATTGGATACACATGATGTATACAGTCATCCTCGCACAGATTGTTCAGTAGCTGATGTTGGATCAGACCATATATCACTTTTTGAAATGCATGCTTTGTATCTTGAACAGCTCAAGCTTATCCAGTGCCCACGGTGAGCTGTGTTACAGAAAAAAAAGGCTTTAGCGTAATTTCTCAAGACATCAAATTTTAGCTGGTGGGTGTATGTGTGTGTTGGTGTTAATTACATCTGTCTCTCATCCCTGTCAACTTTTCAGTCTATGCTGTAATCATGAAAACAGGGTCTTTCATTTTCCAGGTGGCGCTTAGTGCAATGATAACATAAGTGCCTGTTTAACTCAAGGCATGTACATCCCTGTGTCATCATCTCTCCCATAGAACTGTATAGTCAAGAAAACATCTGAGAACTTTGAATAAATCTATTGTAATGATCAAAGAGAGCATGCATTGCCTAACCTTGAAATAAAATCCACTGGTTTACATTCTTGATTTTCCTGCACTGCATATCTCCTTCAAAGGTTTATGAGATTGGTCCTCTTTTATAAGTCAACATAGTTAGCATGAAGGCTAAAATTAGAAGTCATCAGGTACTTCACTGTCTAGGAAAATGCATTTGTTACTTTGTAACTTATATAAATCCCACATCAAGAAATTTGCAATTTTTTGACATTTAAAACTGTTTACCTGTAAGTCTTCATTTGTTACTCTGGTAAATAAAGAAACTTAATTTAGCATAATTTCTTCCCTAAGTCAAAAAGAAAGGAAACATAAAGAAAAATAGAAAGGCAGTATAGAGCTTTTGGAGGTAACTGCAGGTGGAGTAGGCAGATAAAAAGATTCTGACAACATATCCATATCTACTTATGGTGTGAAACTAATGGAGACAAAAACAGATTCCTTCTCTCCCCAACTGACCTTGGTGGCAGCTGAGCTGAGACTCGAGGGTAGAAACCCAAATAACCCAGCCATGAAAATAAAAATCAATGCAGGAAGCAGATCTGTTGCCAGAAGGTAGTCCTCCAAGGTCAACAGCCCCGGCCGGCTGGCTATCACATTCAGCTTTCCACCCAGTTGCACAGATGTAGACAAACAGCAGACATGGAAAGAAAAATGCCCACAACAATATTCACTCCATGTCAGATCAGCATTTAGCTTGTTTCTAGAAAGAAGTTGTTTAAAGTTGAATCCATTTTCTGTTCACCTGCTGGGATGCGTAGTTCCTTTTTCTTGTAATGATACCACAGCTAAATAGTCCACTCATAATTCACTCATAGCTTAATTCTTTACCAGTCAGATCAAACTGGCTAGTGAGTCTGACTGAAGAAATAACCATTACCCAGAATAAACTTTTTATTTAGTGTCCTTATTAAATTTGGCAGTGTAGTATGTCATTTATTCTTCCCTTTTGCCTCATTTATAGGTCAGTATTAAAACATGTAATGGTTTCAGACCTAGGTTAGACCGTTTTCAAGGAAGATATGTTGACCATAAACTGTACATTAAAGTGGATAACACATCACCACCTGCTCCCTCTGCACAGAAGTGAAGCCTTAGGTTCTGGTTGAATAGTCTCCTCTGCTTAGGAAGCCTCCTAACTGAGTGAAATGATCCAGAAGTATCTAAGTGGCAGTCTTGACAAGAGGTTGTCGAACTTTCTAAATGCTAAAGAAGGGTTTCCGGTGCTTCCTTCCTTATCTCTTTTAACACGGGAAGAACCATCTTTTGTCAAAGGACAGGTGATAATGCTATCCCACAGTTCCCTCAGGTTGCAGCCTTTCAAAGTTTCATATTATGCAGTTGTCAACAACACCACCAGGGGACTTGGAACGTCTCAGCATTGTGAATATCTAATGAATTCACCCTTACCTAAACCTCATGACATTTTTCATCAGCATCAAGAAAAACAGTTTAGCTAAAGACTCAGAATGCATTTTTTTTTCACCTCAACTGCAATCTAAATATTATGCAAATTATAATAAGAAATTTACAATCAGAGTCTGCACAAAAGTAAAAAGTAAAACTGGTGGAGCCCCTGCTTACTGTTGCAATAACAATAAAATAAACTGACCTTTCTCAGCTGGATTTACAAAGTAAAGGTAGCCCCTTTACTCAGCTGTTGCGCAGTTTAATTAGTAAATCTGTCTGAGCTCAGTTACATCTGGTTACACCATTTCTTCGCATTGCTCACTGTACTGACATACACTGGAAACCAAATAGAGCTATTATTAATGATGCACTCCTAATCTTTTCCTGCCTGTTAGCCTGCTGATCAAAACGTGCTGGACTTGCAGAGTGGGGCTACATGTAGCTTTACAACTGACAGGAATCCAACAGGAGAGAGTGACAGATTTCTCTTAGGCTTAATTACAGTAATCCTGACTTAACGTTTTACTTTGTTGTTTCATTTAAAATTACTATCCATGGATCAGTTTTATGATGTTGGAACAGAAGGTTTTAATTCAGGCAAATTGGCTACAATCTAAACTCAAAGAAATGATGTTGTTAAACAATATTATGTTCTGCTTTAATCACCAGTTTTGCTTCACCCATTGTTTCTCGAGCAATTAACAGCCTCTCGGAGGAAACCTATGGAAGACTCTTAAAACATGATGAGTGAAAGCTTCTGTCACCAGTTATTTCAGTAATTATTGAAGGTCATGTTAAGGCCACAGGAGTAATTAGTTTGGGTTATGGTTAAACTAGAGAAGCAGATCACCTAAATTGAAGGTGGGAATAAGAGGATGGAGTCTGCGTGTAGAAAATAATAGGATTTATTGTGGCGAGAGTCCCAAGGAGATTCCCGCATAAGTATTTGGAGACTTTTATCAGAAAAGAACACCATTCCTACTTATTTACTTAGTAGGAGAAAAAAACACTTTCAAAATCCTGTTTGCTCTTGAGGCACAGGTGCTTGATATTTGTCATGCGTCTATGTGCCCAGTTTACAGAAGCCTCATAAACAGACTAGAATATCTTTCTAGGGAGTGGTTAAGGCAGAGATAGTAATAGTAACATTTCTTTAAAGTGGCTTAATAGACATGGAACTTGATAGAGTTTTGTTAGTGTCATTTAAATTGTCTCTCAAAAAAATCAACTCCAATTTAAAGGCCTGTCCCAATCTACTTGCTTGGTTTCTCTGAAGTACCCATTTAAAAGTTCATCCAATTTAGCGGTTCGGTTTGTTGGAAGCCTCACAGATAAGGTCAGGGAGCGAGTATTAAATACAGTGTTTAGGTTTGTGCAGCGCTTGAGCGTTCACAGCTGTCAGAGCATAAGTAAAGAGAAGAAGCTCTCTGTAGCGTGTATCTCTTTTAAAAATGCTCTTCTTCAGGAAAATACATTTTTCATTCATTTGTGATAAAAAAAATTGTTTGAATTAATGCAAAAATTATTTAACAACATTACTAACAAATGAATGCCGTATCTATGCTGCTGTTTAACCATACCCTGACAACACGAAATGGATTTCAAAAACCTAATTTCTGGAGGTGAGGCAGGCAACTCACTGAGGTCCAGTGCAGCTTTGTGGAGCACTTGAGCACTCAGCTCTTTTCAGTGAGCTCAGGCCCTTAATTACTTCATAAAGGTCAAGACGGGCAGCCATGAATATGCTTATCCACCACCATCTTTGGATGCTGCACAGGTGAGCATTCGAAGCTGACAATCAATCATAGGTCACACGGGACAGGCTCCTAAGTTCCTGCTCACCACATCAACCCCATAAACCACGATTTTACAGCAATGTCTGAGTGAGGAGAGACGTCACTCCTCCAGGCTGCAGTGAGTATAATTTCTGATGCGGTGTGGACCTCTTGATTTATATCAGCACATTAGCTTAGCGCTTGAAATAATTTTTGCAGTCAGGTGACAGCTAACAGAAGAATATGGTAATGGGCCAGTATTAGCAGCAGGTTTCCTTCCTCTGCCTTGTAATTTCAAAACAAATTCTACGTTTAAAAAACACATACACTGTTGTTCACATGGTATATTGATGTTTCACTGAGTACAGCTCCATTTTCAGTGTGAATGCTGAATACAAAGTAAAACCATTTATTACCCATGCCAAAGCATTGCTCAAGAGATGGCACTGTCGACTGTTCTGTCTGTTGCTTGATCCAACGCTTTGGCTCAGTATGACGCAGACTCAACAACAGCTTGATGGCTTGCTTCAGCAGTGGCAGTAGTACACACATTTATGGTTCCTAAATAGTAAATCTAAGGCTCTAGCCACATTGCAAATGCAATAATATCAGATTTTATTTTCAAATAGATTGTAAAATTAATGCACTCTGTCTTGACACTGGATTGGCGGAGGCTTTTGTACAGAAATTCTTCCACAGATGATGACTCTGACTTTGGTGACCCATTGGTATTTACTCCAGTGACATCATGAGGCTGACATTTGTGCTTTAAGGTGAAACACTACAGGAAAAACACATTTAAGTCATGTACAGGTCACTTTTGAGTTTTTGAGCTATTTTGCAACCGTAATTCAATTCAATTCAATTCAATTTTACTTGCTCACATAAAGACCGGATTTTCCTTAGTAAATATGAAGGTCATGCTTTTTATCATAAACAAATATTTAATTCTATGCAATGTAGTGGAAAATACCACAAAGCACATTAAATACACACTGAGAAATAGAGTTATTTTTCTGTTTCACACAAGAGAAAAGATGGTATATGTGAAGCTACACAGTATATGTGTGTAATATTTGTTAAAGATTCAGAAATTGTCAGAAATTGCTCAAAAATGACCCGTGGATACATTCCTACTCAAGTGTAAAGTCTGTTACTAGACAGAACCCAGCTGAGTTAAGAAGGGAGAGTAAAAGCTTCCCTTTATTCTTGTTGTGTTTACCTAGGAGGACTTGGAAAAGTCCCACATGTGACTTATTGTGATCTGGTCACCCTTTGTGCATGTCCGTTCTACTCAGCAGCCATACCTTACAGGGAATGAAAAAATCTTTTACATTTGTTATTGTTGCAATGGCGTTCTCTTGATGAAACCCAGTATCTGCAGTGCACGGTCTCCTCACGGACACACTTAAAGTTTTTGAAATATCTACAAAAAAATGTCCAGTTCACCAGCGGTTTGATGTTCTAAAGATTTATTTCAGTCCTTCATGTTGGAGTCCCAGATGTTGACACATGGCAGTATTGCATTTTAAAGGTGTTACGTGGACTCCGCTGCTTCTTCTGGCACATTTAAACATGTCAGGCTGTCACGAGGAATGGTGTAATCAGACAGGTTGGGATGTCCGGACACCACACAGCAGCTCAGGGCACTGCGGAAAATCCCCATGTCACATGCTTTAAACCACCGGTTGGTTGAAGCGTCGTAGTACTCAACGTTGAAAGTGGTGGTGAAGCCGTTGAAGCCCCCGACAGCAAAGAGGCGATTATTGATTACCTCAATGCCAAAGTTGCTGCGGCGGGTCAACATAGAGGACACAAGGTTCCACGTATTGGTTTGCGGGTTGTAAGCCTCAGCGGTGCGCAGACGTCTGTGTCCATCGAAGCCACCAACCTAAAAGTAAATGCATGGGTGAAATGATTGTGAAGTATTTATGTTTTCAGTTGTCTTCACAGCTCTTTTGCCTTTATTTCAAAAAGGAGCTTCGAGTTTCAGTCCTTTCTTCAGCAGGTCAGCACCAGGATAAGGTCACTGCATTCTGCTGATAATAATTTTTTCATTTTTGAATAGAGACAGTGTAAATAGAAAATAAATCTTCAAGAGTAGCTAGCTAAATAAAGAAGTATGTCTCCAAAGGTGAGACTACACAATCTTTGCTTTTTACCAAAGGGTATAGCAGCAAATCAACTAAATCAGTGGGTTTAAGGCAACTAGCAAGACAAATTTACAGCTAAAATACGTACTGTCCCAAGAGAATGAGTGCTAATCACTTGGCTTATTTTTCAAAAGGTGTTGGAGGATAATTTTGAAATTGTCTCTAACATATTTCCCCTAGTGGAATGATGAGGAAATGTGAAATCATCAGTGAAATCATTTTGGGAATGGAGCAAATTCAAATCATGAAATGAAAAAATACATGCAGCAGAAACATCACTAATCAGTTAAATTAATGAGTGAGAATGCCTTCTCTGAACCTGTGGTCAGGATAGGAATCTGATTATTGATGAATACAAAACAAAGTTAGCAAAACTGCCAAATCTGTCAGCCTTGCTGATCAAGGCACATTACAGATGTGACTTGTATGTTACATGAGTGTCAGCACTACTTTCTGGTCTTACTGCAAAGACATGATCCGCATATGCAATGACACCTATCCCACTGCGGCGGCTGTTCATGGGACTGATCATCGTCCACTGGTCGGTCTCTGGGTTGTAACATTCAGCTGTCTGCAGACACTCGTTCCCATTGAATCCACCACAAATGTAAATCTGAAGACAAAGAAAAAAAACAAAAAAAACCTGACATTAGTATATATTTCAACTTTTTAAGAGTTGATGTTTTTCCCTACTTGCATGCTATTACATTCTGTGAACTTAAAGGTTTTTTGAAAATCTTTTTCTTTTACATGATCAACATAACAATGAACACTATAAATTCTTCTGATACAGACTGACATTTAGACATTTAGTCCCTGCCTTTCAAAAATAAAAAAAGCTAATTCTTTTAATGACTTTTGTTTTCCTTATCATCACTATTACGGGCATACAGGTAGTTTTAAATGCCTTCATCACTCTAGCTTAGAAACCAGTTTGTGAGGTATCTTGCACCTCGCTTCACTGTAAAAAATGTGTATCCCCTGACTGGTTGGCAAGTGGTAGCTGGAGGTTGATGGTGTCACTAGTGTGAAATTGAAGAAAGGTGTTGCACCAAAAACCTCCTTGTGTTTGCTTTGGTCATTAGCAGACTGTTGAGCACACCAGAGGTTTGCATGGAATACTCTGACTTGTCTGCAAACACTCACAAACTATTTGTAGAAGTCAGTGTCTTTCTTACAACCACTCCCTAACCAGCCGAGGAATACATATTTTTCACTAGCAACTGGTTGTTACCAAAAGGTTGCTGACAGGTCTCTAGGCCTGTGTGCCTGAGACCCTACTCTATTTCTCTCCTGCTCTTTTACTTTACCCACCCGGCTGTGAAGTGTTGTGCAGCTGGCATCGCTCCTCTGTTCATGCATGGATGCAATAAGACTCCACTGGTTGGTTTCAGGTTGATAGCGCTCTGCACTGCTGAGTCGTACATGCCCGTCGTAGCCTCCCATGGCATAGATGAACCCGTTCAACACAGTCACGCTCACATAGCAGCGGCGGCAGTACATGGGTGCCACCTCATTCCAGGTGCGAGTGGTCAGGTCAAACCTACGGACGCTGTTGAAATGCTCCACCCTGTCGAAGCCACCAATGGAGTAGACGTACCCGTTGAGGAAGGCGGCTCCATGATAGGCACGAGGATGCTCCAGGTTGTTTGTTACGTTTACCCAGCATTCAGCCCGGTAATCATAGGCCTCGATGGCGTTAGTTGGATTACGGTCACTCCATCCCCCAATGGCCAGCAGGACGGAATGAGGCAGGCGGGGACGAGCAAGATGGGGACAGAGGCGAAACACATAGGGTCTGTTGGTCATATTTTGTGGTAATATAATGGCAGCCTTTATCATGGACAGACGGTCAGAACTGGTCCGCACCAACTGATTGAGCCGCACATTGTCCCTTAGGTAGTCTAAAGTCACCAGTCCCAGTCGGACCTACAGAGAGATGACAGAAGACAATAGGACTTAGACAATGGAAACATTGAATTTGAACTATATCAGTTTTAGTCAACTCCAGCTTCTTTAGGATAATGCTCGTAGTGTTATTTCATTTTCTTATTGCTAGCAAGAGGGAGACCAAAGTGAGACACCATTAGCCTTTTTGTCAACATAGACAAAAGTCCTTTGTACAGTTCTGATGAAGATAAATCTTAAATCTAATGTGTTAAGTTTAACTTTATATAAAAAACAAATGACATAAACTAAAATAAAGCTGAGGAACACAAACAGGGGAGAATGGTTGTACTTGTTACGGACAGTTTTTAGTCATAGGCCTAGCAACTACACTAAATAAATACAATTTATTCTATAATATGTGTGAAGCTTTCTGATACAGTTTTAATGATCTTGAAGAGAATTGCTTAAATGTGGTTTGGCTACAGCTGAAAAGACCAACATCTCGAGCGATTAAAGCATCCTTATACCCAGATGGATTGACTCAATCTATGACTTAAATGCTGAAGATTTAAGTCGAAACTAAATGTAGTAATGGAAGTTTATACACCTTAGACAACAGAGCGATGAGGTGTTGTTCCCGTTCTGCAGGCACATGGCTAATCCACTTTATAAGTGCTTCGTACGCAGTGCTCTCACACTGTACATTGAGGTCATCTCTTTCAAGAATATCACCAAGTTCCTCCACAGTTAGCTGCAGGAACTCCTCCTGAAGAACCACCTGCTCAAAGTTACTGATGATGTAGTGGAAGGCCTTGGCACGTAGTTCGGGTGATAAGTGTACTTTTGTGAACTGCCAAATGCCAACACAGTTCTCTGCGCAGAGTTGCTCCCCCACGAAGTCACTGCAGATTTTTACAATGTCCATTACATTGAGTTGATCAGCTGCCATGAGAAGTTCCACTGCGTTTTCCTCCGTTACAGAAACACTGCCAGTGTATGCAAAGTCAATGATGAGTGCCATCATCTCAGGAGACAAGCCAGGTATGTTGAAGACCTGTTTGTCTGGGTCGCTCCAAGAGGTGAAGAGAGCTCTGAGGGTAGAGATGGACACAGAGCAGAGAATTTTAAAAGGTGTGGAAGCAACAAGATAATAAACCATGTCAAGCACAAGTAGGATAAATATATAAAATCAATTGACTGGAATGGAAATGATCGCCTGATTGCATGTGTTACTATGTGATTATTGTGATAGTCTTTTCATGTCTAGTCCATATTGCTGTAGAGGATATAACTCCAAAACAGAGTTTGTACATGTTTAGTGAGCTTGAGTGTTGGATTTATTACACTGGCAGTATGTATATGAAGCTATTGCCAAACAAAATGCAGTGACAGAGCCTCCACCTTGTTTTACAGCTGATTCTAGACACTCAGTGTTGTACCTCTATGACAAATGTTTAAGTCAACTCCATAAGGCCTGTTTCCACTGATCTTCAGTCTAGTTACCGTGTAATTTGGCATATCTCAGCCAGTTTCCTTTCCTTATGGAAGTTCCAGTGCATTTTGCTCAATTACAGTCCCTGTTTCCCTTCCATAACCATTCCTAGCTTAAATGGCTTAACAAACAAATAAACAAATGAACAAAAACAAAACAAAACAAAAGCATTCCTCTGAAAATGGTCAAGTACAAGGACTGGACCGAAAAGGGTGAAAAATGTCCAATCAAAACCTTTGAAAGCCTCTGACAACTATTGTTCAAGTGTACCTTTAAAAAATCATCTACTTCAAAGCAAAACATAACGACACGAGAGGCAACTCAAAACTTTTGCACAGCATATAACTGCATAATAGCATTCAACCTTTTTAGTATTAGTAAATCTGGTGTGTTTTACTGTGTGGATAACACTTGATAAGATTTTAATGTAACTTAATAAAACACATAAATGAAACTTCAGCTCAACACAGTCTGAATTTAGTTCATGCAATCACCAAGTGCAAATGTTTGCGTTATGTTTTGGGTATATCTGTCAGTTGACTGTGACCGTCTTTTTATCACAAAAGCTCCATGATTCCTTTTTGTTGGCACTGTTTCACAGACTAAGACCATGAATTACATAAATCGGTAATCATTCCTCCCCATTATCAGGTAAGCAACTCACCTGAAGTACGGGGTGCAGTTACACAGGATTATCTTGTGGACCGGAAATTCAACATCCTCCACTTTGATGATTGCATCACAAAATTTTCCCCCAAAACGGAGTTCATTATACACCGAGCTCGACTTGTATGGAGGCTGTTCTTCCCTCATCTTGAGTTTTGTGACTGCTTTTCTTATTTTTTTGTCTGAAGTTTGTCTTACAATCCAATACAGTTTGTCTTAAAGTGTTCTGAGCACCAAATCAAACCTAACTGTGACATTATGGAATGGAAGCTTATGACATCAAAATGACTTGGCAACAGTCACCCCATAGAATTGTTTTCAAATCTAAATCTACGTTTTTTTAAAAATGAACCTTTCATTGCTTAACAGCTTTGTTTTGATTTGGTTTTAATGTATTGCAAATGAGCCTCACAGATAGCACACAGCATTTTGTATGTTTGCTTCACAGAGGTCAACTTATGGACTACAATATCACATTTAGTTTTTATGCATGCAAGCTCATTGCCACACTTTTTTGTGTACTTTTCATTATTGCCCCGGTATTTTCCCTACTACACAACCTAAAGTATTTGTTATTAAAAATATGAGTCTAAAAATACATGGCAGTGCCAAACACAGATATGATACATAGCATGATTCATGGCTAAGCTGTTTTCTCGGATTGTATTAGACTTTTATCCAGGAGGAAAAATGTGCTCCTGCACTTTACTGATGTACTAGAGTAGTAAAAAACAAACAAATAAACAAACAAAAAACAGGTTTGTGTTCTAGAAAAATTTTATAGACCAACACTATAATATATGTACTGTATATATCGTACAAGACTGCTATAATGACGGTGCTTGACAGTGTTACCTCAGACAGGTGCAAGCAGTCACCTGCCTGAGCACAGACTGCACACGCGTAGCAGATCTGCTGTTGAACAATTGCTCAAAGATATAAGACAAAATATATATATAAGACTAAAAGCAGGTTGGATGTGACAAGCCTGGTTTGATGTAGATGTAGAGGTGTGTATGAAAACATCATCCCAAAATTAGAAAATTATAATGGAAAGCGTTTGATTTAGAGGCTTTGTAAAATAAAGTGGAGCAGCAGGAACAATCCCAGGACAGCCTTCTGCTTGCAATAAGAAAAATGTAAGAAATGTTTACAGTAAATTCATAAATCAGTCAATTCAGCATCAGAATAAAGATTAGACCACCATGGAGGGAGGTTGTTCCTATGAACAGCTTTGCAAATCACTGTCTACACGTTGGTTTACTGCAATAAGGTGCTGTGTTGGTGTTGCTTCAACCTTCATGTTGTGCAGGTAGGGGGACTGCACAGCATTTTATGCTTTTTCCCCCTGTCCCAAATGTGGGATAGGGGGATATAAGACTCCCCTTATAAATGGCTAATAAATCGTTTATATCTCGGTTATTAATTAAGCTTCAAACACTTTATAAACCATTAATAAATGTTACGCATTAAAGAAAGAGAGAAGAAAGAGAAAAACCTGACCAGTTTATTGCCAAATAGAGATCTATTCACTTATATATTTCATCTAGAGTTGCTATATTAAACATTTCAGACTAAGTTACTACCTTGTAAGCACAATAGGCATTTGTAAAGATATATTTTAAACATATAATATTGTATTTTATCAGTGCATTATAAATATCTGCAACTATCAATGGGAGCCTTATTTTAAAATGTAAAACGTGTCACTATTTATTAACGACTAATGAACATGTACGTGAAGTACCCTCAGAGGATCTACTAGAACATGTGAATGCAGCACTATAGACGATACCGCCACCATTTCCGAGACTAACAAGCTGATCTACAACACGGCAGCAGTGATCAGTGAGATGCTTGGCTACAAGTTGAATAGCCGCAAGTAGCAGTACCCTCAAGGTAGCACGGAGAGAGGTTAGCCAACTATCTGAGCTGCAGAATGGTATGACTGTGAGGGACCAAGCAGCCAAAGCATAGAGAACACAGGCAAAAAATATCTTCAAAAAGGGTTTTCTTTATTTTAACCCTCAAAAAGTTCAAAAATGACAAAATTCAAAATCATAATTAGCAGGCCCATAAAAGAGGTCAACTAAATATAACTCTGCGAAAAGTAATTTCCAGAAACTTAAACCAACAAAGTGAGACACAACTTAACTCACAAACTGACCGAATTACAAAGACACATGAGGGTAGCTTTTATAATGATTTGGCCAAACCATTTACACACAATAGGGGGGAAACAAAAACACACACTAATATTAACTAAGCACAGAATAACCTAACTAAACCTAAAACACCCCTGCTCCTGGTAAGCCCATGGTTGGTCCTGCTGAGCAGGCATTTTTTGTTCCCAGAGTTGTCAGCCACGATATTTGCCCAGACAGAAAACAGCCACCACCCAAACCCAGGTAACTCAAAGAAAGAGAAACATAATTAATATAACAAAATATTTTAGAAAAACCACACAATGTTACTATGTGCGCGCCTCATAATACCAGTGTTAGGTTTACCCAAATGATTAATGAATTATATTAATGAAGAAAACTGCAAAGCAAACTAATAAAGTGAAAAAATGGACTGATTTACCCATGTGTGGCTGATGCCATCACAGTGACAAAGAAGATGCCTAAGAAGTACAGCAAGCCGTCCATACCTGAGGTCTTGGAAACTGCCAAGCAACAACTCAAAGCCTTGGCCAGTCGCTTGAAGAGGTACACCAGAGAGATCGAAGGCAGGAGAATAAACCAGCTGTTCTCCACAGAACAATCCAAGGTGTACTCTCAGTGTCAGGGGAACAATATGAGAACAGCACCACCAAGGCTGGAGACGGAGCAATACTGGAAGAGCATGTGGGAGAAAGACGCAACCCATAACAGCAATGCTCAGTGGATAGCGGATCTGAGAGCAGATCACAGCAACCTCCCTGAACACATAAAGACCGGATTTTCCTTAGTAAATATGAAGGTCATGCTTTTTTATCATAAACAAATATATAATTCTATGTAATATAGTGGAAAATACCACAAAGCACATTAAATACACACTGAGAAATAGAGTTATTTTTCTGTTTCACACAAGAGAAAAGATGGTGTTAAGCAACACAGTATATGTGTGTAATATTTGTTAAAGATTCAAAAATTGTCAGAAATTGCTCAAAAATGACCCGTGGATACATTCCTACTCAAGTGTAAAGTCTGTTACTAGACAGAACCCCAGCTGACTTAAGAAGGGAGAGTAAAAGCTTCCCTTTATTCTTGTTGTGTTTACCTAGGAGGACTTGGAAAAGTCCCACATGTGACTTATTGTGATCTGGTCACCCTTTGTGCATGTCCGTTCTACTCAGCAGCCATACCTTGCAGGGAATGAAAAATTCTTTTAAATTTGTTATTGTTGCAATGGCATTCTCTTGATGAAACCCAGTATCTGCAGTGCACGGTCTCCTCACGCACACACTTAAAGTTTTTGAAATATCTACAAAAAATGTCCAGTTCACCAGCGGTTTGATGTTCTAAAGATTTATTTCAGTCCTTCATGTTGGAGTCCCAGATGTTGACACATGGCAGTATTGCATTTTAAAGGTGTTACGTGGACTCCGCTGCTTCTTCTGGCACATTTAAACATGTCAGGCTGTCACGAGGAATGGTGTAATCAGACAGGTTGGGATGTCCGGACACCACACAGCAGCTCAGGGCACTGCGGAAAATCCCCATGTGAGGCGCATTAAACCACCGGTTGGTTGAAGCGTCGTAGTACTCAACGTTGAAAGTGGTGGTGAAGCCGTTGAAGCCCCCGACAGCAAAGAGGCGATCATTGATTACCGCAATGCCAAAGTTGCTGCGGCGGGTCAACATAGAGGACACGAGGTTCCACGTATTGGTTTGCGGGTTGTAAGCCTCAGCGGTGCGCAGACGTCTGTTTCCATCAAAGCCACCAACCTAAAAGTAAATGCATGGGTGAAATGATTGTGAAGTATTTATGTTTTCAGTTGTCTTCACAGCTCTTTTGCCTTTATTTCAAAAAGGAGCTTCGAGTTTCAGTCCTTTCTTCAGCAGGTCAGCACCAGGATAAGGTCACTGCATTCTGCTGATAATAATTTTTTCATTTTTGAATAGAGACAGTGTAAATAGAAAATAAATCTTCAAGAGTAGCTAGCTAAATAAAGAAGTATGTCTCCAAAGGTGAGACTACACAATCTTTGCTTTTTACCAAAGGGTATAGCAGCAAATCAACTAAATCAGTGGGTTTAAGGCAACTAGCAAGACAAATTTACAGCTAAAATACATACTGTCCCAAGAGAATGAGTGCTAATCACTTGGCTTATTTTTCAAAAGGTGTTGGAGGATAATTTTGAAATTGTCTCTAACATATTTCCCCTAGTGGAATGATGAGGAAATGTGAAATCATCAGTGAAATCATTTTGGGAATGGAGCAAATTCAAATCATGAAATGAAAAAATACATGCAGCAGAAACATCACTAATCAGTTAAATTAATGAGTGAGAATGCCTTCTCTGAACCTGTGGTCAGGATAGGAATCTGATTATTGATGAATACAAAACAAAGTTAGCAAAACTGCCAAATCTGTCAGCCTTGCTGATCAAGGCACATTACAGATGTGACTTGTATGTTACGTGAGTGTCAGCACTACTTTCTGGTCTTACTGCAAAGACATGATCCGCATATGCAATGACACCTATCCCACTGCGGCGGCTGTTCATGGGACTGATCATCGTCCACTGGTCGGTCTCTGGGTTGTAACATTCAGCTGTCTGCAGACACTCGTTCCCATTGAATCCACCACAAATGTAAATCTGAAGACAAAGAAAAAAAAAACAAAAAAACCTGACATTAGTATATATTTCAACTTTTTAAGAGTTGATGTTTTTCCCTACTTGCATGCTATTACATTCTGTGAACTTAAAAGCTTTTTGAAAATCTTTTTCTTTTACATGATCAACATAACAATGAACACTATAAATTCTTCTGATACAGACTGACATTTAGACATGTAGTCCCTGCCTTTCAAAAATAAAAAAAGCTAATTCTTTTAATGACTTTTGTTTTCCTTATCATCACTATTACGGGCATACAGGTAGTTTTAAATGTGTAGTTTTGTTCAATTTAGGCCTTCATCACTCTAGCTTAGAAACCAGTTTGTGAGGTATCTTGCACCTCGCTTCACTGTAAAAAATGTGTATCCCCTGACTGGTTGGCAAGTGGTAGCTGGAGGTTGATGGTGTCACTAGTGTGAAATTGAAGAAAGGTGTTGCACCACAAACCTCCTTGTGTTTGCTTTGGTCATTAGCAGACTGTTGAGCACACCAGAGGTTTGCATGGAATACTCTGACTTGTCTGCAAACACTCACAAACTATTTGTAGAAGTCAGTGTCTTTCTTACAACCACTCCCTAACCAGCCGAGGAATACATATTTTTTACTAGCAACTGGTTGTTACCAAAAGGTTGCTGACAGGTCTCTAGGCCTGTGTGCCTGAGACCCTACTCTATTTCTCTCCTGCTCTTTTACTTTACCCACCCGGCTGTGAAGTGTTGTGCAGCTGGCATCGCTCCTCTGTTCATGCATGGATGCAATAAGACTCCACTGGTTGGTTTCAGGTTGATAGCGCTCTGCACTGCTGAGTCGTACATGCCCGTCGTAGCCTCCCATGGCATAGATGAACCCGTTCAACACAGTCACGCTCACATAGCAGCGGCGGCAGTACATGGGTGCCACCTCATTCCAGGTGCGAGTGGTCAGGTCAAACCTACAGACGCTGTTGAAATGCTCCACCCTGTCGAAGCCACCAATGGAGTAGACGTACCCGTTGAGGAAGGCGGCTCCATGATAGGCACGAGGATGCTCCAGGTTGTTTGTTACGTTTACCCAGCATTCAGCCCGGTAATCATAGGCCTCGATGGCGTTAGTTGGATTACGGTCACTCCATCCCCCAATGGCCAGCAGGACGGAATGAGGCAGGCGGGGACGAGCAAGATGGGGACAGAGGCGAAACACATAGGGTCTGTTGGTCATATTTTGTGGTAATATAATGGCAGCCTTTATCATGGACAGACGGTCAGAACTGGTCCGCACCAACTGATTGAGCCGCACATTGTCCCTTAGGTAGTCTAAAGTCACCAGTCCCAGTCGGACCTACAGAGACATGACAGAAGACAATAGGACTTAGACAATGGAAACATTGAATTTGAACTATATCAGTTTTAGTCAACTCCAGCTTCTTTAGGATAATGCTCGTAGTGTTATTTCATTTTCTTATTGCTAGCAAGAGGGAGACCAAAGTGAGACACCATTAGCCTTTTTGTCAACATAGACAAAAGTCCTTTGTACAGTTCTGATGAAGATAAATCTTAAATCTAATGTGTTAAGTTTAACTTTATATAAAAAACAAATGACATAAACTAAAATAAAGCTGAGGAACACAAACAGGGGAGAATGGTTGTACTTGTTACGGACAGTTTTTAGTCATAGGCCTAGCAACTACACTAAATAAATACAATTTATTCTATAATATGTGTGAAGCTTTCTGATACAGTTTTAATGATCTTGAAGAGAATTGCTTAAATGTGGTTTGGCTACAGCTGAAAAGACCAACATCTCGAGCGATTAAAGCATCCTTATACCCAGATGGATTGACTCAATCTATGACTTAAATGCTGAAGATTTAAGTCGAAACTAAATGTAGTAATGGAAGTTTATACACCTTAGACAACAGAGCGATGAGGTGTTGTTCCCGTTCTGCAGGCACATGGCTAATCCACTTTATAAGTGCTTCGTACGCAGTGCTCTCACACTGTACACTGAGGTCATCTCTTTCAAGAATATCACCAAGTTCCTCCACAGTTAGCTGCAGGAACTCCTCCTGAAGAACCACCTGCTCAAAGTTACTGATGATGTAGTGGAAGGCCTTGGCACGTAGTTCGGGTGATAAGTGTACTTTTGTGAACTGCCAAATGCCAACACAGTTCTCTGCGCAGAGTTGCTCCCCCACGAAGTCACTGCAGATTTTTACAATGTCCATTACATTGAGTTGAGCAGCTGCCATGAGAAGTTCCACTGCGTTTTCCTCCGTTACAGAAACACTGCCAGTGTATGCAAAGTCAATGATGAGTGCCATCATCTCAGGAGACAAGCCAGGTATGTTGAAGACCTGTTTGTCTGGGTCGCTCCAAGAGGTGAAGAGAGCTCTGAGGGTAGAGATGGACACAGAGCAGAGAATTTTAAAAGGTGTGGAAGCAACAAGATAATAAACCATGTCAAGCACAAGTAGGATAAATATATAAAATCAATTGACTGGAATGGAAATGATCGCCTGATTGCATGTGTTACTATGTGATTATTGTGATAGTCTTTTCATGTCTAGTCCATATTGCTGTAGAGGATATAACTCCAAAACAGAGTTTGTACATGTTTAGTGAGCTTGAGTGTTGGATTTATTACACTGGCAGTATGTATATGAAGCTATTGCCAAACAAAATGCAGTGACAGAGCCTCCACCATGTTTTACAGCTGATTCGAGACACTCAGTGTTGTACCTCTATGACAAATGTTTAAGTCAACTCCATAAGGCCTGTTTCCACTGATCTTCAGTCTAGTTATCGTGTAATTTGGCATATCTCAGCCTGTTTCCTTTTTCATAGGTCAACATTAAATGGCTTAACAAACAAATAAACAAACAAACAAAAACAAAACAAAAGCATTCCTCTGAAAATGGTCAGGTACAATGACTGGACCGAAAAGGGTGAAAAATGTCCAATCAAAACCTTTGAAAGCCTCTGACAACTATTGTTCAAGTGTACCTTTAAAAAATCATCTACTTCAAAGCAAAACATAACGACACGAGAGGCAACTCAAAACTTTTGCACAGCATATAACTGCATAATAGCATTCAACCTTTTTAGTATTAGTAAATCTGGTGTGTTTTACTGTGTGGATAACACTTGATAAGATTTTAATGTAACTTAATAAAACACATAAATGAAACTTCAGCTCAACACAGTCTGAATTTAGTTCATGCAATCACCAAGTGCAAATGTTTGCGTTATGTTTTGGGTATATCTGTCAGTTGACTGTGACCGTCTTTTTATCACAAAAGCTCCATGATTCCTTTTTGTTGGCACTGTTTCACAGACTAAGACCATGAATTACATAAATCGGTAATCATTCCTCCCCATTATCAGGTAAGCAACTCACCTGAAGTACGGGGTGCAGTTACACAGGATTATCTTGTGGACCGGAAATTCAACATCCTCCACTTTGATGATTGCATCACAAAATTTTCCCTCAAAACGGAGTTCATTATACACCGAGCTCAACTTGTATGGAGGCTGTTCTTCCCTCATCTTGAGTTTTGTGACTGCTTTTCTTATTTTTTTGTCTGAAGTTTGTCTTACAATCCAATACAGTTTGTCTTAAAGTGTTCTGAGCACCAAATCAAACCTAACTGTGACATTATGGAATGGAAGCTTATGACATCAAAATGACTTGGCAACAGTCACCCCATAGAATTGTTTTCAAATCTAAATCTACGTTTTTTTAAAAATGAACCTTTCATTGCTTAACAGCTTTGTTTTGATTTGGTTTTAATGTATTGCAAATGAGCCTCACAGATAGCACACAGCATTTTGTATGTTTGCTTCACAGAGGTCAACTTATGGACTACAATATCACATTTAGTTTTTATGCATGCAAGCTCATTGCCACACTTTTTTGTGTACTTTTCATTATTGCCCCGGTATTTTCCCTACTACACAACCTAAAGTATTTGTTATTAAAAAATATGAGTCTAAAAATACATGGCAGTGCCAAACACAGATATGATTCATGGCTAAGCTGTTTTCTCGGATTGTATTAGACTTTTATCCAGGAGGAAAAATGTGCTCCTGCACTTTACTGATGTACTAGAGTAGTAAAAAACAAACAAATAAACAAACAAAAAACAGGTTTGTGTTCTAGAAAAATTTTATAGACCAACACTATAATATATGTACTGTATATATCGTACAAGACTGCTATAATGACGGTGCTTGACAGTGTTACCTCAGACAGGTGCAAGCAGTCACCTGCCTGAGCACAGACTGCACACGCGTAGCAGATCTGCTGTTGAACAATTGCTCAAAGATATAAGACAAAATATATATATAAGACTAAAAGCAGGTTGGATGTGACAAGCCTGGTTTGATGTAGATGTAGAGGTGTGTATGAAAACATCATCCTAAAATTAGAAAATTATAATGGAAAGAGTTTGATTTAGAGTCTTTGTAAAATAAAGTGGAGCAGCAGGAACAATCCCAGGACAGCCTTCTGCTTGCAATAAGAAAAATGTAAGAAATGTTTACAGTAAATTCATAAATCAGTCAATTCAGCATCAGAATAAAGATTAGACCACCATGGAGGGAGGTTGTTCCTATGAACAGCTTTGCAAATCACTGTCTACACGTTGGTTTACTGCAATAAGGTGCTGGAAAAGTAATTTCCAGAAACTTAAACAAACAAAGTGAGACACAACTTAACTCACAAACTGACCGAATTACAAAGACACATGAGGGTAGCTTTTATAATGATTTGGCCAAACCATTTACACACAATAGGGGGGAAACAAAAACACACACTAATATTAACTAAGCACAGAATAACCTAACTAAACCTAAAACACCCCTGCTCCTGGTAAGCCCATGGTTGGTCCTGCTGAGCAGGCATTTTGTTCCCAGAGTTGTCAGCCACGATATTTGCCCAGACAGAAAACAGCCACCACCCAAACCCAGGTAACTCAAAGAAAGAGAAACATAATTAATATAACAAAATATTTTAGAAAAACCACACAATGTTACTATGTGCGCGCCTCATAATACCAGTGTTATGATTAATGAATTATATTAATGAAGAAAACTGCAAAGCAAACTAATAAAGTGAAAAAATGGACTGATTTACCCATGTGTGGCTGATGCCATCACAGTGACAAAGCAGATGCCTAAGAAGTACAGCAAGCCGTCCATACCTGAGGTCTTGGAAACTGCCAAGCAACAACTCAAAGCCTTGGCCAGTCGCTTGAAGAGGTACACCAGAGAGATCGAAGGCAGGAGAATAAACCAGCTGTTCTCCACAGAACAATCCAAGGTGTACTCTCAGTGTCAGGGGAACAATATGAGAACAGTACCACCAAGGCTGGAGACGGAGCAATACTGGAAGAGCATGTGGGAGAAAGACGCAACCCATAACAGCAATGCTCAGTGGATAGCGGATCTGAGAGCAGATCACAGCAACCTCCCTGAACACATAAAGACCGGATTTTCCTTAGTAAATATGAAGGTCATGCTTTTTTATCATAAACAAATATATAATTCTATGTAATATAGTGGAAAATACCACAAAGCACATTAAATACACACTGAGAAATAGAGTTATTTTTCTGTTTCACACAAGAGAAAAGATGGTGTTAAGCAACACAGTATATGTGTGTAATATTTGTTAAAGATTCAAAAATTGTCAGAAATTGCTCAAAAATGACCCGTGGATACATTCCTACTCAAGTGTAAAGTCTGTTACTAGACAGAACCCCAGCTGACTTAAGAAGGGAGAGTAAAAGCTTCCCTTTATTCTTGTTGTGTTTACCTAGGAGGACTTGGAAAAGTCCCACATGTGACTTATTGTGATCTGGTCACCCTTTGTGCATGTCCGTTCTACTCAGCAGCCATACCTTGCAGGGAATGAAAAATTCTTTTAAATTTGTTATTGTTGCAATGGCGTTCTCTTGATGAAACCCAGTATCTGCAGTGCACGGTCTCCTCACGCACACACTTAAAGTTTTTGAAATATCTACAAAAAATGTCCAGTTCACCAGCGGTTTGATGTTCTAAAGATTTATTTCAGTCCTTCATGTTGGAGTCCCAGATGTTGACACATGGCAGTATTGCATTTTAAAGGTGTTACGTGGACTCCGCTGCTTCTTCTGGCACATTTAAACATGTCAGGCTGTCACGAGGAATGGTGTAATCAGACAGGTTGGGATGTCCGGACACCACACAGCAGCTCAGGGCACTGCGGAAAATCCCCATGTCACATGCTTTAAACCACCGGTTGGTTGAAGCGTCGTAGTACTCAACGTTGAAAGTGGTGGTGAAGCCGTTGAAGCCCCCGACAGCAAAGAGGCGATTATTGATTACCTCAATGCCAAAGTTGCTGCGGCGGGTCAACATAGAGGACACGAGGTTCCACGTATTGGTTTGTGGGTTGTAAGCCTCAGCGGTGCGCAGACGTCTGTTTCCATCAAAGCCACCAACCTAAAAGTAAATGCATGGGTGAAATGATTGTGAAGTATTTATGTTTTCAGTTGTCTTCACAGCTCTTTTGCCTTTATTTCAAAAAGGAGCTTCGAGTTTCAGTCCTTTCTTCAGCAGGTCAGCACCAGGATAAGGTCACTGCATTCTGCTGATAATAATTTTTTCATTTTTGAATAGAGACAGTGTAAATAGAAAATAAATCTTCAAGAGTAGCTAGCTAAATAAAGAAGTATGTCTCCGAAGGTGAGACTACACAATCTTTGCTTTTTACCAAAGGGTATAGCAGCAAATCAACTAAATCAGTGGGTTTAAGGCAACTAGCAAGACAAATTTACAGCTAAAATACGTACTGTCCCAAGAGAATGAGTGCTAATCACTTGGCTTATTTTTCAAAAGGTGTTGGAGGATAATTTTGAAATTGTCTCTAACATATTTCCCCTAGTGGAATGATGAGGAAATGTGAAATCATCAGTGAAATCATTTTGGGAATGGAGCAAATTCAAATCATGAAATGAAAAAATACATGCAGCAGAAACATCACTAATCAGTTAAATTAATGAGTGAGAATGCCTTCTCTGAACCTGTGGTCAGGATAGGAATCTGATTATTGATGAATACAAAACAAAGTTAGCAAAACTGCCAAATCTGTCAGCCTTGCTGATCAAGGCACATTACAGATGTGACTTGTATGTTACGTGAGTGTCAGCACTACTTTCTGGTCTTACTGCAAAGACATGATCCGCATATGCAATGACACCTATCCCACTGCGGCGGCTGTTCATGGGACTGATCATCGTCCACTGGTCGGTCTCTGGGTTGTAACATTCAGCTGTCTGCAGACACTCGTTCCCATTGAATCCACCACAAATGTAAATCTGAAGACAAAGAAAAAAAACAAAAAAACCTGACATTAGTATATATTTCAACTTTTTAAGAGTTGATGTTTTCCCTACTTGCATGCTATTACATTCTGTGAACTTAAAAGTTTTTTGAAAATCTTTTTCTTTTACATGATCAACATAACAATGAACACTATAAATTCTTCTGATACAGACTGACATTTAGACATTTAGTCCCTGCCTTTCAAAAATAAAAAAAGCTAATTCTTTTAATGACTTTTGTTTTCCTTATCATCACTATTACGGGCATACAGGTAGTTTTAAATGTGTAGTTTTGTTCAATTTAGGCCTTCATCACTCTAGCTTAGAAACCAGTTTGTGAGGTATCTTGCACCTCGCTTCACTGTAAAAAATGTGTATCCCCTGACTGGTTGGCAAGTGGTAGCTGGAGGTTGATGGTGTCACTAGTGTGAAATTGAAGAAAGGTGTTGCACCACAAACCTCCTTGTGTTTGCTTTGGTCATTAGCAGACTGTTGAGCACACCAGAGGTTTGCATGGAATACTCTGACTTGTCTGCAAACACTCACAAACTATTTGTAGAAGTCAGTGTCTTTCTTACAACCACTCCCTAACCAGCCGAGGAATACATATTTTTCACTAGCAACTGGTTGTTACCAAAAGGTTGCTGACAGGTCTGTAGGCCTGTGTGCCTGAGACCCTACTCTATTTCTCTCCTGCTCTTTTACTTTACCCACCCGGCTGTGAAGTGTTGTGCAGCTGGCATCGCTCCTCTGTTCATGCATGGATGCAATAAGACTCCACTGGTTGGTTTCAGGTTGATAGCGCTCTGCACTGCTGAGTCGTACATGCCCGTCGTAGCCTCCCATGGCATAGATGAACCCGTTCAACACAGTCACGCTCACATAGCAGCGGCGGCAGTACATGGGTGCCACCTCATTCCAGGTGCGAGTGGTCAGGTCAAACCTACGGACGCTGTTGAAATGCTCCACCCTGTCGAAGCCACCAATGGAGTAGACGTACCCGTTGAGGAAGGCGGCTCCATGATAGGCACGAGGATGCTCCAGGTTGTTTGTTACGTTTACCCAGCATTCAGCCCGGTAATCATAGGCCTCGATGGCGTTAGTTGGATTACGGTCACTCCATCCCCCAATGGCCAGCAGGACGGAATGAGGCAGGCGGGGACGAGCAAGATGGGGACAGAGGCGAAACACATAGGGTCTGTTGGTCATATTTTGTGGTAATATAATGGCAGCCTTTATCATGGACAGACGGTCAGAACTGGTCCGCACCAACTGATTGAGCCGCACATTGTCCCTTAGGTAGTCTAAAGTCACCAGTCCCAGTCGGACCTACAGAGACATGACAGAAGACAATAGGACTTAGACAATGGAAACATTGAATTTGAACTATATCAGTTTTAGTCAACTCCAGCTTCTTTAGGATAATGCTCGTAGTGTTATTTCATTTTCTTATTGCTAGCAAGAGGGAGACCAAAGTGAGACACCATTAGCCTTTTTGTCAACATAGACAAAAGAAGAGAATTGCTTAAATGTGGTTTGGCTACAGCTGAAAAGACCAACATCTCGAGCGATTAAAGCATCCTTATACCCAGATGGATTGACTCAATCTATGACTTAAATGCTGAAGATTTAAGTCGAAACTAAATGTAGTAATGGAAGTTTATACACCTTAGACAACAGAGCGATGAGGTGTTGTTCCCGTTCTGCAGGCACATGGCTAATCCACTTTATAAGTGCTTCGTACGCAGTGCTCTCACACTGTACATTGAGGTCATCTCTTTCAAGAATATCACCAAGTTCCTCCACAGTTAGCTGCAGGAACTCCTCCTGAAGAACCACCTGCTCAAAGTTACTGACGATGTAGTGGAAGGCCTTGGCACGTAGTTCGGGTGATAAGTGTACTTTTGTGAACTGCCAAATGCCAACACAGTTCTCTGCGCAGAGTTGCTCCCCCACGAAGTCACTGCAGATTTTTACAATGTCCATTACATTGAGTTGATCAGCTGCCATGAGAAGTTCCACTGCGTTTTCCTCCGTTACAGAAACACTGCCAGTGTATGCAAAGTCAATGATGAGTGCCATCATCTCAGGAGACAAGCCAGGTATGTTGAAGACCTGTTTGTCTGGGTCGCTCCAAGAGGTGAAGAGAGCTCTGAGGGTAGAGATGGACACAGAGCAGAGAATTTTAAAAGGTGTGGAAGCAACAAGATAATAAACCATGTCAAGCACAAGTAGGATAAATATATAAAATCAATTGACTGGAATGGAAATGATCGCCTGATTGCATGTGTTACTATGTGATTATTGTGATAGTCTTTTCATGTCTAGTCCATATTGCTGTAGAGGATATAACTCCAAAACAGAGTTTGTACATGTTTAGTGAGCTTGAGTGTTGGATTTATTACACTGGCAGTATGTATATGAAGCTATTGCCAAACAAAATGCAGTGACAGAGCCTCCACCTTGTTTTACAGCTGATTCGAGACACTCAGTGTTGTACCTCTATGACAAATGTTTAAGTCAACTCCATAAGGCCTGTTTCCACTGATCTTCAGTCTAGTTACCGTGTAATTTGGCATATCTCAGCCAGTTTCCTTTCCTTATGGAAGTTCCAGTGCATTTTGCTCAATTACAGTCCCTGTTTCCCTTCCATAACCATTCCTAGCTTAAATGGCTTAACAAACAAATAAACAAATGAACAAAAACAAAACAAAACAAAAGCATTCCTCTGAAAATGGTCAGGTACAAGGACTGGACCGAAAAGGGTGAAAAATGTCCAATCAAAACCTTTGAAAGCCTCTGAGAACTGTTGTTCAAGTGTACCTTTAAAAAATCATCTAATTCAAAGCAAAACATAACGACATGAGAGGCAACTCAAAACTTTTGCACAGCATATAACTGCATAATAGCATTCAACCTTTTTAGTATTAGTAAATCTGGTGTGTTTTACTGTGTGGATAACACTTGATAAGATATTAATGTAACTTAATAAAACACATAAATGAAACTTCAGCTCAACACAGTCTGAATTTAGTTCATGCAATCACCAAGTGCAAATGTTTGCGTTATGTTTTGGGTATATCTGTCAGTTGACTGTGACCGTCTTTTTATCACAAAAGCTCCATGATTCCTTTTTGTTGGCACTGTTTCACAGACTAAGACCATGAATTACATAAATCGGTAATCATTCCTCCCCATTATCAGGTAAGCAACTCACCTGAAGGACGGGGTGCAGTTACACAGGATTATCTTGTGGACCGGAAATTCAACATCCTCCACTTTGATGATTGCATCACAAAATTTTCCCTCAAAACGGAGTTCATTATACACCGAGCTCGACTTGTATGGAGGCTGTTCTTCCCTCATCTTGAGTTTTGTGACTGCTTTTCTTATTTTTTTGTCTGAAGTTTGTCTTACAATCCAATACAGTTTGTCTTAAAGTGTTCTGAGCACCAAATCAAACCTAACTGTGACATTATGGAATGGAAGCTTATGACATCAAAATGACTTGGCAACAGTCACCCCATAGAATTGTTTTCAAATCTAAATCTACGTTTTTTTAAAAATGAACCTTTCATTGCTTAACAGCTTTGTTTTGATTTGGTTTTAATGTATTGCAAATGAGCCTCACAGATAGCACACAGCATTTTGTATGTTTGCTTCACAGAGGTCAACTTATGGACTACAATATCACATTTAGCTTTTATGCATGCAAGCTCATTGCCACACTTTTTTCGTATACATTTCATTATTGCCCCGGTATTTTCCCTACTACACAACCTAAAATATTTGTTATTAAAAATATGAGTCTAAAAATACATGGCAGTGCCAAACACAGATATGATACATAGCATGATTCATGGCTAAGCTGTTTTCTCGGATTGTATTAGACTTTTATCCAGGAGGAAAAATGTGCTCCTGCACTTTACTGATGTACTAGAGTAGTAAAAAACAAACAAATAAACAAACAAAAAACAGGTTTGTGTTCTAGAAAAATTTTATAGACCAACACTATAATATATGTACTGTATATATCGTACAAGACTGCTATAATGACGGTGCTTGACAGTGTTACCTCAGACAGGTGCAAGCAGTCACCTGCCTGAGCACAGACTGCACACGCGTAGCAGATCTGCTGTTGAACAATTGCTCAAAGATATAAGACAAAATATATATATAAGACTAAAAGCAGGTTGGATGTGACAAGCCTGGTTTGATGTAGATGTAGAGGTGTGTATGAAAACATCATCCCAAAATTAGAAAATTATAATGGAAAGAGTTTGATTTAGAGTCTTTGTAAAATAAAGTGGAGCAGCAGGAACAATCCCAGGACAGCCTTCTGCTTGCAATAAGAAAAATGTAAGAAATGTTTACAGTAAATTCATAAATCAGTCAATTCAGCATCAGAATAAAGATTAGACCACCATGGAGGGAGGTTGTTCCTATGAACAGCTTTGCAAATCACTGTCTACACGTTGGTTTACTGCAATAAGGTGCTGTGTTGGTGTTGCTTCAACCTTCATGTTGTGCAGGTAGGGGGACTGCACAGCATTTTATGCTTTTTCCCCCTGTCCCAAATGTGGGATAGGGGAATATAAGACTCCCCTTATAGATGGCTAATAAATCGTTTATAGCTATGTTATTAATTAAGCTTCAAACACTTTATAAACCATTAATAAATGTTACGCATTAAAGAAAGAGAGAAGAAAGAGAAAAACCTGACCAGTTTATTGCCAAATAGAGATCTATTCACTTATATATTTCATCTAGAGTTGCTATATTAAACATTTCAGACTAAGTTACTACCTTGTAAGCACAATAGGCATTTGTAAAGATATATTTTAAACATATAATATTGTATTTTATCAGTGCATTATAAATATCTGCAACTATCAATGGGAGCCTTATTTTAAAATGTAAAACGTGTCACTATTTATTAACGACTAATGAACATGTACGTGAAGTACCCTCAGAGGATCTACTAGAACATGTGAATGCAGCACTATAGACGATACCACCACCATTTCCGAGACTAACAAGCTGATCTACAACACGGCAGCAGTGATCAGTGAGATGCTTGGCTACAAGTTGAATAGTCGCAAGGAGCAGTACCCTCAAGGTAGCACGGAGAGAGGTTAGCCAACTATCTGAGCTGCAGAATGGTATGACTGTGAGGGACCAAGCAGCCAAAGCATAGAGAACACAGGCAAAAAATATCTTCAAAAAGGGTTTTCTTTATTTTAACCCTCAAAAAGTTCAAAAATGACAAAATTCAAAATCATAATTAGCAGGCCCATAAAAGAGGTCAACTAAATATAACTCTGCGAAAAGTAATTTCCAGAAACTTAAACAAACAAAGTGAGACACAACTTAACTCACAAACTGACCGAATTACAAAGACACATGAGGGTAGCTTTTATAATGATTTGGCCAAACCATTTACACACAATAGGGGGGAAACAAAAACACACACTAATATTAACTAAGCACAGAATAACCTAACTAAACCTAAAACACCCCTGCTCCTGGTAAGCCCATGGTTGGTCCTGCTGAGCAGGCATTTTGTTCCCAGAGTTGTCAGCCACGATATTTGCCCAGACAGAAAACAGCCACCACCCAAACCCAGGTAACTCAAAGAAAGAGAAACATAATTAATATAACAAAATATTTTAGAAAAACCACACAATGTTACTATGTGCGCGCCTCATAATACCAGTGTTAGGTTTACCCAAATGATTAATGAATTATATTAATGAAGAAAACTGCAAAGCAAACTAATAAAGTGAAAAAATGGACTGATTTACCCATGTGTGGCTGATGCCATCACAGTGACAAAGAAGATGCCTAAGAAGTACAGCAAGCCGTCCATACCTGAGGTCTTGGAAACTGCCAAGCAACAACTCAAAGCCTTGGCCAGTCGCTTGAAGAGGTACACCAGAGAGATCGAAGGCAGGAGAATAAACCAGCTGTTCTCCACAGAACAATCCAAGGTGTACTCTCAGTGTCAGGGGAACAATATGAGAACAGCACCACCAAGGCTGGAGACGGAGCAATACTGGAAGAGCATGTGGGAGAAAGACGCAACCCATAACAGCAATGCTCAGTGGATAGCGGATCTGAGAGCAGATCACAGCAACCTCCCTGAACACATAAAGACCGGATTTTCCTTAGTAAATATGAAGGTCATGCTTTTTTATCATAAACAAATATATAATTCTATGTAATATAGTGGAAAATACCACAAAGCACATTAAATACACACTGAGAAATAGAGTTATTTTTCTGTTTCACACAAGAGAAAAGATGGTGTTAAGCAACACAGTATATGTGTGTAATATTTGTTAAAGATTCAAAAATTGTCAGAAATTGCTCAAAAATGACCCGTGGATACATTCCTACTCAAGTGTAAAGTCTGTTACTAGACAGAACCCCAGTTGACTTAAGAAGGGAGAGTAAAAGCTTCCCTTTATTCTTGTTGTGTTTACCTAGGAGGACTTGGAAAAGTCCCACATGTGACTTATTGTGATCTGGTCACCCTTTGTGCATGTCCGTTCTACTCAGCAGCCATACCTTGCAGGGAATGAAAAATTCTTTTAAATTTGTTATTGTTGCAATGGCATTCTCTTGATGAAACCCAGTATCTGCAGTGCACGGTCTCCTCACGCACACACTTAAAGTTTTTGAAATATCTACAAAAAATGTCCAGTTCACCAGCGGTTTGATGTTCTAAAGATTTATTCCAGTCCTTCATGTTGGAGTCCCAGATGTTGACACATGGCAGTATTGCATTTTAAAGGTGTTACGTGGACTCCGCTGCTTCTTCTGGCACATTTAAACATGTCAGGCTGTCACGAGGAATGGTGTAATCAGACAGGTTGGGATGTCCGGACACCACACAGCAGCTCAGGGCACTGCGGAAAATCCCCATGTCACATGCTTTAAACCACCGGTTGGTTGAAGCGTCGTAGTACTCAACGTTGAAAGTGGTGGTGAAGCCGTTGAAGCCCCCGACAGCAAAGAGGCAATCATTGATTACCGCAATGCCAAAGTTGCTGCGGCGGGTCAACATAGAGGACACGAGGTTCCACGTATTGGTTTGCGGGTTGTAAGCCTCAGCGGTGTGCAGACGTCTGTTTCCATCAAAGCCACCAACCTAAAAGTAAATGCATGGGTGAAATGATTGTGAAGTATTTATGTTTTCAGTTGTCTTCACAGCTCTTTTGCCTTTATTTCAAAAAGGAGCTTCGAGTTTCAGTCCTTTCTTCAGCAGGTCAGCATCAGGATAAGGTCACTGCATTCTGCTGATAATAATTTTTTCATTTTTGAATAGAGACAGTGTAAATAGAAAATAAATCTTCAAGAGTAGCTAGCTAAATAAAGAAGTATGTCTCCGAAGGTGAGACTACACAATCTTTGCTTTTTACCAAAGGGTATAGCAGCAAATCAACTAAATCAGTGGGTTTAAGGCAACTAGCAAGACAAATTTACAGCTAAAATACATACTGTCCCAAGAGAATGAGTGCTAATCACTTGGCTTATTTTTCAAAAGGTGTTGGAGGATGATTTTGAAATTGTCTCTAACATATTTCCCCTAGTGGAATGATGAGGAAATGTGAAATCATCAGTGAAATCATTTTGGGAATGGAGCAAATTCAAATCATGAAATGAAAAAATACATGCAGCAGAAACATCACTAATCAGTTAAATTAATGAGTGAGAATGCCTTCTCTGAACCTGTGGTCAGGATAGGAATCTGATTATTGATGAATACAAAACAAAGTTAGCAAAACTGCCAAATCTGTCAGCCTTGCTGATCAAGGCACATTACAGATGTGACTTGTATGTTACGTGAGTGTCAGCACTACTTTCTGGTCTTACTGCAAAGACATGATCCGCATATGCAATGACACCTATCCCACTGCGGCGGCTGTTCATGGGACTGATCATCGTCCACTGGTCGGTCTCTGGGTTGTAACATTCAGCTGTCTGCAGACACTCGTTCCCATTGAATCCACCACAAATGTAAATCTGAAGACAAAGAAAAAAAACAAAAAAAACCTGACATTAGTATATATTTCAACTTTTTAAGAGTTGATGTTTTTCCCTACTTGCATGCTATTACATTCTGTGAACTTAAAAGTTTTTTGAAAATCTTTTTCTTTTACATGATCAACATAACAATGAACACTATAAATTCTTCTGATACAGACTGACATTTAGACATTTAGTCCCTGCCTTTCAAAAATAAAAAAAGCTAATTCTTTTAATGACTTTTGTTTTCCTTATCATCACTATTACGGGCATACAGGTAGTTTTAAATGTGTAGTTTTGTTCAATTTAGGCCTTCATCACTCTAGTTTAGAAACCAGTTTGTGAGGTATCTTGCACCTCGCTTCACTGTAAAAAATGTGTATCCCCTGACTGGTTGGCAAGTGGTAGCTGGAGGTTGATGGTGTCACTAGTGTGAAATTGAAGAAAGGTGTTGCACCACAAACCTCCTTGTGTTTGCTTTGGTCATTAGCAGACTGTTGAGCACACCAGAGGTTTGCATGGAATACTCTGACTTGTCTGCAAACACTCACAAACTATTTGTAGAAGTCAGTGTCTTTCTTACAACCACTCCCTAACCAGCCGAGGAATACATATTTTTCACTAGCAACTGGTTGTTACCAAAAGGTTGCTGACAGGTCTCTAGGCCTGTGTGCCTGAGACCCTACTCTATTTCTCTCCTGCTCTTTTACTTTACCCACCCGGCTGTGAAGTGTTGTGCAGCTGGCATCGCTCCTCTGTTCATGCATGGATGCAATAAGACTCCACTGGTTGGTTTCAGGTTGATAGCGCTCTGCACTGCTGAGTCGTACATGCCCGTCGTAGCCTCCCATGGCATAGATGAACCCGTTCAACACAGTCACGCTCACATAGCAGCGGCGGCAGTACATGGGTGCCACCTCATTCCAGGTGCGAGTGGTCAGGTCAAACCTACGGACGCTGTTGAAATGCTCCACCCTGTCGAAGCCACCAATGGAGTAGACGTACCCGTTGAGGAAGGCGGCTCCATGATAGGCACGAGGATGCTCCAGGTTGTTTGTTACGTTTACCCAGCATTCAGCCCGGTAATCATAGGCCTCGATGGCGTTAGTTGGATTACGGTCACTCCATCCCCCAATGGCCAGCAGGACGGAATGAGGCAGGCGGGGACGAGCAAGATGGGGACAGAGGCGAAACACATAGGGTCTGTTGGTCATATTTTGTGGTAATATAATGGCAGCCTTTATCATGGACAGACGGTCAGAACTGGTCCGCACCAACTGATTGAGCCGCACATTGTCCCTTAGGTAGTCTAAAGTCACCAGTCCCAGTCGGACCTACAGAGAGATGACAGAAGACAATAGGACTTAGACAATGGAAACATTGAATTTGAACTATATCAGTTTTAGTCAACTCCAGCTTCTTTAGGATAATGCTCGTAGTGTTATTTCATTTTCTTATTGCTAGCAAGAGGGAGACCAAAGTGAGACACCATTAGCCTTTTTGTCAACATAGACAAAAGAAGAGAATTGCTTAAATGTGGTTTGGCTACAGCTGAAAAGACCAACATCTCGAGCGATTAAAGCATCCTTATACCCAGATGGATTGACTCAATCTATGACTTAAATGCTGAAGATTTAAGTCGAAACTAAATGTAGTAATGGAAGTTTATACACCTTAGACAACAGAGCGATGAGGTGTTGTTCCCGTTCTGCAGGCACATGGCTAATCCACTTTATAAGTGCTTCGTACGCAGTGCTCTCACACTGTACATTGAGGTCATCTCTTTCAAGAATATCACCAAGTTCCTCCACAGTTAGCTGCAGGAACTCCTCCTGAAGAACCACCTGCTCAAAGTTACTGACGATGTAGTGGAAGGCCTTGGCACGTAGTTCGGGTGATAAGTGTACTTTTGTGAACTGCCAAATGCCAACACAGTTCTCTGCGCAGAGTTGCTCCCCCACGAAGTCACTGCAGATTTTTACAATGTCCATTACATTGAGTTGATCAGCTGCCATGAGAAGTTCCACTGCGTTTTCCTCCGTTACAGAAACACTGCCAGTGTATGCAAAGTCAATGATGAGTGCCATCATCTCAGGAGACAAGCCAGGTATGTTGAAGACCTGTTTGTCTGGGTCGCTCCAAGAGGTGAAGAGAGCTCTGAGGGTAGAGATGGACACAGAGCAGAGAATTTTAAAAGGTGTGGAAGCAACAAGATAATAAACCATGTCAAGCACAAGTAGGATAAATATATAAAATCAATTGACTGGAATGGAAATGATCGCCTGATTGCATGTGTTACTATGTGATTATTGTGATAGTCTTTTCATGTCTAGTCCATATTGCTGTAGAGGATATAACTCCAAAACAGAGTTTGTACATGTTTAGTGAGCTTGAGTGTTGGATTTATTACACTGGCAGTATGTATATGAAGCTATTGCCAAACAAAATGCAGTGACAGAGCCTCCACCTTGTTTTACAGCTGATTCGAGACACTCAGTGTTGTACCTCTATGACAAATGTTTAAGTCAACTCCATAAGGCCTGTTTCCACTGATCTTCAGTCTAGTTATCGTGTAATTTGGCATATCTCAGCCTGTTTCCTTTTTCATAGGTCAACATTAAATGGCTTAACAAACAAATAAACAAACAAACAAAAACAAAACAAAAGCATTCCTCTGAAAATGGTCAGGTACAATGACTGGACCGAAAAGGGTGAAAAATGTCCAATCAAAACCTTTGAAAGCCTCTGACAACTATTGTTCAAGTGTACCTTTAAAAAATCATCTACTTCAAAGCAAAACATAACGACATGAGAGGCAAGTCAAAACTTTTGCACAGCATATAACTGCATAATAGCATTCAACCTTTTTAGTATTAGTAAATCTGGTGTGTTTTACTGTGTGGATAACACTTGATAAGATTTTAATGTAACTTAATAAAACACATAAATGAAACTTCAGCTCAACACAGTCTGAATTTAGTTCATGCAATCACCAAGTGCAAATGTTTGCGTTATGTTTTGGGTATATCTGTCAGTTGACTGTGACCGTCTTTTTATCACAAAAGCTCCATGATTCCTTTTTGTTGGCACTGTTTCACAGACTAAGACCATGAATTACATAAATCGGTAATCATTCCTCCCCATTATCAGGTAAGCAACTCACCTGAAGTACGGGGTGCAGTTACACAGGATTATCTTGTGGACCGGAAATTCAACATCCTCCACTTTGATGATTGCATCACAAAATTTTCCCTCAAAACGGAGTTCATTATACACCGAGCTCGACTTGTATGGAGGCTGTTCTTCCCTCATCTTGAGTTTTGTGACTGCTTTTCTTATTTTTTTGTCTGAAGTTTGTCTTACAATCCAATACAGTTTGTCTTAAAGTGTTCTGAGCACCAAATCAAACCTAACTGTGACATTATGGAATGGAAGCTTATGACATCAAAATGACTTGGCAACAGTCACCCCATAGAATTGTTTTCAAATCTAAATCTACGTTTTTTTAAAAATGAACCTTTCATTGCTTAACAGCTTTGTTTTGATTTGGTTTTAATGTATTGCAAATGAGCCTCACAGATAGCACACAGCATTTTGTATGTTTGCTTCACAGAGGTCAACTTATGGACTACAATATCACATTTAGTTTTTATGCATGCAAGCTCATTGCCACACTTTTTTGTGTACTTTTCATTATTGCCCCGGTATTTTCCCTACTACACAACCTAAAGTATTTGTTATTAAAAATATGAGTCTAAAAATACATGGCAGTGCCAAACACAGATATGATACATAGCATGATTCATGGCTAAGCTGTTTTCTCGGATTGTATTAGACTTTTATCCAGGAGGAAAAATGTGCTCCTGCACTTTACTGATGTACTAGAGTAGTAAAAAACAAACAAATAAACAAACAAAAAACAGGTTTGTGTTCTAGAAAAATTTTATAGACCAACACTATAATATATGTACTGTATATATCGTACAAGACTGCTATAATGACGGTGCTTGACAGTGTTACCTCAGACAGGTGCAAGCAGTCACCTGCCTGAGCACAGACTGCACACGCGTAGCAGATCTGCTGTTGAACAATTGCTCAAAGATATAAGACAAAATATATATATAAGACTAAAAGCAGGTTGGATGTGACAAGCCTGGTTTGATGTAGATGTAGAGGTGTGTATGAAAACATCATCCCAAAATTAGAAAATTATAATGGAAAGAGTTTGATTTAGAGTCTTTGTAAAATAAAGTGGAGCAGCAGGAACAATCCCAGGACAGCCTTCTGCTTGCAATAAGAAAAATGTAAGAAATGTTTACAGTAAATTCATAAATCAGTCAATTCAGCATCAGAATAAAGATTAGACCACCATGGAGGGAGGTTGTTCCTATGAACAGCTTTGCAAATCACTGTCTACACGTTGGTTTACTGCAATAAGGTGCTGGAAAAGTAATTTCCAGAAACTTAAACCAACAAAGTGAGACACAACTTAACTCACAAACTGACCGAATTACAAAGACACATGAGGGTAGCTTTTATAATGATTTGGCCAAACCATTTACACACAATAGGGGGGAAACAAAAACACACACTAATATTAACTAAGCACAGAATAACCTAACTAAACCTAAAACACCCCTGCTCCTGGTAAGCCCATGGTTGGTCCTGCTGAGCAGGCATTTTGTTCCCAGAGTTGTCAGCCACGATATTTGCCCAGACAGAAAACAGCCACCACCCAAACCCAGGTAACTCAAAGAAAGAGAAACATAATTAATATAACAAAATATTTTAGAAAAACCACACAATGTTACTATGTGCGCGCCTCATAATACCAGTGTTATGATTAATGAATTATATTAATGAAGAAAACTGCAAAGCAAACTAATAAAGTGAAAAAATGGACTGATTTACCCATGTGTGGCTGATGCCATCACAGTGACAAAGAAGATGCCTAAGAAGTACAGCAAGCCGTCCATACCTGAGGTCTTGGAAACTGCCAAGCAACAACTCAAAGCCTTGGCCAGTCGCTTGAAGAGGTACACCAGAGAGATCGAAGGCAGGAGAATAAACCAGCTGTTCTCCACAGAACAATCCAAGGTGTACTCTCAGTGTCAGGGGAACAATATGAGAACAGCACCACCAAGGCTGGAGACGGAGCAATACTGGAAGAGCATGTGGGAGAAAGACGCAACCCATAACAGCAATGCTCAGTGGATAGCGGATCTGAGAGCAGATCACAGCAACCTCCCTGAACACATAAAGACCGGATTTTCCTTAGTAAATATGAAGGTCATGCTTTTTTATCATAAACAAATATATAATTCTATGTAATATAGTGGAAAATACCACAAAGCACATTAAATACACACTGAGAAATAGAGTTATTTTTCTGTTTCACACAAGAGAAAAGATGGTGTTAAGCAACACAGTATATGTGTGTAATATTTGTTAAAGATTCAAAAATTGTCAGAAATTGCTCAAAAATGACCCGTGGATACATTCCTACTCAAGTGTAAAGTCTGTTACTAGACAGAACCCCAGCTGAATTAAGAAGGGAGAGTAAAAGCTTCCCTTTATTCTTGTTGTGTTTACCTAGGAGGACTTGGAAAAGTCCCACATGTGACTTATTGTGATCTGGTCACCCTTTGTGCATGTCTGTTCTACTCAGCAGCCATACCTTGCAGGGAATGAAAAATTCTTTTAAATTTGTTATTGTTGCAATGGCGTTCTCTTGATGAAACCCAGTATCTGCAGTGCACGGTCTCCTCACGCACACACTTAAAGTTTTTGAAATATCTACAAAAAATGTCCAGTTCACCAGCGGTTTGATGTTCTAAAGATTTATTTCAGTCCTTCATGTTGGAGTCCCAGATGTTGACACATGGCAGTATTGCATTTTAAAGGTGTTACGTGGACTCCGCTGCTTCTTCTGGCACATTTAAACATGTCAGGCTGTCACGAGGAATGGTGTAATCAGACAGGTTGGGATGTCCGGACACCACACAGCAGCTCAGGGCACTGCGGAAAATCCCCATGTCACATGCTTTAAACCACCGGTTGGTTGAAGCGTCGTAGTACTCAACGTTGAAAGTGGTGGTGAAGCCGTTGAAGCCCCCGACAGCAAAGAGGCGATCATTGATTACCGCAATGCCAAAGTTGCTGCGGCGGGTCAACATAGAGGACACGAGGTTCCACGTATTGGTTTGCGGGTTGTAAGCCTCAGCGGTGCGCAGACGTCTGTTTCCATCAAAGCCACCAACCTAAAAGTAAATGCATGGGTGAAATGATTGTGAAGTATTTATGTTTTCAGTTGTCTTCACAGCTCTTTTGCCTTTATTTCAAAAAGGAGCTTCGAGTTTCAGTCCTTTCTTCAGCAGGTCAGCACCAGGATAAGGTCACTGCATTCTGCTGATAATAATTTTTTCATTTTTGAATAGAGACAGTGTAAATAGAAAATAAATCTTCAAGAGTAGCTAGCTAAATAAAGAAGTATGTCTCCGAAGGTGAGACTACACAATCTTTGCTTTTTACCAAAGGGTATAGCAGCAAATCAACTAAATCAGTGGGTTTAAGGCAACTAGCAAGACAAATTTACAGCTAAAATACATACTGTCCCAAGAGAATGAGTGCTAATCACTTGGCTTATTTTTCAAAAGGTGTTGGAGGATGATTTTGAAATTGTCTCTAACATATTTCCCCTAGTGGAATGATGAGGAAATGTGAAATCATCAGTGAAATCATTTTGGGAATGGAGCAAATTCAAATCATGAAATGAAAAAATACATGAAGCAGAAACATCACTAATCAGTTAAATTAATGAGTGAGAATGCCTTCTCTGAACCTGTGGTCAGGATAGGAATCTGATTATTGATGAATACAAAACAAAGTTAGCAAAACTGCCAAATCTGTCAGCCTTGCTGATCAAGGCACATTACAGATGTGACTTGTATGTTACGTGAGTGTCAGCACTACTTTCTGGTCTTACTGCAAAGACATGATCCGCATATGCAATGACACCTATCCCACTGCGGCGGCTGTTCATGGGACTGATCATCGTCCACTGGTCGGTCTCTGGGTTGTAACATTCAGCTGTCTGCAGACACTCGTTCCCATTGAATCCACCACAAATGTAAATCTGAAGACAAAGAAAAAAAACAAAAAAACCTGACATTAGTATATATTTCAACTTTTTAAGAGTTGATGTTTTTCCCTACTTGCATGCTATTACATTCTGTGAACTTAAAAGTTTTTTGAAAATCTTTTTCTTTTACATGATCAACATAACAATGAACACTATAAATTCTTCTGATACAGACTGACATTTAGACATTTAGTCCCTGCCTTTCAAAAATAAAAAAAGCTAATTCTTTTAATGACTTTTGTTTTCCTTATCATCACTATTACGGGCATACAGGTAGTTTTAAATGTGTAGTTTTGTTCAATTTAGGCCTTCATCACTCTAGCTTAGAAACCAGTTTGTGAGGTATCTTGCACCTCGCTTCACTGTAAAAAATGTGTATCCCCTGACTGGTTGGCAAGTGGTAGCTGGAGGTTGATGGTGTCACTAGTGTGAAACTGAAGAAAGGTGTTGCACCACAAACCTCCTTGTGTTTGCTTTGGTCATTAGCAGACTGTTGAGCACACCAGAGGTTTGCATGGAATACTCTGACTTGTCTGCAAACACTCACAAACTATTTGTAGAAGTCAGTGTCTTTCTTACAACCACTCCCTAACCAGCCGAGGAATACATATTTTTCACTAGCAACTGGTTGTTACCAAAAGGTTGCTGACAGGTCTCTAGGCCTGTGTGCCTGAGACCCTACTCTATTTCTCTCCTGCTCTTTTACTTTACCCACCCGGCTGTGAAGTGTTGTGCAGCTGGCATCGCTCCTCTGTTCATGCATGGATGCAATAAGACTCCACTGGTTGGTTTCAGGTTGATAGCGCTCTGCACTGCTGAGTCGTACATGCCCGTCGTAGCCTCCCATGGCATAGATGAACCCGTTCAACACAGTCACGCTCACATAGCAGCGGCGGCAGTACATGGGTGCCACCTCATTCCAGGTGCGAGTGGTCAGGTCAAACCTACAGACGCTGTTGAAATGCTCCACCCTGTCGAAGCCACCAATGGAGTAGACGTACCCGTTGAGGAAGGCGGCTCCATGATAGGCACGAGGATGCTCCAGGTTGTTTGTTACGTTTACCCAGCATTCAGCCCGGTAATCATAGGCCTCGATGGCGTTAGTTGGATTACGGTCACTCCATCCCCCAATGGCCAGCAGGACGGAATGAGGCAGGCGGGGACGAGCAAGATGGGGACAGAGGCGAAACACATAGGGTCTGTTGGTCATATTTTGTGGTAATATAATGGCAGCCTTTATCATGGACAGATGGTCAGAAGTGGTCTGCACCAACTGATTGAGCCGCACATTGTCCCTTAGGTAGTCTAAAGTCACCAGTCCCAGTCGGACCTACAGAGAGATGACAGAAGACAATAGGACTTAGACAATGGAAACATTGAATTTGAACTATATCAGTTTTAGTCAACTCCAGCTTCTTTAGGATAATGCTCGTAGTGTTATTTCATTTTCTTATTGCTAGCAAGAGGGAGACCAAAGTGAGACACCATTAGCCTTTTTGTCAACATAGACAAAAGTCCTTTGTACAGTTCTGATGAAGATAAATCTTAAATCTAATGTGTTAAGTTTAACTTTATATAAAAAACAAATGACATAAACTAAAATAAAGCTGAGGAACACAAACAGGGGAGAATGGTTGTACTTGTTACGGACAGTTTTTAGTCATAGGCCTAGCAACTACACTAAATAAATACAATTTATTCTATAATATGTGTGAAGCTTTCTGATACAGTTTTAATGATCTTGAAGAGAATTGCTTAAATGTGGTTTGGCTACAGCTGAAAAGACCAACATCTCGAGCGATTAAAGCATCCTTATACCCAGATGGATTGACTCAATCTATGACTTAAATGCTGAAGATTTAAGTCGAAACTAAATGTAGTAATGGAAGTTTATACACCTTAGACAACAGAGCGATGAGGTGTTGTTCCCGTTCTGCAGGCACATGGCTAATCCACTTTATAAGTGCTTCGTACGCAGTGCTCTCACACTGTACATTGAGGTCATCTCTTTCAAGAATATCACCAAGTTCCTCCACAGTTAGCTGCAGGAACTCCTCCTGAAGAACCACCTGCTCAAAGTTACTGACGATGTAGTGGAAGGCCTTGGCACGTAGTTCGGGTGATAAGTGTACTTTTGTGAACTGCCAAATGCCAACACAGTTCTCTGCGCAGAGTTGCTCCCCCACGAAGTCACTGCAGATTTTTACAATGTCCATTACATTGAGTTGATCAGCTGCCATGAGAAGTTCCACTGCGTTTTCCTCCGTTACAGAAACACTGCCAGTGTATGCAAAGTCAATGATGAGTGCCATCATCTCAGGAGACAAGCCAGGTATGTTGAAGACCTGTTTGTCTGGGTCGCTCCAAGAGGTGAAGAGAGCTCTGAGGGTAGAGATGGACACAGAGCAGAGAATTTTAAAAGGTGTGGAAGCAACAAGATAATAAACCATGTCAAGCACAAGTAGGATAAATATATAAAATCAATTGACTGGAATGGAAATGATCGCCTGATTGCATGTGTTACTATGTGATTATTGTGATAGTCTTTTCATGTCTAGTCCATATTGCTGTAGAGGATATAACTCCAAAACAGAGTTTGTACATGTTTAGTGAGCTTGAGTGTTGGATTTATTACACTGGCAGTATGTATATGAAGCTATTGCCAAACAAAATGCAGTGACAGAGCCTCCACCATGTTTTACAGCTGATTCTAGACACTCAGTGTTGTACCTCTATGACAAATGTTTAAGTCAACTCCATAAGGCCTGTTTCCACTGATCTTCAGTCTAGTTACCGTGTAATTTGGCATATCTCAGCCAGTTTCCTTTCCTTATGGAAGTTCCAGTGCATTTTGCTCAATTACAGTCCCTGTTTCCCTTCCATAACCATTCCTAGCTTAAATGGCTTAACAAACAAATAAACAAATGAACAAAAACAAAACAAAACAAAAGCATTCCTCTGAAAATGGTCAGGTACAATGACTGGACCGAAAAGGGTGAAAAATGTCCAATCAAAACCTTTGAAAGCCTCTGAGAACTGTTGTTCAAGTGTACCTTTAAAAAATCATCTAATTCAAAGCAAAACATAACGACACGAGAGGCAACTCAAAACTTTTGCACAGCATATAACTGCATAATAGCATTCAACCTTTTTAGTATTAGTAAATCTGGTGTGTTTTACTGTGTGGATAACACTTGATAAGATATTAATGTAACTTAATAAAACACATAAATGAAACTTCAGCTCAACACAGTCTGAATTTAGTTCATGCAATCACCAAGTGCAAATGTTTGCGTTATGTTTTGGGTATATCTGTCAGTTGACTGTGACCGTCTTTTTATCACAAAAGCTCCATGATTCCTTTTTGTTGGCACTGTTTCACAGACTAAGACCATGAATTACATAAATCGGTAATCATTCCTCCCCATTATCAGGTAAGCAACTCACCTGAAGGACGGGGTGCAGTTACACAGGATTATCTTGTGGACCGGAAATTCAACATCCTCCACTTTGATGATTGCATCACAAAATTTTCCCTCAAAACGGAGTTCATTATACACCGAGCTCGACTTGTATGGAGGCTGTTCTTCCCTCATCTTGAGTTTTGTGACTGCTTTTCTTATTTTTTTGTCTGAAGTTTGTCTTACAATCCAATACAGTTTGTCTTAAAGTGTTCTGAGCACCAAATCAAACCTAACTGTGACATTATGGAATGGAAGCTTATGACATCAAAATGACTTGGCAACAGTCACCCCATAGAATTGTTTTCAAATCTAAATCTACGTTTTTTTAAAAATGAACCTTTCATTGCTTAACAGCTTTGTTTTGATTTGGTTTTAATGTATTGCAAATGAGCCTCACAGATAGCACACAGCATTTTGTATGTTTGCTTCACAGAGGTCAACTTATGGACTACAATATCACATTTAGTTTTTATGCATGCAAGCTCATTGCCACACTTTTTTGTGTACTTTTCATTATTGCCCCGGTATTTTCCCTACTACACAACCTAAAGTATTTGTTATTAAAAATATGAGTCTAAAAATACATGGCAGTGCCAAACACAGATATGATACATAGCATGATTCATGGCTAAGCTGTTTTCTCGGATTGTATTAGACTTTTATCCAGGAGGAAAAATGTGCTCCTGCACTTTACTGATGTACTAGAGTAGTAAAAAACAAACAAATAAACAAACAAAAAACAGGTTTGTGTTCTAGAAAAATTTTATAGACCAACACTATAATATATGTACTGTATATATCGTACAAGACTGCTATAATGACGGTGCTTGACAGTGTTACCTCAGACAGGTGCAAGCAGTCACCTGCCTGAGCACAGACTGCACACGCGTAGCAGATCTGCTGTTGAACAATTGCTCAAAGATATAAGACAAAATATATATATAAGACTAAAAGCAGGTTGGATGTGACAAGCCTGGTTTGATGTAGATGTAGAGGTGTGTATGAAAACATCATCCCAAAATTAGAAAATTATAATGGAAAGAGTTTGATTTAGAGTCTTTGTAAAATAAAGTGGAGCAGCAGGAACAATCCCAGGACAGCCTTCTGCTTGCAATAAGAAAAATGTAAGAAATGTTTACAGTAAATTCATAAATCAGTCAATTCAGCATCAGAATAAAGATTAGACCACCATGGAGGGAGGTTGTTCCTATGAACAGCTTTGCAAATCACTGTCTACACGTTGGTTTACTGCAATAAGGTGCTGTGTTGGTGTTGCTTCAACCTTCATGTTGTGCAGGTAGGGGGACTGCACAGCATTTTATGCTTTTTCCCCCTGTCCCAAATGTGGGATAGGGGAATATAAGACTCCCCTTATAAATGGCTAATAAATCGTTTATAGCTATGTTATTAATTAAGCTTCAAACACTTTATAAACCATTAATAAATGTTACGCATTAAAGAAAGAGAGAAGAAAGAGAAAAACCTGACCAGTTTATTGCCAAATAGAGATCTATTCACTTATATATTTCATCTAGAGTTGCTATATTAAACATTTCAGACTAAGTTACTACCTTGTAAGCACAATAGGCATTTGTAAAGATATATTTTAAACATATAATATTGTATTTTATCAGTGCATTATAAATATCTGCAACTATCAATGGGAGCCTTATTTTAAAATGTAAAACGTGTCACTATTTATTAACGACTAATGAACATGTACATGAAGTACCCTCAGAGGATCTACTAGAACATGTGAATGCAGCACTATAGACGATACCGCCACCATTTCCGAGACTAACAAGCTGAGCTACAACACAGCAGCAGTGATCAGTGAGATGCTTGGCTACAAGTTGAATAGTCGCAAGGAGCAGTACCCTCAAGGTAGCACGGAGAGAGGTTAGCCAACTATCTGAGCTGCAGAATGGTATGACTGTGAGGGACCAAGCAGCCAAAGCATAGAGGACACAGGCAAAAAATATCTTCAAAAAGGGTTTTCTTTATTTTAACCCTCAAAAAGTTCAAAAATGACAAAATTCAAAATCATAATTAGCAGGCCCATAAAAGAGGTCAACTAAATATAACTCTGCGAAAAGTAATTTCCAGAAACTTAAACCAACAAAGTGAGACACAACTTAACTCACAAACTGACCGAATTACAAAGACACATGAGGGTAGCTTTTATAATGATTTGGCCAAACCATTTACACACAATAGGGGGGAAACAAAAACACACACTAATATTAACTAAGCACAGAATAACCTAACTAAACCTAAAACACCCCTGCTCCTGGTAAGCCCATGGTTGGTCCTGCTGAGCAGGCATTTTGTTCCCAGAGTTGTCAGCCACGATATTTGCCCAGACAGAAAACAGCCACCACCCAAACCCAGGTAACTCAAAGAAAGAGAAACATAATTAATATAACAAAATATTTTAGAAAAACCACACAATGTTACTATGTGCGCGCCTCATAATACCAGTGTTAGGTTTACCCAAATGATTAATGAATTATATTAATGAAGAAAACTGCAAAGCAAACTAATAAAGTGAAAAAATGGACTGATTTACCCATGTGTGGCTGATGCCATCACAGTGACAAAGAAGATGCCTAAGAAGTACAGCAAGCCGTCCATACCTGAGGTCTTGGAAACTGCCAAGCAACAACTCAAAGCCTTGGCCAGTCGCTTGAAGAGGTACACCAGAGAGATCGAAGGCAGGAGAATAAACCAGCTGTTCTCCACAGAACAATCCAAGGTGTACTCTCAGTGTCAGGGGAACAATATGAGAACAGTACCACCAAGGCTGGAGACGGAGCAATACTGGAAGAGCATGTGGGAGAAAGACGCAACCCATAACAGCAATGCTCAGTGGATAGCGGATCTGAGAGCAGATCACAGCAACCTCCCTGAACACATAAAGACCGGATTTTCCTTAGTAAATATGAAGGTCATGCTTTTTTATCATAAACAAATATATAATTCTATGTAATATAGTGGAAAATACCACAAAGCACATTAAATACACACTGAGAAATAGAGTTATTTTTCTGTTTCACACAAGAGAAAAGATGGTGTTAAGCAACACAGTATATGTGTGTAATATTTGTTAAAGATTCAAAAATTGTCAGAAATTGCTCAAAAATGACCCGTGGATACATTCCTACTCAAGTGTAAAGTCTGTTACTAGACAGAACCCCAGCTGAATTAAGAAGGGAGAGTAAAAGCTTCCCTTTATTCTTGTTGTGTTTACCTAGGAGGACTTGGAAAAGTCCCACATGTGACTTATTGTGATCTGGTCACCCTTTGTGCATGTCCGTTCTACTCAGCAGCCATACCTTGCAGGGAATGAAAAATTCTTTTAAATTTGTTATTGTTGCAATGGCGTTCTCTTGATGAAACCCAGTATCTGCAGTGCACGGTCTCCTCACGCACACACTTAAAGTTTTTGAAATATCTACAAAAAATGTCCAGTTCACCAGCGGTTTGATGTTCTAAAGATTTATTTCAGTCCTTCATGTTGGAGTCCCAGATGTTGACACATGGCAGTATTGCATTTTAAAGGTGTTACGTGGACTCCGCTGCTTCTTCTGGCACATTTAAACATGTCAGGCTGTCACGAGGAATGGTGTAATCAGACAGGTTGGGATGTCCGGACACCACACAGCAGCTCAGGGCACTGCGGAAAATCCCCATGTCACATGCTTTAAACCACCGGTTGGTTGAAGCGTCGTAGTACTCAACGTTGAAAGTGGTGGTGAAGCCGTTGAAGCCCCCGACAGCAAAGAGGCGATCATTGATTACCGCAATGCCAAAGTTGCTGCGGCGGGTCAACATAGAGGACACGAGGTTCCACGTATTGGTTTGCGGGTTGTAAGCCTCAGCGGTGCGCAGACGTCTGTTTCCATCAAAGCCACCAACCTAAAAGTAAATGCATGGGTGAAATGATTGTGAAGTATTTATGTTTTCAGTTGTCTTCACAGCTCTTTTGCCTTTATTTCAAAAAGGAGCTTCGAGTTTCAGTCCTTCCTTCAGCAGGTCAGCACCAGGATAAGGTCACTGCATTCTGCTGATAATAATTTTTTCATTTTTGAATAGAGACAGTGTAAATAGAAAATAAATCTTCAAGAGTAGCTAGCTAAATAAAGAAGTATGTCTCCAAAGGTGAGACTACACAATCTTTGCTTTTTACCAAAGGGTATAGCAGCAAATCAACTAAATCAGTGGGTTTAAGGCAACTAGCAAGACAAATTTACAGCTAAAATACATACTGTCCCAAGAGAATGAGTGCTAATCACTTGGCTTATTTTTCAAAAGGTGTTGGAGGATGATTTTGAAATTGTCTCTAACATATTTCCCCTAGTGGAATGATGAGGAAATGTGAAATCATCAGTGAAATCATTTTGGGAATGGAGCAAATTCAAATCATGAAATGAAAAAATACATGCAGCAGAAACATCACTAATCAGTTAAATTAATGAGTGAGAATGCCTTCTCTGAACCTGTGGTCAGGATAGGAATCTGATTATTGATGAATACAAAACAAAGTTAGCAAAACTGCCAAATCTGTCAGCCTTGCTGATCAAGGCACATTACAGATGTGACTTGTATGTTACGTAAGTGTCAGCACTACTTTCTGGTCTTACTGCAAAGACATGATCCGCATATGCAATGACACCTATCCCACTGCGGCGGCTGTTCATGGGACTGATCATCGTCCACTGGTCGGTCTCTGGGTTGTAACATTCAGCTGTCTGCAGACACCCGTTCCCATTGAATCCACCACAAATGTAAATCTGAAGACAAAGAAAAAAAACAAAAAAACCTGACATTAGTATATATTTCAACTTTTTAAGAGTTGATGTTTTTCCCTACTTGCATGCTATTACATTCTGTGAACTTAAAAGTTTTTTGAAAATCTTTTTCTTTTACATGATCAACATAACAATGAACACTATAAATTCTTCTGATACAGACTGACATTTAGACATTTAGTCCCTGCCTTTCAAAAATAAAAAAAGCTAATTCTTTTAATGACTTTTGTTTTCCTTATCATCACTATTACGGGCATACAGGTAGTTTTAAATGTGTAGTTTTGTTCAATTTAGGCCTTCATCACTCTAGCTTAGAAACCAGTTTGTGAGGTATCTTGCACCTCGCTTCACTGTAAAAAATGTGTATCCCCTGACTGGTTGGCAAGTGGTAGCTGGAGGTTGATGGTGTCACTAGTGTGAAATTGAAGAAAGGTGTTGCACCACAAACCTCCTTGTGTTTGCTTTGGTCATTAGCAGACTGTTGAGCACACCAGAGGTTTGCATGGAATACTCTGACTTGTCTGCAAACACTCACAAACTATTTGTAGAAGTCAGTGTCTTTCATACAACCACTCCCTAACCAGCCGAGGAATACATATTTTTCACTAGCAACTGGTTGTTACCAAAAGGTTGCTGACAGGTCTCTAGGCCTGTGTGCCTGAGACCCTACTCTATTTCTCTCCTGCTTTTTTACTTTACCCACCCGGCTGTGAAGTGTTGTGCAGCTGGCATCGCTCCTCTGTTCATGCATGGATGCAATAAGACTCCACTGGTTGGTTTCAGGTTGATAGCGCTCTGCACTGCTGAGTCGTACATGCCCGTCGTAGCCTCCCATGGCATAGATGAACCCGTTCAACACAGTCACGCTCACATAGCAGCGGCGGCAGTACATGGGTGCCACCTCATTCCAGGTGCGAGTGGTCAGGTCAAACCTACGGACGCTGTTGAAATGCTCCACCCTGTCGAAGCCACCAATGGAGTAGACGTACCCGTTGAGGAAGGCGGCTCCATGATAGGCACGAGGATGCTCCAGGTTGTTTGTTACGTTTACCCAGCATTCAGCCCGGTAATCATAGGCCTCGATGGCGTTAGTTGGATTACGGTCACTCCATCCCCCAATGGCCAGCAGGACGGAATGAGGCAGACGGGGACGAGCAAGATGGGGACAGAGGCGAAACACATAGGGTCTGTTGGTCATATTTTGTGGTAATATAATGGCAGCCTTTATCATGGACAGACGGTCAGAACTGGTCCGCACCAACTGATTGAGCCGCACATTGTCCCTTAGGTAGTCTAAAGTCACCAGTCCCAGTCGGACCTACAGAGAGATGACAGAAGACAATAGGACTTAGACAATGGAAACATTGAATTTGAACTATATCAGTTTTAGTCAACTCCAGCTTCTTTAGGATAATGCTCGTAGTGTTATTTCATTTTCTTATTGCTAGCAAGAGGGAGACCAAAGTGAGACACCATTAGCCTTTTTGTCAACATAGACAAAAGAAGAGAATTGCTTAAATGTGGTTTGGCTACAGCTGAAAAGACCAACATCTCGAGCGATTAAAGCATCCTTATACCCAGATGGATTGACTCAATCTATGACTTAAATGCTGAAGATTTAAGTCGAAACTAAATGTAGTAATGGAAGTTTATACACCTTAGACAACAGAGCGATGAGGTGTTGTTCCCGTTCTGCAGGCACATGGCTAATCCACTTTATAAGTGCTTCGTACGCAGTGCTCTCACACTGTACATTGAGGTCATCTCTTTCAAGAATATCACCAAGTTCCTCCACAGTTAGCTGCAGGAACTCCTCCTGAAGAACCACCTGCTCAAAGTTACTGACGATGTAGTGGAAGGCCTTGGCACGTAGTTCGGGTGATAAGTGTACTTTTGTGAACTGCCAAATGCCAACACAGTTCTCTGCGCAGAGTTGCTCCCCCACGAAGTCACTGCAGATTTTTACAATGTCCATTACATTGAGTTGATCAGCTGCCATGAGAAGTTCCACTGCGTTTTCCTCCGTTACAGAAACACTGCCAGTGTATGCAAAGTCAATGATGAGTGCCATCATCTCAGGAGACAAGCCAGGTATGTTGAAGACCTGTTTGTCTGGGTCGCTCCAAGAGGTGAAGAGAGCTCTGAGGGTAGAGATGGACACAGAGCAGAGAATTTTAAAAGGTGTGGAAGCAACAAGATAATAAACCATGTCAAGCACAAGTAGGATAAATATATAAAATCAATTGACTGGAATGGAAATGATCGCCTGATTGCATGTGTTACTATGTGATTATTGTGATAGTCTTTTCATGTCTAGTCCATATTGCTGTAGAGGATATAACTCCAAAACAGAGTTTGTACATGTTTAGTGAGCTTGAATGTTGGATTTATTACACTGGCAGTATGTATATGAAGCTATTGCCAAACAAAATGCAGTGACAGAGCCTCCACCATGTTTTACAGCTGATTCGAGACACTCAGTGTTGTACCTCTATGACAAATGTTTAAGTCAACTCCATAAGGCCTGTTTCCACTGATCTTCAGTCTAGTTATCGTGTATTTTGGCATATCTCAGCCTGTTTCCTTTTTCATAGGTCAACATTAAATGGCTTAACAAACAAATAAACAAACAAACAAAAACAAAACAAAAGCATTCCTCTGAAAATGGTCAGGTACAATGACTGGACCGAAAAGGGTGAAAAATGTCCAATCAAAACCTTTGAAAGCCTCTGACAACTATTGTTCAAGTGTACCTTTAAAAAATCATCTACTTCAAAGCAAAACATAACGACACGAGAGGCAACTCAAAACTTTTGCACAGCATATAACTGCATAATAGCATTCAACCTTTTTAGTATTAGTAAATCTGGTGTGTTTTACTGTGTGGATAACACTTGATAAGATTTTAATGTAACTTAATAAAACACATAAATGAAACTTCAGCTCAACACAGTCTGAATTTAGTTCATGCAATCACCAAGTGCAAATGTTTGCGTTATGTTTTGGGTATATCTGTCAGTTGACTGTGACCGTCTTTTTATCACAAAAGCTCCATGATTCCTTTTTGTTGGCACTGTTTCACAGACTAAGACCATGAATTACATAAATCGGTAATCATTCCTCCCCATTATCAGGTAAGCAACTCACCTGAAGTACGGGGTGCAGTTACACAGGATTATCTTGTGGACCGGAAATTCAACATCCTCCACTTTGATGATTGCATCACAAAATTTTCCCTCAAAACGGAGTTCATTATACACCGAGCTCGACTTGTATGGAGGCTGTTCTTCCCTCATCTTGAGTTTTGTGACTGCTTTTCTTATTTTTTTGTCTGAAGTTTGTCTTACAATCCAATACAGTTTGTCTTAAAGTGTTCTGAGCACCAAATCAAACCTAACTGTGACATTATGGAATGGAAGCTTATGACATCAAAATGACTTGGCAACAGTCACCCCATAGAATTGTTTTCAAATCTAAATCTACGTTTTTTTAAAAATGAACCTTTCATTGCTTAACAGCTTTGTTTTGATTTGGTTTTAATGTATTGCAAATGAGCCTCACAGATAGCACACAGCATTTTGTATGTTTGCTTCACAGAGGTCAACTTATGGACTACAATATCACATTTAGTTTTTATGCATGCAAGCTCATTGCCACACTTTTTTCTAATACATTTCATTATTGCCCCGGTATTTTCCCTACTACACAACCTAAAATATTTGTTATTAAAAATATGAGTCTAAAAATACATGGCAGTGCCAAACACAGATATGATTCATGGCTAAGCTGTTTTCTCGGATTGTATTAGACTTTTATCCATGAGGAAAAATGTGCTCCTGCACTTTACTGATGTACTAGAGTAGTAAAAAACAAACAAATAAACAAACAAAAAACAGGTTTGTGTTCTAGAAAAATTTTGTAGACCAACACTATAATATATGTACTGTATATATCGTACAAGACTGCTATAATGACGGTGCTTGACAGTGTTACCTCAGACAGGTGCAAGCAGTCACCTGCCTGAGCACAGACTGCACACACATAGCAGATCTGCTGTTGAACAATTGCTCAAAGATATAATATACAAGACTAAGGTTGGATGTGACAAGCCTGGTTTGATGTAGATGTAGATGTGTGTATGAAAACATCATCCTAAAATTAGAAAATTATAATGGGAAGCGTGTGATTTAGAGTTTTCGAAAATGAAGTGGAGTAGCAGGAAGAATCCCAGGACAGCCTTCTGCTTGCAATAAGACAAATGTATGAAATCTTTACAGTAAATTCATAAATCAATCAATTCAGCATCCGAATAAAGATTAGACCACCATGGAGGGAGGTTGTTCCTATGAACAGCTTTGCAGATATATGATATATACTGTATATATGACAATATTTTTTAAACACATAAAGTAAGTAAAAAAGGAGAGATATTGGTCAAAGTTATGTGTTGCAGATGTCACACAGGCACTTTTATTAACATACAGGGTAGATGTACATAAAAAATTGCTCAGAAATAAATTATCAGCATTTATTAAATACTAACGCCCCGTGAATAAAAATAACACAATATTGTTTTCGTGCATAACAAAAAGCTCACAATTGTGCAGTTAAAATGTAAACTAAAATGAAGCTGAGCATAATAACAAAGACAGATAGATTTTGCAGCTGCTTTATTCCCATGTTCTACTATGTGACTGATAGCCTTGAGTTTGAAATCCGCTTCATAAGCATATCTCTTAACAGGTGCCATTTTGGGGTCCTTGTAGACACACAATACAGTAATATCACATTGAAGCACAGTACGTATTACTATGCGAGGCTCCTGACTACAGTAGCTGTGACGCCCCAACAAGCCATCAAGCAGTGCGCCTTCGTAGCTTACGAAAGTCGTACTAAAACATTTTTTTTGACAGATTTTTGAGCCCCGTGTACCACATAAAATCGGTTCAAGGTCAATAAACACAACCAGAATTCAGACATAAGGCGCACTGTCGATTTTTGAGAAAATTAAAGGATTTTAAGTGTGCCCTACAGTTCGAAAAAATACGGTACATGAGTTTTGTAAGGCGGCTTTTTTAGGGGCAGGAGGCTGGGAAGACTTCGCGGTCTGGAATACAGCACGCAGTTTCACACACTCTTCATTCTACACCTCATGGCGCTGTTGTAAATGGTGAAAATACTAGCAGTGCTCGAACCTTTAGTCAGACCGCTTTCCCAACATTCTCTACAGAATACATTATTCTCCTGTTCATTTGACACTTTAAATCCGAATCAATAATAATAATCTCCAAATGTTTTCTTTTTACCGACTAGCTCCTCTTTGATAGCTGCCGAGTGAATCTTGTCGCTACCTGCAGGTAAAACGCTGAGAGAAGGGGAGTTGTGTTCAGTGAAGGAGAGAGGCGGGACAGAGTAACGTTGCGTAGAGACAAAAGTGGACAAAAAAGAGAGACAAACTAGTGGCTCCGCAAGTATAATTATAATGCAACATAGACTATATCGATATAAACGATATTGACACATCTTATATCTCGTATGAAAGTATATTGATATTTATTTAAAACTTGATATACTGCTCAATCTTAGGCAAGAATACCAGAGGCGCAAAACACCATGCTACTGGTAGACTGAGCAGTCAGCCAGAGGAGAGGGGAACTTTTATTGTATATGTTTCTAATGATTAGTCCAAAATCAGTCCAAACCTTATATTAAGATGAGGTAGCAAATACAGACTAGTTTGTAGAAAAATTTTAAATGATAATACTATCTTTTATGTGACATTTATAAGATCCTCTTTTGTACGCTCTTTTCTACCAAAGTCTTTTGCTCACAGCGCTGCCGGAACTTCTTATGCTCCTTCTCATGTTTCTTGGCTCTTGAATGCTTTTTCTTTAATTTGTGCTTTCACTTCTTTGGAGATGAAGATGAGGATGACAACACAGACGATACAGATGAAGATGTGGAAGATGAATCTGAGTTTTCCGAGGCATTCAAGGAAAATGGATCATTGAATGGTTCGTCTTTAGGTTGCTCTGCAGGATGCAAAAAAGAATATGACTGGCTTTAGAAATAAGATATTTTACACCCGTCAGGTTACATTGAGTGACAAAGATGTGCAGAGTAGCCGCCGCTTCAAAGTCAAAGTCCCCGTGTATTTAAATTACACAGTTGATGATTTTGTCAGCTTGTGTGCTTAAACAGAATGAGGATTTTGTTAAAGAAAAGCATCATGTGCCCTTATATGTAAAGTTATATACAAACAACCAATATTAATTCTGCTTTAAAGGCTACAACATTATCAAAAAAATAGTGTAATGAGCAAATGTTTTTGTCCTCTACAACATAAAGTTTCAGTACTTGAGAGTAATTACCTATTATTGTGTATTTTTTAAAGGGGGAAAAATTGTGGCAAATCCCATCTGTGCTAAGCAGGCGGTAACAAGAAGGATAGAAGTGACACAACTACAGTCTAAATCAGGGGTCCCCAATCCCAGTCCACGTGGGCCGGTGTCCCTGCAGGTTTTAGATCTCACCCTGGGTCAACACACCTGAATCACATGATTAGTTCATTACCAGGCCTCTGGAGAACTTCAAGACATGTTGAGAAGGTAATTTATCCATTTAAATCAGCTGTGATGGATCAAGGACACATCTAAAACCTGCAGGGACACCAGCCCTCGTGGACTGGGATTGGGGACCCCTGGTCTAAATGAATGTTTTCCCAACGTCATTTTTCTTTTAAACTATTAAAATATGTGAATGAGAGAATTCAGCCATTATAAACTTGTGTATGAGAGCAAAGACAACAGAGAAGAATAGAAACAGATACTAGGGTAATGGCATAATCTACATGCCAATCGGTGAATGACATCATAAAATATATATTGTTAAATTTGTTTCAGGAAGATTATGATAAATGAATGATAACTAGTTCAAGTTGGAGCTTTGATCTTATGAACAATGAAAATGAATCAATCAAGTTAGACCTGGCTGAACTGAATTTGGAACTCTGGATCTCTTTAGGAATGAACTGACACAACACTTCAAGTTAACTGACTAAAACGCAGTCTTTTAATCAACACAATGACAATAAGGGAACTTAACTGGGATTTATAAATTACCTGATGTTTATTAGAAGAATGTAAAATAAAAAATAATGCTTATGGAACTAGTCTAGTTTCATACTTCTAAGGGACGATAGCTGACCTCAGAGGAACTGACCACGGAGAAAATCTCACTCTCTCCTTCGAGTTCTTCAATTTTCATCTTTTGTGACTCCAGTTTCTTCTTAAGAAAAGTCAGTTCCTGTCTCTCCTTGTTAAGAAGGGCAGTTGCAGTAGGGGCAAGATCAGAAGAAGAATCTAAAAAACAAACAATTATTAAATGACAATACTAAAAGAATCTCTAATCTAAACTTAGGAAACTCAAATAAAATAATATTTAAGAAATAAAGTTCAGATAAATGCACATAAGGTGGTTCAGACATTTCTAAAACAAGACAAAAACAGTCCTTATTTGTACTACCTGAATGGGGTGTTTAATAATATAATACTAAGTCTGATGATGCACATAAACAAAAGATAAAAACAAAACAAATAAAACTAAGTGATGTCTAACGTTTGCAATAATTAATATTAATAGAGCGTGTCACATGACGTTAGGTAGCCACTGTAGCTAGCAACCAAATGGCTTGGTAGCTAGGTGGATAGTTGTAACATTATTCACCATCATGTTTAACTGTTGACACTGCTGGCTTAGTGTAATCTAGATCATCCAGTCTCTGTTTTTCTCTTTGAATGTGTGCTAACCGTGTATGTCGCAGAGGTACGCGAATCCATCTTCTGCTCTATCCATGGCGCAGCCACTTGAACGAGCACCTTCAGTCTGGTCATGCCCCTTTGGCTTGACCTTCCTGAGCGCTTCACTGGTGGTCGCGCCCTGATAGAAGGGACTTTCCTTAATAAGATTAACTGTGATTGGATGTTTATATAAGCTCCCGAGCCTATGAAATATGTTCGTTTTCCTTCCCTTTGGTGCCAGGACAGTTTTTTCCTATATTACAATGAATCCAGCAGGTAGATCTTCATAACTGAGTACATTTTTAATAAACCCATCCTTCTTTGGTGTTTATGTGTAAAGTATGATTTTAATTAGACATGCGCACTTCTGATATTTGGATTGGAAATCACACTGGTCAATCCACTGTATGACTCAGTCAGTGGTTCAGTCCATTCAAATTGGTCTTCAATGTTTACTGTGGGATGGGACAATAGTAGGTAGTAGCAGAGCTAATGTAGAAGAAACTAACAGCAGAAGACAAACAGTTTGAATGTATTTCATGCTCTTATTTCAACAGCTTCTACTTGTATGTTCACAAAAAAAATTTTCATTAACTGCAAACAATGGTCAAAGTGATCTGATTTAAGTGCAAAGATCAGACAAGTTATTAAACTTTATGTAACCCATTGTCAGCTGCACACAGGTTTGTGTGAGGAAAAAAAGCACAGTCACAAGACTATTGTGCAAACTGCAAACTTACGCCAATTATTTGCAGAATAATGACTCACAAATAAATTGGATAAGTAGTACTAGCAGTAAATTACTTATTTTTTCAATGCATTTATCCTGAGGCTTTTTTCTTTAGTTATTTCACTGAAAAATGGACTTACTTTATATTCTTGGCTGTATTTATTTGTTACATTTTATTATACAATATTGGGAACACTGTTTAAGTGGTGTTTGATGCTTCCTTACGCTTAAAAGAATAATTCCCAGTTCCTTCCTCACAGGGAGAAATCTGATTATAAAGTTGCATTGGTATTCGATCAGTATTCAGGATCAGTCAAGGTGTTCGAGTTCGGTTGCTGGATCTGTTATTTCAACATTGTTTGTTTCATTCATTTTTTTAAGTTGTGATGTAGTGTTACAGATCTTGATTGTATATTCGAAGGATAACTCCTTCAGGTATTTTTATTTTTTTAATACTCTAAAATTATACAACCAAACAGTCTGTGATATGTTAACACACAATATGATGCAAAGGTCAGAGTCTTTGTCAGCAGCTAAGGTCACATCTCTGGAGAGATGTTTTCCAACTAGACAGAGTGAACAATACCTCTTCAGGGGCATATAATCGTGACTCACTGCTGTGTGTGGATGCCTCACTTGCATGTAAATGTGAACGCCTCTGTCACCCTCACTGACAATCTGATTCAGCAAGATATCTAGACTGAGTGTGGGATGATGCAGTCAAATCTGCATGTAAGAATCATAGCTAGGTTTTCCATTTGTTTTATTTGAGTGAATATACAGTACAAGTAAAACTTTACACACATTTTTCATAAATGAACATGCAAGGTTGCACAAACTGCAAATGACTGGCCTGGATTTTAAAGACACTACAGAAAGTAAAACTCTTAAACAGAGCTGTTTCTAATTTTTTTTTAATTTAAAAATCAAGCTGTTTAAACTAAAGTGATATAACAGACAAAAAGTGGCAGCAGGATTTGATTTTCCCTGCTATAGCTGCAAGTTCACTCATTAATGTACATAAATTCATCTAAATAAAGGGATGCCACTTCTCGTTTCCCACTAACTTCCCCTGGACACGAATAAGCTATATATAGAGTGAAGCTGAAACATGCTGTCTGTCTGTCTGAATGGATGTGCAGAGAAACTCACAGAGGGTTAACCACTGTGACTGTTAGACTATGATTCACACTCTGATGGGTTAAGGACCTACATGCAACAGAGCAGAATTCTCCTCAGGGCTAGAGACACCCACAGTGCACAAATTGCTAATGTATTTGTATGCATTTGTTCATTGTTTCACATGTTTATTTCATTGAACATTTGCATGTGTCACATTGGTTAAAATGCAGTTTGATGAGATTCTTTCCACTGGTCTTTCTGGTAAATGTATAACATACACAAACACACACACACACACACAGAGGGGAGAGGGAGAGAGAGAGAGAGATTCCCACAGTGAATCAGAAAGCAAGGTTATAATGTTATATTGTAGCTTCATTCTTTTCTGGTGATCACACTGTATGGTTCTCCCTGTAGTGATGAGCTCATGTGATTTCCCTGTACATTAGACCAGCTTTCAGCAGTAGCCTTTAAAATCGCTGCAGCCTTAAAGGGCAGTTATAACATATCGACTGCCTGGTAAAATCTCCTGGGACACTCACAGAGACAATGGCTTTCCATCTGATTGCATTGATTTCCTCTTTTTTCCCCTTTGTGATCTAGGAATCCTTCGTTGTTCCGCACTATCAGAGAAGAGCTGCACAGATAGTTACGTACAAGAGGGAGACCTAATGATGGACAATGGATCTATTAATATACACTGTGCTCTCCCTGCCAAGGCCAACTAGGGTGTTTGGTCATTTTAAAGAAAGATATTCAGACGTTGTTCCTTTGCTCACCTCACACTAAGGTTCATGAAAGCTCTGGCTATCGCCTTGATAAATAAATAAAAGGAAAAAACAATAAAAGTCGAATCTGTGAAGAAGAGAAATAAATGGTAAAAATAATGTTGGAGAATATATAAAAAGAAAGGAAGCGAAAGAAAAGAGGAGAGCAAAAAAAAAAAGATGGTGAATGAGCTGAGAGAGCCAGGAGGAGTAATTGTTATTTATGGTCGCCATGCAGCCCACATATCCATTAGTGCCATAACAAATGGATGGTCCCTGGCAGTGACAGTCAGCTTGAGCTTGGGCTGACTGAGCTGTGATCACTCCAGCCCGCCGCTGCCAACTTTGAAACACTAACCTTTGCAGATGACACTTAAATGCACCCGTAAATTCAGACCCACGGTGAGTGCTTCCCTGTCACACCTTTCTTTCTTTCCTTTCTTTTCATCTTCCTTAGTGATTGTCTGTTTCTGTCTGTTTCTGTGTCTTTTTTTGTCAACACTTGGTGCACTTTTAGAGTTTTGGACATGGTCTGTAAGGATTAGTGTCTGTCTCCACTTAAGTGTGCACTGTCAAAATATAAGGTGTGGCTCTCCACTAACTATATACTTTTTCTTGCTGTCAAGGTGCTGAAACTGTGGATTACCATTTTTCTCTTTACTTTAATGACTCTACATAATACTCAAGGTCAAGCATCATCCACTCCATGTACATCACTTAGACAAGATGACTATAATTATCAGCTTGCATGGCAACTGGTAACCTATATTTACACTCATTACCTGTCTGGCAAAAGTTAAATAAGCCCATAAACAGTGTAATATGCTACATGTGAGCATTTTGGAATGCACTTGTTTCATAATTTCTCTATGTGTTATGAAGTCACAGCGAAAGTTATTTATCTTATAGAGATTAACATCAATGAAATTATTGTACCACTGTATACGTACGATACATGAAGTATATTTATTGTAGATAATAAATAATAGTTATAATAGTTAATAGTTAATAATAGAATAATAGTTACTTGGAACTAAGTAATTGTTTTTGAGTAATGTAATCTTTAAGGTATTACAGATTACTTTTACTTAAGAAACAGAAGCCAAGAGAAGAAAGTAATTTGTTACACTATTCAGAATCAGAATCAGAATCAGAATGGGTTTATTGCCAGATGTTGAGGTTTACAACATTAGGAAATTGCTGCGGTGCTTCAGTGCAGACAATAAGAATTAAAGTGCTATGTAGAAAGAAAGATATGTGCATGAGATATACAATGGACATATCTCATATACATGAGATATATATACATGAGAATAAGAATTATGAGTGCTACGTAGAAAGATATATACATGAGTGCAGGTGGTGATCAGTGCCAAACATGAAATGATGGAGTGACACAGCGTAGGGTCATGTGTTAGTGGCGGGGACAATCATGTGGTTATTGTTCATGTGTCCAACAGCAGAGGGGAAGAAACTGTTCTTGTGGCGAGAGGTTCTGGTGCGAATGGACCGGAGCCTCCTGCCTGAGGGGAGCAGGTCAAACAGACTGTGTCCAGGGTGAGAAGGGTCAGCTGAGATCCGGGCTGCACGCCGCAGTGTCCTGGAGGTGTACAGGTCCTGCAGAGATGGGAGTCTGCAGCCAATCACCTTCTCAGCAGAGCGCACAACACGCTGCAGTCTCTGTTTGTCCCTGATAGTGGCTCCAGCGTACCACACGGTGATGGAGGAGGTGAGGATGGACTCGATGATTGCGGTGTAGAATTGCATCATCGTCCGTGTTGGCAGGTTGAATTTCTTCAGCTGCCTCAGGAAGTACATCCTCTGCTGGGCTTTCTTGATGACGGAGGTGATGGTGGGCTCCCACTTCAGGTCCTGGGTGATGGTGGTACCCAGGAAGCGGAATGAGTCCACAGAGGTGATGGGGGTGTCAGTCAGGATGATGGGGGGGAGTGGGGCTGTGTGCTTCCTGAAGTCCACAATAATCTCCACTGTCTTCTGGGCATTCAGCACCAGGTTGTTGTGGCTGCACCAAGACACCAGACGTTCAACCTCCCTCCTGTAGGCACTCATTACCTCAGTGGAATCCGGTGACTTTTGCAGAAAGACAAGCAAAGATGATTACCAGCCCCCCACCCGCTCACTCCATCTCCTACCACCAACAAAAATATCTTCCTCCTCCATTATTTACCTATTAAACAACATAAACATATTACATGCAGACGTGATTCGCAAACCTAAGCTCATCTGTTACGATGCTAAATACTGAAGCTAATTTTGTTGCAAATGCTAGCCATGTTTCCATATGAAGTGCAGGCTGTAAATGATCTCAGAGCAGTGATGTCTGAGCCAGTGGCAGGTTGCCCCAAACGCTGCTCTCACATCATTTCATGTCAAAGACTAGAGGTCTATCCACAGTGCAAACCACCAAAAAAGGCTGCTGGCCTCTCAGCTTGCCCAGATCTGCCCGAGGACAGTGAGAGCTGAAGACTGTTTTGTGTTCTGTAACATGACCTCTCACCTGATTAATAACAATTAACAATATAAATCTTAAACGTAAACAAATCCCCATCCTAATGAAGACTTATAGGCAGTGTTTACATACCTCCAGTCTTTCTTTTATTGTTTAAGTATGAACACAAAACTGACAGCACAAAGCAAAATTGAAAATCATCCCTGACAGATTTCAGATTGATTACCACTGAGGTTCTGTCATAGAAGCAGCTGCAGATAGAAATGGAGGCTGCAATGGTGCAAGCCTGACTGATCATCGCTACTTTTGTTATCTGTTGAAGATCAATCCCTGGCTGCTTGGCTGGGGTTGGCAGGCATTCAGCTTAAACCTCCCCGTTTGTTAGCTTTGTGTGAGGATGCTGTACGTGCAGATGCTTGCAAAGAGCCACAGTTTCTCTAGTAGGATAATGTTGTTTCTGTCTGTCTGTCTGTTTCTGCATGGAGTTTGTACTTTACCATCACACTGTTCCTCTTTTGCACAATAAAAATAAGCACAATTTATATCCCCATTCCTCAGATGTTGTAAATCATCATTTTTCTTCTACCTGCACAGGAACTGAAGACATCTGATTGTAGCAGCACGTGTGCAGGAAGTAAAAACACGTTTGAATTACTTTGTCTTTTTATATAATATTAAATATTGTATGAAATTTTTAATATGTATATAACAAGTAATAACATAATTACAAGTGATTGCTTAATATAGCAACGTGTAAACAAAAAATGTAAAATGATTACAGTAATGATATGATTACTCTAACTTTCTGTCTGATTGAAGGTAATTAGTTATTTTCCATAAAAAAGTACCCATGTTGTTATTTATCTTTTGCCAGCAACTACAACTAGTATCACTGTTAAATTAAAAGGACACTGGCAGGATTGGATGCATCAAATTTGCTGTTCAATTAGTGTAAATATTGCAAGAGGATATTGTATTTACACTTAAAACTTTTGTGTCCTGTGCAGCTGAGAAATTCGAGCGTGTCAAATATTTTGAGCACACGACGTTCTCCTGGCTCCCTCTAGATTTGGACATAAATGTCAAGGACTGTCTTTCATTCTGTTCAGTGGCATTCGGTGACAGAGGTGTGTGAGAGGAGAGAGCTGCCACCTTGCTCTGGTCTGTCTGCCTCTTGTTTTACTTGTGTAATATGTGTTTTGGCCTTGGTCCAGACCAGGAAAGAGCAGCAATAATAAGATTATGAATGAGGCCAAACTTCATCACCTGTCTGCTGCAGTGGCAAGGCAGATAAATTGATGAAGTGACATATGGTTTGACATGACTTTGGGGGCATGGTTGTATTAAAATTATATTATTCCAGTTTGTTAGTGAGATAAAAGCAAAATGTGAATAGCGATGCTATTTTGTTTCAGCTACAAGAAGTGTGTGTGTGTGTGTGTGTGTGTGTGTGTGTGTGTGTGTGTGTGTGTGTGTGTGTGTGTGTGTGTGTGTGTGTGTGTGCGCGCGCACACGCACTTGTGAAAGATATAAGTAGAGAGTGGAAATCTGCGTATTGTGTAAATTATTTTGTCTTGAAAACAACATCATTTTTTGTCAGAGGAACAGTAGATGACACATGTACAGTGATATGTTCTAGTGGACAGAACTTTTTTATCTGCTCCATGGAAGGTCTTATTTGCTCTTTGAACAAGAACCAAAATCATTTACTCTAGTAAACACATTGCTAACTTCCAAGAGTTAAAAACCCTCTTTTTAAGTAATACTGTTTCATATGTTTTTCAGGTGGAAAAGTTGCAGCAATTATCACTTTAGCTGCATGGCCAGAAAATTTGCCAGTATTTGTCTTTTTTTAGTCTTGTAGTCTACAGGACCTTTTTTCTCTCAGGTTTGAAAACAAAATCAAATAATCTGCTAATAAGAAAATATGCACTTACAAAACCAAGGCACAGTGTGATATATCTTATTTTATAAAAGCTCTTTTGTTAGGGGAATTGGTGAGTACCCTGCCAGACAGTGTAGTCAGTGAAGCAACTCGTTTTAATAGTTTCGCAAATATCACGTAAAATCTTTGAGTTAGAGCTTTAAAATAGCTTTTTTTCATTAAATCTCTGTTGCATGTGTCTGGATGTATCTCTTCCTCGTCGGTGTGCACCTTCCAGTGGCTTAGCTTGACTCAATACTGTAAGTAAATACAATGATCTGCCAAAAACAATTACCTGATTTTAAGATCCCACTCATTCGCAGAGCTGACTTTGCCTTTGAGGAGAAAGGAAGCTGACATTTGAATTTGCATCTGAGCAGGGTTCCTTACTGGTTGAGTGGAGGATACAGCAATTTCTATCCGCTGTCAGAGCGAGGTTGTGTTTATGTGTGTGTCAGGACCGATTGGGGCATTGTGGCTCTGAAGAATGCACAATGTTTCCTCTATTTAAGGGTTGGACTGGATGGCTTAGCCGGAAGAAGAGAGCGAATAGATATAATAGGAGTGGAAAGGTGGGAAAGAGAAAAACTACTGAAAAAAAAAACAGGACAAATGTTAGCATTTAGAGAGTTAAAGACGCAAATACAAAACAGGGAGATTAGCTAATTAGAAGAATGTTTTTCACCAACAAAAGTTCTCATTTCTGAATGTCATGTCCTCTCTTTTCATCCACAAAAATTAAATCAGGTATTAAATCACATCTTTTCTATTCTATTCAGTTCTTTTCTATGGAGTTTTACTTATGTAGTGCCAAATCCCAGAGATGGAAGTAGAAAGGTGGGAAAGAAAGCACCTCAAGGCGCTTTAAACTGTACAATAATTCAAAAAACTGTAACAACCAGGGATTGTTTCTATTTTCACTTGGCAACAAGAGAAGTTTCACTTGAGTCCATCTTCTTCTGTTGTGTTAAGATGAGATTCCCTGAATTGCCTCAATGCTATGCTTCATATTAATAAGTGTCACATAATTATATAGTGTAGTATTGAATGGACGCGGCCCTGATAGTAAAGGCATTAGAATACGTGTCCTTTAGTGGTAGAATGTTGGAGACTTTCATCCACGTGAGAAGAGAAGTGTTGATATTTAACAGTTGTGATGAAAAATTTACATGACGTAAAAGACTCGAGCGCAATACAGTTGAATTCTCGGGGCAAACAAACTGACAAAGCAGTTTCTGTGTAACAGGGCGGGAATGTATAATTTCTTTCCTTTCCTTTCTCTCTCTTTTTTTAAAGTGTTGTTGATTAATTGCTAATTCAGCAAGACAGTATGTTTTGACCCTCGCCATCACCTCAGTGGCCAGACTAATCTTGCTTGCCCTTAATCACATTTCTACCTCGAAACACCATATTCTTTTCTTTTGGTCATTCATTTTGTAAGAGTTCACTCTCGTCCACCGGAGCAAAAATCAATACAGTCCAAGCTGAGCTCAGTGGGTGGACAGAAAATGGCTGTTTCTGGCTCTTTTTTGCTGACCATGATATGTTATAAAAAAGAATCAGTTCTGTAGTCAAACTGAATGGAAAATTCAACTTTTTATTCGTCTTTTCAAAAAGTTTTACTGGCTTGGAGTAAAAATCCATCTAATCTGCACCACTGACAAAATCAGAAATATAACAAGAAAAGAAAGAAATCTAGTTATTGAAATGAAATCCACAGTTCTCGCATTGTGTACCTGTCAAGTCATGCTCTGTCTATCAGTATTAACTGCAGAAACGTACAGAACACGTTCAGAACATTCTGAAAACAGGAGGCATGCTGCTGCAGATGAAAAATGACAATACAAAATAATTTTCATCAAACTACCAATTGCGTGTTGAAATTTAGCTATACAATGTTCACTGAAACATGTTCACATTACTAAAATCTGACTGAAGTTTATTGGTGATTGTGTTGTGTTGTAATGAGAACTGACTGTGGGCTGGAGATAACAAGAAGGAAGATCAGAACACCACGTCTTAGAAACAAAGGAACAAAACACTCAAAGTGTGTGTGTGGCTGTGTGTGTGTGTTAGCAGACCACAAATAAAATTAATGTCCAACTAATTATTCTAACAGTGAAAATAATTTGGCAGTTTGGTTTTGGCATTTTATGATGAGGTTACATGATTTATAATTTATTTAAATACATATTTAAAAAATATACAGTAAAGTATGTCTGTTTGCATAGATTGCAAAAATCAAGTCCAGCTAATCGGTCAAGCTAAGCAATAAGAACAGTAGGTTCAAAAACAAACATCTAAACAAATGCATTTCAAACACACACTGCTATAGATAGACAACAAAACAATAAATCACATTGAATTCTTAAAACTTTATTGGTATCACTTTGATTATTGTCAAATGTTTTTAGATTTCATATGTTCTAATTTATCTGGTTTCAACAAAAACCTAAATATACAATTTCTTCTGTCTTTCTCTTACAAACTCATACTCAAACTGTGTTTATTGAGCCTTCACTTTGTATTGGTGGATTAGGAGTTTTCAGTGTCCAGTGCAGCAGTTAGCACAGTTGCCTCATAGCAAGAAGGACCTGGGTTCAAATCCAGTCTAATTTGCGTGTTATCCCTATGTCTGCGTGGGTTCTCTTCGGGTACTGTAGCTTCCTCCCACAGACCAATGACATGCAAGTCTTACCTGATTGCTCTTTAGTAGGCTATAGCAAGTTATAGGTTGTGACAGAACTGGCTTGAGCTGGTGGTGGAGGATGGGGAAATCAAGGTTAACTCACTGTAGTGTCAGAGTCTTGACTGCAACAGACAAGCTATCAAGATGTTCCCCCTCATTCTAGCTTGTTCTGTGATTGGCTAAGATGGCTGGGTCGCCATTGTAGATGGGGTTGTCCTCTTCTAGTTGTCACCAAGAGGACAGCAACCTCCTCAGAGACTATAAACACCCCAAGTGAGGGAAGCAGAGAGTAATAATCAGGTACAGGGAAAACTGGGAGGACAGATTAGAATAAGAGCCTAATTAAAAAAAAACTGGGGAACTATTGTTAAAAGTATTACTACTGTGAAAATCAATCTGTATTTAAGGTATTAAATTGTATCGATTTATTGCATACCACATATCACATGTGCGAATCAAGAAAGACAGTTAAAGGACATAGAAATGATTATTTTATTTTTTTTAATCAATCTTGACTGTTACAAAATATAGACAAAATGTTGTTAACAAAACAGATATAAAAGAAACGTTATATTTTGGAAACTGTATACAGATATCGCATGTGCACTGATAATAAAAAAGACTATGAAGGATCTTTGGCAAACACCTTGGTGGTTAAATTTGACTCATACAAACAAAAGTTTGAGTTTGATTCCATTTAACAGAAACTATAACACGACCATAACAATCTGTTATTGTAGGTGTACATTAAAAAAATGACAGTCACATGATAAAAGGTCTTCACGGGACAGAAAGGAAGGGTCGCTGAATGTTATGTCTGTGGCATTAAAGAAGAATGGAGAGAGGCAGCAAGAAATGTCTCTGCTGATTGTTATTAATAGTCCTTTGTCATAATAGCAATTAAGGTTTTGCTTGTAGGCTATTCATCTTCTTCAATACCTTTTGGTCTTATCACAAGGTACAGGGGATTTTTCATTTATACTAATGCATTTTGGCCTGTTACCTCCAGGCACGGTTTAAATAATGACCTCACACTGTAATACAATTAATTCTTTCTTCCTCTTAGCAGCTGTAATTATTGTCTTCTAAACTAGAGATAGATTTCTTTCTGTAAAATATTTTGCCTTTTCTCATTGACCTAAAAAACTTTTTGTGATTTGCAACTTAATGACTGCAGAATTCTTTGCTGTTTAAGCTGTGTTATTATATAAAGTATAAATAAATATCGTCTTACGTCTTACTTAGAATCTTCCAAAACTGTTCTCCTACTACCAGAGTAGCCCTAGTTGGTGTAGAGGTCTCATCGCTCAGTCATCCTACAAGCCACCATGATAACTTTGCAGCAAAGCTTAAGGTTATATGTAAATGACAAAATTATAAGGTCAAACATCAGTCACGAGATAGAAGTGAGTCTCATGTCTTTTTAATGAGGAGGCGAAACCCTTAAAATTCCATCTAACTAATTTAATAGGAGTGTAATCATCGAGCTCTGCAATAATTTTCTGAAGACGGTATTATCTGCCTGTCACCCACTGTATATTGTGCAGTGTTTAAACTCCTCATGCAACATTTCTCCAATCATTTCTCTGCAGCTCTCAGGCTGCAAAGAGCTCTTATTTTAAAATGCAGTCTGAAATTTGTGCCAAGAGCAGACAGTTAGTGTATATCATTTCAGTAAATCTAAGTAAAGGAGACAAATTCACAACCCTCTATCACAACTCTGATGGATACAGTGGTGGAGGCAGAGAGCACTCAGAGGTCTGTCTGCACGAACTGTAACTCACTGTCTCTATTGTAGGTGTGGTCACACACACACACACACACACACACACACACACACACACACACACACACACACACACACACACACAAAACAGCCTTTAGTGCATAAGTGTGTGAATGGCAAGGAATACATTTTATACCTAAATGCTGTTCAACAAATAACCAACGCATAACTAACATACACGCACCCCAGATCATTTTGGAGAATTCCTTCAACTTATTGGATCCCTCTGGAAGATAGGAAGAGATGGTCTAATGGCTATTACTCACACTCACCACACCCACAGTCAGGACATGAGTGTGGGTGTGGGGAGGCCAGTAATATATTAAGTACAAACTAAGCTGGACAAAAATCTTGAAAATGTAATCACGTACTCATTACAAAGTCTATATTAAAAGGTTTTCACATTGCTTTAATAATTAATGGTATTCTACCATAACATTATTTAAAATGTAATTGCCAGACTATCTATATTAATCAGTTCACTGAATTCAAACCTAGAAGAAATAATAATGTAGCATCTATATTTTGTGTGTGCATATCCTACAATGCAGCAGTGCTTGATTTGTTTTGTATTTAATTGGACTGGCATAGTCTGCACCAGAAATAGACTGATTAACTGCTGAATAAGTTTTGAAACAACTGTTGGTAAAAATAGTCTTTCTTGACTGTGTGTAGCATTTGACTACACAATCTGTGAAAAACACAGTGCCTAGGAAAGATGTTAAAACTCATGTGCACACACCTGGCAACTGAACACAAAAAATGTCAGTTTTTATTTTTTTAAATGATGATGATAATAAATTTTATTATTGTTAATATTATTATTATTAAATATTTGTAATATTTAGGAATTGTATTGTCATTTAGACTATAGGTAATTATAATTATAATAATATTATATATTATAATTTTATATATTATTTTGAACACTGTATAATAGGAAGGTGGAAAAACCTTTTTGCGTACTGGGCTGTTTAGTTAACACAGAGACTTTACTTAGGCAGGTTATCCTTGTAGGTTGTATATGTTGTTTTCTCTGCAGTTAGGCAAGTGCCTTTTATTTTCTATCAGGGATGTTTTCTTTGTTATGTTGGCCTTAGTGTTTCCTGAAGGTAAATGTCAGTCTGAACCAGAACTTCAAACTAGCAGAAAATAACCCTTTAAAAATTTCCATCGTCACTCCTCTTTCACTATTTTAACTTTACGTTAGTCCCTCCTATCACCTAGGCAAGCCAGGGGACGTAACACTTTGTGAGGTTTGGGAGAAAAAACTGTTGTTAGGGTTAAAATATAATCAATTAGATGCAAGTATAGTGAAGTCTCACTTTTGCAGTGTGTAGTGTGTCACAGGGCTAAAGGATGTTTCTTAAATGCCTGCAACTAACAGGTAAACAGTGGGTTCGCTGAGTAATAATAATGACACCTTTACTGAAATACATAATAAAATATAAAAATACTTCTTTTGCAGATTTCATCAGAATGCAGTTGTTATTGTCTATTATTACAATACATACTTAATGAGAATACATAAAATAGAGTCAGGTAAATAAACACACTATAACATAACTAATGATTGTTAAGGATTTTTTTAATGTCACTGTTTGTTAAATACATTTTGTCGCTGATTGTGACAAAATGTATAGTTTCTTATGGACAGAATTTCTATGTGTAGCCAAGTAGGGAAAGGCTTTCACCTTGGTGGGCTCAGAATCGTATCTGTTTTTTGCAGATGATGTGGTTCTGTTGGCTCGCACTGGAATAGTTTCCAGCTGAGTGGGAAGTGGCAGGTATGAGAATTAGCTATTCCAAGTCTGAGGTCATTGTCCTCAGCAGACAAAGGATGGAGCGGCAACTTTGGGACAGGGCTTTGAATAACTGACACAAAATGGATGGATGGATAACATTAATAAATTATTCGTGATGACGTTGGCTTCTTGTATTTGAGTAAATATTTGATTTTTCACAGTGTCTCTTAAGATTTCCTGTTTCTGATCCTATGCTGTGTATTGCGTCATGATATATTAGAGCTTCCCCACACAAATATCCACCAGAGATAATCACATCACCAGTAAATGGAATGCTATGGCCCAGTTTTAGGGTCAAATAAATACCAAAAAGATTCCTCTGGGTCTGGGTATCAAAGCCCGTGATACTCGATGAGAGAATCAATCAGGGCTTTCTCATTAAAGTGATAATCAAGTATGTCTGCTGAAGTAGAATTGATTGGAAAACCATTTGAGTGACAGCCATGCTGGCCTCAGGGGCAGTAAGTGATGAGTCATGGTGAGTGGGACCTCTGTGTCACTTGTCATAGTGTGCTTCCTCACTTTGATACATAAGGACACTGCAGGTCACGTGTCATGACACATGATCCATGAGGTGATGACTGGATCCACACAATTACTTACTGTGCTTTGAACAGTGGGAAGGAAACATGTTCTGTACAAATTGTTGGAAGCTTATTTTAATAAGATAATTTTGTGATGATGGTGCTTCTTCCACTCATGCTCCATTTCTCTGTATCTGTTGTGCTGGCTACAGTCCTTCTAACTTTCTGATTCCTTCAGTGCTGAACCATTAGGCCACTGATCTTTCCACCCACAGTTTACTGAGAAAGTTGCTTCCGCCCACCTACGGAAACACTTTCTCTCAGTGAGTTATTAAACACAGCTCCCCCCAGTCATGACAATATTGGCTCATCACCTGTGTGTGTGGTTTCATTTCACTTTCATAAAACTAAATATGTTTTCCCCGTGGTGAGAAATATATTTGTTCACCTTTTGAGTGTTTGGAGAATGGTGTGTGTGTTTGTGCTTTTGTGCATGTGGGTGTTTGTTGAGTGTCACTGCCTGCTGGTCATCCATATTGTCCAATAGATGTGAATAATCGGTAGTGAGTAAAGAGAAAAAAGTTATATGAAGGCACAGTGGTGACTCAAGTCAGACGGAGGAGTCACCGTGACGTAAAGGAAAGAAATTAAGAAATGCTAAACAACACGAACAAAAAATATTTTTCTGTAACTCCATGTAAAACGCTGTTTTAAAATGCAGTAGGGATAAGTCCAAAAGTTTAGACAAACAACCTTCTATTTTAAGCAGAAACACATTAACAAGCTGTGAGCTGTGTCAGTGTCTCAGCGGTAAACAATAGCATTTGTCGAAGCAAACCTAAATGTTCTCCTGCCCACCTCAGCCAAGTGAACCCAGACTGCAGCTTGCCATTGATTTCTCATCCTGAATAGTGACTGAGATAGTGACTAACTACCTGAGAGCTGATGTTATTGCTGAGTGAAGGTGTAAAGTTTGCACTAAACTGTGGCTGTTTGAATTGAGCAGCTTACAATTTACCGACTTGGCAGGATGATGGTTTCCTGTGTTCAGTTTAAACAACCTAGAAAATATGACGTTGCAAAAAGGAAATAAAGTCCTGAGTCACAACTGTAAGGAAATCACCTGTTTGTGAGATAGTATGTTGTAAACGTGTGTGTCTGCTGTGTGTTATTTTTTCAATAGTCTTATTGATCACAGGGAAAAATGAAAAAACAAAAACAAAAAACCTGTTCCTCAATCTGCTCGTGCATGTTTTCTTAATCCTGTATCTCCTACCAGAGGTGCATCAGCACCCAAGGGTGGGCACCGTAACCTCAAAATTATATCTGAGATAATGATATTTCTGACAATATATTAAAAAAAAGACTGAACACTGTTTTGAATGCAGCCCATAAGCAGCATTCATTTGTGCAAACAACATGAATGGCATTTTCCATCCTTCTTTTCCAATGAGCTGCTGTCATTGATGACAGACTACCTAATTCAAAGTGTGAATCCATTGCCACAAGGTGCCAGCAGCAGCAGCATTATAGTGCGATAGTATTGATGCAGCAGAAGTCAGATTTTACCATGAAAGTAGCATTGGCAGTTTTTTCACTGGAAATTTAACCTCCTAGGACCTGGCGTCCACATATGTGGACATCACATTTTGGGTTATTTTCATTTGTGGCTCTTATTTTTCTTAGAAACAAAAATCTGGTAATTCTTTGTATTTACATTCATCGGGTCCCAATATGCCCAAATATCAAAGAGAAATTAAAAATGCATGCTGTGGAAGAGTTCGGGTCTTAGGAGGTTAAGTAAACGAATAACTGATTAACATATACCTAAACAATACCTAAATACAATACTGAGACAAAATAAAATTGGAATTGAAAAATATTTTCCACCTGGGATGTTGAATTTAACAACCTGCTTAAAGCAGGTGAACGCAAGTAGCAATTGTTCCAGAGATGCTGGGTGGAATTGTTTGATTACCCACTTACCTTCTTCTTCTCATGTACCTTCTTAGTCTAAATGCACCCATTGGTGTGCTTTTGTCTCAAGTAGTGAAATAAGTTTGTTGCATCCACTTTTAGCAGGAACAGTTTTCTTGCATATTTTACAAAGTCTGTTGCTTTGTTGAAGGTTGATGAATTGTTACTAAATCAATGTTGGAGGCTGTCATGTAGCTCTCGCTGTCAGACATGTCTTGACATGTGTCTTTGTTCTGTGCACTCGAGAACAAAAATTAATGGTGTTGCTATGTCATTGATATCATGATATGACACTTTTATATCAGATAAAAATTTATACTGTCATTATCATGGACCATATGATATGGCACATCCCTACTTGCACTCACGATGTTCTACATCCGCCACCCTTTCTGGGTTTTATAGGTGCTGCCAGTGCAGTTAATGTTAAGTAGTGTTAAGTGAAGTGCTTGCAAGTAATGCAAAGAAAAGACTTATTCTGAATAGAGTCCATGTGTGAGTGGCCTCGGTGATGGGGGTTACTCAGACCATGGCTCAGACTAGTGAGGTGGGTTGGCAAGGGTGGGGTGTGTGGGGATAATGTTTATTGACAGTCCAAATGGCCCAGAGGAAGAAGATGTTTGTGAGTCTGGAGGTGTGGGACCTGATTGACCTGAGGCACTGACCAGAGGCCCTGCTTTTCCTGAGATAGGACGATCTGGCGATGGCCTCCAGGGGTGGCAGAGGGCAGCCTACTCAGTTGTAGCCCCTGCGTACAAAACACCCAGGCAGGAGGCAAGCACGTTCTCCAGCTTCTAGTACAGGTTATTCTTCCTCCGGACACGGAGGAAGTGCAGCCGCTCTTCGGCCTGTGGGTCCAGGGACGATGTTGGTGCCCAGAAACCTGAAGGTGAAGACAGAGTCCACGCATGTTTCAGTTATAATGAGAAGGAAGTGAACCTGTCTGTGCCTCCTGAAGTCCATTAGGAGTTCCTTTGTTTTAAGGATGTTCAGTTTCAGTTTATTTTCTCAGCACCAGCAGGATAAGTTCTCTACCTCCAAACTGTATTCTGTCTCATCTCCATCAGAAATTAGCCCAATCATGGTGGTGTCATCAACATACTTGATGATGATGTTGGTTGAGTGGGTTGGTTGGTTTGCAGTCGTACAGGGCTTGTTTCTTGAGAGGGTGTAGGCAGGGATGAGGAGCAGAGAGAGGTGGACAGATTGTCCTAGGTGGGGCAGGGGTTTTACTCTGTAGGCCTGCTTGATGTTACTGTACAAATAGTCCAGTGTCCTGTCCCCACTGGTAGGACACTTAACATGTTGATGGAATTTGGGGAATGCAGATTTAAAACATAATTTATTAAAGTCCCCAGCAACAATATGGACACCCTCTGGGTGCTCTCTGCAGGTGTGGGAGTGCTCATATGTGCGGAGTGCATGTTCTTGTGCTGGAACAAATAAGAGTAAAATAAGAACATGAAATAAAGCACTCAAAATTAAAACTATACTGTATGTAAAGTAGTTTGGTTTAAAAATACCCTTTAAGTGCTTTTTTAATTTATGCACAGTTTCATTTAGGGGCACATGAAAAAAAATGAAAAACAAAATTCATTCATTAGCTTCTTGTTTTTTTCACTTTGTTAGCTATATACTATTTGGCATGAATTTGCTATTAGTGATCAGTTCCCAGGCATTTTGTTGTTGTAAAATGTGCTGGAATATGGAGTACTGAGAGTGCATTTTAAGGCAAGTGCAAACATCAACATTTAATGATACATAAAAGATGGGGGGGTTGCATTCGCCATAGCATCTTAATGTCATTTGCTAATTAGCAGTAAACACACTACAGTTGTGTTTCTTTAGCCAAAGTGTAATTAGTGCTACATGAGAGGTGAGGAAGTTTCATCCTCTGGGAACCAATCACATCTCTTATAATAGCTCATACATTTAGATCCAGCCAATCTTATTCTAAAAGTATTTGGCTATTTCAGTCTGGACCAAAGTGGTGATCTCGTAACCAAAAAAAACAATGTTTCTGATGCATTTGGGTGTAATTACTTATTTGAATTTAAAAACGTTTGACGATCTTATAGGAAAAATAAAATCTCCTGTTTTTAATTTACCTACAGATGATGTTCGTCTGAAAAAAATGTGTGGTTATGAGAGAATCTCTGTGTCAGTAGCCATGTGTCTTTCATCGCTGCTAGTGATCTCTTGATCCCAAAGGCACAGTGGTGATTCGCAGTAGCTGTCCCTGCAGGTGCCTGTCTGAATATTCGTATTAAAAGGCTCTCTGTTGTGCATTCCCCAGGTCCCTCTGCAGGGAGAAGGCTTAGCAGGTGCACAGCCAGACTCTTATTCTTAGAGCTGGGTATGGAGTTCCAGGCAGGTAGGGGTTAGAAAGTCAGGAACCAAAGAGTTGTTTCTTGCTAAAGTTTAGTGAACAGATTGTTCAGTTCTCTGAGCAAATCTGGGGAGATAAACCAGCCTGCCAGACAATTAGGGTTTGAATAGTAAGCAAGCCATCTATTTAAACATGCAAAGCCAAGTAGAAGGGAAGGGATAGGAACTCCAGAGAGGCATGTGTGCAAGGAGACTGAGCTCTGTCTGTGTGCCAGTGACCTGTCAAGCAGTCTGTCCACTGTTTTGTATGAGTTGCGGAGGGCGGGGGAACACTGAGGTGACAGCTGCATTACAGCACACAAGGGAAATCACTGTCAGAATGCTGGAGATGTGTGTCAGCCTTGACCCCAGAGATGACCAGTCAGATTAAGAAGGCAGCATCATGTTTCACTCTGTGGGTGTAGACATGTGGGTGGTAGCACTCTTTATGTGTTGTGTACGTTTGGTGCAGAGAATCCGATCATCAATATGCCATCATGTATTTACAGACTGGAGCTTTGGTTCTAAGTTATCTTTTAGTCTAATGGTGATCACTTGACTTAATGAATTAAAGCCAGCATATGGAACAGCTTTTTTTTTCACGTACAAGCAGGCAGTAGGCTCAGCAGTGTCTTCACTTTCACCTTTCACCTTGCTTTTACGATTATGTTTTGTATTAGGACAACACAGCAGCTCAGTGTGAGAGGTCACAGCAGTATGTAAACAAAATTTTTCACCTTGTCTGTTGCGCTTCCTCCTAAGTAAGAGCAAGAAGCCTATATTTTTTCTATGATGATTATTATAATTTTATTACATGTCTACATGCCATCTGTGTAAAATAAACATTCACAAATAAGATAATTTTGGATTAAGCATATTATCATATCCAGACTAAGTCATATCATGCAATTTTACCTTTTACATAGACTGAAGTTTTATTTAAACAATATTATAGTTACCAAGGACCAGCTTAAGGAATTGTATTACTTATATAACCCCTTCTATGGAAAGGACCGAAGTACTACTAAAGTATATATACTTTGGCCATGTAAAGTGATTTGGGTTTTTTATATTCTGACACAACTAACAGATCATTTTTGTTTCATATTTTGTTTTCATACTTTTTGTTCTATGTTACAAGACTGAAAAAGAAAAAGAATCTAGGGACTGTATTGGAAAAGAAAGCTGGCATACCCTCCAGCCCGCTCCTGCTACTTAAGGATAAAGCCACAAGGCTACTGTAGCTGCTACTGGCAAAACCACTAAAACAAACTGTGAGTAGTTGTAGAAAGTTTAATTGTGTGTTTGTAGGTTTTGAGAAGGAGGATGACCATGTGGAGTAAAATATTTTCATAAACTTTTTAAACAGTTTATTGTCCAAAAGAAATAAAGCTAAATTAGTGGACTATTCCTGCCTTCTGATTGCATTACAGTTAAATATTTGTAGGTCCAAAAAATACCAGTCTTACAGTCCTCTAGTGACTGCATTGTGCCTTCTTATTGTACTTTCATTCGATGCTTGGCTACTTTCAAAGCAAAAAAAAACCCCAAAAAACCATCTGGCCTTTCTGTTTACTTTTCTGACAAAATAACCTGAAGTTTTAATATTTATATTTCTTGTCTGAGGTTCTTGGCAAGGTTCAGTGTGAAAATTTGCACATGAAATAGCCAGTAATTGGAAGATACAGAATGGCATATTAGAGTCTCTGCTCTATAATACCCTAAGCTTGTCTGCTAGTGGACCTAATGCCTTTCCAGATGTCATATGGCAAGCTGTGAATGTTGCAGAAAACACACACACACTTGCACCAGTGCTTTTAGTGAAATGGCACACATAAAGTAAAGAAAAAAAGATGATGACAGGTCAGCCTTTAGAGCAGGGCATTCAGAACAAATGGTATAATGTAAAGTATGGAACTCAGGGAGCCTGAGTTAGTGTCTCACCGTGCTGTCAGAGCATCGCATCTGAATCTCCAAAGGGGAGGTTTCAAATGGCCTTTGCAGTAATTACTATGCAGCCTTACAGTGTTATTGGATACCCACTGCTGTCACGAGCCTCTCTGAATGTTTATGCATGTGCCCATGCAGATAGAGGTGTGTTGTGTTTGTATTGATGTATGCAGCATTTTATGTACACAAATATACATCTATCTTTGGAATGCTCTTCTGCAGTGTGTGGCTACTGTGTGTCTTTTGTGAGCCCGTCTCTGTAAGAAACTTGAGGGCAACAAACATCGTCAGCTTTTTTCATGTGCTTAGTGGAAAATATGTTTGACTTTATGGACTTCATTTTCCCCTCCAACTGAAAGGGGCAGTACGTCACAGAAGTATGTCAACTCTGGCAAACAGCGTTGGCCCTGATGGTGAAACAGACAATAACCAAGCCTCTTATGGATCCTCTAGAGGGAAATACCCATAAAAGGTTAACGAAAGTCACCTCTTAGACGGCTCTCACAGTCTATTAATCATGTTAAGATGGTTACATAACGGGAATTATCTATCGAAGTGGGCTCAGTTAGGTCACAAGAGTAATTTGGGGTTCTTTTAGTACAGGATCTCAGTTGGAAATGCTTTTCATGGACACAGCAGAGACCAGCTTATCCCTTCAAACAAAGGCTGCACTGAACATCACAGAAACCTAAAGTTTAAAGATGGTAAGCCCACACGATCTCTCAGATCAATATCTATAATTACTTTACAGATTAAATCCATCCTAATCAATAGTTTTATAAAAAGAAAAAATTATTTATGGCTACAAAGTAACAAATCTGCAGCTTAGCATGAGGGTGGGAATGGATGTTTGTGTCTGTGTGTGCCTGTATGTCTGTGTCTATATGTCAGGTTGGGTATCAGACGCCACCTCTCTGGGGACACCTCAGGCCCTCCAAGGTTTGGAGGCCTATCTCCACCCACCACCACTTCCCCTGCCGGTGGCGGACTCCCTCAGGTGTCGGTGTGTTGGTGGTTCTTTGTGTCTGGGGGTGGGCGTCCGGGTACACACCGGCTCACTCCTTGGCGGCCGCTTGTCGGGGCCTGGGGCCTGGGGCTCGCTCGGGCCCCTTTGGAGGTGGGGTGCCCCCGGCCTCTCGGCCTAGGGCTCGGTCACTCAGGCGCAGCTGGGGGCCAGCGGAGCTCACGGGCGCGTCACTGCAACTCCCCCTGACTTCTGCTCCGCGGCTGCTGGGCGAGCCCTCATCTGGGACTCTCCTCAGCTCTTACTGGGACAGTGGCGCGGCTGCCCCTCTGTTGGTCTTCCATGGTCTCTTGTGTTCTGGGGGCCTCTGGATGTCTGGAGTTTTGATCTCCTCCATACCCGCTTCACACCCTGGAGGACGGGGCTGTGGCCCCCCCACACTCCCTAGCAGATCATTACATGGAGAAACCTTTGGAATGCAAGCATGCTGATCCACACAGGTATGCACACATGGGTATTCACAGACGCGGACTAAAGCTTTCTTGGCTGCTGCCTCAAAGCACACTGTGCGCTGTCTATCTTGCGTGCTGCACAATATCGTTTATTACTTAGTAAATACTGATATCTATGACTAGCTAGTTTATTGTGATGGTGCTTTGTTTTCTCTATTATTATGTTGCTCTTTGTTGTTTGCTGTCTCCTCTGTTTGTTTTTGTTTGTTTGTTTGGTTTTTTTTTTCTCCATACAGGTGACCCAGGAGTTTTTTTTTTTTTTTTTGTCTCTCTTCCCCCCCCCTTCTCACCGTCTCTTCTCCCCTTTGGTTTTCTTTCTTTCTCTCCCCCTCTTTCTCTCATTCATTCCCCCTGTCCTATTTATTAAAAAAAAAAAAAAAAAAAAAAAAAATGACAAAGGATGAACTGAAGCTCTGCCATCACGTAATGTCGCATACTGCTGTTTCTGATGTCATTTAAAAAAAAAAAAAAAAAAAAAAAACAAATCTGCAGCTTGGGAATTTGTTGCTTTCTAACCATGCAATGTGCCACACAGAAAGCAGAAATGCCTTTTTTGCCCAGCGGATATGCAGTTTTATCAGAAAACTTTCTTGGTCTTCCAGAGTGTTTATTACCATTCACAGTTCCCCTTAACTGCCATTTGTTAATGACATTTCACGCGTTAAATTATGGCATAGACATGTTTTAATATCTCTTTATAGCCCTCAACTGCTTTATAGGCATCAATTACATCAAATTACAGAGCCTCACTCAGTTGCTTAGGATAAGTGAAGGTTTGAAAAGTCAAAAAATTTACAGTGGTCTTCAGCCATCATCGCATGCCATTTACTGACATGCTGACAAGTCCCAACAAGTCCGTGAAGGGAAAACGAGTTGGTGTGAAGCTTTAGTAATGGTTGCACAGCCATCAATTCTGTTTGGTTATTTTTCATTAACATTATCAATGTTTTTGAGAGGCTAAAAAAACTTGTCATTTGCCCAGGCACTCCTAAATGTTTTGTGTATGTGTATTGGTGTGTTAGGGAACCATGCTCTGCCCTCATCAGTAGGTGAAAATACCTTGTCTCTGCATGGTGAGACTCAGCAGGCTTTTCCTGCTGTTTCTCTGAAGTCATCACCACTCTCCCACAGAGTGATTGCTGTCGCATCCTCCTTTTCTCATCTTGCTCCTTCTCTTTGTCCTCCCCTTCTGCCTTCCCCTGTGCCTCCTCCCCACCATCCCGCATCTATATGGTTTCTTATAGTGACAGTTTGGCTGGCATTCCCAGGTTGCTTGAAGGCTGCAAGCAGGATATTGTGTTTCTTTTTCAAACAGGTGGGCTAATAAAGAGGGACACTACCTGTATGTGCAGACGTTGTTCAGTTTGGTCAACAAGAACCATAAGTGCAAGTTTTATGATGGTTTTACTTCAAATTTCATATTAGATATCATTTTCATATCACAAAAATTATATAAATTAGCTTTTTTTTAACATTATACTGAAGTATAGACTATATGAAAAGAAATCACTAAAAAAATCCATTACTACTGTTTTCAAAAGAAACAAAATGAATCACAACATAGCAATACAATTTGATAATGCATTGAAGAAACATTAAAAAACAAATTACATTGAGTATGTTAAAAAAAAAATATACATGCAATAATTATCCACTGTGACTAATCTTGTTTTCATTCTTCACTGCTAATTTCAGGCACATAACTGCCCCCTCTCTGCTGTTCTCCTCCCTTGGGTTGTTTGCCTGATTGATATAAAATGCATTGCTTTTGAATCTTTAATTCTCATTAAACCAAAGTGTTCAAGGCCCGTATAATGGCCAGCAAATTCAAAATTGCCATCAATTATCTTTCTAGACCTCTCATTAGAGATTCTGCCCACACTTTTAGGTTGCAGTTGTTACTGCTGCTGCTGTCCCCAACAGGACACTGGCAGGTCTGCCTTTCCTTCCCTCCCTAATAAGGAGAAAACTGCAAAGTCACAGAGAAGAGGAGAGGGAGCACAACATAGATCTTTGCTGTTTCTGTCATCTATCTATCTATCTATCTATCTATCTATCTATCTATCTATCTATCTATCTATCTATCTATCTATCTATCTATCTATCTATCTATCTATCTATCTATCTATCTATCTATCTATCTATCTATCTAAAAATGACACACTCTTTAAAAACTATAAAATAATAAACACACAAATAGAAATATATTTAGTTAATCAATCACACTTTAAAAATAACAATATTCTGACTGCTCAGTTAGCATCTGCCTACCAAATAATTTAACTGTAAAACTGTGACTCTGAGTGACAGCTCTGCGGAGCATCTGATCGATCTTGCCTGATTTATAACTAAATGATAGTTCTGAATAATTAATGAAGTTTTGCCACTTGCAAATCTCTAACGTGAAGTTATAATTCTAATTATGTTGGCTGACGTTATTAAAAATTAAGCTCATGATGAGTAGCTCCGCCTTTGGAAGAGTTATACTCACTTCACATGTTTGCAGATTATCTTCATAGCTTTGCAGTCTTTCAGGAGCAGGACAGAAGTAAAGGCTATTTATCTTCTTTGGATAATAACTTTAAGATAAAACCACAGAAAAAATGTTTCTCTGTACTATAGAGCATAATTTATACATAATGGTGTGAAAAAGAAAGTTTTGGCTCACGCTTCACTGATGTTTGCTTGCATTTGTTAATGCGCATCTCTTTTAGGATCCCACCAAAGCATTTCAAGCAAGTTGAGGTCTTGACTTTGACTGGGTCTTTGCAACATCTTGATTGTTTTCTTTCTCAGCCATTTTGCATGATTTGATCTGGTCTGATCTGACTCCAGAATACTTCGGTATATAGAGGAGTTCATGGTTGACTCACTGACTGCAAGCTGCCCAGATCCCGTCCTTGCAAAATAAGCCAAAATCATCATCCTCCACCGCTGTGGAGGGATGATGGGATATCAGATGCTTGTGCTGACATGCTGTGTTTGATTTTCACCACAAACGGTCTTGTTTTTTGGTCTTGTCTGTCCAAAAGATATTGTTGCAGAACTGCTGTAAGTTTTACAGATACAATTTTGCTAACCTAAGATGTGCTGCCATGTTCTTTTTAGAGAAAAGACACTTTGTCTTGGTGACACTTCCAAACAAACCATGCTTGTTCTGTCTTTTTCATTTTATACCGTCAAGAACTTTTAACATTTAACATGCTAACCGGAGCCTGCAGAGTCTGAGATCTAGCTGTTTACAATTTCTGCTCCAAAGCTGCTTCAACAAGCTAACTGCTGAGAAAACTGGTTAACACAATAAGCTAGCTACTGTTTGTTTAAGAGAAATAACCAAAAATTGGAAAAAAATAAATAAAATGTTATATTTTAGTTCTATGTTTAAAAGTAGCTGTCACATTATAATAAAGCTACTTTATCAATTGATTCATTCAGTTCATTACACTTATACGATTGATAGGATGCATATCAGCATCAGAAAAGCTGTAGTGGTATTTTAATCTGAATTTCAATCATGGATTGTTTCCAAAAAAGGAGAAAAGAATTATAAATGATAGTGAGATTTGATTAAAAAATGCATATATTTCAACTAATTTTTGTTGTAGTCGATTTTGTTTTATCTTTTTTGCTCTTGGGGCTGGATGATGTCAGCTGATGAGAGAGGATATTCCAAATATGATCATCTTAGGCACATGGCTCTGGTTTTGATTACAGCAGTCCAACCCACCTGCTATTAAACACTAGGAACAGAAAGTGAAACAGCTTGTTTCAGGCAGAAACTTCACTGGCCTACTGTAAAATAAATAAGGATTATTTGATGCTTTGAATAATGCAAAGCTACTGTAGAGTCCAAGAATGAAAATATGGAGACTTATTTGAAAAGACAGCAAACAACTGAAGTCTAAAACAATTTGGTTCTGTAAAATTTGCCTTTGGATAAAATGATTGTCATTGCACTCATCAAACTAAACCACACATATCATTTCACTTATTTACAGACAATATAACACAAGTCCTGACAAATTAAATAAGCACACTGACCCTATTTCACTTGCTTCAAGAGAATCTTAAAAACACTGTAGCAGAGAATTTCACTCAAAGGCCAGGCTTTGGATAGGTCAGTGCACAGCCAACTCGCGATCCATTGACTCACAGTCATTTCGAATAGCACTGACTTACCAGATTAATTAGATACATCAGCTGAAGGCGATTTCATCTGCTGACAGTCGTGGCTTTCGGACGGGTTTTCGACCTCATGAAAAGCAATCCGTCAAGATGGGTGGAGAGTGTTTGGCTAGATGTTGCTCTAGGGGCTAGACGTCTTCTCAGAATACAGATCAGAGTCACAACTTTGCTGCGTGTACAGTGAAGAAAACAGAAGTTTATATTTGCTGTCTTACACACACACACACACACGGAATTTGCCAAGTCCAATCAACAGGACCCCTGGGGAGCAAGAAGGGAAGAACCAGATTCAATCAGGCTATTGATTTGGGGGTGTATTTGAAAATGGAAGGGAACTGTGTGTGCATCTTCACACTCCACACCATGTCAAGGCCCACTTTTGTCAAAAACAACCGCAATTTCTATTTAAAGGAGTTTCAGAAGCTCATGAGGCTGCAGCTGGAGAGCTCTCCTGCCTTTTGTGCTGCAGCCGCACAGTGATTGTTGTACCCTTGAGCAAAGTCCTCCAGGTTACTGCATGAGTTAAACTCAGGCTGACATGCTTAAACCCAACCTTTGCTGAACATGAGTACCACTGCAAAACACTACAGCAAAGGCCTCGTTTACAAAATCCACCCTCATGCCATAAACACTGGGGGGTCCATATGGGCAAATATAAACAGACAGCTGATTTTTCAGGATTGGTATTGTGATATGCTGCGTGTTCTTTTAGGACAGCCTGTCTGTTGCGATTTGCTTTTCTTGCTTGGGATAGCATGAGCCTCCCAAGTAAAGACCGTTTTCTGATTTACCTAACTTCTGTTTTTGCCCACAAGTCAATACAAACCTGACCTGTGCACATTATGCAAATCTGATGATAATTGTAACTGACTTTATACGATTAAACATCATTGTGACTCTTGTCTGACAAGACATCTGTACTGATGCATAAAACTGAGCAATAAATTTCCTTATGACTGCACAACAACACCATGTCAGACTACAGAACTGGCAGAAAAGAGTGTCATGATAAATGTTATCCCCCCCCAGCATGGCATACCAGTTTATGTATGAAGGAAGGGCAGCAAATGATCTCTTTTTACTAGTGTGCAGGTGGTGTGATAAATCTCCACACCCGGTGGCCATTTTAAGAGCAGCTTGGCCTGATTTTACAGACCTTCCAGACTTGGCTCTCTGAGGAGATAAAGATTGGCACAGTCCTGTAGGAGATGTACTCGGTATATTCTTAGGCTTAAACTACACAGTATATTCAAACGCAATCTTTATATTGGCTCTAAAGTCTTTCTTGTTAGCAATCACATGCATTATGTAGTCTTTGCCCTAGATCGTCCATGGATAGATAGCTAGTTAGAGTTCTTATTATTTAGTATTAGTAGTATTTATTTCAAGCTGAAGGTATATTATACTTTTCATGAATTCATAGCCTTATAAGCATTACGCTGCACATCTCCTGTTCTCTTGTTTACCTCTGTACACGTCTCTGCATACTATGGGAAATCATTGTTGCTCACTGACAGGTTACTAAACAGTCTCTTCCTAGTGTTGGCGCTGAGATTCAGCGGTCCTCTATCTACCACACCCGAGTTTCTACCCAGCTGAGTCACTCCATCACAAGGCTGACATATTCCCCTCCTACTCCTGCTGATATCACCCATTGGGCCGGCAGAGTTTTAATCGATGTGGAGCCAAACGGGTCCTGGAAAAGGCCATTTAGCCTGGGTTCTTGACACTGCTGCTGAGACAAAATGATAAAGCTTCTTGTGGGAGATAGAAAGAAGCTGGTGGGCCAGGAGAGTGGATAGTAGAGAAAAGCATACGAGACCAGATGTAATGGATGATCTAGGGCAAGGACTACATAGTGCATGTATGCTGTAAAGTGTGTGCTTGTCTGCCACCTGTGTCCCATTAAAGCCTGCCTGGTTTTTCAACTTTTCAAAGGCACCGATGAGTCTCCTTCGGATGAGGATGAGTCATTCTTCCAGAAAAAAATAATAATATGCAGGTAAAAAAATCAAAATCCTCCTTGTTGAAAATTATTTTCTCATGATAAGGCTGATATTCAAGGTTGTTGTAATCATAAATATCCTTGACCATAAGGACTTGCTTCCTATGTTCAAAAGATACGTTAATAGTTGCTTCATGGTCTTTCCACAACTTTAAAAAAGCTTCTTTATATTTTCATACTGCATACGTGACTGAGTCTTTTTTTTTCTCTGTGGTTGGTGTCAATCAAATGATCCCCACAGGAATTGAAATTTATGCTTCAAAATAAACCCTTAAAATAATCTCCAGGCATTTTTTTATTTTCAAGCACATGGCTCGCTTTGGGCATTGTTGTTGTCTGAATAGCTCTGTGTTTTGTGGCATCACTTTTACCATGCATCAGTGTGTTAGCATGCTAACATCTGACAAGAGAAGGCCAGTGACAAAGTTAAAAGCAGGTCTGTTGATTTACAGGTTGATTTATGATTGATTTATGATTGATTTATGATTGATTTATGGTTGATTATGGTTGATTATGATTGATTATGGTGGATTTATGTTTCCACACTCTATAGTCATGAGCTGTGGGTAGTGACAGAATGACACAGTGGATACAGGCAGTGTGCTTCCTCCAAAGGGTGTTTGGGCTTTCCCTTACAGATAGGCTGAGGAGCTCAGTCATTCTGGAGTGTCTCATCCAGTCAAAGACCTCAGTGCAGACCCACGACACACTGAGAGAGTGTCAAGTCTTGATTGGGAACGTGGTGGCCTTGGTGACCCAACAGAAGCAGGAGCAGGAGAGTGAGAGGTCTTAGACTGCTGCCCCCTAAACCAGGATCTGGGACAGAAGATAGATGGACTGATTTCTAGTTTTTAGTGCAATGCGCTATTATTGGGTCAGCAGCTAAAGTGAAAGCTTTGCACTGTGACGTTTTCAGGTGTACATTTATCACGTATCAGAAGCTGAAAGGTCAAGTGAGCGGTGACAGAGCAAGAGACAAAGCACAGAAAAGCCTTACTCAGAGAAAGCTAACACACTCTGTTGGGGGAGTTTTGAGTGTGAGGATGGAGCATCTGCTCCTGCCCACTGGGCCTCCCAGCTAGTGCAAGCAAACACTGACACTCGCACACACATACACACACACTCACTCTGAAACCAAACTGCTGCTGAATCTAATGAGGCTGAGGCCTGCTGGGCAGCAGAACGGCTGCTGCAGCTTGTCTCTTGCTCTCTGATTCTCATCCCAAAGCTCCTCACGTGTCATCCACTGTTTCACACTATCCACACTGTTTTATTCTTGACAGCTTTCTACCAATGACTCTGCAAAGTATTCTCGCATCGAAAGGCTAGAATTACAGAAATACTCAACAAACTGTAATGCATTACACATTATGCGCAGAAGTTACCAAATGTACCACAAAAATGAAAAATGTAGCATTTAAGAACACAAATTAAGGCAGTTTTGAATTTGATGGCAGCAACATATTTCAAAACTTGAGACAGAGCCATGTTTACTACAGTTTAACGTCTCGTCTTTTAACAATGGTCTGGAAACCAGTTAATGGTCTTTTGGGAGAGGAGCAATCTTGTCTGATATAGAATTATTGCTGCTCAAATGTCCTGGGTCTTCATTGCTCTACTTTTTGCTTCATAATGTGAAATTGTTTTCAGTTGATAAAAGACGGGCCATTTCAGCACCTGCAGGGTGTTCTATGAAGATTTGGTTGCCCAATTCCAACTTATGTTGCTGCAATTTAATTCAAAATCAGCTAATATTTTTCATGAAATAGGAAAATTTCACAATTTATATGTTTGATATATTTTCTGTTGTGAATAAAATTAGGGTTTATGAGCTTTACACATCATTGCACTCTGTTTCTGTTTACTTTTTTCCAATGTTTTTGGAATTGGGGTTGTAAATTTCTACAGTAAATATTATATTATCTCTGTTGTATTGTATTATATTGTAAATATATGGCTAAACTAGTAGCCATATATTCCTATGTAATAATTCTGCTCCAACATATTCGCCAGATGCAACTTTCTAGATCATAAACCCTTCTTTTTCTTTTTCCACCCTCTTTTATATTGTTCTGGAGTACTACCTGTGATTGTTATCTTGGGCTAAACCCTCTGTTCTTTATTTTTAAGAAATGCATTGATTTTGGATGGTGCATAGCTACCTTCTGTCTGATACTGCCTCTGTAAAATGCATTAAAATGTAAGAGGAGTGGAAATCTCTCTGTGTTGCAACCTACCTGGAAGGTTTTTCACCTTTATGCATAAAGAATTTGTTTCTAATTCTTCAGATGAATTAGAAACAATGTATCTTTTTAACGAAACAGCCTCACACCCCATTTAATCTTTTTGCTGTCTTTTGTGCAATTTTGTCTCCTTGAGCCCTTTTTAAAATCTGATTTATTTAAATTTGTAGGAGCTTTACTTTTGTTAGTACCATGCTGTGTCGAGGCACAGAATGTAATCAAAACAGAGGGTCAGAGGGCCCGGTGGCGCCAGTGTCCGGCAGCTTCGCCTCTGTCAGTGCGCCCCAGGGCAGCTGTGGCTACAATGTCGCTTGCCGTCACCAGTGTGTGAATCTGTGTGTGAATGGGTGGATGACTGAATGTAGTGTAAAGCACTTTGGGGTCCTTAGGGACTAAGTAAAGTGCTATACAAGTACAGGCCATTTACCATTTTGGTTGCTCAAATACTACAAATCAATAAAGCCACCATAATTTCAACATGTTATTTATTTATTTTTGTAACAAGTACATTTTAAGGTAATGAGGAAATGTTTCCAACATGTGTAAGATGAAAGCATGGATATTACCACATATTACTACATAATACCATTGTGCCAAAGTGAGACTCATCTTTTCTGGAGTCTTTGTCTTGCTATTTTATATTTTAGCAACCCAGATAGTTTCAAAATATTCAAAGAAGAGTATTTACTTTTACTTAGTAAGAAGCGACAATGCTTGAACTAAGTGAACCAAAACAAAAGTATTAGATAATTCTAAAACAAAATTTCCTTTTTCAGTGATGGTTTGCAATGCACACCCACAAGTCTCCTTAACCATGATTCACTGACTCTGTCTCATTGCTTCTCCGTCTCTCCATTACCAGGAAGGATAAGCCCAAACAAATCTGCTTAAAGCCTTTGATGGGCTGATGGTCTCATAGAACGATACCTATTTCTTCTTATTTCGAATGACACTAATGGCATATTGACATGCAGGCAGATTAACAGATTATTGTATTTGTGTTTGCATGTGTGTATGCTGGGTGGTGAGTGTGCATCATCAGTCTATTTTAATCCAACTTTTTTACCCTCCTTTAGGATTTTAGGTCATTCGGTGATTCTCTTCTTGCCCTTTTGCCGTTGGTGATAAATAGGGCTGGGTATCGTCGCTGATTTCTAGAATTGATTTTAATCGAAAAATCGATAATCAAAACCCACCCCTGGGGATAAACTAGCATTCATAGACATGAAGTCAGTAAGTGACGTATATCTTGTTAAAACTTTATTAAACCTTTTTGCCAATGTGAACTGAAAGCAACAGAAAACAGCAATTCACAGACATTAGACCATAGTTTAATTATTTATTGTTTTGCTCATGTACAGGTATTTATCATGCATTATACATTTATACAAAGAGATGTGTAATCCCTTTTTGTTTATTGTACTTATGTTTGCACATACATCTTTTTTATTCGACAGTTTTCCAGCAGTCTGCTTCTGCCGATGGCTGATGGGGCTATTTTTAAAGTGATAATAAAACTAGAGGAAAAAAAGGGGGACTCTAAATGTCAATCTGGTAAAGAGCAGGAGGGGACAAGTCATCAAGAATATCTCCAAGGAGTCGTCTCATCCTTTATTTTCAAGCCCTGTAGCTAAACTGATATAGTGAAGTGATCTAAGACGGCCCTGTATTTCTCACCTCATATTCTGGGTGAATGCATACATGTCCTGTGTGTGCATGCATGCATACGAATATACCCTTGTGCCTGATCATTGTGAGAAGAGGAAGTGAAATGCTGTCTAATTTGTTTTCTTACCTCTAGTTTAAAAAACTCGCTTTCAGCACGAGATTAAACTTTGCTAGCCTCGTACAAAAGCAGACACTGGAAGCATTGTCAGGTACTGTACTACTACATTTCTAACAAAATGATGTGGTTAATTATTGTTATATAGTTTAGCTTTTTCAGCTTTAGAAAAAAGACAAAATAGAAATGAAGGAAGAGGCATAAAAAATAGCAAGGACAAGAGAGACGGGACTTTAATATCATCAAAAGCTTACAGCGATCAACATCTGTCAACTCTTTGAAGTTGGTGACGCTAAACCCATCCAGCTCGGCTGGCCAATGTTCTTTTTGTAAGGGGTCAAATGATAATTACATTGTGTGGATGCATGTGTGTGTGTTGGAGGGCTTATTACTGGCATCACTGCTGTGATATTGGTCTTGTATTAATTTGATCTTTGACAGAGATAGATTGAAAGTCCTAATGTTGGACATTAGAAATTCACATTTGCAAACCTGATGTGTTTTTCAACACTATCTGAGAGATAACAAGCAGCATATGATCATCCAAAAGCAGACTTCGTTCTTTCATCTGAGAATTTGTCACTGTACCAGGTGCTGTTTGTGCATCTAATACATGGCAAGCCTTCCAGCAGTGCAGTGAATTCAAATCGACTTCCTTCTATAGCCGAATCCAGCTGAGGCTGCCCTAGTTAGCTTCTTGACTTTGTGGATTTTCATCTGTGGATTTTCTTTAGTAGTTCATTTTCTGTCACATTCTAGGAACATAAATGTCCAGTGCACAGATTCTGTCTACTGTAAAAGATGGACATACACAGAAGGTTTCACACATTAATTCCTGGAGAAATTTGGTTTGCACAGGTGCAATAAACAGACACTGTAGTGGACAGCTATCATGTTAGACTGAGAAAACACTAGAATGTCACTCACCAAAACTGGATGCAGACTTCTTGAATGATCTGTACCATGCAGCGCATAATAATTCCATTAAAAATGATCCATGTGCAACACCACCTGTATGGTCTACAGTTTAGAGACTGGAATTAGCTCAGGTGAAGCTTAGCTGACAGCAATCAGTTACAGTTGCCTCATTTGACAAACTTTTCACCCCCTCATTTTAAACCGTCACAGTATCAAAATAAACGAGTTAGAAAAAAATAACACACTTCACACAGTGTCGCTATCGTGGTGCCACTCAGCATTTTATCACTCTACTGTTCACTCATCTATCTGACCATAATGTTGTGTCTGTTGTTTTTATATGAGTTTATTAAGCTGGCTTTATAGCCAGCTTGCAGCAAATTTGAAAAAAGACAACAACAAAGTTAAATAAAATAAAATCATTAACCATATAAATCAGGCTCATCAGTATCTGGAGAACAGTACCGAACGTCAGCCCAGTGTTGGTGTCACTCTCACTATACCTTGCCATTGCAATAGTGGTTCCTACCTCTAAAAACAAAGAGAAAGAGAAAATAGCACTGAAAACAGAAAAACAGCACATGGGCAAGAGGTCACAGAAATCGAGGCAGATTCATTTGGGAGCTCTGCATAAGGGTCAGTCTCAGATTCTCAACCCTGTCTCAATGAGTCAGTCACAGGTCTCCTTCTGTGTTCAACCCTGTGCTCTGCTTGCCTCTACTGCTGTCACTGCATATCAGCTTTGTGTTAATACTAAAATGTCTCTTCACCATTCTTGATTTTGCTCAACCACTATGGAGAAAAAAGAGAGAAAGAAAGGAAAACAAAGAAAGATGGATAGGGACTTCAGCGCCAGAAACCCCAATAGTTTCCAGGTAAATATTAAGATAATACATCATAATATCCATCTTTCATAATCAAATTATATTATTATATATATGAAATATTCTATATTGAATATAATATTTTATATTAAATATTAACATGCCGTAAATAAAGAAAAAAATATCAACATTTTTAAAAAATGAAAAAATCAGGGATAGTTGTCAAGTTGTTCTAATTGGTGTGAAAAGTGAGAATAAAAATCAAACAGTAAATAGATTACAAAAAGTCATTAGATAACTTGGATCATAACAGAAGTTCTCACATAATTCTCAAAGCAGAATTGCACCTTTTCAGGTTCCTTGATTTACAGAGTGAATTTAAAAAAGGCAGCTCAGTCCACTGATTGGTTAATTATCTGCTGCCTTTAATAAATCAGATGCTAATTACACACAGATTGCTACTGCAAACAGATTGAATGCTTCCTGGTATGAGTCTTGCACATCCATCAATCAGTGCACCCACCCCTCAGTCTGCGTGAGCAAGTTACCAAGCGCCCATAACACGAGTACGTATACCACCTTATGATGTATGTCCAATGCTTTCCTATCTTTTATTCTTGTGAATGCAGGCTTTGAAGTGATAGTATTCATGTGCTGGCATTTCTGGTGTAGAGTTGATGGCGGGGGTTCCTCCAGTTTAGCCAAACACTATGAACTGATTAGACTTTGATCGTCAAAGATAACCATGACCTCGAAAAATTAAATACATTGGGCCATAAGTTGATACTTCCTATTGTAATATGACAAAATTTCACCCAGACATCAATAGAAAAGGTTAAATTTGATAAGATGCTGATTTGAGATGAGCAGTTTTGACTGGCTGGTTAAGGCACACAACCTTGAGGCATGATTACAGCTGAGTGAAGGAGTAAATTGCTTTTATTTTTCTGCCTCAGTGCTCTCAATAGAAGAAAACACTCTGTGCACTTAGTGTAGGACATCAAGGATTACAGGCTTTTTCTTTTTTGCCTGAGGGTTAGAGTTATGCAACTACAGACAATGGTCACAGAGAATTCGAAAGTGCGATTGGCTCGAAGGTTGAATAAATATTTACTAACCAGACAGTTAAAGTGAACACCTTTTACAAAATTGCACTTGCTGTACCAGTCAAAGGTGCAAAGGTTTGACTGATGCTATATAAATTAAGGTATCAGCAGGCTGCGTGTAAAAATAACAGCACTGAGGCTTAGCTAGAGCTCATGGATGATCAGGGATATTTGTGTAACTAGAAAAAACATACACATGCAATTGAAACATTATTATTTTTGAGCAAGGCCATTGCGTGTCTCAACTGTAGTCAGAATAGTTTTAAAATAAAGCAAGTTAGGTGACCCTGTGCTCTTCTTCACTGTATACTTCATTCTTCTCCTATTCTTGCTGCAGGGAAGCACTTTAGTCCATTTGTGGTTGTTTGTCAAAATGACATTATTTTAAAAAGTGTGGTTGTGTGGTTTATATGCTGTTACAGATAACGCCTAGCTCTAGTTTTTTTTACCAAGCTTTCTGCAGTCTTGCTTATAACCCCTGAAATATGACGCTTAAGCATTATTTGTTCATGTTTTCAACAGTTTCTCATGTGATGACTCTACTTTCAGTCTTGGTAGGTCACATGACCCAGCCAGCTGGTTTTTATCAGGGTCTGATTGCTTAGTTTATAAAAAGCAGACCTGACCACACTTTCTCTGGCTGTCACTCTCTCTCTCTCTAATACACATTTTCTCTACATGGCCGCATGACAGCCTCTCACCACATACACTGACAGATAGCAGTAACAGCTGCTGCATTTTGTGGACATTTAAACAAACATTTAATATTTGATTATTTCAAGATTTGCTCATTTTAGACTCTTCTAAGAAAAAAATGTCACAGATTATTGTCTTGAATTTAAAATATTTTTGCTGACTCTCAGTTTGTCAATAATTAAATTTGGTAAAAAGTGGATTTTAAACACACCTATTAGTCATTCTCGCTGTAGGACCCAGATAAATTTGGCGAGTGTCCTTACAATGAAGCTTCCAACCAAGATATATGCAGTGGTAATGACAGATCTGTTATCTATGTTGGCCATTAGCCTTTGTGTGTGAAGTCATTAGAGGACGCAATTAAGCTCCATTGTCCTAGAGATGGATCGTTAGCAAACGAGTCTGAGACGTATGTAGCATCGACTTCATTGTCTTGCTTATGATGGTGACCTACAAGGAGTGGGAAGTTAAACAAGCTTTTTCGTAAAGCTGCATTCACTGTGAAGCATTTCTCTTTTTATGATCGCCTTAAAAATGCAGACAAAGCACTTTATTTCCGCACTTAATATGCAAACACAGGCACAAATATTCAAGAAGTGTTTATGCTGACAGAACATGGTAATTTTGTGAATCACAGATATGGTGATGAAATGAAAATAACATTTGTGTACTTAATCATATCAGTGAGGATGTTTCTTTGAGTGTGCAGAGCATGCATTATTATTATTGACAGATTTTACATTTTATACTAAGGTGCTCGCTGGGACACCAACCACCTACATAAGCAAACAAGTTTCTTTCATGCAGGAGAAATTTGACAGTTTGCCGTGTTACACTAAATCATAGAAGCCATCTATTTGTTTGTTTCTGCTGTATCTAGATGATAAATCATTGATATCCTGATATTGAAATCCTTCTGCTGCAAAAATGTAATAAAACCCCAAACATCCTGGCATATGAGCTGAGGCTGAGTATTTGTACAACAAGCCACTCCTTGTCAAACAGCTCCCCAAAGTCACACTTGGTGAGATGCATGGTCCGAATGAGGGTTCGTTTGCTGTCACCTGAAGAATCTTGTCTCTCACTCTTCATCGTGTGATACTTTTTGCTTTCAATGCATTAATAGAAAAAAAAACAGCAGAAAAGGACTTGATGTCATATATTTCAGCCAGAATCCTTTGTTGGTGTGTTTTTAATTGATAGGCAAGGGCTTATATAAACATTGTTTAGGAGGTTGTAGAAAAATACTTCAGAGAAGAAATCTGATCATTCAACCGTGGTGAGGTGAACAAGGGGCTGAGCACAAGATTTGTTTTATGTCTGATTAGTCTTCCTCAGAAAAGCAGAACTTACACTTTTCCCGTTTGCTTGCTTTATCGCTATAAACAGTTCTAGATATCAGTCACATTGAAGTGGGTTTTGGTTGTACTTGTAGGGAGGAAAAGACATATTACAGTTGCTGAAATGCAATCTCAAAAAGCATTTTTTGGCAAGCTTTTTTTTTTTTAGCTACAACCTACAAATTTGCCCATCAGCATGCTAACATATTGCTAATATGTTAGCATGCTGGTTAATTTCTGTTATTGTTCTCCATTTAATTATCTTTTTTACCAGTTGACTCACAGGATACTGTCATACTGTGTTTGAGCGTCAGATAGTTATAGCCCACCCATCTCAACACATTTCTACATACCAAATTAGTTTGTTTGAGCTATCTGTGTTTCAGTGGCAACAGGTTTTATGAAGTTATGAATGAATCCAAGTTGAAAAGTTTTGGTTTAGCCTGTTATCAGTATGTGGATTCATATTAACTGAAAATAAAACAAAAGGCAGCCAACATCCAAAGAAGAGCTTTGCAGTGTCCTTTAAGAAGCCTGGAGAACTTTTTCTCAACACTACTTAAAACATTACAAGGTCACCAAAGTTCTGGCTGCCTTGAAAAATAAATGTGGTCATACTAAATATTGACTTTCAAGGTTGAAATGGATAAGATTCTGTTTTTCCTTAAATACTGTATTTCCCTGTATGCTTTCACATTTCTGCAAATCGCTAAACTCATTTCACATTTACCTAGCTAAACATAAAGATGCATACTTGTAAATTAAAAATTATTAGGCCAATTTAATGAATGTTTTGAGGATAAATACCACTGGTACATATAACATTCTCAGTTCTAGTGAATTCACGCTCTTTATTTATCTGTTACCAAAATAATTTATGGTATTGAAGTTAAAGTTGGGCTAAGTTTTGCGAGTACAGGGATGATATGAAACTAAACACAACCCCAAACTGCCTTTATGTACACAAAACATTAGAATATAAACAATTAAATGGCATATAGGCTGCTATGACATTTTCCGATTAAAGTTTTTTTTTTCTACTTTTTGCCCAGATGGCTTAAATAAGCATGCATGGTTGTGATATGTGTTACTATTAGTGTTAAGTCAGTAATGACAGCATAAGTCGCATGGATGGATTTCCCAAAGTTCTAAGCATGGCTGCAAAAGCTTTTTGTCTATCCTAAAACTCTTTACTGAATCCTCATCCAGACAACCTACTTCTGGCTCTCAGTAATACCAGTCTTTTAATGTAAAAGAGCTTAATGTGGAGCACGGGGGAAATTTGCCCAATACAAGACATAGTAATAAATGTACTTTTTACAGTGAATAGAAAGGTTTGTAGGGTCAAAACACAGCTATGAATCTTACTCTGCCAGATCTCTGTCAGTAACAAATGAACAATCTAATTTTTTCATTTGACTTATAAATAATAAATTCTGTACACTTCCCAGAAAATTTTAAACAGAGTTTCAACCTTATATAATCTAGTATCTAGTCATGTAGAAGTCATATTATCTCTGCAAGTAATTTTGTTAAATTCTGCCAAGTCTAAAGCAGAATACACACATACAGTAGCACTGTAGAAACCAAGCACTCCCCTGTTTAAATTCCTCTAGGCTAACACCTTCCCAGTTAAAGTGTCACTGTATCTGACTCCAGCTGCATGTGTTTGCATATAAAAATGTTTGTGTCAGTAGTTCATTTTGTGTTGATAGCTTTTCCTGGTTGATTGACTGGTCGTCTGGGTAGATTACATGTCTGATCTCTGTGTTAGTTCTTACTGGTGTCTCATTGCTCTAACAGCTGACAGATTTGGTGTGGTGTTTATAGATTTACCCTTGCAGTGGCTGGGTATGCAGATGGGGAGGATTGACCTGCTGCGACCTTGGAAGAATGCCCTGGCGGAGGACGACGGCGACCTCGGGTTGGGCAGGACGTGCTGCAATGCAGCAGAGCAGATCAGGGCGCTGCATGCTCTCACCCACACACTTACGCAAACACATAACCTGCAGCTTTATATCATGAAATAGGAACACATACACAGATGCACACAAATCAATAAAAACTCGCACACTGGACGAACAGGCATGGGTGTGTCCTAATCAACCTGCTGCTGACTGGCTGGCTGAAATGCACACACCTCATAGATGACTGTATTTGGAACAACACACACACACACACATACACACTTCCCTTTATAAATTAACACAGACACACACAACATACCAAGACAGGATGTGCACACGTTGATGTATTTGTTTGTTTGCATCGTATGTTTTTCCTTTTCACTTTAACACTTACTACATAAGGCAATCACTCAGTTCCATCAGAGGTTATAGATCCTTCCATCTCCTTAGCAGGACTTCCCATATGTGCAGAGTAAAGATATGTGATTTAAAGACAGACCCTCATTAAAGAGATTTTCTGGGACATATTAGTAAACCTTAATGACTCTGAGCAATCATATCAAACCAGATCAACGTCAATTATTTTCACTATTAGTGTTGTTAATAGCTCAACCCAGTGAGAGTCTAATACAACTGTATTTATACCCGTACCTGACCTTTTTTGACCTTGACTTGGATACATAACTCCAAGACTAATATCAAATAAGAAGTCTGGTAATACTTTGTCTGTGTAGCCAGAGACGGAAGAAGTTATTCCCCTGTGCCTAAGAGCCTTCTTGTCCTTACTCTATCACGGATACATTAAAACAGTGAACGACAGTGCTGCAAATGCTGACATTTTCCTTTATTACAATGAACACAGACCATCTATTTTTTCTGTGATAATCCCAGTCATTCTGTCTTTTGCCCATACTGTCTTGTTCTCATACTGTCCCCAAATATGGAACAGTGCACTATTGAGTGTAGCACCTAACGAGCACATTGCTTTCTTCTGTTAAGCTGACGTTCGCGAAAATGCCCAGCTGTCTTTTAGACAATTTATTTGCAACTCAGTATTAAATACTTACATAATTATTTAAAACCAAGGTTTTTTTTACCTGAGTGTCACGGACACCGGTGTGTCACTCGTACCCTTACTGTAAACACTGACCAGCACACAGCTATAACAGAAATTCTTAGCAGTGTAGCAGATGTTGCAGGATATGAGGAAAGGTTATAGCTGCAGAGGAAGGAAGAGCAAACTGCAACTGTGATTCAATAGGAAATTGTTTCCATTTTTACACTATTGTCTACCATCTGACTGAATGAGATGTGGCTACATTTCGGGTTATCATGTTTAACATGTGATTTCTTGCAGCTGCTCATAGTATTGCAAGCGACTGATTAATTTAAACTTATATTTATGTTGATGAATGATTTTTTCCATTTAACCCTTTAAAACCTGACCTAATTTACCCTTTAAACCAGGGGAAGGCAACTCCAGGCCTCAAGGGCTGGTGTCCTGCAGGTTTTAGATGTGTCCTTGATCCAACACAGCTGATTTAAATGGCTAAATTGCCTCCTCAACATGTCTTGAAGTTCTCCAGAGGCCTGGTAATGAACTAATCATTTGATTCAGGTGTGTTGACCCAGGGTGAGATCTAAAACCTGCAGGACACCGGCCCTCGAGGCCTGGAGTTGCCCACCCTTACTAAAAATGTTAACCGTCACCGGTGACGGGTTAGGGTTTAAAGGGTTAACTTTTGATTTACAGCAGCTGTGAAACAACTTATACTCCAACCTGACGTTTAACTGCAAAGCTCACTCACGCAATCAGCACACAAATAAAAATCGAACCAACAATCCACTTTTAGATAAAGAAGTCTATTTATTATTTGATATACTGTATCATATGCATTTTCATATAATAGTTCTAATACCAGTAAGTCAAAAATAATAGTCATATAGTATTTATATATATAGATATATAGAAAACTAATCCAATAATCTACTTTTTACTTGGACTTGTAAAAAAAAACAACATGGAGAAATGTATAATCTTCTCCCCAGCTTAAATATAGGCGCTTTGAGGGAGCAAAGAAGATAATACAAAAAGAAAAATTACACCTGAACATTGCATCTCATAGAATAAGAACATCTGTCAGCAGCTAGTAATGTTGACCATCTTGGTTTAAGACACAGGAAGAGGATGTGTTTTTTTTCTTTGCTAGAACATCTTTGACATATACAATTTTGTCTTATTTTTACCGTCAGTTGAAATGGCTGAAAGAGTTCTGAATTTTTAGTATGAATGAGAGAGGAGACGATGGCAATCATGTGATCATCTGGATTTGTAGATTGAGAGACAGAGCATTAGATTACACCAGTCTCATTACACATACTGAAGATCACTTCTAACGATGACAGCGGGGGGAGGCGGGAGCAGAAAAAAATGGGAGAGTGTAGGAAAATAAGTTTTTTAACAGCAGGATATAGAAAGGTTTATGTGCTTCTCCACCAGTGATCTGCATTTGTAAACAGAGAGTAGCAGCACATACAGTGCAAAGTCCTTTTCATCTACTCACACCAATCCACAGCCTCTCTCACTTTCTCTCTGGGTGCTCTCCAGGAGGTAGCCATGTCTCGGTTGGCCGGGAGAGATTTCCATTTAGGTGTAGCAGTCATCACAAGTTTTTACCAACTAAACTGATATCATTCAAGAAAAAAAAGAAAAAACTCCCACCCCTGTCTGCTCAAACTCTCGATATGTAGAAATGAAAACATGGAGGCAGGCTGTTTAACGGCTGTAGCAAATGGATGAGGCCGTGGACTACAGACCATCCGGAGCTGTGGAAGGTGGCATCCAGGGGCGCTTGTGTCCATCAAGGCCTGAGATGCAGGAGGGCTGTCTCACTGCAACCCGTCCTCCCTTTGAGAGGCGTGGGTCGCCAAGTTGGGGTCAAGAGGAAGCGTCAAAGCTGCACAGGAAAAGACAGACATGCCATTGCAGTTAACTAAAAACTAAAAGCAGGTCTGAAAACATACATTTTATCAAACTGAGCGACATTTTAGAACAAATAAAAACGAACTGAAACAATGATGTGTGTTTGGGAAAATATCTGAAATCAGTGAGTGTGAGGTCACAGGGGTGACTGTGCTCGCTGTGACTGGGGTATGCTTAGGTTGTGAGACTCTTCATTTCAAGAGTTCTTTGTTTGTAATAGCTTAGTATTGAATATCTTAACTTTTTAAATCTTTTTAAACTTTTTAAATCTCAAACACAATAACAGAAACACCTAAGCAAATGTCAAAAACCAACCGGATTGATTTTGGAAGGCATTTTTCATCCCAGACCGATCTGATAAACCTGAGAGCTAAGGGCTAAGTATATATACGCACTGTATACCAGTTTGTTTGGGCAGAAGTGTCTGCAGTGTTTTTGTAGCTTGTCCTAGCTGTTTTGTATCTTATATTTTGGAAGTTCTCAAAATCTTGTAGTTTATTTTGGGGGGAGTTCTTTTTTTCTCCTCGTCTTTCCTCATGTTGTGCATTTTCTGTGGTTTCAGTTCGGGTCACTGCTCATGTGGTCAACCAGCCAGTGCTACATAGCCTGACCTGTCTCCCCAATGTGATGTTTGTGTATTGTATGTATGGTCGGCAAGGTATCATCTATCTTAATTGCCCCTTGGGGATAAATAAAGTTGTTTTTTTTACATTGACTTTAATATATAAATCCACAAAAATTCAAAAAAAAAACAAAAAAAAAAACAGCAAACATAACATCCTTCTTATTCACTGTACTGCAACACATTCATTTGCCTGAGAAGAAGGAATTTTTCAAGTGGTATGGGATAGTGTTTCACTAATCTCAAGCTTGGGCGTTACAGCATGTGTAATTCAAAATCCTATTCAGTGTGCAGGTGACGGAACAGGACATTAATTAAAAATATATATACGGCTTTAAATGATAAATAGGAGCTGTAACAGATATATTGCTATGTTAATTATTTCTATATTTGCAGTTTTCCTTGTTATGTTAGGAAAAACAGATGTTTCTAACAATGATAATGCTGGTTCAGTTCTATCTAAGAGTCCCAGTAAGCCATGACAGCATGACAGTGAGCAAGAATGAACATGACAGAGTTAAATGGAATAAAATCGTCACACATTTTACGCACAGTCTTGTTTCCTGTCAATATTTGTTGTGTGGAAAAAGGCCCGATTGCCTGTATTTTGTTGCTGGACAAGTACAGGTCTCCAGCTTCTTATTTCCACTGTTTAACCTTGAAGGCAGTCTTTTCTTACAATAGTTTGCAATGTCGACAGTTGTAAATGTGAGTGAGCTTTCAACAAAGAAATTTGAGCCCTGATTCTCAAAGCCATTTATTCTTTGCATGTTCTCAAAAAAAGATGCATAAATAAATAGCTATTAGCTGTTAGTCTGTTGAGGGGACCGAATGAAAGAGAGAGAGGGGGACAGAGAGCAAGCAAGAGAGAGAGTTTGAGCGAGTAAGATGTTCATCTCTGCAGGTTTTTGTGTTACTTATCAGTGACAGATTCCTTTGTTCCTGCCTGCGTCTGTCTCCACCTCAGTGGAGAGCCAAGGGACGACCAGAAGGCCTGACTGCAGTCCGCATTCTTAGCACATCCTTGTTGCCTTTTCTGAGCTTGCAAATCATCTTCTGACAAAAAGTACACTTTATTCTTTTCTTCACTTGAGTCACGGATGTTTTTGTAGAAGGTGATGGATTGAAAAAAACGAATGCAAAGAAAAAGGACAAACAGTCCTTAATATGCATGTTAGAGAAGTTCATGTGTGGGGGAATAAGCACGCATGTGGCTTGTAGTTACAGTTTGTGTGTGTTGGTGTACTAAACAACGACAAGGGTGGCCAAGGGGGGCCCCAACTGTCCTCTAGGGGGAGGTACGTCTTGTCTCGCGGTCATTAAATATTAACACAACCATCTCGGCCTCCCGCTGGGCCTGATTGAAGATGTAGGATGGCATACGGGGACAGAAGAAGGTCACCTCTAACTCTGTAGTCCCACAGCAAACCCACTGTGATTACACCTGGGCTAGATCAAGCATGCCAACACATTACTCATCTGGAGGGAGTGCACCAGACTAAGTCACGGAATGACCCTGCAATGACACAGGATCTGTTGTGATCAGGTTCAGATCCAAATTACCTACTGATTAGCAAGAGAATAAAGTCCAAATAGTTTTGTATGTATTTCAAACACTCCTGACTGAAAGAGTCCATTATTTATTCATGTAAATCCTTCTAATGTAAATCCCTCCATCCGACTAAATAGGTTTCAAGACGCAAGCTAAAGGAAGCAGCACACTGTATGGCAAAATAGAATAATAGGAGCTAATTACAGGATTATGGGCCCTTGTGGAAAGAAGAGACAATGACCTTCATTAGCTGTTCTTCTTCTTTCAGAGATTCTAATTAACGCACACAAAAAAAGTTTATGAAAAAGAAACAAGGTGGAGAGGGATTCTTACCTGTCCCATAGCTTGACATTTCTACAGTTGTTGGTGCAGCAGCCGGCTGATATCAAAGCTGTGACAAAAAAGGAAGAGGAACGAGACAGAGGAAGAGACTTGAATGTGTTGTTTTGACAAGACTGGATTGTCTCATTAGTCTAATGATTTAGAGTTGATGTCTGTCTGGTTAGACTGCAAAAGCAAGGAAACATGACTAATAAATAAAACATGTTAATGGAGTAGCAGCTTCTGTTATTAGCTAAATTATATGTCGGAAATCAAACTGGGAATGCAGCAAGTTTGTTATTAGAACAGTGGCGCCAATCAGCACATGCCCACCCTGCATAGTGACTGAGCAGAATGAGAGACTCTGGAAAATTTGGCATTTTAGAGAAAAAACACAATCACCTTTTTGCTGCAAGTTCAGAAGACAAAATGCACCTGCGTTATTAGACTTGTTTCAAGGTGAGCAGGCATGATTTGGATTAGTGAGGCAGTCAATCAATTTCCAGCTCAAGTTCACACGAAACAGGTTTGACTGGTGGATTGTACTTCACAACGGAGGCGCACAGTGCACGCTTGACGTCTCTGATTAGACCACATAAGACAAGATCCAAATGAAGTATTATTTGTTGCTGTGACCTATTTAAAGCAGAAGCAGCATGGAGACAGCGCCTTTTGAAATCATATCTTTTCTTAGGTTTTATTTCGTAAACTAAACAAATATGAATCAGACGGTCACTTACTTTTTGTATACTTTATTAATTTCCTGTACTGAAATTACGCTCTGCATTTAACCCATTCACTCAGTGAAGCAGTGGGCAGCTACCAATCCAAACCCAAGGGAGCAGTGTGTAGGGAGGGTACCTTGCTCAGGGGTACCTCAGGGTAGTTTCTCTCCTATAAGATAACATCTAGACTGAGGTGACCTGGAAGGCAAATTCCAAACAGAGGTTTAAGCCTTTTTATGGCTGATTATTTTTTCTTTGTAATGGTTAGATAGATGTGCTAGTTTAGCATATTTTTGCTTACCCCACTGTCAGATTATGCGGGTTGTAGCTCACTTCACTCTCTGCAAGTGAAACTGTTGCACCTTCAAAGGAGAACACGCCATTGCAATCAACTTTGCTCTTCCTAAACACAAGGAAAGCTCTTGACGTCATTTTGAAATCCTTTTCCTGGGTTTCCTGTCATACTTAAATGGCTCTGTGAGAAGTTCTGATCACAACTCGGTAAAGCAGTGCAATAATGTTTTTGCTATAAGCAGACCAAACTTTGCAAAAAAAAAAAAATGTTATCCCTCTTTACCTCTTTTGCCCTTCAAAATTCTTTTATCCTTGCTCCCTTGCTTGATATCTCTATCTCTTTCTCTCCTAGCCAGCGGTTTCTTCCTCCCCATGAGTCCATAATCATGTTTTCAGCACATTTCCTCTCCTTGGCGCTCTAACATCTCACATTAAAGATTTATAATGCTCTTGTGACCGCCAAGTTGTGCAAAAGATTCCAGTAGCCACTTTCACTATGTTCCCTGCCCCTTCCCTTAGTGTGGTCATCAGGGAACAAGGCAGGATAACACAGAGATATGAAAACTCCTTTAAAGTGTTGGGTAGATGCAGCAGTGGGCTGGGGGGTATTTTCACTTGGAGGTCAGCATGTGGGGAATGGGACTGATTTCACGGCTAAAGCTCACAAACAGGGTTAAAAAAAAGTACATCATCACATGCACTGTTCTCTACTCACACAGCTAACACAGGTGAAGCCAATATTTACTGTATTTAGACTTTTTCTACACTTGAAAGATGTTACTCTGAACATGGTCTGTGGGCAGTTGCAGAATCCAGGTTTGTATTAATGCTAAAATTTACTTTAGCATTTATCTAAGGATGAAAGTCATTAAAGGTCAGCCTTGAATTTTTGTTGTTTGTATCAGCCCAAAATTTAATATGCCCTTTATTACTACTTCTACATACAAACACATACTACATATGATTAGTTTCATGTGTTCCCTATTCAAGCCACCTCTGTTCCTGAGCTAAGAGCTTAGGATGCCTAGGATATGTGTTTCATGAGTTTCAATGTGGCATGTTCCCACTCAGAATGGCTTTGTTACTATAGAACAATTATAAAATCGAATTTTCAGGTTTTTTTTAATGTAAACAATTTGACTATTCTTTATCTAGTCAGGATCAAGAGTGGCAAGAAAAAGCATTAAAAGGCAGTATCGATACACATCTTTACATGACTCTTTCAGGCTGTCATTATAAGCTGGTTATGTTAGCAAATGATATATAGTCACTGTATAAATCTATAATGCCTTGAGGTGTTTGTGGTTGTTATTTGGGGCTAGATAAATAAAATTGAATTCAATTGCATCACACTATAAAGACAACTAGAAGTGAAGAATATTCCTGGAAAAAACACAGGAGAAACAAAAGTTTTTCGTTCAACCATTAGCTTGAAGTGTTAGCTTGAAGTAACTCGATTCAAGCTGCGTAACTCACAGAAACAATTGGCTTGAATGGATTTGCTGTCTCAAGGTCAGCTTTCACACACACAGGTCACAGGATTATAAACTGCTGCCTTGTGATGGTGCAGGTCAGTTTACACACCAGCTGTGTGCCAAAATTCAGAGAATCCCTTTAAAAGAACTTGATTAGCGTCTAATTAAACTTGCTCCTCCTGAATTCTAACCAGCACCTGTGACCTTTTCAAGGAAAGTTACGATGTGAGAAAACATGCAATAAACTTGGGCGGTGTTTGTTTCTGTTATGGGGAAGCCTGATGTTAAAACCAAAATTGGATTTAACCGCATGCGAGAGATGTGTAGAGGGAAGGGGGTTAACAGTGGGTCAAGTATATAGATAATATGATTAGTCTAGAATAATATGGGGGGGGGGGGTAAGCTCTCATAAATTTTGCTTCTGTACACCAAAGCCTCCAAATTTCCCCTCAAAGAGATCTGCAAGATTGACTTGGGAGAAGCTGCTCCCATACTGAATATAGCCCTTTTCCCTTAGCAACCAGACACCAAATTATTAACTTTATATAACTCATAATCCTGCACTTCATAAAGAAGCTGCAAAACCTTTTAACACTTTGTTAACAAAATAAAGACTCTTTTTTGATGAAAATTGCTTGAAAATTATTCAAGAAGGCTGGCTTTGAGCAATAACAATAAAGGAGCTGCAAAAACAAATCAGAATGACGGTATCTGTATAATTTATCAAAACCGGTAATCAAGTTTTTATTGACATGTGAATCAAGCCAGTAAACACATGAACCTGCTCCCAGGACTACTCATCTCGCAGTCCTCCTTAATCTGTTGCTTTCTATTCATCTCTCTCTCTCCTTCTCTCAATTTACAGAATCAATGCATAATTTCACGTGGCCATTCCCTCAGATCTTCTAAAAATCTGCCATATAAATTATTCAGGCTGGCTGGGCAGGAAAGCCCGTTGAGATGCATGGTAGATCAGTGACCTTCCGTTTAGCTGGCAGTCAGACAGACAACTAGAGTCAGTCAGTCAGTCAGTGAAGCTATCTGGCAGGAGAGCAGCTTGTTTTAATGTCCCTCAGGCAGCTGAAGTCTGTGCTGTTATGTGCGACTTTGGAGCGTGTTGGCAAGCTCAGAATGCATAACATTATGCATGGCCATAATACATACACCAAATGAAAAGAGGAACATGCAGGGTATTTGTGGAGTCAAGTCTGTGCTTGGCCATGCCCAGTCTTGTGAGACCAGACTTCAAGCTCGTACCACTTCAGTTCTGCTTGGTCATCCCTGCAGCACTATATAGCAGCAACAACATGCTAATTGGTTACACTTGGTTTCACCAGGCTATCACAGCCTGTTCTTATGTTTTAAATCAGTAAAATTACACAACGAGAGAACAACACTGAATTTTGTTGTTTTGCAGGACTGTTTTGTCACGCTTAAAGACTGTGTTTTAAATAGTGGTGCAGTGGCTAGTCTCACAGTAAAGGAAAGGTTCTGGTGCCGAGCTGGGACCATTCTGTTTGGAGTTTGCATGTTCTCCCTGCGCCTGTGTGGATTCTTTCCAAGGTATTCCCACAGTTCAAAGACTTGCTTGTTAGGTGAATAGGTGATTGCAAATTTGCCACAGGTTTAGATGTGAGTGTGTGGTTCCCCGTCCTTGTGCTTACCCTGTGACAGACTAGCAGCCTGTCCAAAATGTTCCCCACCTTTGGCCCTATAACAGCTCCAGCCACTCCACAGCAACATAGTTTTGAACTTTGCTTTAAATATCTGAATATTACTGCCTGAAAATAATGAATTATGTTATTAGAATTCACACAAAAAAGATTAGCATTAGATGAGAAGATAAATTAGCTTTATTAGAAAAAAAAAAATCTGCTTACTAGATTTCACAAACAACAACTGAGCTCGTGGTGTGACAGTGTACACCAAAAAGCTTGATTCACCAAGAAATTGTAATTGTTTTGTTTCTTTTTGTCTTTTTCAATAAAAGGACATTTGTTTTTATCTACGACAAAGCATGTTTAATACAATAACATATACGTATCATACGTGATTTTTAATGGCATATCAACACCTTACACAGCAAATATTGCCCCTGTTTTTCAGCACACAATGTAGGCCTAATGCTAGTTAAATCATGAATTCAATCATTCTATCACAGCAATAAATTCAGCTCTTTGAGCACCTGGAGAAGCTGCCTTTGCAGGTTTGATTGCACTCCTAAAATGGAAGAAGGAGAACTTCTGAAAATCAACACAGCATCTTTGTTCTAAGCAATAAAGCCATGAGAGATATTGCTAAAAACAGTGTGCACTACACGCATCACAGAACGGTACAAACTGGCTCTAACCAGAATAGCAAGAGAATTGGGAGGACATGGTGCACAACTGAGCAAGAGGGCATAAACATCACAGTGTGCACTTTGGAAAACAGAGGCCACACAGGTTCTCAGTAATGGTACCGACAAACTCCGGTCTCAGCATGAACAGTAAAGAAGTGATTCCAGGCTTTTTAGGTAGAGTTTCACATAAAAGATAATACCTGAGACTGGCCAATGCCTGTGCCTTGATATGACTGCCTTCTTTGCAACTTGGCCTGAAATGTCACTAATCAAAGAGAACATGTAATTAGTGATATCAATAATTATTAACTGTCACTGACAACATTCCTGATCAATTTAATGCTATATTAAAAAAATACTTACTTTCAACATAAAGTATTTCTTTCAATTTTAGGTGACACTAAACCCAGTAGTAAGTCAGTAACCTACAAATCAGTCACTCACTACTTTTAAGAGAAGATTTTTCAGTCTAGTGTTATTGGTTGAGATTGTTCTTCTCTATTCTTCTTTTTTAACATATACATTTATCTACTTCTGGCTTTTAGCAATACCTCCCTAATTTAAGCTGCCTTTTTTTACCGCGTTGCTATGATAAATCTGCAATGGCCAACTGAGGCATGAGACCTGTAACAGAGTAAGTGATGGCAGCAGGGAGAAACAGCAAATAACTTGAAGCCTATGTGTCTGCTGCATGGCTCACCGTTCAGCTGAAATAGACCACAGAGACACGAGAGCATGAAACTCGCTGGAATAGAGGTGAATAATTGGCGCCCCTTTGGCTGATCGAGCCTACGAGGGATGTCTGTGTGTGTGTTTGCATTTGTGTGTGCTTTCAGAAAGAAATACATACATCAAATAGACGGTGCATACTCACGAAACAACGTGCAAACACGTGCAAAGACATCGCTTCTTGAATCACAAGCCTGTTCAGTTACGTTGGCAGAGCAGTGCTTAAATTATGGCAAAATGTAGTTAAATTGAAGACATTAACTTTATGAACGAAGGAGACTTCTTTCATGATGGTTTATAGATAGAAACTGTAGCCTCTAATTTTTCTTCTGCCTCTTTTGTCTTCTGTGTTGAAGCTCCACATCGTCTCCTCGAGTTCTACAAGAGCTGGTTGTTGTTCCATGCACTGCCGTAGTGTTTTGCTATGATCCTCAAAAGGCAAATTAAATATTTAAGCAGACATTCACAAGATAAACTGCTGTTGCTCTATTTTAACATGTCACCACCCATCACACCACAGTGCTGATGAATAATATAACAGACCGGGCACAGAGCAGCGTATAGAGGATTGCGATGCGTGTGCCAGTTAGAGGGGTGGGGATGGGAAACAATACTGGTAATTTCATCAGCTCTGAATTAGATATTCAAATATCCCAGAATTCTTTGCGGTTTTGCGTGACACAAAGGGTCTGCATTTAAAGGGTCTTGCTTTTCATCTTCCAAAAGCCTTGGGACATCGATGACCCATGCCCTGGGGCTGAAACTTGTTTACACATTTTCAGGCTGTCCCTTCCTTTGCTATTAAAAACAACAATAATGCTTTTTTTGCATTTGTGTCATATTAAAAGCCCTTTAGATTTAGCTGAAAATAATGCAATGCACTGTAACAATTTGTGCATTTTCTTCAAAACAATATAATGCAATATAGAGCACAGGTAACCATCTGTCAATTTGAGTGTTAAGGATGAGCCAGTATTAAGTCTACTTTAACATCGACGTGTGGATGTGATTTTACATTCTGCTCTTACACCCCCCCCATATTCTCACATAGCTCTTCTCACATGAAAAAGTGAAAATAAGATTTTGTTAGCACTTATTAATAAAGGATAAAAAGATGGGCTTAGCGGAATATTAAGAGATCGAAATAAGGATGTTTCTACTGGGAAACTCATCATTGTGTTATCATTTCAGGTCACTATTGACCATCAATTGTCATTTAAAGCAACCAGAGAAATTCTGTGTACTAGATGCTTTATTTGCAGCTCAAGTTCTCACAAAGCCAGGTAATTAAATGATTAAATGTACCTTTTAGTATAACTGTAAAGGAAATGAGCCAGTCAGTCTGGAGCAGTGGGGGGTCGGGGTAATAAAATTGATTTAAATATCTCGGAGAGGAAATCTCACAGACCAAAAGACATCGCTGAAAGAGAACTAGTAAGAGATAACGGCATAAATATAATGACAGTGGTGCCAATCATTTCATGGTCTAACATAATGTAAAGTAATGGAAGCTCCACACGTGCCTTATTGTAAATCAGGAAAACCATTACCTCAAACACACAAAATGGGCATTAGATAATTTATGCCCCAGGAAGTAGATAACTGCATCCTTTCAACATGCTATATTCCTGATAAGTTATCTCATTTTTAACAGACAGCTGAGCTATAAAAGCCATCACTCCGATAGGAGCAGCAGCGTGCTATGACCAATGACAATGCACAACAACTGACATAAACCACAGACAAGCTATATGAGCCCTACACAAGACTTTGAGCCCTTATAAAGAATTAATAATACGTTGTTTCTCTTGAAGATTAAAAGTTGAATTCACAAACATAAAATTTAAGTTGTGTAATGGAACACAATCAGGGGCTTTAAAAACGGAGGCATACTTTGTCGGGCATGACCAGTGATAATGACAGATGAACCAAAACAGAGGTTTATATTTTGATTACGCAACAACCAACATAAATGTGGCTTTTTGCAATGAAGACAGGATTCCTCACTACTTACTACGTGCTGTTACAGCTTGATTCTGAGATGCTGTTAAATCATCTCAGAATATTTCTGTGTTTTAAAGGGGGGACCAAAGAATTTTAATTTGATTTAACTACTTGTAGTTTTTAAGGCAGCCAATTTTGTTTAAAGTAAAAAAATGGAACTTTTGTTTGTGGTTTTTTTGGGGGAGAAGAAGTTAAAAAATCTATTTAACTGATCGAATGAGCATTTAAAAGCAGGCTAAAACAATTGAAGACAGGTTCAAATCATTTAAAACAAATAATTAATAAGCAACATGACAGATATTTTTAATAGAAATGTGAAATTGTCACATGTTACTTTCAGAAAGAAAGTAAAAGCATTTTGTCTGACTTTGCACCCCTGACTTGCTGATTAATATTACACTGCTATACTTTTAACATTGTCCAGAAATATGTGACCACATTAGCCACAGTTTTGCAAAAACCACAGATTTGCTGCCAGCGAACATGAAGGTAAATTAACCTTAATTTAATATGTAATTTATGTGATCACTAAGCTAATGCTCACAAAATGTATGCAAATGTACCAAGCCCTCTTCTCGCAGCCTCACCTGCATACTTCCCATGCTTCACTTAGGTCTATCTGTCCAGCTTCACTTTCCTCCTTGTCTCGCACCTCATTGCCTGATACCCTCAGACTGACAGCTCTCAGAATGGCACACAGCTAGAACTGAAGTAAATGTAACAGTAGCAAAATGTGGTTACTGCTGGTGACTCTGGGACTGTGAGAAATTCCCTCAGGCCCACTCTTGCCCTCATACATGGCAGCCACTCAACTTTCAGTTAATTACCTGGCCTAGCAAGCTAATTTCCTCTCAGCTCAGTGGGCTGTTCCCCACTGGCATGGCGTAAGAGGACAAAGACTGCTCTCCATTCCACTGGGTTTGCATGTCTACCGGATGAGTGGGGCTACTGTGCAACATTTGTCACATACCTCTGGGGTTTGAGCCGGAGCAACGCTAGTATGCGCCAAGCAGCCTCCTTCATAACTCAAAGAGCCACTTACGAGCTGCTGCGGGGGAAATGTTTAGGAGAATCCTCGAATAGTTAAATGCCCGACATAATCAAAAATTCTGAGTTATCTTCTTATGGGTTTTTTCTTTATGAACCCATAATCATAACATCAGTCACGCCACAGTGTATGACAATGTGATTCTATGCATGGAAAGACGTTTGATTATGTGCTCTTCTCTTCTAAATCTGCAGCACAAAATCATCCTCCTTTCCTTTCTCTAATTTATAATTTAGTCTGCTGAAAACAATTTTTGTTTTTATGTTAGACACATTTTACACCCCATTTCCCGTTGACATTACCACTGTCATGAGTATTTGTGTGGATCTGGCATTGTCTGAGAGTTGCAGAGGCAATATACGGCTTTTTGCTGCATCCAGGAGGAGGAGGCTTTAAACTGACAAAGCTTAGAGCAGCTTGATTAAAAATGACAATGATATGCACCAGTGGAAGATAAACAAAATGCCTAATCATGCACTCCTGGGTTAATAGCTGCTCTGATGGCCTATAGGCAAGGGTGTTTGGGATAATTGGTCTCAGATGTGATTACAAATTCAAAGGCCATGATAACATTTAAAAGTAACATTTTCCCCTCTGCAGATGAAGTCATCCACCTTGAGAATTGAATGTCTCTGATGGCCTTAACTCTAAAGCATCTTTGAAATTTTAACCAATTTTTTAATGATAGAAGACATCAATAAGGGGATGCCTACTCAACTTGTAAATTAAACATTCATCTCTTATTTGCAGAAAGATCCAATGCCATGGGATTTCAAAATGAGTTATAGAATGTAAAACAAAAAACTGCTAGAATAAGAATTAGTTGGTCTTCGCGGCATTTGTCGTGTAAGCAAGTTCAAGAAGTCCTGAAAGGTAACGCTGGAATGGCAGGGCAGATGAGACTGTCTGGTTATAATATTATTCCATTTGACTTACACCAGCCTAATGCTCCCCTAAATCCTTTCATACCAAGCAGCTGTGACAAACATTTGAGTTTCCCCAGGCCGCTTAGACTGCGAGACTTGACAAATTTTCAAGGGATGCTTTCCATCCATCGCCTTGGCAGACAAGCAAGGAAGAAGAGGATAGAGTGGAGCAAGAGGAACAAAAAAAGATGTATTATAGAGAGGAAGACAGAACGAGGGAGAGAAGGAGGGGAAGAAAACAGCCAGTAATCCACTCAAATACTTCCTCAACCCTCTTTCCTTAGCTCAGTCTGGCAAACACCACATCCTCCCGAAACAGGGCTTTGTAATCAGAGTTTTCTCTCTTTGCGACAGCTGGTTGTTCACACTGGCAGCCAATTAGGATGGTGAGAGAGGGAGAGTGAGAATGAGAAAGAGAGAGAGAGAGACTAGCTTTTCAACGACACTGGCGAGGGAGAACATTATCTGAGACCACAGCTTCAGTGATGATTTCCTGTTGCACTGACAGGCAGCAGCACTTCTAAGCAGCAGCCAGAGGAGCTGGACAGTCTGAACTAATGCCACAATTATAGAGATTAACAGATGGAATGAAAGAGTGGATTGGTCTTTGCTAATTCGATCACATGCTCGAGAATGGAAGACCAGAGCGTGTCAGTTCCTCTTGAGTATATAAAAAAGAAAAATAAGAGAGGTTTATAGCGAGAGATTTTATAAAATAGCCACAAGCCTGAAGTAGGATAGAAAAATGTGTTTAGTTGAGAGTATTTTGAAAACTATTTCTTTTTTAAATGTAATCACAAGGTAAAGGTTTGAGCAGCACTTGCAGAATACAAAACAACTTTAGGGTTTGACTGAATTATTTCAGTTTGTGGCATTATAGACCTCATTGGTCAATTTGTATGCCATTGGATGGTCATGTGGTTCCCGGATAGTAATTCTCACTAGAAATGTGGAGTACCAACACGTTCTCACTCCCAAAGCGTAACATTTTACGCTAGGTGACAAATCGTCAATATGTTACGCTTCCGGGTACCCAACACGTCCCTAGATTACAAGATCGGACAAATGAGAAAACCGTTTGGAATGAATCTACACATGTATGTTTGTTTTACTTAAATCGCTTTGGAAAACACTATCTAACATCATTAAAGTGCTGGTTAAGGTTAGGGATGGAATACATGGCTGGAATGTGTATTACCACAGGAGCCTTATTCTACTGGATTTCGTCCATAACCCGGCGCGTAGCATAAGAACGCAGGCGGTCACCTTTCACGTTCCTCAGGAACACCGCGGGACTTGACAAATCATCATTATATTACGCCTCGGGAGTGTGAACGGGCTGGGAGTACCCAAGAGAAATCCTAAATGGAACATTATTTGATACCTAAATAGGAAAACATGTAAAGGTATGTAGTTGTGTGCCATAAATCTGTTCTATGTTTCTTCAATTAAAAAAAATTACAACACTAAACTATAGGTGCTGGAATAAACTGTGTATGTACTCTAACTTAGGGTAATGTTGAGCTGATGTCTTGCTAATTAGCTAAATCCAAGACTTTAAAAGATATTATCTGAGCTCTTTCCATTTTCTTTGAGAGAATGAATAAGTTGCTGTTTATTATTTTATGGTTGTTTCATGGGGTTTTATTAGAAAATGCTTTCTTCAGCATTTCTACTGTGTATTATTTTTCCCCACTGTGTGGGGGGTGGATGTTACTATATTAGAGTTTCAGCTAACTTTAGCGGCTCTTTAGTACAAATTTTATGCTCCACCAAACCCATTACCTGCCATAACATTAGATTTGTCAGACTAATGGGTTAGACTTTCTATTATATATAAACAATAAAACACCAAAATATTACACCTATATGCTGTTTCTTATTCGAGTGTAAGCAAATCATCCAAACAGGAATTATATTTTGCTGACATTCAAATTAAATGCATGCACTATAACGCTATAGCCTAGCAAAAAAAATGAAGCTTTATTGATATTTGGAAGGCTAATATGGGTTTACTAATATTCTGTCTAAACTGATATCAAATATTACATGAGAGCCTCATATATCTGTGGTTTAGCCATTATGTAGCACTAGCTTGCATTACAATGCTAGACATTATACTGTATCTTTATTTTGATCTGTCACCTGAGAAGGCAACGCGTGTATCACATCAAACTGAGCTATTTCATTAAAACAACTAAGAATAAAGTAGCAGTCACTGGCTAAAAAAAGCATGGCTTTGTCTTTATCACAAACACACACTTTTCAAGCAAACTACAAATACAGTACACAGAGTGCCACACATCTGCAGTACTGTATGTACTGTAAGAAAATAGAGCAAAGGTTTCCCCACACACTGCACCATCTTTTCTTTTCTCATGCAGCCTATTTTTCTCCTCCTGATCATCTGAGCAGCTTAAGCTAATATGCAGAACATGTGATTGCTAAAGCAGAAAACATGATTAAGTCTCTCCTCTTTTTTTGAAGAAGACCCTCTGCAGTGCAGAGATCCTGTAGGCTTAGTGAACATTCATCCCTGCTGTCTGGGTCAGGAGACTGTAGTGTTCATGGCTGATTAGTATCAGAGAGGGATTTTATCACGAGGCAGATATTTGTGCTATGAGTCAAATTGATCTTTTGCTGTTACTGATTATTTGTAAAGCTCCTCATCGCATACAAAGTCAAAACGGCCTTTAATTTTTACTGCAATTTAATATTTGCAAGCCAATAATTACTGCTGCTTTAACCTCGTGGGACCTGGCGTCCACATATGTGGACATCACATTTTGGGTTATTTAGACCAAAATACTGAATTTTGCTCTACAAAGGCCTGATATCCACTTATGAGGACATTATACTGCTACTGTTCTATCAAAATGTTAAACGAATATGCTCATATGTGGTTCTTACTTTTCTTAAAAACAAAAATAACGTTAACAAAAATCTGGTAATTCTTTGTTTTTACATTCATCGGGCCCCAGTGTGACCAAATATCAAAGAGAAATTAAAAATGCATGCTATGGAAGAGTTCGGGTCTTAGGAGGTTAAAGCTTATAGTGCCATGCACTGATTTTATTTGTAATTTCTTGTAATGCCCTTTTTATATATAAATGAGTCAATATACTTTTGGATATATGTCATCAAGATGAGAAAATAAGATAATGGTTATTTTCTTCAAGCAGAAACTCGGAGTTGAACCAAAGTAAAAGCACGAGTACTTTCATTTTGTTGGTATTCCTTCCTCCTGACTGTAACAATGAGAGAATAAGCTATGTGTGATAAGCTTCCTGAAAGATGTTGCAGCAGATTGTATTAAAAGGCTACAGAGGTCAGAGTGTTGTTTTGCTTTCTTTGTGGATTTTGTCAGGAATTTAAATGGCCTGAGCTTCGCTACTGTTGAGTTTTACATCAATATGAGTCATTCATTTGTCAGAAAATAAACCCTCATCGCTACACTGACCCTGGGACACTTTAGCACATCCACCCAAATCACACAAACATACACACACACACACACACACACACAAGCATACATGCAAGATCATAAAAAATGAAATAATGCTGTGCAAAGGGCTTAGAGGATAATCCAAGCGAGTGGAGTGTACTACATCGTAACAGGAATTAAATTTCCTCTTCATCCAAAAAAGGACATGGCAGCAAGGTTAGGTCAGTGTATGACACAAAGGGATATCACAACAAATCTGCTCTCTTTACGTTTCCTACCCCACACATCTTTTTTTCTGTATCTACTCATCTTTCTTGTCTTTTTCATTCTCCTTCAGTTGTATTAGTTTAAGTGGCATTTTAGTGTATCCTAATCCGCCAGCATCAGATGGGTGATATTTTTGTGTTAACTTCAGAAAAAGCATCATCCTGTGGCAACGTGTTGATTGCATGTCTCTATCTAAGTGTAAATATCCTATAGTGACACTTAAAGTTAGTTCCCTTGTCAGGTTAGTGGAGGCATGGAGGCCCTGTAGCGACAAGTTCATGATGGAGATAAACATCAATTGCGACAGATGACAAACTATGATATACCAATATGACTTCACACAAGGCACACACATACTCAACCGCTGTCATACACAGGCCTAATGAAGTCTTTACGGTAGAGCTGGGCGATATGAGATTTTTTCATATCACGATATGTTTTTTTCATTTCAGGCGATAACGATATCTATCACGATATAAGCCAAATAACTATATTTGTAAGATTTAAATGTGCCGTTGCTCACAAGTAAAATGTGAAATAATCAGCAGCTTGTTTTTATTTAAAATTCAAATTCAAATTTTTTTTTTTATTTGTCACGTACACAGTCATACACAGTACGATATGTAGTGAAATGTTAAATATTTATTTCCCATAATAAGTTCAACAGGGTAGATGTACTTAAGGAACATGAGACTTTTTCAGATAAATAAAGGCAAATATTGCAAACTACACAAAAGGCAGCCGCTAAAGCGTTTAAGTTTCAAAATAGGACAAACGAAACAGACTAAATTGTCAATTCCACTTAGAAACAAAATATTAATTCTAAAAATAAATCTTAGTTTGTTTTACAGAAGAACAGACAAAACTGACTAACTTTTGTCAATATCAAATAAACTGAGAACTAAAAGGAAATTCTCAATCTCTCCTTGTTGTATAGCTGAGCTTTTCAAACAGTTTTAACAGTTACTTTAGTCTGACAAAAGCCGAATGACGAATTAGCGCTTCCAGTCAGAGACTGAGGCTACGTCCACACGTACACGGGTATTTTTGAAAACGGAGATTTTCCGTTTTCGTTTTAAAAAATAATCCCGTCCACACATAAAGGCAGAAATGAAGGAAAACGCTGCTATGAACATGCCAAAGCAGCAGGTGGCGCTAGATTCCTAACCGTGCCTAAATGTTGGCCAATCAGAAGTCTAGAAGCCTCGGTGGGAAAAAGTAAACAAAGCTGGGGCATAGAAGCAGAACCGAGTCGTATGTGTGGAGGGACAGTAACTGTGTGTATATGTAAGCATTTAAACACTGCAGAGAGTAGAATTAACAGTATTGTAGAAATTCATTTCACCGAAACAATAACGTGGCGCAGTGTGACGCATGCACCAGTTTATTGTATTTCCAGACTTGCTTTCGGCACAATTTACAGTGCACGCTACTCTGTTTTTGTCAGACTTGAAATAGCCGAAATACCTTCACACTACGGAACTTCTATGGCTCTTCCGTTTGACAATCTCTCCGGCATTGGAACCATCATCTGTTTTCTCTTCGGTCACGCTCGGTTGATTTTTCTAGTCGGCACACTCATTTCCTCCATTACCCGCTGGCTGCTTCCCAAACAAACACACGTGCGGCTTGGCACTTGTGCTGTACGTAACAAGCCACGCGACGTGACGCTGCGGCTGTGATTGGTTCGGCTCTGCGCTACTTAATTTGGATTGGCTGACCTTTTTTTTTTTTTTTTTTTTTTTTTTTTTTTTTTTTTGAGGACAAGAGCGGCGAGGTCTATCGCGATAGCTTAATTTCTCTATCGAGTAAAAGTTATATCGCGATACATATCGTTATCGTTCTATCGCCCAGCTCTACTTTACGGCCCTGGTTAACGGCTATTTGGTGCATGTATTTCACTCCGAGCTAAGTTCACAACAGTTATGCCACAGTTGGCAAACTACCAGGCCCTGTGCACTCACAACATTTTCCAGTTAAGGATTTGTGAGGCATTAATGTGGCGTGGCTTTTGCAGACATCATATGGGTTTCAGGTTACATCAAGATTGAAATCTCTCATAGAGCTACAGTTTGCGCTGAGCCTTAAAATAGAAACAGAATTATGATCCAAATCAAAGTTGTGTGTGTCTTTATAATAATCCAGCGCAATCCATAGAGATTGCAAAATGGCTAAAGAGAGCATGCTTGATACTGTACAGTAGTTTCTGAGGTCACCATGGCTCTACTGTGGATCTTAAAATGCATTCACTGGCCATTTAGTGCTTTAATTTCAGGTGTCTCTGGAGGCAGACATTGTTAGTATTATCAAATAATCAGTGCCACAAAAAGTTAAAAGCCACATGCAAACTGCACACAGGAATGCCTCGGCCAGATTACGTCGAACTCAGGACCTTCTTGCTGTGGGGCAACAGTGCTAACCACCGTGCCACCATGCTTCCCTCATGACACCAATAGGTCACTTGTCAGATTTTATTTTATGTATACTTTATTGATCCCCGTGGGGAAATTCCTCTCTGGATTTAACCCATTCACTCTGTGAAGCAGTGGGCAGCCACTGGGCACCGGGGGAGCAGTGTGTAGGGATGGTACCTTGCTCAGGGGTACCTCAGGGTAGTGGATTTAAACCCCCGACCTTCCGATCACCACTCTACTTACTAAGCTATCCCTGCCCACAAAACTGCTCAAAAGCAACCAAATGTTGTGACTTGTAAACTGAGGTTCATATGTAAAGATCTGTGTACTACCTCTTTGAAGTTGTAAAGTTTTTAAGTGCATATTGTTAGGTAAACATATAATAATCCAATTGGCATAAATGACTCATCATTTGGTAAAAAAAACAGTTAAAATCCTCGCTATAAAAGTTGAGTTTGCTCTGTGCAAATTGTTTCTGTTTCTCTTGTAATTTCAAGCTTATATTGCAAAGTCAGGTAGATATTTCACCTTGAGGAATTTGTCCTTTAGCATCTGAGAGCTCTGTGCCACTCAGCACTTTTTCCCCCGGACTCCAGAAATCATTATCAGCCACTGTGGGGTATTTAAACAGCAGCCAAGTTGGTACTTTGATTTTTCGTCCTCCTCATCATCCTTAGCTCCCCACGATCTCTCAGAGATGGATGCAAATGGAGCAAAGATTTAGAGGTAATTCATCATTTAATAGGTTTATTCATCATTGTGTGGCAACAGTTGCAATGCTACAACTCAAATTTGTGCGTGGATCATTCGAGCTGGAAAGATTCATATAACGCCTGTGTTTTTTCTCAGTTTGTCCTGAGTCAGCCCACATTTCTCTTGAAATGAAAAAAAAAAATCAATAATGCTGTAAATTTTGCAGCAGTCAGAATAAGCATGAGTATCTCAGTTTTCTCAATCAAACAAGTGCATTCCAATTCCAAACTAACCTGTAAATCTCATTTTCGAAAATGTCTGCGTTTACAGAGAAAAAAACACCTCTATGCTATAACAAACTGTAACACTAAACCCTGAAATGCTACACTTTTCATCCTTAAGTATGTCTGGGCACATGGCTGTATATTTGTATATCTATATATGTTGAGATATTTATTTGATTACAATATTTCACACTATTCAACCTTCACCATCTGTATAGGAAGCATCTCAATATGCCCCCCAAAAGTAGCACTGATAGTATATAAATTTAATGGTAATAAATCTTAAGTATAAAACAGAAGAAACTGGTAAATATTAAAACAAATTTTCTGCAATATCAACAAATAGTCTGATACAGAAAAAATTAAGAGTTTTGACTGTATTTAGCCTAAATTCCTTTTTGACTTATACGTAGCTTGGCCGAAGTTTCAAATAATTAGGTCACTCTATGTACAAGTAATCCCTGTGAGCTAAAAGCTTCAGGCTTCAGGCTGTTTTAAATGCTTGAGAGGGAATATACTTAATATGGCCATCCTGGGCACTCAGCTGTGAAGAGATGAGTTTGTTATCCAAACTTTCTCTTTATGAGAGGCAAAAAAAAGCTAAGTTGACCTTAAGGGAAGACAATGACAAAAAACAGCTAATTTCATATGGAGTAGAGAGAAGCATCAAGGCCCAGTATGAGGTAAATAGGTATTATTTTCAATGTTAAATCATGCAAAGCAATTAGAGAGAATAAAAGTATGGGGTTTTGGAGCTCCAGAGTCTTCAGAGTATGGACATTGATTTAGTAACTTAGTGACTAAGGTGTAGAAAACATGTAAACACTTGAATATATATTAGCCTTTATATATGCTCATAATAAGTGCAATAAGTAAGACGGTATGTTTGGCAGTTCAACTTATTTTGATATAGTGTCTCCTTCTGATGAACCTGCCACTCATTCAGGTGTATAATTCAGTTTATTTCAGCTTGCTATATGTTTTATGTTTAAAAGACAAGCAAGGGCAACATCATCCACGTGACTTTAAGGGGGTGTGTGCATCGAAAAACTAGGTGTTAAATAGAAGGTCAGTATATATGATCACATCACAAGGCACAAATAAACCTACCATTCATGCCATTATAGATGCTCCGATGATGTGGTGACAGCTCGTCTCCAGCCGGCCTCCTCTGCCCTTCTCTCACTGGGCTGCCAAACTTCACATGGTCAGGGCTCATGCTGTACTGGTGCCTGTGAGTTTCCGGGCTGCCCCCCTGGATGAAACAGCCCTTTTCATGGTGCTCTCCAGTCCCCAAATGTGCCTGCCGGGGCTCTGGGCTTCCGCATCCTGTACTACTTATGCTGCTCCTGTTGTGCCGCTGATAGAGCTCCCCGGTGCCTCCCTGACCTAGGAAGTGCTGCCTCTGGCCCAGGACGAGGTCAGAGCTGTGGTGCTTGGGGTGCTGCTCCGGACTTCGGTGGCCCACGTTCCTTCCATATTTTTCGGGACTAAGGCCCCGCATGACCCGACTATGGTCAGGCACAGATATAGAGCCGCAGCGGGGCCGGCAGAGCTGAGGGAGGGTGTATGGGTACTCCAGGCTTGTACTCCGATGGCGCCCAGCTGGGTGATCAGGACTGGACACCTCCCTGTCTCCTCCAATTACACCTCCTATTCCACTGATGCTGCTACACCTGGGTTTATGTAGAAGCTCAGGGCTTCCTTTTTCCCCACCACTGCCAACCCCACCCACTCCTGCAGCCAGGTGAGGCTGTTTATGGTGAAGGTGATCAGAGCTGTCAGCACTCCCTGCACTGGAAGTGCTGCTTCCATCCCCTACGTCTCTCATTAGCAACCCCTGGCCAGGCACTAGCAGCAAGCTATTCTGGCTGTCTATGGAGTTACGGCACCCTCCCATTCCCACACTGCCTCCACCTCCACTTCCTCCAATGCCACCTCCACCACCTACTACCCCCTTTTCTTCATCCAGTAGAAGACAGAGCTCCTTCAGCTCCAGGTTCTCCCGGATTACCTCTTCTTGTCGAAGCTCTAGCTCCTTGAGTTTCTGGAGGTAGAGGGTCACCTCTTTACGCATTATGCTGGCACTGTAACGTCCGAGACGCTGCCACTCTCTGGACACACGCTTTCCTTTTTGACGATCATCATCTAAGAAGCAGCACAAGTCCCGCAGCTCACGATTGTCCTCCTGCAGCTTCTGGTTAATGTCCTGTGAAAGCAAGAAGAGAAATAATAGAAATTTAGAAATTAGAAAAGAGCGACACACAGTTTACGTGTATGAACCAGAAAGCCTGAGGGAAAAAAAATGCTCCTTAAGGAACACAAATTAGTTTTTGAAATGTTGCAAAACAAAGTCATTTTTCATGGGTTACTTAACTTCGACTAAATCACTCAAGCCATTGTGCAATTTGAATACATTTCACTGCTCTTTCAGATAGCAATCAAATGGTGTATGCAATCATAATGAAATTAAATCCTAATCCTACGTCCTTTCCCATAAATGCAGTGACTCACTGTGTACCATGTGAAATACATAATGTAAATTAGAATCATCTGGAGGACAGGAAAAGGCCACACAGAAATGAGGCAAGGTCATAAACATTTCATACTAAGCAACATTTACTTAAGGATTCTTTCTTCACCTCCAAGAGACCTCCTTCTTTTCTCCTCTTCTGTAACAACTTAACTCTCCGCTATCCTCCATCTCACTCCCCCTTTTGTACCCTCCAGCTCTTTCCTGTGTAATTAGGCTGCTTGGATGGGTGGAGAGGTGACGAGGTCTCCAAGAAAAGCAAATGATCCCGATGTGCTTCAGCTGAGACAACCCCAGGCTGATTCTCAGAATTTAACTGTAAACACTGTGGACACTGTGCAATAATTATTTTATTAGAAAATGAAGGCACTGGGTAAAGGTTACTGAAATGGAGAAAGCCTGCATACAGTTTCAGAGCATCTGCCACTCGATTCTGTGTTCCACTTGCTGTAGATTTATGTGAAGGAATTTTTTTAGGAATCTAAAGTATGCGAAGACAAGATCAGATTTGAGCACTGCATGAACAAATCCACTGATTTATTGACGGACATTACTGTTAGAAGAAAGCATTTTTAAGTGAAACCTACTCGTCATTGCTCTATCTGAGTGGAAAGGGCACAGCTTGGTATTGATTTTGCTAACAAGCACAAACATCCCTTCCCTTTTTAGTTCACTTTAAAAGCCCGTATTTCCCACCTCAAAAAAGTTAAAATGGAAACTAGAGGCTTTTATTAGCTCCTGCATGTGCAAAACTGCACATATACTTTACATCCATCTAAACCCAAATGATCGCATATGACCCATGAAATGGCACACTGAACTTCAGATATACCATCTATTCTCACACCATGTTTGCAGAGGCGCTCTCTAAACAGCAGAGCATTGCTCCTGCTATGCGCGTTCTCAGGTGTGCTCCAAGCCTATGATCTCATCCTTCACCGATGCGCGCCCCCTCACCTTCAGCCCCCTGATTTCGTTTAAGTGCAGCTGGAGGCTACGATTGACCTCCCGGATGAGATTCCCGTGGTCCAGAATCACGCTCATCTTGTCGGCCTCAGACCGCCTGAGTCGGCGCACCAGATCCTCCTTGGTCCACTTGAGCAGTTCCTCGTCAGTCAGACCGGAGATGTCCTCTGCTGGACTTTCAGTCTTCGCTATCGAGAGCTGAAGCCCAGGCTGGGGCGGTGGAGTCGCTTTCTCCATTGGCACAGCTCCTCCGGTACCGACAAAGAGCAGAAAATACTTAGAGGCTCGCTGGCAACCTCTGCTCGCATCCGCTCCCCGGTCGACTTAGGGTGGAAACGGTTACGGATTGTAAATCAGTCGCATAGTTTGGCCTTTTCTGTTGCTCCCCACTCTTCCACTCTCTTCCTAGAGCAACAGCTGACGATGCCGGCTGGGCGCGATACAGCGGAGAAGATGCTCTACTATCACTGCAACATCCTCACAGCCGAAATGGACTCTGTGCGCAGCCGATATGCATTAGAATCCAGATTCTGTCGGTCAGGTGGTCAAAGTGAGAAAAGCTTCGGTTTACACACACACCTGCCGCATCTAGGCTCAGCACACTGTGAGAAAGAGGAGATAGTCCGCTGTGCACAGCAGAAACACAGGGAGAGGAAACAGCTCTCCCCTTTCTCTCCCCCTCCCTCTCTCTCTCCAGGTCTCTCCCTCCGGGGGCTTGAGCCTCACCGAAATCATAGTTTGGTTGCAGCGCCACCTAACGTTCAAAATTATTGCAAACTGTTCTGAAATGCTTCGTTAATTACCTCTCGGATTCGCTTGAAATTACAGGGGGTACTCTGAAGTTAAGATTCTGGTACTTTCTCCAAACGACATAATTTCTGCAAGTGTGACGATTTAGGAGAAAACATAGGCTGTATAAGCGCCAAAATATAATAATAATAAATGAATTAATAATCAGGTTTACAGGTTATACTCTAAAACTTAACAACAGGCTATCCACTGATGTCCGTAACCTCACTCGACTGCCTCATGTTGCACCGTGTAGTCCTTTAAGTTTAAATTACTGTCTGTGATTTTCAAATTGTAAGCCGCTGATATTTTAGATACCGGAACTTTCCTCTGTGGGAAATAGGTAGGTATGGTGTAGCTATATTAAGTGGTTTGGACCAAAAGTCCCCATATTTGAGCACAAAAAATAAATAATAATAATAGTAATAATGCTTTTGTTGATGTTCATCTATTTGTTTTCTTCTTTTATACACCCCAACTACACCACGTTAATAGAAGTGAGTAGTAGTAGTAGAAATAGTAATGAACTCTAAAAACCAAGAATGGGTAGTAACCGTTAACCATTTGTTCATTTTTGAACATATTGACGACTGTGTGTAGGAAACAATTTTTAAAAAAAAATCATATATTTGAAATTAACAGTAACTTTCGAAATATATATAAGGCAAAGCATGTGGTTCATTATTTCTCTCTGAAATTTAGTAAAGTAGAAGAAAAGTGGCATACAGCTGAAATACTCATTAGTACATCAATGTACATGTGTCAGTACAGTGAGATAATACAAGTCCCGCACAACTGTCGAACAACACGTTATCACACAGTACAAAATTTTCGGTGGACATAACACTTTCTACAACTCCGAGATTATCGGAGCTTACGTTACTGCTGCAGCGGATCTAAACAACTCATTTTCCCATAGTTGTACGCTTCCGCTGCATACGCTAAGCATGACGTACGAACGTCATGGAAATACGAGCCAATAGGATACGCCTGATCTTGGAGTAACACGTCATTCTAGTGGAGTGCATACCCGGCCGATAGGGAGTGATCTCGTAAACGTCGTCTCTGTGTCCTCTCGGGCATCCGTCTCCATTTACCTCCAGATGCTGTAACTCGTTTCGAACCGAACAGTTTCTTTATTGTTGTCCATACCTAAGCTCAACTTAATATAAAAGGTAAGAGCTCGCCTTAAATTTCTTCGAAAGTAGACCGCCCGAATTCAGCTTTCATTTACGAAGGGACAGGAAGTAGGTTAATGCTACATTCCATTAGCTAACCCGGTGTCGTTAGCATGCAGATGAGTGCCAGAGAAGTAAAGAGAGACGGTTTTACAGCGAAGATTAATAAAATAAGGCCAACTGTTAAACTAGTCTGTCTTCTATAAACGCCACTGCTGTTATGTTGTGTTTTGGCTATCAGCATACAAAGCGTAAATAAGCATTTGAATGAGTACGAGTTCTGATAAAGACCAACTCTCACTGGTGGCTTCGTTGCTGATAATACGTGGCCTGTGTGTTGTGTTGAAATCTATTCAGATTCATAAAATTCGAAAAGTTGCTTAAAATTTTGACTTTTCTTTTGTTTTTTCCGTATTTCCTTGTACTTTGTTTAAAAAAAATATACATTTTTTTTTTAAAAAGGACAAAATCTTTTCCTCATTCCAAACTTGAATATGTCATTAGATTGTGCGGGGGCTTTTTAGTTTCTTTGCCTTAAGCATTGCAATCTTAAGCGGTCAGGCGTAGTAGTAATAGAGTTGAAGAGAAATTCGAGTCATTAATTTGGTGACAGCATTAATAAAAATAAAATACACAGAAAAACAGTATTTGCAGAAATTAGTTGTCATTCCCAAATATTACAGTCAGTAAGGAAAGTTTGTGTATTAAGCGCATTTTGTAAACAATGAAAGTGCATGCTTTCAATAATTTACAACAATAGATTAGTTAATCAAATAATAACAATAGCCTGTATACCTAAACTACTGCAAAGTGGCTTAGAGCAATACAACAAATGAGTAAAAAAAACCAATAGATTTCCCTGTGAATATAAATTAGTTGTACAAGTTCATCTTAGTTGTGTGAATCTATACTACCTTTTCTGTTTGTTTTATGAGATGAGAATTTCTGGACCCTGTGCTGTCAGTCTTGGCTCTGGGGTATGTTGTAACACATAAGTTAGTTGGCTGAACTGGGAAAAAATTACAACAGATAATGTAATGTGTGAATAATAAAAACTCTTATATAATTTAATCCACGTTAAACACGTTGCATGTTTTTGCAGTCCTTTGATGTTTATTCTTGACTATGCAGCTTCACATAGTCATGAGAAAGAATGAGAGTATACAGTTGCTACAACAGCATGCTTGGCAATGATTTGCAAAAGGCGTCACCAATGTTTCAGTGACGTCCGCTAACAAAGGTAGAGCTTTAAAATACCTGCAGGATTCCTCCGCACTCTTTGAAAACTTGCTGGTCAGGTTTTCTAATGTTAAAATTTGTGCGTCATGCTTTCGAAAATCCGTTCCTTTTTATAGCACACGAGAGAAAAGATCACAGGTATAAAGAGTAGGCGCTGACTGCAGCTAGCAGAAGAAAGCCGGTACACAGCAGAGAGGGAACATCGGAAGATTTGGAGTGGTACCGTTTGGATTACCACTTCCACGCTTATTATTTTAATTCTTCAGCGGGACTGATAACCTCACTGTGTTATTTTGGGGGATCTTTTCCTTCTGAAGATCAGTGATGACAACCTACCAGGAGTTCATTCAACAAAATGAGGACAGAGATGGGGTGAGATTCAGCTGGAACCTCTGGCCCTCGAGCCGCCTTGAAGCCACCAGGCTGGTAGTCCCTGTCTCCTGCCTCTTCACACCTCTCAAAGAGAGGCCCAACTTGCCACCGGTCCAGTATGAGCCAGTTCTTTGCAGCCGGGCCAACTGTAAGGCAGTGCTCAACCCACTATGGTGAGTTTCACAGAAAAACAGTACTCTAGCTTATAAAGTGTATCCTTTTGAATGTTTATTTTAATCATGCGTTTTGGTATATGTATGTGATATAATTTCCTTGACTTTTAGTATTTTAGTTTCATCATTTAAAGCCACAGATGTCTGTTCCTGACATTTATTTACTAAAGTGTTATATTTGCAAATGTAAATGTGAGTGAAAGGAGATGCAGGGATTTGAATTTGACTTTTTTTTCTAACACATCAGCACTTCTAAATGCTGAGGTGTTCTTAGTATTGGGTGTGGTGCATGAGAACTGCAAACACTAAATACACCTGGTGTATATTTCAGTCACAGCCACACTTATGACAATTAGATACAACCTCTATTTTCTTACTTTTATTCTTATTTTTTACAGTCAAGTTGACTTCAGAGCAAAAATATGGGCCTGCAACTTCTGCTTCCAGAGAAACCCTGTAAGTACTGTGGCTGAGAGCATAGTTTAGTCTTGCTGCTATTTGAAACGTATCGCTGCCAAAACGTGTCTCTGCATTCATAACTTAATGCTGATGAGCTACATTCCTTTTTTAGGTTGGTTAATCTTGATATCTTTCTGTGTGTGTGTGTGTGTGTGTGTGTGTGTGTGTGTGTGTGTGTGTGTGTGTGTGTGTGTGTGTGTGTGCAGTTCCCTCCCTCTTACGCAGGCATATCAGACGTGAACCAGCCAGCTGAGCTTATGCCACAGTTTTCTACAATTGAGTACATCGTACAGGTAAATACTGCATACATGTCTGCACTCTGACCTTAACAATTTGTATTAAGTCCAGAAGATGTAAGGTATAAAGGTCAACATTAACAGTTTTCAGTAGTATCACATATGTTTTTTTTAGGGATGCCTTATTTTTGACAGTGACAGATGTAATAACAGAAAAGTAGACCTAAGTTAAATTATACAGGTAGCTGTAATAAACATTTTAAATGGTAATTATAAAAGCAAAACCACTTTGAGCCTGACGTCTGTTGTGGTTGGCATTTGTAACAATACTACTACTAGTTTATAATGTGTAGTGTATTCAGAAAGTATGACTATGAGCTTCTGATGTTCACATGCCATCTCTGCTAGTGCCGGTAATATAGAAATATATACGAAGCAAGCAGCAAACCACACAGCACCACATGAAAACATAAACAATAGTCTCAATTGTTTTTCACTATGTGATTATGACTGTTTGGATACAATGTGATTTCATCAGTTTTTGACTTTAGTCTCCTGCCTCTTTACAGCGTGGTCCTGCAGCTCCTCTCATCTTCCTGTATGTGGTGGACACATGTTTGGAAGAAGAAGATCTCCAGGCTCTCAAGGAGTCTCTCCAGATGTCTCTCAGTCTGCTGCCCCCCAACGCTCTTGTGGGCCTCATCACATTTGGCCGCATGGTTCAAGTTCATGAGCTGAGCTGCGAGGGGATTGCTAAGAGCTATGTGTTCCGAGGCACCAAGGATCTTACCGCCAAACAGATACAGGTAAGTCCAGCCAAAGGCCTTTGGTAGTCTGGTGTGAGTGACACACTTATTAGGGGGGAAAAAATAGGAAGTCCGTTTAGATTAAAAAGTACAAAAAACAAGGTTAGCTATTGTTAAACGTGTAAAACCTTTGCTTTTCATTTCAGGAGATGCTGGGTTTAACAAAGCCAGCTGTAACAGGACAACAAGGTCGTCCTTTGGCCCCTCAGGATGCTGCTGCCACTTGCAAGTACGTCGGAGCACAAACAATTCATGTTTGTCAGTTGATGGTTATTGTTTACAAAAAAGCAAAGCACTTTTTTTTTTCTAAAACGTGTGTGTGTGTGTGTCTTATATTCAGGTTTCTTCAGCCTGTGCATCGAGTCGATATGAATCTGACAGATTTGCTGGGAGAGCTTCAGAGAGACCCGTGGCCTGTCCCTCAGGGTAAACGGCCACTCCGATCCACTGGTGTTGCGCTGTCTGTCGCTGTCGGCCTGCTGGAGGTACGAAAGACAAAAAACTGTCTCTTACATTAAGTGCATACAAGTGATGCTGTACTGTCAATAATCTGAAATGGAACACATAAAGCCATTTATGATCACAGAAACAGTCATTTACAAGGTTTATCTACAACTAAAGCAAATACAGTAATTCACAGCAACCTGAACTTTAGCTTCTTAAAGACAATTGTGCCACATGTACCTCTTCCGAACAGCACACGCTGTCTGATAATGATCAGACAAACAGTAAATATTCTCTGTCCGTTCAAAGGCTGTTACCTATTTGCCTTGTGCTTTTTTTTTTCCCTCCACTGTCAACCACCCTTTTTGTACTGCTAATCTGTGTGGTTATATAACTGATAGTACAACAGAACATTCCCCAGCTGTACTAGAATACATTTTGCTCTTTTACTGACTTCAGATTCACTGATTTGTCTTAAGGGATATGACTAAATGAATGAGTCTTTTATTTATTTATTTTTTCCATGTAAAGGAGAACCGCAAACAGCTTTTGGCATCAAGTATCAGCTGGCTCATTTGTTTGTTCTCTTTGAATGATAACTCTTTGTCCCTTTGGTAAATGAGTCAGCCTTTATATAGAATGTGTTATCAAATACAGACATCATATTTAAAGCAAATTCCTGCTGCTTGGTGGCTACTTGGTTGAGTTCCAAATATTTCACTATCTCAGACCTTCCCAGACTCTTGGACTCTGGACCTCACTGTTGGAAGAGTTGGTTATGACGTCTGCGCTTTGCTTACACGTGTTCCTTGAACCATTTATTCTAACTCGTTCCCTTAATTCAACATTTATGCTTTTATGGTTCATTTTCAAATGGACTGGTTAATGATGTTTTATTTTGTGATGTAAATTCCACTTGCACATATTGGTTGTTATAAAAGCAAAAAAGTTTTGACGATATATTTTACACGAGATCACAGAATTGCTGAATGTTAACTTGGGGTATAATGATACTTGCACTAACTGAAGTCCATTTCCTGTCTCCTCAGGGTACATTCCCCAACACAGGGGCTCGTGTGATGCTTTTTATTGGAGGACCACCCACCCAGGGCCCTGGAATGGTGGTGGGAGATGAGCTGAAAACTCCAATTCGTTCCTGGCATGACATCCAGAAAGACAATGCTCGCCATCTGAAAAAGGCCACCAAGGTAAGCATGCAGTAGTACTTTTATTTGATTGAAACCTTTCCTTGCATATTACATAAATTTAACGTGTTTGTTTGTTTTTCACAGTATTATGAAGCCTTGGCCAATCGTTCAGCAACAAATGGCCACAGTATTGATATCTATGCCTGCGCCCTAGACCAGACTGGACTGCTTGAAATGAAGTGCTTATCTAATCTCACTGGGTAAGTAAGCACTATTTATTACATTCATTGAAGGTGTGTAATTGCATTAGTATGCCCTTTTAAAAAAATAATTAAGAATCTTGACAATTTATTGTGCTGTGTTTCAGGGGGCACATTGTGATGGGAGACTCCTTCAATACCTCATTGTTCAAACAAACCTTCCAGAGAGTCTTTAGTAAGGACTACAATGGTGACTTCCGCATGGCCTTTGGAGGTGTCCTGGAAGTCAAGGTAAAGGCTTGATTTAGTCCTTTGAGTTATACGTGTGATTACTTTCTATATTGGGATTTGTAATGATAGAACAAAGGTAACATATATTAGCTGTTGAAAACGTTAACTGTATTTCTTTCTCTGTCTGGCTTTATAGACCTCGAGAGAGCTGAAGGTTTCCGGTGCAATTGGACCGTGTGTTTCACTCAACTCAAAGTCTCCCTGTGTATCAGAGAATGTGAGTGACTGAGCCAGATATGATTTGGATTCTTTACTGTCATGTTGAGTAATCTGGGATATTTATCAAATTGCACTCTCTGTTTTGTGCAGGAATTGGGCATTGGTGGCACCAGCCAATGGAAGGTGTGCGGTCTCAACCCCTCCACTACTTTGGGCATCTATTTTGAAGTTGTGAATCAGGTAAAATAAGAACTTGAACCTCAGCATTTTAGCTAGATAGAATTACAGTAAGCTGATAAGAGTGGAAATGTTAGGAGGCCAAACAATGAATAGTTGTAATGAAGAATTGTGGCTTTGTTTAGTAAAAGATTCTTCAGACAAAGGCTTTTTGTGTCTCTGTATGGGTTTTTCTTTTCTTCTTTTTTTCCCCCCTTTCCCAGTAAAATAGAAATGATTGTCGACTGCATTCTTACTGTTTCTACTGTTTTGTGTTTGCAGCACAATGCACCAGTCCCTCAGGGTGGACGTGGGGCAGTCCAGTTTGTAACCCAGTACCAGCACTCAAACACACAAAGAAGGATACGGGTCACCACCATCGCCAGGAAGTAAGACTCCTGTTTTATTGTTCATCTAAATTGATATGAAACATGATTAACTAGACTGCACCTAAAAAGTACTTAAATTTGGTATGTTCTTACCAAACCGGTTCCTCTTAATAAAGATAATGTCGGGTGTGTAAAATGATGGTTTAATGAGCCTCCAATACACCCAAGAGAATGACAGCTGCCACCATTTCATTGTTCATCTAAATGGATGTGAACCATGGCCAACTAGACTGCACCTAAAATGTACTTAAATTTGGTATGTTCTCAATAAAGTAATTGCTGGAAGTGTAAAATGTTGGTTTAATGAGGCCAAGAGAATGACAACTGCATAAATATTTTCCTCTCTAGAAAGGATGTTTGCATTCCTGCAATTTAGACCAACGCCTTTGAGACCTGTTTGCATGTGCGTCATGTACACCACACCTATTCTGACCTCTGCTTCTCTGGTTTCTTCTATTCTTCTTATCTCTATCCCTCCCATTCTCTTTCTCGCTTCTCTTTCTTTCTTAAACTACTCCAGCTGGGCAGATGCCCAATCTCAGATTCAGCACATCGAATCATCCTTCGACCAAGAAGCAGCTGCAGTGCTCATGGCCCGCTTGGGCGTCTTTAGGGCAGAGTCTGAAGAGGGTCCTGATGTGTTGCGTTGGCTTGACAGGCAGCTCATCCGCCTGGTAAGTGACACTCCTACGTAGCAGAGTTTGCAACATGTTAACAATACATAGTTGGAATACTTCCGATACCCGTGTTGTGAATAGTGTTGATATTTATCTATTGTGACTCCTGATGTGAACGTCATGCATGGTACGTATTTAAACCACGTTATCTTGTTCCTTTGTTTCAGTGTCAGAAATTTGGCCAGTTCAACAAAGATGATCCGACATCTTTTAGACTGTCAGAGTCTCTGTCCCTCTATCCACAGGTAATTTCTTTCAAATGTAGCCATTATTATGATTATCATACTCCCCCCTAATTTAATTCAGTTATGCTGGAATACTCTGCTAGGAAAAACAATGTGAACATTGTGTGAACATTTTTCTCTCCTACACCTACAGTTTATGTTCCACTTGCGACGGTCACCATTCCTGCAAGTTTTCAACAACAGCCCAGATGAGTCTTCCTACTACAGGCATCACTTTGTCAGGCAAGACCTGACCCAGTCCCTGATCATGATCCAGCCCATCCTCTACTCGTACTCCTTCCACGGACCACCAGAGGTCAGCCTCATACGCTCAACACTATCATCCTATCATCAATGTTTTGTGTTACTCACTGGCAGCTGAACAGCCAGCTCCTAGCAAAAGTGTTTATATTTTTGGTGCTAAATTGTTGTGCATTGTGTCATGGATGTGTTACAGCCTGTGCTCCTGGACAGTAGCAGTATCCTGCCAGATCGAATCCTGCTGATGGACACCTTCTTCCAGCTGGTTATCTACCATGGAGAGGTAAGGCAGCAGATTTTTCAACAAATTATCCATTAAAAATGTTATTTTATATGCTTAAACTATTTACACAAAACTCTGTATGTTGTGATGCATTTGGATTTTTTTCTCTTTTTGTTCCAGACCATTGCTCAATGGCGAAAAGCAGGCTACCAAGAAATGGCAGAGTATGAGAACTTCAAACAGCTGCTGCAGGCTCCACTGGATGACGCTCAAGAGATCCTACAGACACGCTTCCCCATGCCACGCTACATTGACACTGAGCACGGAGGCTCCCAGGCTCGCTTCCTGCTCTCCAAGGTCAACCCATCGCAGACCCACAACAACCTCTATGCCTGGGGACAGGTACAGTATTAAAATATACTGTTTTATTTGCATTTGTATTTGAAACGTTTGGACTGAAATTCTCAACTAGCCTGTTTTGTTTTTAGTTTAATGAAAGGCACCAAATTTGCAGTTTTACTATAGTTATATCTTTTGCGCTACATTCAAATATGTAAATGTAAAATTCTCAAATGTAGTGGATTTGTCTCCTGCCTCATGCATACATATTTTTTTTTATTTTCCATAAAGTTTTCATTTCATCTATTTGTACAAGTATAGACTAAAATCCCAGGATTGACTTTAAGTCTTCTGAGACATCCATCCTGATTGTTTTTCACCCACAGGACAGGCAAACTGTCAGTAAATACAGGTCTTGGATAAGCTAACCTGTAGAAGATTGCAAGCTGAAAATAGCACTAATCTCTTATTTCCCAAGTCAAGGAAGTGCTTTGTACAAATACTGCAAGAAAAGGAGAAAATCTACGGAAGTCTGAGAATAGGATTATCACCAGAGCGTGGTCTTGCATAAGCCAATCTTCAAAGCGAGCATTTTGCTCATTAAAGTGGTCAGAGTTATGTTGTGATGAGATGTGTTTGCAAAGTGAGTAAATCACCATTTTGCTCCTCCCTTGTTCCAATAGGAGACAGGAGCCCCAATCCTTACTGATGACGTGAGCCTGCAGGTCTTCATGGACCACTTGAAGAAACTGGCTGTTTCCAGCTCAGCATAGAACTCGCTATTCCACCTCAAAGAGAAAAGAATTGATACAGCATTTTTCTTCCATCGGGATCCATTAACATTTCTGCAGTTTTGTAAAGGAGCCAAACCGAGACAGTCTACTGTTTGTGCTTGTTTCAGTTTGCTGTTTGGAGGCCAATGTGATGTTTATACGACACAAAAAAGGGTGATGGCACATTGGTATATTAAAAAAAAAAAGATAGTAATAACATGCCTACTCATTTTCAATAAACAGCTTATTTATGAGAAATGTTTAGAGTTCTCCTCAACCAAACTGTCCTCATATCAATAATATCCCTACTTCTGTTTAATATTTGGTATTACCTATGAAATGCAGAATGATTAGACTAATACTTTCATCTTTTTTTTTTATAAAATATGTATCTACTGCATCAGACTGTGTATAAGGTTTAATAAGATGATTATTTGTGTCTGCTTTTGTCTATAGCTAAATTTGACATGTCTAGAAATGTTTTCATTAATAAATTATAATGGTACCACTTGTTTAAAAAATATCCGCAATGCTGTACCGTCTTGGTGCTGATTTCTTGTCCCGATCCAATCCAACTTTATTTATACAGCACTTTAAAAACAACGTGGTTGACCAAAGTGCTTTCCAGTGAAAAACTGAGTTCGCTCAAAACAGTGTTCCTCCCTGTCCAAGATGTGTACATCCTCATCCTTGAAAGAGTGTCCACTGGCCTGTAGGTGTAAATAGACTGCAGAGTCCTGGCCAGTACACATCTTGGACAGGGAGGAACGCTGGTTTGAGCGCGGAGTCAAGGAGCCCATTTACGTGAAAAGGAAAAGACCATCTCTGAATCGAGGAGGGGCCTAAGGGTACGTCTATCGCCATCTTACAATGCTGTGATTGCAGCCATTCCCCAACTCTCTGTGAATGGTACTCATGGCCATTGATCAGTCGTTGTTGATCAATGGTCATGAGAATTTGCATAATTAAGATTAAGGAACTGACCTCCCAGCCCATTGTTCCTTCAGTGGGCTGGTTTCACTCATTATGCAAATGTACTGTTTATGCGATTTGGGGAAACCTGCAGTCAGCTGAGACTGAAGAAGTCACTTGGATGAGTGACGAAACGTTTCTCCCACTAAAAACGCTACGTCCAGATGAACAGAATCAACTTTTGGAGATTTACTTACCTGGATGATTGAGCATGCATCAGGAAGATCTTAAATGTTTTCTGTGGATTTTCTCTCCCTGAATAGTTCTGAGTAATGGAAGTGGGGTGTGAATGAGACACGGCGGGTCCAGAGATCATAGTTTTGAGCCATCTTTATTGACTGCGGCTGCCAGCCGCACATGCATCACACCACAATGCAACTTGCAGCTCCAGTTACCTCCGTGCAGGTGCGTCCACACGGAACCGCAGTCCACGCCCCACCACAGGAAGTTAATCAGTTCAGCTCAGCTGTGACTGAGTATGTTCTCTATGACAAACATTTAGATATTCTTTTTTAGAGTGTACTATAATCCTGTCCTATTCACTATCTCATTCTCCACAACCCAGGTGCACTGTCAGGTGTCTCCTGAACTCAAACTTTATTATATTGTACAGCTGTGTAAAACACTGTTGCTGTTTTTTGTAGAACAGGGAAACCGCATAGTCTTTCCTTGCACTTGTATATTAGGTGTAAAATCATGTTTTGTCATCAGCTCTGGATTTTCTCTTGGCAAACATGCTCAGTGCAGACACCAAGGTTCTTGAACAGAATAAAGAATACTCTTTACTGTCTAGCACTGCAAATATGAAAGGTTGCGTGCAAGTGTGAGCACTGGAATGGCATGAACCGTGCTGCTGCTACAGTCTACATCCTCTGTGCAGATTGGACGCAACACCCAAACAATTGTCTTTTTTTTTTTCATTCACTGCTACTGTATGAAAAGCCCACATAGAACACAATCCCAATCATAAAACCACTCACACACCATCTACTATCACTGTAAGCTGATTTCAGAGCACCCAGACCGTATGATTTCGAGGATCAGTGAACGGCAGATTATGAAGACTAATCCTTAGGGGCTATCTGTTTAGAGGCACATTGTACTCTTAGCAGCTTTAAGTGGAAGTTGCTGTGGAAATACAAATGAATGCTGTGTCTGTCAAGAGCTTAGCCCTTACTATGTGCGCTATGAGACTGCATATGCTTTAAAGGTATTCATGACCAAATCAAAACATAAGTGCAATGACTTTTAATCTCTTTTGACATGGGTAGCTGTGCATACTATCAAAATATCCTTGTAAATCTATGCATTTTGCAGTTAAAAATTGCTATGCTGCATGTATTTTGTGGTCATATAGAACACAGATATGAAATAATCTCCTGAAGGAAAATTTGTGTCTGTTAATCTGTGTGTCTATATACTTGGTCATCTTGATTCGTGCAAAAGCTGTCACCCAAAGATGTTCCAAGGGACAAAAGAACATTACAATTGCTTTTAATGCTTTAGTTTTTTTCCTTTTTTTTCTCTTCTTCCATCAATGATAATTCATGACGCTTGTGCCCTAGGCTTAGGAAAAGCTGTAAGGAAATGTGCCAACTTCTTTTCTCCTATCGAATCCTAACATTTCAGTTGTATTTTTATATTCCAGCAACTAGAGAAATCCATTCTGGCTTCTGTGCCTGAAAGCTAAGATGTCTATGCACTACCAGTCGAAAGTTTGGACACACCTTCTCATGGTTTCTCTCGTGGTTTTCTTTATTTTTACTGCTTTCTACATTGTATATACAAACTGAAGACATCAAATATATGAAGCAAGATATATGGATTTACGTAGCAAGTAATTATATTTTAGATTATATTTTTGAAATAGCCACCCTACACTTTGTTGACGGCCCTGCAAACCCTTGGCCGCCTCTCGATGAGATTCATGATGTAGTCATCTGAAATGGTTTTCACTTCACGGTGTGCCTTTTCAGGGTTCATTTGTGGAATTTTTTGCCTTCTTAATGGGGTTGGGACCAGCAGGTGTGTTGTGCAGAAGTCAGGTTGGTGCACAGTAGACAGTCCTATTTGACAACTATTAGAATTCATATTATGGCAAGAACCAATCAGCTAAGTAAAGAGAAATGACAGTCCATCATTACTTTAAGAACTGAAGGTCTAAAAGGGTAAAAAAAATAATAATAATTCATCCGAGTCACCAGCCTCAGAAATCGCAAGTTAACAGATTAGAGCCCCACACAGAGTTGTCTGCCACACAGAGTTCCAGCAGCAGACGCATTTCTACATCAACTGTTCAGAGGAGACTTCACGAATCAAGCCTTAATGGTCAAATAGCTGCAAAGAAACCATTACTAAGGAAAAGCAACAAGCAGAAGAGATTTGTTTGGGCCAAGAAACACACGGAGTGGACATGATACCAGTGGAAATTTGTACTTTGGTCTGATGAGTCCAAATTTGAGATCTTTGGTTCCACCCGCCGTGTCTTTGTGCAACTCTGACAAGTTGAATGCATGGTCTCTACTTTCCTGTTTCCCACTGTGAAGCATGGAGGAGGTGTGATGGTGTGGGGGAGCTTTGCTTCTAACACTGTTGGGGATTTATTGAAAATTGAAGGAACACTGAACCAACATGGCTACCACAGCATCCTGCAGCAACATGCCACGCCATCCAGTGAACAGCAGTGACAATGTGTGAACTACCTCAGCTGCAAGATGATTTTTTGCATTTAGTATCTCTTACAGCATCCTGACTATGACTGTGAAGAGTATGGCGACAACTGCGGACACAAGGTCAAAGCCAAGAACCCATGGACATGAGCAAATGCTGTATTTCCTTCCCTTAAGATACTCTGCCAGGCCTTTACTGCCTTCAGGTGTTGATTGTTTGTGACTCTTCCTCAACTCAGTTTTGTCTTCAGTGATTGAAAGTATGCCATATGGCAGCGGTCCCCAACCTTTTTTGCGCCACGGAACAGTTTATGTCCGACAATATTTTCACGGACCGGCCTTTAAATACAACAAAATAAAACCAGTACCGGTACCTAAGAAGAATTATTCATAACACACAGGAAAAGACCCAGGGAAACCGAGTTAACGATAAAAACGCTTAAAAAAAATGATAAAACTCCTGAAAAGCATAAATTTCACACCCGAGCCTCAACTCTCGCGGCCTGGTACCAAACGACTCACGACCGTGGCTCGGGGACCGCTGCTGTATGGCCATGCCTCAAGAAACTCCTGGTTTGCTTTAACAGTATTCTTTAAGTCATTAGGACTGTAATCCCTTCTGAGCAGATAGTATGGACACTGCAGAATTAATCCTGCTACTTCTATCAGCAATCACATTATCAGTAAACACTAATGACCCGGTTCCATTGGCCCTTCCATAACATTGCCACCATGTTTGATAGATAATTTGGTATTCTTTGGATTATAAACTGTTTCTCTCCTTTTATACACTTTCCTCTTCTCATCATTCTAGTTCAAGTTAATCTTGGTTTCATCTGTCCAGAGATTTTTTTCTTTGCAGTACTGCACATGCTCTTTTAGATGTTTTCTGGCTAAATATAATCTTCCTGATCTTCAGTGTAATCACTGGTCTGCAACTTATTATGAAATCATTGCATCTGATTTCCCACATTACAGGAAAAGACTGGTTAACTTAAAAGCGTGGATTAACTTCTTGTCACGAGCTTAAGAGACGGCCTATGACCATCACAGAGATGTCATAAGCAGTTTACCATACTGTAGACAAGTGCAGGGCCTTAAAAATTATTTGACTCCTGAGCTCTTAGTTTGTTGCACATTTTTCACATATGCAACAATATGTTTCAGATTGAAGAACTGTAGTGCAGAAAAAAAACAACCCAAATGAATACAAAATGCCATTTTTAAATGATGATTTCATCTATTAAGAGAGAAAAGTTATCCAAACCTATGTGGAAAAAAGTAATTGCCCCAAAAACCTAATAATTGGTTGTGTTACCCTTGGCAACAAGAACTGCAATCAAGTATTTGTGAGTCTTTCACATCATGGTAGGGGGGATTTGGTATTCTGTTCTTTGCAGAATTATTTTAATTCAGCCACTTTGGAAGGTTTTTTTAAGCATTAACTGTCTGTTTATTAAGATTATGCCAAAGTGTCCGTGTAGGTTCTTAGTTATCCAGGTCATTCTAGCCTAAGTAGCTTTGAAAGAAAATAACTAGACTTCTTAAGTTTTCTTGAAGACTTTTACTTCTCATCCGAGAAGAACTGAGGGAGCTTCTTGAGTGAAACGTCTTCGAGATACTACAAGAAGACAGTCGCTGCCTTTCCAAGTTCAGATTATGCCAAAGCATCTCAATAGAATTTAAGTGTAGAGCTTGACTAGGCTACTCCAAAGCATTCATTTAGGTGGACTTGCTATGGACTCGCCATTCTAGTCCTGCTATAAAACCCAAGTGTGCTATGCTTTATAGGGAACAAACTAATGGCTGGACATTCTTCTTCAGGATTTTATGGTAGCACATTCATGGTTCATGGTTATGCCTATTTAACGGGACTCCGACTTTCCAATAAACATTAAGCTTTTGTTTCATCAGTCCACAGAATATTTTCCCCAAAGTCCTGGGGATTGTTTTGGGCAAATGTGAGACGAACCTTTGTGTTCTTCTTGGTCAGCAGTCCTGTCATAGAACCCTCCAACGCATAGTGAGAGCTGCAGAGAGGATCATTGGTGTCTCTCTCCCCTCCCTCCAGGACATTTACAGCACCCGTCTCACTAAAAAAGCCCTTTGCATAGCGGCTGATCCCACGCACCCAATGCAAAGCTTCTTCAAGCTGCTGCCGTCGGGGAGGAGACTGCGGAGTCTCCAGGCCAGGACCAGCAGGCTGAAGGACAGCTTCATCCATCAGGCTGTCAGGAAGCTTAACTCCCTCCCGATTCTGCCCCCTCTCCCCTCTCTCCTCCACGGTCTCACTGAACTCTGTCACACACACACACACACACACACACACACACACACACACACACACACACACACACACACACACACACACACACTCTCTCTGACTCACTCACTGGCCTGCACCAGTTACCAGTCACTTTGTGGAGCATTGGACTGCCATTACCTCATAAGACTTTGTGTTACACTATCTCATACCGTACATTACCAAATCTCCATTTGCACTATTTGCCTGGTTTGCACTCAATGTCATTTACCCTTATATTGTATATTGTATAGCTTTCTTGTTATATGTAAAATTGTATTATATTATTTAATTTTTTTTTACTTTAAAATATTTTACTTGCATTTTTAATCACTCTTATATTTAAATGTTCATTTTCTATTTTATCAAGGGATTGAGAGTAACGAAGTTTCTATTCTCTGTATGTCCTGTACATGTGGCAGAATTGACAATAAAGTTGACTTTGACTTTGACTTTTCTCTTTGGAATTCTCCCAATTCGCCATTTTTGCCCAGTCTCTTCCTTATTTTTGAATCATGAACACTGACATTAACTGTGGAAAGTCAGGCCTGCAGTTTTTTAGGTGTTTTTCTGGCTTTGTGTGTGTGTGTGTGTGTGTGTGTGTGTGTGTGTGTGTGTGTGTGTGTGTGTGTGTGTGTGTGTGTGTGTGTGTGTGTGTGTGGCTTCCTGGATTAATTATCAACACATTCTGAATCTTTGGTAGTCCAGCCTCTCCTGGGAAGGCTCAGTACTGTTCCAAGTTTTCTCCAATGGCTCCCACTGTGGTTCACTGGAGTCCCAGAGCCTGTAACCCTTTGAGGACTGGTAGATGTCAGTTAAAGATTAAACCAACAACAACAAATGTTTTCCTCACGTCTTAATCATCTTTGATCTTATAAGGTGTTTACTGCCCTGCTACTCTAGTATGACTAGCAGTTTGTTCATGAGTATTTGGGACACTCTGGTAAACATGCTCTGGCCTATTTTATCAGTTTTCATAGTCATGTTGAAGTGCGGATTAGCTTCCCAGGCTGAAAATGACAGCATGTTGCTGAGCTAACAGAGATGGCAGGCCTATTTGCCCTCTTTTTCCCCTGGGGTTGTAAATATTTACTGTACAGTAAATATATACTGTACCAGTTTTTTTTTTTTTTGTTTTTTTTTGATAAGCACGTTTCCGGCAAAATTCAGATTAGAAGTCATTCTCTGAGGACTCGGCACCTCGCCTCTAGAGTCTGCAGTTTTCTCTGCTTATATCAGTGAGCAGAGCTCAAGTCTGTTGAGCTCTGCTCACTTTTGATTTTGTCCGGAGCAGCTGCAGGCTCATCATCCTCCCCACATGACCTCCCTCTAAATGCAAGCGCGCAGGTCAGCTTCTCTGAAAACAAAACCAACTCTCAGAAATGAAGGCAAGAAGTAGAAAGTGTTGCAATGAATTTCAAATGAACTCTTATGCAACTGAATTCTATTAGATTTCATTCATTTTAAGAACTGAATGAACTGGTGAGGACATCATAGATATTCTTTATTCATCTGTAATGTTTTAAGTCTGATACTCTTTTTTCAAACAAAAATAAATTAAAAATAATTCTTTCACTGAGTCTTCTTCAATTAAGATCGACAGATACACATCTGAAAACATTTCCTGCATTACATTTTTAATAAGTTTTAACAGCTTTTGCTAAGTTAATTGACTGATTATTTACAGTTATTGTCACTGGTCACAACATAAAATTAACCGAAACTTCATGAGGTTCATTTATTGTTGAGTTTTATTTTTTTCACGTCCTCACGTCAGTAATTTTCATTGTGTTAAATAGGCTATTGTCCTCTAGGTGTAGCATTATTATCATTCATCTTAAGGCAAAATAGCCACTATTATTATATTAAAGAATACAGTTACAAAGTGGTTTCCAAATAGAGGACTATTGAGATGTCAGAAGAAAGTCTCTTTTTGCCGTATTGCTTTAAAATAGCTTGTTGAAGCTGAACTCTCCATGTGAACTGTTTTATAGGTCTGAGATTTTTTTATTTTAATTTTCCGCTTCGTGAAAATACACTCACATATCCCTGAATAGCCTCTTACAGCTTTCACTTTTCAACTCTTGCTGCATCTTATTTCAACGTTTCCGTGGTAACTTCCTACGCATCAGTCTGATAATCGTCTTGCAGCTGATAAATTTTAGGCATGGAGGGAGGGGAGGCGTAAATGACCGCGAGAGGGAGTCCGGGAGAGAGAGCGTCATAAGAAAATCCTTGGTCAAACTTGGACAAATCCTCACGCAACGTGACATCCTATAGGGTGGACACTCGTGGGGCAGCGCGTGTGAAAATGACGGAAATGTGACATTTTGGCGCACAGCTCAGCTCTCTCGGAGATGATGTTTGCACTTTGTGCACCAGTGGAAGTTGTTGAAAACTGCCGAGTGCCGAATGTGATCATCGCCTCACCTGTTGTGCTTGGAAATTAGCTGCGGCTCGCGCGTCCCTCCTACTTCGCACCCATGAACTTTTCGGAACGCCGCGCGCTGCCTCATCCTTTACGCAGACAATGAGGATGAGCCGCCGATCCAGGACCCTTCTGTCGCTTAGCTTGAACTTCTTCGCGCTGTTTTTCTCCATAACCGCGTTTATAACTACTTACTGGTGCGTCGGGACGCAGAGAGTGCCCAAGCCAAAGTGCAGCAAGCTGCGGACGCACCAGTGTATAGACTACGGGGTGAACGAAACGGACCCCAACAAAGTGGTGTACAGCTGGGAGACAGGCGACGACAGGTTCCTGTTCCGTCAGTTCCACACTGGAATCTGGATCTCATGCGAGGAAAATATTCACGATGAAAGTAAGGTGTGTGTGTGTGTGTGTGTGTAGTGCGTGAATGTTTTTTATTAGTTAACACAGCAGCTGGAATGATTACATACTACTTTGGTTCTTTTTCCTAACTTAAGAGAAACACATAACTATTCATGTAACACAACGATAATCTCGGCAATAAAAGCTTCTGTAAGTGAAGAAAAATGGCACATGCGCCAATTCATGATTACGAAGGAATGGCTTTGAAATCAGTGTAAAGACTTTAACCATTTGGAGCTATTTTTTCTTATTATTTATAATCTTTTTTTAATCTTTAGTTTTAATTGTTTATAATTGTCATCAAACTTGACAACACCTGAGCTGATGTAAGCATTAACGAACAACCATTCAACATTTAAAATAGCCAAAGAAATAAAAACAAAAACAAAAAAAACAGCAAATAGTAATTTTTATAAACTTGTCATTTTAATCTCCTCCTTTGTCAAAATACAACACTTAGTTAAAATGGAGATTGGCTGCTCCTTCAGAGATTTTCTTTCCTTATTTTTTTAATGGCTTTCCATTTGTGTCATTATGCCTTAGAAAAGTAAGCAGCAGCACTTGAGTCTGAAATCATTTAATTCACTTTTTCATCATTATTTATTTTTTAAGGGAGACAAAATAGCACTTAGATCCCCAGCTGGCCGGCTGCCTGGGACTTGAATGGTGTGTTGCTTGAGTTACTCACTAAGTCTGACCATTATGGAGTATTGTAAATTAATAACAGAGGGCTCAAGAGGGTGGATTATACGTGTGTCAGAGGAGTGATCATGACCATGAAAAGTTCAGGGACAAAAGGTGTGATCAGCCCAGATGAGTCCTCTCTCTGTTTAGTTTATTACAGCTGGATAAGGAATTACTGAAGCATCTGTCTGTCAGCTCTGTAATACGCCATGACAACCTGTGCTGATAATCTGTGTTTTTGTGATGTACTAGAAACAAACCACAAATTCAAAATATCCAAGAAGCAATTGCAATAACACATTTTTATCTCATCAAGTGACTGTGGGATGGTGAGGAGGAAGGGGGTGCTGAGACAGCTTGAGTTAATAAGGATTACGTAACAGAGGCCTTGATGAGTTTTTCCTCAAAACAGCTGTTGCCACCCTCCTTCTACCTGATTAAAGCGTTCCACTTGCAACAAATCCAGTGGCATGCTCTGGTCAACAGATGGAAAACATCATGTCTGCAGGAATCCTTAGTGTCAATGGTTATTTTGTATCCTGTTTGTCACAGACTGTCATTATGCCACAGTTTTTGAGCCTACCTGTGTTTTTAAAGTCCATATATATATATATATATATATATATATGATCAGTAATAAATAATAAATCATGACAGCATGTCATCTTCTGCTGTGTTTCTAGGTGAGAGATGTCGAAGTTTTATTGATTTAGCCCCTGCATCAGAAAAAGGTGAGTGCTATCTGCGTTACCTTGGTTATCACAACTCTTTAAGCCCTCTAATTCTTACCCTATTTTCATTCACTGAGCTGTACTTCCCCATGTTTGTGAATATTTCTGCATCACTGTAACATCTTGGTCCGTTCTGATCTAATCAGCAACTGTCAGTTCAAGAATGTTTTAATGTGAAATCATGAAGGAGGGCTCACACATTCAGTTTAAAGTTTCACAGATGTTTAGCTGCGATGACACTTTCACTTGAGAAATGCTTAGTTCCTGTCAATCTGTCAAGAAAAGCAAAAAATCGAGAAGCGGAGTGAAGAGGAGTTGAAATGTCTGATCATCATGTGCAGCCAGATTATATTCCACTAGATTAATTGGAAGGCTGACTAAAGCTTTCTGTAAACCGGAAAGCTTTGACATCAGTTCAAGTAGCACTTCATATGAGATCGTCATGTTACTTTCACCCCACATTAAGTCTGACTAACCAGTGAGATTGAGATGTTAGGTGACAATAAATCAAAATCTTCCCTTTGATAAAGAATCTCCATCTTAATTTATGTTATTGTGCATTTCTTGTTTGCTTTTTGGGCATTTTTCAGGGATGCTGTGGTTGTCACTTGTTTCTGAGATGTTGTACATTATTCTGCTGGTGGTTGGCTTCAGTCTCATGTGTTTGGAGCTAGTGCACTCCAGCAATGTCATTGATGGACTCAAACTCAATGCCTTTGCTGCCATCTTTACAGTACTTTCAGGTATGTGCTTGATTCTATTTTTCACTAACTTTAATGCTTTTGTGACATTTCCTGCAGTGTACTGTATTCAAGTATTTGCTTCTGGTTTCTAAGATTGTCATTTATCTTTGTAAGCCAGCTTTTGAAATACAACATAACAAACATATCCTGGTTAATCTGTTAATAAGGAGGGAGCTGTTGTTCTTGAACCAGAGAAACATCCCTCTGGTTTCCTTGTAATGATCAGAAGTAAATCTGAACTCAATTCAAAATCTAAAAAAGAAACAGAAGCCTTGAGAAGAAAGCAGAGGGTCAGCTGAATATGTTTTTCACTTCTTTTCCCAAAATAACAGTTTGTAAATGAACCTTAGTAAATTACATGGATGGGGATTTAAGGTTATCTATACCTGGATAACATCACTGTTTTTACTTAGGATATTCATATTTCCATACCCATGGAAAGGGTTGATTCTGCACTCGAAAGAAATCATCGAAGTATTTTTTTAATACTGTTCTTCTTTTCTGTTTGTACACTGAATCAATCAGAAAAGCTTACTAACAATATACTGTACATATGATTTCAGGTCTTCTTGGCATGGTGGCTCATGTCATGTACACACAGGTTTTCCAGGTCACCGTCAGCCTTGGCCCACCAGATTGGAGGCCCTACAACTGGGACTATGGCTGGTCGTTCTGGTAAGACTCTGCAAACATCCACCTCAATACAGATAATTTTATACGCTGTGTTATTTATAGTGTTACATAGATAGAGTTAAGTCAAATCGTTCTTTAAGAAACAAGATGAAGAAGTCCACTCTGCATGTCTGTGCTGCCTCACACTGTCAGCAGAAGCGCTGATCTCACCTCTCTTCAGCATCACTGTCTGTAATGAAAAAAGCCCAAAGCTCTCGTGTTATGGTAGGATTAGGCTTTGGTGTCCAAAGCCCCAGTGCGGGTGTGATTAGAATTGCATAAGGGAATAATATTTTACTCCTTTACAATGTGCACAGTATGCTGAAAATTCATTTTGGAGGCTAAACAATTCTTGACCTTCTATGGGAATTATCCAGTCTGCATGAAAACAACATGGGATGATGATTTGATTGTCTGACCTCACATGCGAACCAGCCTGTTTGAGGAGACCAGGGGGACTTAAAGTGATTGGCACTAATCTTACCAAATACAGTGTCACGGTATTGAGGGTAAAACGTCAGAATGCCTCACCACACTGAAGCGCACCATTAGGTTTTCACTTTTTTTGTTAGTTTTTTTTTTCAGCTACCACATCTGTTTATTAAAATATGAATTCTCTTGCTGTTTTATATCAGCATGGCCTGGGCTTCCTTCACCTGCTGTATGGGTGCATCTGTCACCACCCTCAACTCCTATACAAAGACCGTCATTGAGTTCAGACACAAACGCAAGACCTTCGAGCAAAGCATCAGGGAGGAGGACGCACGGGAGGCATTCGGATATTTCCGGGAGCACTCTGTGCACTCCATCTCCAAATCTGTGGATTATTACTCTAGTCAGACCATAAAAAGTGGCAGGAAAACTCCTATACCAGGTGACTCGCTGGACTTCAGTGACATTGCAAATTCTTTGGGGGAAGAGCAGTGCTGAGTGAGAAAGGACAGTAGGTGGCAGCATTTCTCTTAATGTGGCATCTCATTGGACTGACGCATAGTTGTCTTTGGTAAGTTTTCACTGTGGGACAAACACCTACAAAGATAACAGGCCGCGGTGTTAGCCCTGTCTGACACATTTAAGTACTGCCTTAATGAAAACCCATCATGAAAGTTTAAGTCATAGAAGTTTAAAGTTGGAAAATTGCAGCTAAAAGTGGACATGAAGCTGTTTTTTCTTTTGTGCAGTTTACCACGATGTAGATTTAAAATGTAATGTTAAGTGTATCTATACTGTTTCAAAAGAATGAGTGTCTCTTTAATGCTTCTAGCCTTATTAGACATGTTCAGTCAGAAAATCTAACTGGGTTTTCATTCTTGTGAATCAAAGCCATAAATGTATACTGCAAATGATGTGCCTGTTTACAGTATTTATGGTACTATTTATTGTAAAATAGATGTAAAGTTTGTACACAGCATGATTGTTGGTAATAATGTATCATTTTTCTTTTGAATGTTCACCTTGGCTAAGTTTGATGGCGTCATAAAGGTCAAACGATCATTTGCAAAACACTTTTGATGGACTAGAATTTTTTTTTTTTTTTAAACTGGAAAGAAATTTACCGCAGAGAACAAAATTCCCATAAACACTATGGTAAATGGCCTGTATTTGTATAGCGCTTTTCTAGTCCCTAAGGACCCCAAAGCGCTTTACACAACCTGTCATCCACCCATTCACACACTGGTGATGGCAAGCTACATTGTAGCCACAGCCACCCTGGGGTGCACTGACAGAGGCGAGGCTGCTGGGCACTGGCGCCACCGGGCCCTCTGACCACCACCAGTAGGCAACGGGTGAAGTGTCTTGCCCAAGGACACAACGACCGAGACTGTCCAAGCCGGGGCTCGAACCAGCAACCTTTGGACTACAAGGCGAACTCCCAACTCGCCAACACTCCAATAGTGCTAAACACTAGCACTATTGGAGTAATCACAGTCAGTACACCACATTTCTAACAGTGTAAGTCATTTTCATTTGATGATTCTGCTTTAACTGGAGAAAAGTAGAAACTTCATGACGGTAAAAAGGCTCTGCGGAGTGTTTCAAGCAAGTATGATGACTATTAAAGTTCCCCATTTCAAAATTGTGTTTTGATTGACTGTTACTTTCTCACCACAAAACACATCTGGTGTTTTTAGTATGATACAAATATAGAACACACAGTTTATTAAACCTTTTCAGTTACATTTTTGAACTGTAAAAATAGTACAAAGTTGATTTCAGTATTTTTTAGTGAAGCTTTTTTTTTTTTTTTTTGCACAAATAAAAGAAATAATATTCAACCTAGTATTTTTTTTCCTGTTTCTGGAGAGTGTTCTAAAAATGTCCAGAACAAGAGCTGTCGTTTGGGGGGGGGGGGGGGGGGGAATCAAATGTAGCAATGTATGCATAGTTCCTGAAGAGGGCAGTGTTGTCTTTATCAGCCACTTGGGAAAATTACATTTCACTCCAGTAACAACTGTAACAAATTTTGCAGGGGCATTTTTTTTTTTAACATTTGCCTTTATTTTGCCTTTTCTAGCTCACATTTCATTATGTGCAACAATTAACAACTTATACAACATTTACATTACAAATGGCACAAATTTATGTTTAGGATTACTCATCACACAAGGCTGACATACCATCATAGAAAGATTTCAAAATTTACTTGTATAAAAGTTGAATTAAGAGGTGGACCTGCACACTCATCTCTTTCATATATTCTTCGCAAAGTGCAAATTCAGTCTTAAAAAGCCACGTGGATGTTTTTCATACATCTGTTTTTTTCATCACTGTAAGATAAAACTCAGCATTTTGTTCAGTAACCATCATCGTATTCATTCTGGGCCGCCTGCCGGGCTAGCATGGCCTGGATAAGAGCACTAGAGCCTGAAGGCCCAGGGTTTTGTGGTGGAGCAGTCATCCACTGAATTCTGTCATCTTCCTGTGCTTGCTGCCTGGCCTGCATGACCTGCATCATGACACTTGACACTGGATGCGGCAGGTCACCCATGTCATCTTCTGTGTCCTCTGCTCTTCTTCTGGCTTGCATGGCCTGTGTGACGGCACTGGATCTGTTGAAAATGTCATATTGATTATTGTCTTCATCCTCCACCCTGTTTCTGGCTGCCATGGCCTGAGCAAGTGCACTGGAAGATGATGGGTTTTCATCATGCATCGGATACTGATCTTCATTCTCCTGGTCAGCTAGTTGACGGGCCAACATGGCTTGCATCAGAGAACTAGAGTTAGACATTTCAGAAGGAACAGGTACTCCACCAATGCTGTATCTTTTCTCCTCCTCTTCAAGTTGCTGACGTGCAAGTAAAGCTTGAACCATGGCATTTGAGTTGGACTGATCACCAGATGAGTGATCATATGAATGCTGTTTCATGCTCTAAACAGTAAATAAAATATTCAGTAAGGCTGATAACAAGCTTCTACATGCAAAGTGATGTCAGCATGAAATAATTTTAACAACAAACCCCTTTTTGTTTCTTCTGTTTGGTGTTTTTGTTTGGGATAGATTTTTGAAGGTCCTGTAACCTTTTTAACAAGAAGGACTTGTCTTTCCCTTCCTGGTGGGAGGGAAACAGAAGCAGTCAGGCAAACAAAAACAAAAACATAAAATGTAAATGTATTCAAGACTAGATAAGTTCCACTTGTTCCTGATGTCTGGTGAAACATATATTAAGGGAAACAGTTTCTAGAACAAACTCACATTGACAATCTGTTGTCTCAGACGACGAATAAGCTCCTTTCGACCATTAGTGACTTGCCACAATATGTATATGATGACACTGAGCAGTAAAATTGCACACAGGAAAACCATTTGCTTAATGACACAAATTTTGCATCAGTACATATGTGCATTTATATGCAAAGCTCAGTTATATGCAAAACATGGCTTGGACTTTTTCGGTCAACGTTACAAAGTACATGCTGTGTACATAAGACAGCACTTGCACTATGCACTTACAGGATGATGAGTGTGATTAGAAAATAGAAGATTTCACTCCGGATGACATTATTGTAAATCTCGACGACCCACTGAGAGCCAGTGATGTTTTTTAGATCATCTATCCAGACATCAACCGCACTGAAGGAATTGTTGAGTCCACGAAAAGGGCCACAGGACTTTGAGGGAGTCAGGCTATGGAGCAAGACAGAGTGAACAAAACAAGACTGAGACTGGAACCTTTCTGTATTTTCAGTACAAAATGCATTATTAATCAAAGACAAATATATATAAATATATTATTTTATTTTAGCTTAGAAAAGAATAAAATAGAATTGATGGATATATTTTTCTCTTTTTTAACAGTTGAAGTTATGTCCTCTTACCTCCAGGCAGTGTATGCAACAATTGACAGGGCTCCCACGAAGAACGGGAAGAAGAGAAGGAAGATGAAGATGGTTTGCATCTGAGCTGCTCTGCCAGATCGCCGTGGGGGCTGACAGTTATGTGTGAGACTGACCTGAGAAGTGCAAAAACCAAACTTGTACTACCCCATAAATACACATCCATAAACAAATATATTGATTTATTTTTGTAGTAACTTTGCTAATAAACTTGTGAGCCATAACAGAAAACAGAGCTTGGAATTGACTTTTTAAAAGATCATTCAGCAGGTTCATGAAACACACAGCATCAGCAGATCCGGCCTAGATCAAATTACAAATCCTACAAAGTTCATTAAATTTCAGTGATTGATTGATCTTGTCTGGTACCATTAAACCATAATGGTTACTCCTTAAATCCGAAACCCAGGCTGTCTTTTCCATTACCCAAAATAAAGCATCCATTCAATGTGATGAAAGGATTTTAATTAATTATTGACTGAGGTGTGCAAATAGAGTAACATGACCCTTATGGAGCATGGAGCAGTCCTGGTAGCAGCATTTACCTTCTTTAGATAAAACAGGATGAAGAATTTGAAAATCTGCATGGCAGGTAGCAGAGGAGAGAAGTAGATTCCAATCCTGTGGAGAGAAAATAGACGATTGCATTTAAATAATTTAAAAAGGTCCAAGATCAAGATAGATAACATAAGATTTGACTAAAATCCACTGACACACTGCTAGAACTTATGAAATGTCGAATGTATTGTTCATATGGTTCATACCAGGCCAGCGTCTGTGAATAGATGAGTTCAAGCACATTTCTGGCTACGTCAAACTCAGGAACCCCCATGCGTGGTATTAATTTTGTCCCGATCACACTATTAGACAGAAATTGAGTATGTGATTTTAAACATAGGTTCATCTAACAATATAAAATATGAATTGAAATTCTATAACTCACTTGCTAAGAAACTCTCCAAAGAAAGATCCCAACATCAGGAAAAGGAAGTCAAAAAGGACCAGACGGTACAAAGACTGCCCTACCATGGACTCCCAACCCTGATGAATGAAACAAATTCACGAATGAATGTCTATGCCTAATGAATAAAGTAGGGACAGATAAAATAAACGTATGTTGTGTTTAAAAAACACAAATAAATAGATAAATGGATATTTATTACTTACTTCTGAACCTTTATCAGGCACCTTCTTCATCCAATAATAACACAAAACAGACAGAATGGACATCTTGAGAAAGACATTTCTGTATGTGAAAAAAGAAAGTATTTCAATTTTTATTATTGGTTAAATAAATAATTATATTTGCTTTGTGCTAGATGTCCAAATCCAAATCCAAATCCAATTTATTTATATAGCACATTTAAAAACAGAAAGTTTTCCCAAAGTGCTGTACAGAAACAAAGGAGTAAAACACAAGATGAAGCCACTGACACTCACATAAAAACACAATACTACACATAATAAACATATCAACTCACACCAGTCTGAACGCAATCGAAAAAAGGTGTGTTTTCAAAAGCGACTTAAAAACAGGAAACAAAGATGCCTGTTTAATATTTAAAGGCAGCGTAGTCCAAAGTTTTGGAGCCATAATTGAAAAGGCTCGTTCTCCTCTTTGTTTTAGCCTAGATTTTGGGACAACCAAAAGCAGCTGATCTAAGGGTCCGCGAAGGAATATAAGGCTGAAGTAACTCGGAAAGGTATGGGGGAGCAAGACCATTAAGGCATTTATGGTCTATAAATTTATAGATGTGTCGATAGCTGCACCACTTTACATATATACAGTCATGGCTTTACATAGATACCACTATACTTTATATATACTTTTGTTTAAGCCTGGTCCTAGAACTGTTCCTAGATCCTAGCACTCCCAGTCTTCTCACTATACTTCAGGAAGTCCTACATTGTTTTATAACACAGCCCACAAATTACACTGCAATTAACTCTAACAAGATTGGGAGCCTGCTACCATGCTGGTGACTCTGTGATGATGTCATAGGCACACCAAAACAAGGTTAGTTGCCTCCTTATTTCCGGTCTAATGGTAAACTAAGATATCTGTATTTTGTTATCTATCTAGACATAGACATAGACATATTTATATACATATATTGTTTTATTTCACCTGATCAACAGAGCATATATCTGTTTGCGGTGGGTGGAGTAATGCTCAAATTTGTTGAAGAGGGAGTAGAAGAGTGGAATAACCAGGTTTATTAAAGACACCACAAAGGGAACCAGGAGTGTCTTTGCCTCCTCAAGCAGAGACCAATTGTCATTTTCTGTTGGCTGCTGTAAAACATAAAACAGGTAAAGATAGTGGATAATGACAAATACTGTATGCAATACAGTATTTGTAAAAACCCTGCACTGTTGGTAAATGACAAGACTTTCAGTAAATTTATGACACCTGGTTTAGATTTTCACGCTCTGAGAGTACAGGTGAGGTATATATTTTTACATGTTTTTTAGTTTCTACTAGTTTTACTAACAAGAAAAGTGATTTCTCTAGAGAAAAAATATGCATTCACATTGCCTGTAGTCTACATTTAACAGACACAAGTAATTCCAAAGTCTAATTATTCCATTTTAACTTATGTACCTCAATCTCATACTCGCAGAGATAGTAAATACCGGCTGCACAACCAAAAGCCAAGCTTGTGGAGAGAAGCCAGCAACTAAAATGAATCCCATAGTGCTTCAGTTTTTCAGAGACTGTAAGGCGCTCCTGCTGGGCCGTTTCTGATAAAGACTCCTGAGTGAGCAGCAAGAGGACAAACAATGAAATACTGATGTGTATGTAGGTGTAAAATACAGAATTTCAATCTGTCACAGTTAATTCAGCATTTGATATTTTTTAGAAAAAGAAAAAAGCTATAAGTCACCTTGAGCTGGACACAAAGGTTGTTCCTGCGCTGTTTCACTGCTTTCTCATTGGTTACACTAAAATCCCAGGTGCAAAGAAGTTGCCATGCACTGTTTGATGTCGAGTCTGCTAGTACATAGTTGTTCTTGAAATTGACTGCCATGCTGCACGTGGACAAATCAAGATTCAGAATCATTGTTAGAATCAGAGCTATTGGAGCAGCTATGAGAGTTTTTATATCTACAACTATTAATCAATGTTATGATTGCTTGTTTTGGCATACTTATATTAGAATTTTCACATTTCCTAATAATTTATTATTATATTTATCAATTTTTTCTTTTAACTTATCTCCTCTTCTCCCACATGCATGTTGAGGAGTCATAACAAAGCAAATTCCCTGTGGACTTGAGTAAAATCTTTAGCATGATGAGGACTTAACTAACCTGAAAATAAGTGAAATTCCACATAGCACCATATAGACTGCAATGGTGAAGAAATAGGCCAGCTGCATGTTGTAACCCACCAGAGATTCATTGCTGTAGCTACCGTAGTACATGACCGTATACTTGAAGTAACCCTAGGAAATCCAAAATATATGCAACTCTTGTTCACTCAGTACAGAGAGAATTAGAAAACATCTAACATGATATTACATAATACATATCAACAGTGTTTGCTAGTTCTAATTGATTATGATCTGCCATCTAGAGCAGATTCATGTTTTAGATTTTCTTTTGTGAAAACAAATGCTGTTGCACTGTCACTCCACTTGACGAAACCCCACTTGTGGTTGGGGTTTGCATGTGCTCTTTGTGCATGAATGTTAGGTTAACTGGTGACTAAACTGGCTATAGGTGTGGATGTGAGACTGGTGATCTGTCCAGACTGTATCCATCATTGGAAAACAAATAACTGCATCCAAAATAATGCAGATTTGAGCCATGAGCATGAGCCATGACTGAGAACCTTCACAGACATGAGCATAAACCAAATAATTAGCTCTTTAAATATTACATAGTCATTTAATTAAATGGTAATTATTACATTAGCTTTAAATTTTAAAATAAGGATGGTTGTGACTTCAACAGAAGATAAATGCATGTACTACTTACAGCTCCAGTTAGTATCTCCAGTCCTCTGAAGGTCACATTTTGGGGTACGTTGTTCACAATTTGAGAAATGTTTGGGGTTTGCTTGTAAACAAGCAGAGGGATGGTGACAAAGCCAAAGTTGACCAGGAATGAGAAAATGTTAAACATGAGAAGCCACTTCAGGAACACAAAATAGGTGAGAACACTGGTCCCAAACTTCCCACCAATGCTTTTCATAGCGCCTTGCCACAGTTTCAGGGTCTGCTTGGCTGACTTTACATGGTACCCGCATTTTCGTGAAAACTGAAAAAAGATCATAACATTCTGTATGTAGCATATGAGCACAAATTATGAATGAGCTAGGCTCATAAAGAGATGCAGCTGTTGCTTTTATGACAGATAAAACACTCACCAGAGACAGCTTTTCAGAGCAATCTGCCAAACATGTGAATTGGCGAGACTTCTTGGAAGACTGTAATTCCAATTCTTTCCTGTAAGAGTAAAACCATTGGGATCCTTGTCAAGCAAATTACCTGCATCACAAGTTTCTGCAGGCTGTAGAAGCCCCTTTGGACTTTCTTGTGTAATTTGTGTTGGACAAATACTTCCTTCAGAGATCTTTATTGCAACACCTGTGGCCTCCAAGCATTTGCATACAGCCTAGTTTATGGTTCCCAGCAGGATGCAATGTTTAACTAAATGTTTCGAATGACACTGAGAAGGATTTTGTTATCATCTTTATTTGTTTGTGGCTCACCCACCTGATATGTTTCTTGTCTTTAAAGCTCATTGGAAGATCCCGAATGGCCTGGATTCTGTCTCGTGTTGACAGAGCAGCAAGTTCCTCGAGCAAGTTTTGTTGCTCTGCCAGACACAAGATGACAAGACAAGTGCTGGCTGTTAAATCTTTGCGAGTACTGCCTTTCAGAATACATATCAGGTGTCATAATTCACTATCCAAAAATCCACAGGATAATCTGACACCCCTCAGGTGTGCTTACCATTTTGCATCTCATTCCAGATGGCATCCTCTGTGAAAGCTGTTTGGGTATGATCTGCATTAGGAAACATGCTCATCCTTCTCATCGCTATTCCTCTCCACCGCATTGTCATTTTTCCTGGATTTGCACACAAGCAAAAGACAGCCAGCCTTCTGTTGTGATTATTGTGGATTTTCAAACTCAAAAGCATGAGATTGATACAAGAACAGAGTGACAGTCAGCAAATGAACTGGGTAGCATTTTTAAATGTAACACCTGCAGCCGTTTATGCAGCCTTTATCACTTACTCTTTTCTATAATAACAATAAGCTGCTACTTATTTATAAATCTAAAGATAAATATCGACTGCAAAAACACTGACAGAAAGCACTGCTGATAGTACAGGACACAGCACCATATACAAACTAATGTGGGTCCTAATATGCAACTGTTTGTTCAAAATCTTTATTTCTGATGAATTTATGATTTCATATTTATTTTCATTTCATATAATGCTATGATACTGAAGGTGTTGGTGCCATTGCCCACCAAACTGTATTACTTTGCAGTTATTGTCAGAGTATCAGTCTGTGTGTATTATTTGCATGCATTAGTTTTAGTCTTGGTATGACTCTGGAATTTCTTTTTAGTCTTTCAGAAGCATAAAGATTAAATAAAATGGGAGGAAATGGAAGACATAGTTATAATTCATCCTGAATTTCTATCTATATGGATTCCATGACAGTCCATCCAACAGTTGCTAATACAGTTTACTTGTGTATTTAATGTAATAGGTGATAAAATAGATATTAGACAAGTGAAAACAGATGTAAATCAAAGTTGTATATCTGTGTCATGTTCTATGGTAATCAAACTATACACTGAAAAAAAGGCCATGTTGGATTTACTTGATTCAATAGTGGACATTGGTTGCACACAAATGTTTTGCTTTGGCAGAAACTTAGACAAATGAGTTAAATCAACACAACTTATTCCTATTCAATAAACCTGTGCATTTTGTGTTCAGAAAACACAACTGAAACATGTTTAGATGAAGTAAGTTGAGCTCTTGGAATATTTTAATCCTTCACAATTTTGTCATTTTATTTCAACACTATTCAATAACTTTTACCCCAGTACTACTTGGTCACTTAAATACTACATGTTGTCTTCATATTACATAATGTTCAACAAAGTCTAGAGTCTGGTTACTATAAAAAGTGAACGGGTCTACAACAACTACAATCCTCCTATCTTTCAGGGGCATAAGCCTGAAGTGATAGGTCACTCGGCAGCGAACACCCTGGACAGCTCACCAGTCTACCACAGAGACAAACAACCATTCACATTAAATTGTGGATTTGAACCCAGGACCTTCGTGAGGCAACAGCACTAATGCCACCATTACATGTGGTTAAACCATGATAAAAAGCGATAGCATACATGTGGTGTGTTTGTAGTTGTCTGTGTAATTTCATGAGTCCAGCAACTAGCCACTCTTACTAGATTGTATCAGATCATCTCAACAAGAACAAATTAAGTTGTTGAATTTCATACAGATCCTACATGATTTAATTACGTTCAAGATAGAAACATGAAATTTTTGTGTTCAAATTAAAAGGTAGGCTTTTTTAATGTAACAACCACCCAATTTACTTCTTTCGGTTTACCAAAAAAGTAGAGGCGGCTGCTCGACTTGACTGAGATGGATGCCTTCGTCAAACCACGATCCAAAGCGTGCGAGACTGAAATCCTGTGTGATGTAAACATTGCTATATTATTGACTTACTTCACTCGCTGTTGGTCACATGAACAATAACCGTATGACTGTTCCCACCACTAGCTCATGACCCTACGCTGTGTTCACTGCATGATTCCATGTTTTGGCACTGATCACCACCTGCACTCATGTATATATCTTTCTACGTAGCACTTTTAATTCTTATTCTCATGTATATATCTCATGTATATCTCATGCATATATCTTTCTACGTAGCACTTTTAATTCTTATTCTTACTTTTATTTTTTCATGTCTATTTAAGCGCAATTTATGACAGCATGTTTGCACTGAAGCACCGCAGCAATTTCCTAATGTTGGAAACCTGCTCAACATTTGGCAATAAAACCCTTTCTGATTCTGATTCTGATTCAAACATGAACAATTTAATCTACCCTCTCTGCATATTATGTAGTTTCTACACTATAGAGTTACTATAGAGTTACACTTAACTTTAAAGCATGAGGCACTTGTGTTAAATACACACAAGATACTTACATAAATCCAAGAGCTGGCCAATCCCTTTTTTTCAGTGTAGTTGAAAAACCGACCAACAAACACTTCTACTGTATGCTGTAACTTTTTATTTGAACTTCATGCAAAAAACATTTACTAAATAATCCCCTTTGCTCTGTTTTATTTTCTATGCCAATTTCCTTGTAGCTTTTATTGTTGACATCCATTATATCCACAATTAAGGATACAGTCTAGTGAAGACATGAGTATGAGGATGAATGGCAATGTTATTTGAACACTCAAAAAAAAAATGAAATTGGGTGGTTGTTACATGTACAAGATTCAAACTTGTAATTTGAACTAAATAATTTCATGTTTCAATGGTGAATGTAATTAAATCATGTAGCATCTGCATGAAATTCAGCAACTTAATTTGTTCTTGTTGAGATGACATGATACAATCTAGTAAGAGTGGTTAGTTGCCTGGACTCACAAAATTCACAAGATCACATTAGATGTCAAACTGCAGGAAAATCGCTGGAGTTTTAAGAGGCAGACAACTACACCACGTGTATGCTATCGCTATTTATTGTGGTTTAACCTGTCAAGGACAAAAACATACAGAAAATTCTGCATCAAGCCTTCTAATCATAGCTTTCCTAGTTTTGGTAAGCCTGGATTGACAGCTTGGTGGCGTGATGGTTAGTGCTGTTGCCTCACAGCAAGAATTCTAAATTACCCATGAATATAAGTGCAAATGGTTGTTTGTCTCCATGAAATCATCAACCCCCATATTGGTTCATTGAGCACGACTAGCAGTAATTGCCTTGATTAACAAAGTAGTTGTTCAAACAACAAGATTTCATTGCGTTTTCCTAAAGTTTTTAACTTGTGTCGAATCAATTAAAACAAATTTCACTCTACATACTTAAATAAATCACTTCAAGTCAATGTAAGTATACTACGCTGATCCAACATAATCTGATTACATTAAGCCACCAAATGCCAAATGTGTTGGTTTGACATGGTCAAAAATCGGTTATTGTACTTGGTTAAATCACGTGGAAAAAGGCGCCATGATTAAATTGTGTTCATCCAACAACAGATTTTTTTGAGTGAAATGATTATCCTGTGATGGAAACTTTACAGATTAATGTGTGTTTAGTTATACCATAAAGGAACTGTGTAATCTTAAGTGTCATGAAGCGTATTACCTGAAGACGATGGAAGTGGAATAGATCTTGACTGATTATATTCAGGGTCCATCCCAAATATACTGTGATCTAAAATGTAGAGGAGATAGAGAGGAAGTATCAACAAAAGGTTACTTAGCAACATCCACTGGCATATACAAAAAACGAAGCTGCTGAACAAGTAACACAACTTTTTCAATCAAACAAACACAAATGTGTACAAAAACTTTATGTTGCTTTATAGTTAAATAATTTAACATGGCCACAAAGAGGTGATACACATACTGGGTCCATGGTGCCTTGGAGGACTCCTTGGGCGTATGGAAATGGCATCCATTGGGATGTTTTCTCTACCCCTCCAGCTTTGTTCCTGCCAGCCACCTTGAGGCACTCTCCCTATAGCAGCATCATTGCTAGCCCTGTCACCCCACCAGGTTGGGTCTTTGTTGTCATAGGGGTTAGTATGATGGGTTTTGCTGGAAGCCCTAGAGCCCAAACAGAATAAATTAAATTATTAATAAATTATATAAACGTATGACACCTAAGAGCACTGACGTTATCACATCAGGAAGAGAACAGAAATTTCAAGTCACCGATATAGTTATTTGAATTTAAACTGTGGAGGTTTTATTTAATTTAAAGTACATTCAGTCTTATAGAGTATTGGACTCATTTTAACAGTAAACTGCAGAGACTAGTATGCTAAAGTTTACTCTAGGGCTCTCATATAATCATCCACAATCCTCAGACCTTAAATCTTGTACCAAAAAGATTAACACTAAAATGAACCAGCCGAGGATAAAGCAAAGATATATAACAAATTCGCGCTGTTGCCTTTTTCTTGAGGCGATCCTGTTGAAGCTAGTTTTTCATTTGCTTGCTTGACATTCTGACCTTTTCTTCACAGTACTTCCTCTTACTACAAGCACACACAACACACCACTCAAACTCCTTCACAAACACATTCTTTGACAAATTGTAATTCTATACTTTTCAGGAAAAAAGATTTCTCTGATGCACATTTGAGGACAAAAACAAATTTTATGTTATAATATAAACACAAACCTTCTATCAATTTCCAGAGTCTCGGTGTCATGGTATGCATGGTTGAAAAATCCCCCGTTCCTGTAACTTGTCATGAGATCCTTCAAATCGATCCGTTTGCTTTTCTTTGGAGACAGCAGTGATTCCTCAGCTCAGTATGCCCCAGTCGCTCCCAATATGAGGATTTCGGTGTCAAGTGGCAAAATGTAAACGACTTATTCCATATAAAAGACAAATATTAAAATAAAGCAATAGAATTGTGCTTGAAGTCAAGTTATCAAGCTAAAGACTAAACCTAAACAAGTAGTATAACATGTTAATACCACATAGTTTTCTGTATAGAGGCAGCTTCATAGAAAGCATGTGCAATTTGATCTCTAGAGCGCTCGGTCCGATCATTATAAATTCATGTAGGAGGTTTGGTTTCAGCCTGTGGAAAGAGGTTTGGTTGCAGTGGTATAGCTCTGTGGTTCTCACAAAAACCATTATATTATGGCAAGAGAACACCTCGGTCTTATATAACAATGAACAGAAAACAACAGACTGATGGCTGAACTATGGAAACAGGAAACCTATAAGAAATGTGTAGTTAGAGTTAGGTTCTCATATAATAACAAACCTGTAAAGATTAAAAGAACTTGTCAAATGACATTCTGCTCTGTTATTAGCCTCTGCTTACCTGGTTACTGTCCTGTAATGGAGAGAATATATCTAAAAGGGCGTCCTGACAATACAGAGTTGCAGCTTAAAAGTCTGAGGAGTATCTCTGAATTACCGTCAGTGACATAAAAAGAAGGACTGTCCTCCTACCAGGAAGTTTAGCCTGAGCTCACAAAGGTAAAAGTCCGCTGCTTTTGGACTGGCACTTGGATATTGAAAGGTTACGCTAGATTGTGACATGAATAATTAAACCGCCAGTGCTAATAATTATTTAGCATCCTTATTAAAACTTAAGGTGATAAGGCTCAAAAGGCTGACCTATAGGGTTGAATCCTGTTACAGACAGATAAATGAAACCTAACCAATAAACAAATAGTCGGAAACCGGAAAAAATGAGCGTGCGAATTGGGTTTACTATGCTCCACACAGGGAAGGAAGAGTTGTGAGCAAGCATTTTAATGAAGTGAAAGGACAAACATAGACAAACTGGGAATATATTGTGTGACTGTGAAACTAACTAATATAATATGTAATCTGTATGTTCATAATTTTGTTTTTTTCTTTTGAGACTGTGAGTTAACTAAAACCTATTTTAAACTTAAACCTGTCATATTAGTACAATTAGCACATTCGCTTAAAAAATCCTACAAAAATGACTACATAGCATAGAATATAATATTAAACATGTAACTAGCAACACAGACTATTATAAAATGAAACCAAACACGACACCCAGATATAACATAAATAAATAATAGCTAGTGTCGCTCCCGGAGCTGTATCCACATCCAGGAAGTAGATGTTGGGAAAGACTGCTATTATCTTCCTGACAGCTGGGAGAGTTAACTCCTTGTTTTTGACGAAGTCTGATGGTTAATTGTTAGCTAATACATAAATAGCTGTATTTATTCTGTCGGAAAGGAAACAATGGAAGTCGACTCAGGTATTTTTGAAGTTCGTGCATTACTTCAGAACATTAATTAACCCAATTTATTTCTACATTAGCTAACTAGCTAATAATGCTAGCCGCTAAAAAGTAGCTAAAAGTTTGTTGTGCTGGTGAATGATTTGACAGAGGGTCATATAACGATTACAGGAAGACCTTCAAATGAGAGCAGGAAGAGATTTTGTTTGTCTGGTTTGGCTCGAGTGTGTTTACGGTGTCGAAACTCAATTGTCGGCTCATAAAACAGTCTGCTCCCTTGGTTAGCCATTGTCTTTTCTCCTGGGAGGCAAACGTAAAAAGGAGTGTCGAATTTTAACAATGTTTTTGTTAGCTGTAGATACATATACTTGAGTTGTGACGTGATGTTATTGTTTGTATGTGTAAACTTATTATAAGGCGCAGGGTGTTAGGGACATTAGGGTAGCCAGTAGTGACCTGTTCGTATACAGTACTTATTAAAAATCTATTAAAAGCTCATAAGTGTGCACAGTTTGAAATATCAGTATCCTGTGATCTACAATTTATCATTAATTACTTTTGTGGAATGTCGAGTTTAAGGGTGCATCATTTTCTTCATTTGTATTGATTTTTATTATTATTCCCATAATATAAAACAGCTTCTTCTCAGTTTTCTGTCACTTAGAAAAGTGTTAGAAAACTCTGTCCTCCTCTCGTTCTTCTCACCACTCTCAGTCAGTGCAACCTCAATTCCCCCTTTCTCTTCCTTTCCACCATCCTCTATCACATGTTCTTGCTCACCCTGCTACACAAACTCTTACTTGAAGTATAATTTTTCAGTTTTCATCCTTTTGGGGCTCATGTCAGAGGTCAACTCTGATCATTGAGGCACAGTTTAACTCTTGCGAATAATGTAGCTATCTTTATATTTGTGAAATTTTAAATGAATCCCAACACTATAACAACAGTACCTTGAGAAGACCTGATATCAGTATGTTAAAGTATGTTAAAAATACATTAGATTAAATTAGATTTATGATATGTTCAATGTTTTGAACTTGTGACAGCCATTTTCTGTTTGTTTTACTTTGATGTTATCAAACAGAAGTCATATGGCAGTTTAAAGGTCTTGCAGATATAAACCAGGTGATTCAGTAATACGTAAAAATGGTTTCCACAGACATGCTACCAGAGGGTTTTCTAGATGTAGAAAAAGCTACATCTAACGAAACTATTGGCATGTGAATTTTTTTTCCTTTTCATTCTTTTTTATTTAGATTAAGAAGAAGTGTCAGTTCGGTATTTTAAGCCTTAAGATATACCAGCTTCCTCAAAATGCCTTGCTTGCCTAACAGCTGGCTCCACATACAGAAGCAGAATTCTACTTGATGTTAGTCTTAGTAAAGTTTCAGTTCAAGCTGCTATCGAAACAAATGATTACTTGAAATAACTTTTTGTTCTCAAGATACGAGCTCATCATGTGTCAAATAATTTGGAGGAGACCTGCTTCTGGTTATCTGGCTGTTTCTGAAATTCATGGCCACATGTTATAATGGTGTTAAGTTTAGCTTGGTAAATTTGAGAGACATCCTATATTGATTTAACGTTTTCAACAGCCTCTTAACCATTCTTAACCTGTTAGCTGTTATCTTTGCTGACCTTCCTTTTGAAAGAAATGTGTTAATGGCTGACAAGTGAACTCAGTTTACCTCCTTTGCCTCTCAATTCTTTTGTTTTAATGCCATTTCTCAATTTTGCTTTCTTGGAGAAAGACATGAGTAATGAGACTCATTAGCAGTCACCTGGAGAGAATAAAGTAACTGTGCTATAAGGTTGAGCCTCAATGTGTGTTGGACTAAACCATTTCTAAATTTGTAAGTCTGGCAGAGAGCTTCTATTATTTTTGTAATCATCCAACAGATTTATTCAGGCAGTTTAATTATGACATAATTTACATAGGGATTAAAAAATGTAAACAAAAGCATTTTTTTCATTCCTGGCTTGGAAGGGCCCCTCCTGCTGGAGCTCTAGGTAGTACTTTTCTCTCCACTGCTACAACCTATTTTTTAAATGGTGTTGATGAGCATTTTTTTTAGCCTTTCTGGAGTTTTTTTTTTTTTTTTCATGGTTTAAATTTTATCTTTAGTCACTATGTTAATATCAGTTTGTTCTCATTTCTTTTGTCATGGTGTGTGGTGGTCCTTTGATAAAACTGAATATATGGAGAGAAAAAAATAAAAAGCAAACTTGTCTAAGAGAATTCAGACTGTGCTGAAGAATAAAGGTGGTCAAATGAAATGTTGACTTTCAAGCTGCATTGTATTTGTACAGTACAGCTGTACAAATATAGCATTTTTACGCTATTTCTATGCATGATTGCACTTGTCAGTAGATCTCTGCACTTATTTCTCAATTTCATAGCAAAACATGAAGAAATGAGGGATGGTTTGTGTCTTTTGCATGGTGATGTAGTTATTATCTCAACTTGAATCCAACTTGAGTCTGCAAATAAAAAAAAGTTTAATTTATGCAAATCTCAGACAACATATACATCCTTAGAAATATATCTGTGCTAGCCCAATATCAAGTGAATCGTGTAGCTGTCCATATTTTTATGTGGACGTGAATGGATTGGATGGATGGATGGATGGATGGGTTGATCCTGATTTGAAGTGACTGTTGTGAAAATGCAGGGGTAATTAGCTCAGTGTTAAACACAGTCATATTACTTTGTATTATGTATATTTCATCGAGTTTTGTTTTCTGTACAGATGCAATATTAGCATCTGTTCCAGAAGAGCAAAAATAAATGTCATGTAAGAAACATTACTTTGTTTGTCTTTTCAAGTGTTTGTCACTGATCACAGTGGGCGAATCAGCAGTAACCCTCTGCTGGACCAGCTCCCCAGTTACCAGTCCCTGCTGTACCGCAGGAAGTCGTCAACTGTTGGCTCCAAACAAAGAGGCAGCTCTAGAGCAAGGGTTGGCTCATCTGGCAGTTGGAAATGGGGTATAAACACCTTTGTAAGACAAACCGTGAAACAGAAGAGTCAGACTGAGAAGCGACACATCAGAGAACTAGCCAAGCCCATGGCTGAGAAACGCAAACAGTAGGAAACTGTAGTCTGTTATGACTTCTTTCACTAATAGCTAAATAACGTTTTTGTGTGTCAGGAGTTTATTTGACTGTTTGATGTTTTAGGAAACGGTGTGCAGAAGATGCTCAAGAGTTGAGCAGCTGGCAACAGTGGCGACAAAGCACCCGCAAGTATCTGAGGAGGATGAGAGATGAAAGCGAAGAATGGCTGAGCTCTTTGAAGCTCTGGAGGGGAGACATCCACCTAATAGAAGGTAAAAGAAAGACAAACAGATTGTCTGACAGAAATTGTTTCTTTGGTCTCAAAGACTTGTTTGGATTTCTGTTCAGATGGTGCTAATCGGTAATTATAATTTTGCTAAGACAAAGTGTACCTTTGTGTTATGTCAGACTTAAGTTCTCCCTTTTTGCCTCTTTCACTTGTCACTAGGGATGTTTGGAACAGGGATCCTGTCTTACTTCTCCTTTCTGCGCTTCCTGGTCACACTCAACTTTATCATCTTTCTGCTCATGTTCGGTTTTGTCATGTTGCCCATCATCATTGCACCCCATGTTTCAGGAAATATCACCTTCAGCCAGAATGATAGTGAGAGGATTATTTGTTTGTTTGTTTCAATTAGAAGCATATACTAAGCAAGAAAGATGAAAAAGCTTAGCTTATCTGTTATATTACAGGTTACTGCAGCGTGTATGAAAGTGGCAGTCGTCGAGGTCTTGTTAACTATCATAAGTATATTACTGATCTGCTTTCTGGTGAAGTAAGTGTTGTCACATTATTAGTCTCCTGAGAAAGAGTCCACTCTGTAGTTTCTGTACTCACCTGCTGTGCTTCATCTGCAGGGCTTTCTGGAACAGACCTATCTTTTCTACGGCTTCTACAATGTGGAAAAAATCCATTTCTCCCACATAACTTATAATTTGGCACTGGCATACCTGCTGGTCACTATAGGGTACCTCTTCCTCAGTCTTATCTGGATTGTTAAAAGGTATGAAAAAGGCAAACTCATAAGAAATAACATTTATGTGATGAGATGTGGTCTTGAGTGTTTTCTTCTTTCGAAGGTCTGCCACCGGGTTCAAACATAATCTGATTCAGGATGAGGATTGCTTTCAGAGTTTTTGCAACAAGATCTTTGCTGGCTGGGATTTCTGCATCACCAGTGAGAATGCTGCAAAGCTGAAGAAAAAGACTTTGCTCTATGAGCTGAAGGTTAGTTTATACATCAGAAGCATGATTGTAAAACTGGCTAGTCAAAACAATGGCCAGTTTACAAATTTGTTTTAAACTAATTTGAAAAAATGGGTGCTTACATGGCACCCCAGCAGCTACATACAGTTACTCTAAAGTAAAAATAAGATGTGCATTTTAATATAATCTACTTTTATGGCTTTAGGGACATTCAAGGCCCCAGTTCCCACGTGCATTACTACCGGGGTCACATGCTAATCAGCGTCATTGGTAGTCGCTTCAAATCCTCACCAGGAAGTTAAAATAAATTTATCACAGGTCCCGCCTGCTTCACAGTGCCAGCAGTTATTTAGCTTCTAACCATGTGAAGTCACTGAATGTCATTCACTCTCTATTGCCCCTGGTTGCCACATAGCTGCCAATTGTTTTCAGTGTTGATGCAGCTCTACCCTGTACCTGTGTCCTGGAGGTAGTAGTTCATATGCATGTTAGAGAGGGTGCAATACATCACTGAGAATTGCTTACACTTGTCCCTTGATGTTCCTTAAAGTAAAGTAAAAGCAAAATTTTATTTATATTGCACCTTTCAAGATAAAAATCACAAAGTGCTTCACAGAAGCTAAAACATAAAAATAAAAATCAACCAAAAGCGAGTTTAAAAAAACAACAACAAAAAAAAAAACTTCATTAGTCTTACTGATGAGTCTAAAGTAAAGAAAATTAATAATCAAACACCATCATTTTGTTGTCTTGCCTTATTTTAAAATTCATATTTTTATATCTTTAGACTGATTTGGAGGATGAGAAGATCAAGCAGAAAATAGCAGAGCGCACCCACAAAGAAAAATGTCGGCTTTACTTCATCCGTCTCATCCTGAATCTTTTCGTCATTGGTGTACTGGCTGCTTGCTTCTACTGCATTTATTTAGCCACTATCTTCTCCCAGAAAGCCCAAATGAATGACCAAAAGGTAAGACAATTTTTTTTAATATTCTTTCTCTCCACCCACTTTGATTCAACCTTTATGTAGAAATTTCTGGTAAATGTTGGCAACACAGGATAAAAGGTATTTGTTGTTTCTCCTCTTTTGCAGGTGAATTTCATAGTAGATCTCATTTTTGAGTATCTACCTTCAATTGTTATCACCTTTGCCAACTTCATTACCCCAGTACTTTTCTCTTTTATCATCAACTTTGAGGACTATTCTCCTGCTTTTGAGATCCGCTTCACTCTTATGAGGTAAAATGGAGTCTTGTGTTTTGACCTGCTTACTCATAGATGCAGATTTGAACTTGAAAGTATTTCTGATTTGCCTTCTTTCTTCCTATCCTCACAGGTGTGTCTTCATGCGGTTAACCAGTATTGTGGTTTTGCTCTTTTCTGTCTGGTCTCGGATCACTAAATGTAAAGATGATCCCTGTATTTGTGGCTACAACCACGATCTTTACCCTGTAAGTAATCCTCTTTTGCCATAATGTAATATACAGTGGTTTGCAGGGGTAGTGCCACAGGTACCAGTGTCAAACTCATTTGTATCTTTGCATTAGCTGTTATACATATGTGTTAGAATGTGAATATTACATATGTTAAGTGTAACTGCACGAATATGTGCCCATATTTTGGTCTCTTAGACTTTTAATTTAAAAAAGTATTTAAAAAAAATAGTATATTCCTAATCACCCTATAAAATACATTTCTTAAATCGTGACATGTATGTATGGTAAAATCCAGTCTCTATATCCTTGTTGCTGTTGACAGTGCTGGGAAACGCATGTGGGCCAAGAGATGTACAAACTCACCATCTTTGACTTCATTGTCATCGTTTCCGTCACCATCTTTGTGGAGTTTCCTCGAAAGTAAGACCTCATTTATCCACAGTAGAAAAAAAGTACAGTTCATCTAGTTTTGTGATCATCTCATGACATTTGAAGAGGTGTAAACATGTCACCTTCATAAAAGATTAAGAATCTCTAATGTAACAGTTAAAGGAGCTGACTTGGACTACCGTATTTTTCGATAGTGCGTTTGTAGAGTTACTGAAGTTGGACTAGCTGGTATATAATGATGTGCTACGTGATCGCTAATGACACAGCTATGTTAGCATAACATAAACACAGTGAAACTGGAGGATGAACGCTAACTTTTTTCCACTCGATAAAAGTTAACGTGAGGGTTCCTGATGGTTAGGGAGAAATGCAATCGCATGGCAGGATGCTGTAAATGCACCAAACTTCAGTCAGGAGAACAACTGAGACAATCCATCCACAATACAAGGTTAGTCATTAATATACTGCAACAACATGGGAATAGAGCAGCTGTGAGAGAATTCAGCATTAATGAATCAGAATCAGAATACTTTATTCATCCCGAGGGAAATTAGGGTTACAGCAGGCAGCACGCTAATGGCGCATGCGCACTTACAAAGGAACCTTCTGACCAACTTTACACATACTTCACATTGGGCAGACATGTCAGAAAGGTAGGCTGATAGGAAAAAACAACGAAAAAACACTACATGAGGTAAGAGGAGGAGGAAAAAAAAACTCCACTCAGACTGAGCTCCTAGTGGGAGAACAGTTTGATAACAGAAAAAACACCTCAGCACAAAAGCACATGACTATCAATATACCATAGAAACACAAGACAAGCAACAGGGGCGGGTAAAGGGTAAGAGAGAGAATCAATGAGAATCAATGGTACGGAAGTGGAGGAAGAAAGAGGAATGAGTTGAGTCAAGTTTGACTTGTTTTGTTTCGCTTAATGCGCCCTATAATCCGGTGCGCCTTATGTATGAAAACAGATCCATTCATCGACAGTGCGCCTTATAATCCGGTGCACTTTATGGTCTGAAAAATATGGTAGTTTTAGTGTTAGCTTAGTTAGTCTAAATAAATGTAGCTAAAATTATTCTGTCACTGAAGGCTTTGTTTTCTCTGATTATTTCTGCTTTAGTCATTTTTGTCCTTCTTGTTCTATCCTACCCAGACTGCTTCTGAGGTACAGTAATTCTGCCCTGGCTAAATGGATGAGCCAACAGGAATTTTCTATTCCTCAGAATGTACTGGAGATCGTCTATGGTCAGACCATCTGCTGGATCGGCACTTTCTACTGCCCACTGCTGCCTGCTATCTGCACCCTCAAATATTTCTTTATTTTTTACATCAAGAAGGTGACATTTTGGTTTGAATGCATGTAGTTTTTTTCCTTGCAAGAGTGAAGGAAAAAAGCATGAAATATTCTAGTAAGCCTCATTTGCAAATTTTTGTTTGCTAGGTATCATTAATCAAAAACTGTCGTCCAGCCACACGTCCTTTCCGAGCATCCAGCTCCAACTTCTTTTTCCTCGGCGTGCTGTTGATCGGCCTGACTCTTGCCTGTGTGCCTGTCATAGCTAGTATAGCACAGTGAGTAATGTTCATACTGTGTTCTAATTATATTTGTATAGTTTGTATGGAGCTTTAAAAGAACCTCTAGCAGAAATATTCATGCCAAAGGTCAAAATCTGGCCACTGCCATATAATTATTTTTTTCTTAATATGGATAAATATAGGAACTCTTACTTGTATGCACTCACTTATACTTCCTTTTTGTTCAGGATAAACTGTTCTCGGGCTTGTGGACCTTTTGTTAATTACGAAACCTCCTGGTACGTGGTGCCAGATACAGTTTCTCAGCTACCCAAAGGAGTCGAAAAGCTTCTTCGTGCTCTCTCTTCAGAGGCCTTTGCTGTCTCTTTCTTTGTTATCACATGGTTGGTCCTCTTATTATATATTTTCACCTTTTTAACATTGTTTTTCCTCTGCTGTAATTTTATACTTTGTTTCCATGTTTTTTCCAGTTTGGCCATGTTTTATGTGATTGCACTTGCTGGAGCACACAAGAGGGTCATTAATGAACTAAGACACCAGCTAGAAATGGTAGGTCTTATTCTCCCCCCCCCCCAAGGGAGGGAGTATGTAATTGGTTCCGTTTGTTAGAAGTCTAGTGCCCACACTTTTAAAGATATCGTTTTCAAATTTTGTGTGATTGTAGGTACAGATAACGGCTTAATTTATTGTTGGTGAAAATCTAGTCGAAGTTACACACCTTATTTTTTCAATATGTTCTGTACGATATCAGTAATAAAAACATCATAAAAAGTCAAAGTTTTATTATAGCTCTTGTCCTTCAGGGGGAGTTGCGTACTCTGAGTGTTCTTGTTATCAATTCAGTTATTGCCAAATAGAGTGTGAACTGAAATCTGTTTGTGTTAATTTGTCAATCAGGAGGGCCGCGACCGGCGTTTCCTGATCCAGAAGCTGTGCCAGGCCCAGAAGCGCTCAGGTGTGAGATCCCCACAATCCAAATTCCAACCCCGCCGCAGCAGCAGCAGAAGCAGTCCTAGCTACCACACTAGCTTCGCCACCAATTTCAGTGATGCGGTGTTCCTGGCCCATGCAGCTCCAAGCTCCTCCACTCAAGTTTAAGGCAAAGGCCTTATTTTACTGAACAAAGCAGAGGTGCATGCTTAGACAATTCTTCAATTGTCTAAGCAGACAATTGAACTTTTCAGACTAATATCTTAAATGTGTTTAATTAACTGTGAAAACACTGCATTGTAAACAAATATCCTGTTCACAGTGCTTCTGACCTTTTCAGTGGGTTTTTTTGCTGTTTGTTTGTTTGTCCAAAAAAACAGTCTGAATATTTGTGAATATATGAATTGACAATCTCAAAAATATTTTTTTCCTTTAATCAAAACTTTATTTTTGTTGAGCTGCAGAGTATTTACTTGCATGTAATCTTTTCCTTCTGAGAAGGATTTCGATTCTTTTAAACTACTGGACTTGTTTTTAAAACTTTTCTCAATCTCATGCACTTTAAATGTATTAACGCAGGGTTTTGGGGGTTTGTTTTGTTTTTTTACTACAGCTTCCTTGTTGACTTGTTTATTTGTGGGTGTTGTTGCATATGCAAATGAATATTTATGACTGTGCCTAATACATTTTGAATGAAATTACTTTTAACACTACTTTTTACTTAGTTTTAGTACCTTTTTAAAATATCTTCTGGACTGTGGGCATATTATTAACAATGTCTCTGTTCTGGGGTTGTTTGGTTTTTTTGTTTTTTTGTCAGATTTGGGTGAAAATACTCTTGTACTTTCATGATGCCTTAATTTGATTGTGGGTACTGTACATATGAAATAAATGTTTTCCTAAGTATATTTTCTCATTTAATTGTTTTAAATCTCACTCTGTCAGTCTCATCATGCAGATATTTTATGGAACAAACTGATATAAGTGAATGTGAAATACTGTTTTGAAAAGTCAAATGGTGGTAAAATCTCTGTCATGGTGCTATGACAAAAGGCAGTTCGATGATATATAAAAAGTGATAAAGGGTAATCAAGGAGAGAGTAATAATAAGATTACGAATTGGCCATTGAAAAAGTAAATGGAATAATTACAAGGCCAACACAATACGCTAACACTATAGATGAGTTAATTGGTATTTTTCTCCTCCTACTTTAAGTATAGTATTTTGCAGGGTATGATACTTCAGAATATGAAAAAGCAATGTCTTCTCCAACAACCGAGATGTTAGAAAATGGATCAGGGATGTTAGGGTTCGGTAAAAACGTAGACGTTTGTAACTTTAACCAGAAGAGGGCAGTGATACAACTTAAAACGTTACAAGCGGCCGTGAGCGAAGGAGAAAATGGCACCTCCTACCCGCCAGAGGTCGCTGCAGACGCCGCCTGTGACAGTTCATTGACAGCCCCTCAGCTGGTACGGAACCGGAGGCAGCGTGCGGTTGCTTGGCTCAACCACTCAAAATGCTCAGAATTACGATCCGGGCAGAAATGGGATCCCTTTGGATTTTGTTCGGTGTCATCTACTCCCAGTTCTTGGCCGTATCCTCTGATGACATAGTTGTGGCATGCGGTGGATTCGTGAAATCCGACGTTGAAATCAATTACTCTCTGATCGAGGTGAGAGTGCAAATGTCCCGACTAGCGTGCTAGCAGCTAACCAGCAGCTAGCTGGTTTGTGGTAGAAAGCTAAAGGTTGGGCGGAGTTTTTCGTTTCAATGACAGTTTGAATGAAATGAATACAAAAGCAGTGTGTTTGTGTTTAATCTGTTTCTGATTGCTCGCAAACATTTGTGAGTTTGGTCTTGTTTGACATTGATTTAGCTACTTACTTGATAGCTGATGGTAACTCCGCATTAATATCCATATATCACACAAGGCATTCACTGCTAATCCTAAAACCTGCAGGCGTTGATGAGTAAGTGCTCCCGTCCTAATCCCTTCTTTTTCACGGGCTACATGGGATTAGCAATTTGGTTAATTAAGATATTGAAATGAACTAAATCCGACAGACTAGATTGTTTCTTTGTTGCTAGTTGACATAAATCGCTCAGTTTAGTTATTATAGTATGAACACTATAATAACTTTCATTATGATTAATGATCACTGTGTGTTCTTCATTCTCAGATTAAACTATATACCAAACAAGGATCACTGAAATATCAAACGGATTGTGCTCCAATCAATGGTTACTTCATGATCCCTCTCTATGACAAGGTATGCCAGCAACTGATTTGATTAGCTCTAACTAATTCTTTCACTGATGGTGAATTTAATCAAGCTGTCACTTTAACGCAGGGAGATTTCGTTTTGAAGATCGAGCCTCCGCTTGGGTGGAGCTTTGGTAAGACTCTCACAGAAACATCCCCATAATTCACAAATTATCATATAAAAGCCATTGTGCATTGTCCCATATTCTCTGGTCTCTTTTCCTTTTGGACTTTTAACTGTCATCAGAGCCTACCAGTGTCGACCTGCATGTGGATGGAGTCAGTGACATTTGTACGAAAGAAGAAGACATCAATTTTGTTTTTACGGGATTCTCAGTGTCAGGAACGGTGAGAATGGTCTTCTTGAAAAGAAATTTAGATTGTTATAGTATGTAGACAGAAAGTTTAAGAGTTAAGACTGTCTACTTTGCAAAATGTGTGATTTTAAAAAAAAGTGCTTTGACACATTTGATGGGGTTTATCTAAATGCAAGAAAACTTTGGAGCGCTTTAAAGCTTCTTTAACCAATGCAACACAGGTTATTGATAAAATAAATAGTAGTATCAAGTGGTGATTAGTGTCTAGTTTCCTCAAATATATTGTGTTTTGCTCAGGTTCTGAGTAAGGGCCATCTCATGGGCCCGGCTGGCGTGGAAGTCAAACTCAGCCGAGCCGGAACAGGGGAGAAGCTCCAGAGTGTCACCACACAGCCTGGAGGAAAGTAAGTTACTCACACCTTATGTTTGTTTCTGCATTATACAGATGATTGAAATGAACTTGCCCCTTTCTTTCTTTTTTTTGTGGTTTTTTGCTTACACAGGTATACCTTCTTTAAAGTACTACCAGGAAAGTATGACATCACAGCTTCTCATCCTTCCTGGACTCTCGAACAGGTTTGTTCACGTTAGCAATCGATATTAAACTGCACGTTGCGTTAAAAACGTGTTGTCCATGTTCTATTATGAGTGCCTCATGTCAGTTTTTTACATCTTACATCCGCCAAACCCCATTTAGAATTGATGATCAACTTATCATGCATGTCTTTGGACTGTTGAAGAAAGCTGGACTTTGCAAGATGTAAAATAAATGACACAAAGTGTAACTTGGTTCATATCTGATGTTAAAATTAGATGAAAAAAGAGTGTGGTAAACTTTTAGTGAAAGATTTAAAATCTCTGTGTACAAAAATACACTGTCAGATTTGTAACTGATGATGCGAATAAGCTCTCCCACATTATTTCCCCCCCCCATACCCACCTGCCATCATGCTCAGTACCACAGCATCCCAGTTTCCAATTAAAGTACTGTCATTAATACTGTAGAGAATGCATGATCTCAGAGGTCTGTTTGATTCTGTATCGCTTGAGGGTAGAAAACTTCATTATTCACCTACTTGCTTAGCTGATACAGTTCCTTGTCAGGTGAGCAAGGTTATAACTAATGAGCTCCAGCAGTAATCACAGTGAACCTGACAGGGCCATTATTCCATCTCTTAATGCAACTTATGGGTGACCTCTGCCATCTTCATATAGAGTACTACCTCAGTGCACGTCTCCAATGCAAATGCCCCGGCCGCTGACCATCTGGTGGTTGGAGGCTACGATGTCTCGGGGGAGGTCCGCAGTGATGGAGAGCCCATGAAAGAGGTCACCTTCCTGCTTTACTCAGCCACAGTCAAGAGAGAGGTAAACCTCCATAATTTCCATTTTTGCACAGAAATATGTCGACTTTTCATATCCGTCTTACATTATATGTAAATGATCACACTTTAACACTTTACTTTAACTTAACACATTTTCCACGTCCTTTAATTTCTGGAATATGCTGAATTTCGCATTGCTCCATTGGTTCAATTTGAATGTTTGTCATTTCCAGGACATAAGTGGTTGTAATACTTCCCCAGTGGAGGGTGCAGATTCTGGAGACAGCACGCTGGTATACCTGTGCAGCGCTCTGTCCAGAGATGATGGTGTCTTTGTCTTTCCTTCGTTAGCCAGCGGCGAGTACACTGTGGTGAGTTATTGTCGCAAAAGCCAACAGAAGACTGCTGTCAATTTGAGCTATTGTGTCAGAAATACAACAGAAGACCAAATGATGTATAAGTACACAGTGCAGCTACTTTGATTTAATAAGGAAGTCTTTTCCTTTGTGCCATAAGATTAGCTACATCATCTTCTGATTTGTGAATTCCTATGTTGAAGCCTCTATTTGGCTGCTTCCATGTTTCCTATTTCTGGATGAGAGGGTGGAGTGTTTAATTATCAGATAGCGCCAGCAAGTTACATCCATTAACTCTAACAGGGCATTAGACAGTCATAGATACACTCTAATTAGCGCTGCATAACATACAAATAGAGTACTACAATTTGATCCGAAAACCGGACCACAAATACAGCCTTATTAATCTCTGAAAAGCACCAAGAGCACAAAAATGATTGAGTTCATGTTCAGTGACTTGGCTTGGCTGAGGTCAAGCTTAGCAGACAGCTGCCAGAATAGCCACCTGCATAGGTGTCCACCTATCAGTCAAAGCTGCTTCACTCCTAATTGAATACATTGGAGCCTGAATAGAAAGTAAACAGGAGAGTTGGAGCGAGACACGGTAAAGTCAGTTGTTATCTTGCTGAGGAGTTAGAGGTGATGAAACTCACAGCTCCTTATCCAACCACTCACAGCAGGTACTCGTTATTCCATTACTCCTCTCAGTATTTCAAAAACAGCGCAAATTTAAATCTTGCTTTTTTTAAACTTGATGACACACACACACAAATTTTACTTCAACAGTACTATTTGAACTATTTAAACAGCTCTAACGCCATTTAAAGAGGTTTGGGTGATTTACTTAAATTAACCAAACAAAGACTTTCATAGGATTGTATTACAATATATTGTAATGACAACTACAACATGTTTTATGTTTCCTGTTTTCTAATCCACCCCACATTTAGCTAGGTAATCCGAATCCAGTGCAGGAATTACATGTGTATGAACTTTTTTTTTTTTTACCGATATAACTACAAGAGACAAGGTGGTATGAATGATGGGTTTTATGAAAGCATCATTTTTATTTGCGAACAATGAAATTCTATCTTAGAGATGTAATCGTTTTTCCATCTAAATGTGCTTCTGTGAAATCCTTCACTTCAGATACCTTTCTACAGAGGAGAAAGGATCACTTTTGATGTTGCTCCTTCTAGGATGAATTTCAAGGTGGAACACAACAGCTTGAAACTAGAGGTAAAGAGAACTGTTATATCTTAATTTTTTTAAAATAGTTATTATTAATGTGTATCAGCAAGTTTCAAAAGGAAACAAGTTTTGTGCAAAATATTCAAGTTTGACATTCTGTCTCTTTATGTGTAGCCCATCTTCCGTGTGATGGGCTTCTCTGTGACTGGCCGGGTTCTCAACAGTCCTGATGGGGAAGGTGTGCCCGATGCTACAGTCTACCTAAACAACCAGATCAAGGGTAATCGCAAAAGAAGACTCATGTTTTCAGTAGAATATCTAACTATAGTTTTTGAAGTGGTTCTCTGTCACACTTTAAACTGTAGCTTGCTTTACCACTCTGTCCTCACAGTTGTCAGCAAAGAAGATGGCTCTTTCCGGTTGGAGAACATGACAGCTGGTACCTACACCATCCGTGTCAACAAAGAGCTCATGTTCTTCGAGCCAGTCACAGTGAAGATCGCTCCTAATACGCCTCAACTTCCTGATATCGTCACAGCAGGGTACGTTATAAGAATTAGTAGCTTATTACATAAATTTAGCTGCAGTGTAGTTCTTCATATTGTCATGACTTCCTCATTTTGGTCCAACACAGGTTCAGTGTTTGTGGCCAGATCTCCATCAGCCGCCTGCCTGAAGGCATGAAGCAGCAAGGTCGCTACAAGGTCACTCTGACGCACAAGAGCACAGACAAGGCTTTCATTCGGACTGTTGAATCTGACCATCAGGGGGCCTTCTGCTTTCAGGCCAAACCCGGAGACTACAGTGTCCATGTAAGACTCGAGCAGCATTTTATTTTATATGACATATCCATATCTTAATTTTTATAACCTCTTATTTAATCAGTTTGAAAGCTAATTCAAATGGTATTAAATATATACAAGAAACCGACATATGTCACGCATACTAAATTTTAATTGGTGAGCCTCCTAAAAGATGAACAGATGTCATGTTGCCTAAAGCGCAGATGGTGCTTTTTACCCATATTCTATGATATTTGCACATTTACGGCTTAACAGTTGCAACAGATCATCGTCTGAAAAACTCATTTTTCATTGGAAAGCAAAAAACCCAAATCTTTAACTTTTTTTTTATTCAGAAATACAGATTCATCTGTGTCATCAAACCAAAGCAGTTAAGCTTAGTGTTCATGTAGCTGTTTGATTAAAAAATATGGTTTTAAGCAAAAGGATATTTGTTTGTGTGTTCAGGTATCTCTGCCTGAAGCAGAGGTGAAAGCAGGCCTGGCTCTGCAGCCTCAGGCCCTGGACATCTCCCTTGTGGATCAACCACTCACAGACCTAGTTTTCACCCAGTTCATGGCTTCTGTTTCTGGAAAGGTGTACTGTCTAGGTAAAAGTCTTAGTAATTTACACTTTACAGTCTTTTTGAGAAGACAAAGTTTACCAAAGATGCAGCTTTAATCCATAAAGAAATATGTTTTCACACGAGCCAACCTTGTGTTCTCTGGTTGTCCTTTAGCTTCCTGTGACGACCTCTCTGTAACCCTGCAGCCAGCGAGTAGGCAGGGGGAGAGGAGGGCAGTGGCTCTGTCTGGGAGCAGCGACATCCTCAGCTTCTCTTTTGACAACGTTTTGCCCGGGAAATACAAAGGTTTTAAGTATACTTCTAGTTTTTTTAAATTATATGTAAATTCTGCATGCAGTCAGGTTTTCACTGGAACAACTGAGTCAAGCATTCTGTACAATATAAACCCCTCAATCTATGCACACTTCTATTTGAAAGTTATAGTAGTTATTCTTAAATAGAGAAATGAGCGGGTAATCATCAGCCTTTCAATCACTGGTTTATAGCAGCAGCTTTCAGCAGGCATGCCATTACTCAACTAGTGTTTCCCCACCTTCTGGTAATGTGGATCCATCTGTTCATTCCACACAAACTCTTTCACTGCCTGCAAATGATCTGCACACATGCATGTTTATTCAGTTTATAGTGTTGCTGGGACAGTTTTTATATATAATATGTGTGCAATCATTTTTTAAATTCTTTTTTATTCAAAGATCCTGAACGGAACTTGTGATATTTTTCCACCTATAATAGTGTGACATATTTAATTCACATATTTCTTTTTTCCCCCTGTCATTTAAAATGTATTTCTCACTTTTTATTCTCTCTAATCTTTACCACTTGTAGTAAGTATTTCTCACGAGGAGTGGTGCTGGAAACATAAGTCAGTGGAGGTGGAGGTTCTGGAATCGGACGTCTTGGGGGTGGAGTTCAGACAGATTGGCTACATCCTGCGCTGCTCCCTTTCCCATGCCATCACTTTGGTTAGTAATCAGTAGCTCACTCCACTTGCACTACATGCTGCCTGTTAGATCAGATGCTTACACTTCCATATGTATTATTGAATGTGTGGTGCTGCACAGGAGTTCTTCCAAGATGGCAGCAAACCTGAAAACGTTGGCGTGTACAACCTCTCTAAGGGAGTCAACCGCTTCTGCCTCTCCAAGCCTGGTGAGTTTCTTTATTCTGACCTCTCATTAGCTCAACATAGGAGAAATTAGCATAATCAAAAAATATCAGACTGTACCAACTGTACCATGTCCGACTTATCTAAATATACCACTGGAACGTAATAAGTAATCAGCCAAAAATGGCTTGTCCAGGTGTTTACAAAGTCACCCCTCGCTCCTGCCACCAATTTGAGCAGGACTTCTACACCTACGATACGTAAGTAATGCAACGTCGTGTGTTTTTATTTCTGGGTTAATGCAGTGCAACCATGCAGCCAAAGCATTCTAATGACTGCTGTTGACCTGTGTGTAACAGTTCAGCCCCCAGCATTCTGACCCTGACTGCAGTGCGGCATCACATGACAGGACTCATCACCACCGACAAGACTCTAGACGTCACAGTCACGATCAAGTAATTATGACTCTGCATGAGTAGTCTCGTATGCTCAAATGCTGCCGTGCATTTGCGTGTTTGGTAATGACCAGCTTTAGCGTTTTTATTTATTTTTAAAACCTCATCCCCCTGGTCAGGTCGTCCATCGAGAGCGAGCCGGCGCTCGTGCTGGGTCCGCTGCGGAGCCTGGAGGAGCAGAGGCAGGAGCAGCAACTGCAGGAGATCGAGCTGCGACGTCAGGAGCGAGAACGCCGTGCAGCTGAAGAGGAAGGAGGTGCCAGAGACGATAGTCCTCCTATCCAAGAAAAGGCTGATGAACTGACAGGCCCTTTCCACTATGAGTTCTCCTACTGGGCTAGGTCAGTTTTTGCTCTTTAAAATACCATGTAGGGCTGACGGCAAAACTTCTGTTCACTTTAGTGTTAACTTGGAAATTCCAGCTTTATATCTCTATAGAAAATTAACAGGACTTGAGAGAAATTAAGAGTGGAATTCTGACATCTGCTAATAATAACCATCAGAGGCTCACTTGAGTCTAGAACTGTTGTTCATTGCTGTTAGTGATTTTTTTCTTTCTGTGTAAATATGCAGGGCTGGTGAGAAGATCACAGTGACTCCCTCCTCGAAGGAGCTGTTGTTCTACCCTCCTGAAGTAGAGGCAACTATCACCGGAGGTAAATTCACACAAGAAGAAAGTCTATTGGAAACCTTAAAACGGACTCTGATACAACCCACGCAGGTTATTCTAAATAAACCGCATCTTTGCTGTTGACAGAGTCGTGTCCAGGTCGGCTGGTGGACATCACCGGTCGTGCAGGTCTTTTCTTAGAAGGCAAGGTGTCACCAGAGCTACAAGGTGTGGAAATATCTATCACTGAGAGAGGCGCTGCTACACCACTCATTACTGTGGCCACTAATGAGATGGGAGCATACAGGTATGAGAACACAGTGATAAAAATAGGGTGTGTGAAAATGAGAGCGAGGATATTCAAGCATTTTTCATTCGGGTAATGCTGCCTTCGGGTTCTGCTATAAATGTTATTGCCTTAGCAAGTCATTATACTAACAGGGTAGTTCATAAATGCATTTTTTTTTTAAAGAATAAGGTTTTTGGCCTGGAGTGAGGTGTGAAGTCTTTTCTATTTAGGACCAAAAAGTTAAAGTTAAAAAAGAAAAAAAGTTGAGATTCATGGCTGTGGGCGCAGCCATCATCATTTTGTTACTGACTGAAATAACCCAACAACTGTTGGATTCATTACCTCGGAGCCCCAGATGTTCATGGTGCCCAGAGGATGAATTTCAATGACTTTTGTGTTCACCTGTTTATTCCTCTTTTCTTTATTTGAAAAAAAAAAAAAAAAACCCTGGAAACTTACGAAGCATCAGCCAGGCTAGCATTTTTACAGCAGATATTTTTGGCTTGTCATAAGAGCGAAAGCACAGGTGGCATTAGAGACATTGGCGCTGAATCAGTATGCAGAAAAGCAGGGCTTGCAATACATTATCAAGCCTGTGATCTGCGATCTTGATGCTGTTGTAAGCATCTTAGTCTGTAAAATTAGGGTCACGGGGACAGCCTCACAGGGCTGCAAGTAGACTTTGTGTCCTTAGAGCAAAGAAACATGCCTCTTTTCTTTCACATGAGTAAAGCTTGTGTTGTATGTAGTGCTGTCAGCGTTAATCTCGTTAAAATGACGTTAACGCCATAACCGCATTAACGCGGCAAATCTCCATTAGCGAGTTAACGCGGATCGCCCCGTGCGTTAGGCTGCACGGCGTTAACGAGGCGCGTTGACGCCGTGCAGCTGGCGGTTATGGCGTCATTTTAATGAGATTAACGCTGACATTGTTCCATTGTTTTAGTATTGACGTTATAATAGGCTTTATAGATTGGCTTGTGTTCAAATCACGTTGCATTTAGTAATAAACAAGTATCTTGAAGAAATTCCGACCTTCACTTAACTTTTCCCCCGCTTTTCTTCAGTGTGGGTCCGCTCCACAGTGACCGGCAGTACGACATCAGTGCAAGTAAAGAAGGTTTCGTGCTGAGTCCCGTGGAGGGCACCCAGGGAGATTTTAAGGCATTTGCTTTGGCTGGCGTCACCTTCAAGGTATATGCAGCCATCCTCACGTGCATGTTTTACCTCCCAGTAATCATCAGACGTTTAGGTACTTTTTATATTTGTCCAGCTGTTTGTTCACAACTACTAACCCTCAGTGATTATGGTGGTTGGACATGAGATAAAGAAGTGACATAATGAAAAGTACTTGTTACTGTATGTTTTGGAAAAATGTTTTTTTTGTGTTTTGCCGCGTGCTGTCAGTACACTGCCTTTGTGCTGCCCTTTGTTAAAAGGATCTGCAATTACCTACTGCGACCGTGAGATCCTGACACAAATGATCAGTATTAGTTTCCTTTTCACACTGTGTGATAAATTGCTTTGAAATCTTCTGCTCAGCATTGACAGAGCTTTGTGCCCATGTTTATTTTTCACTTGTACATCTTCTCTGAAATTAAGCTCACCTGTCAGCCTGATTACACCCACAATTTGGCGCTCACTCGAGCCACGGGCTTTCATTATATTTTCTCCGTGTGATCTTTTATTGTGAAAAGATTAAAGGGGTTTAATTGATTTGGTCCCTGTCTAGCAGTAAAATCAACAAGTATTCTGTCTGTGCTGTAGATCAAATCGGAGGACGGTCAGCCTCTCGCCGGCGTGCTTCTTTCTCTGAGTGGGGGTCAGTTTCGCTCCAACCTTTTGACTCAAGACACTGGCATCCTCACTTTCAATAACTTGGTAAGAAACCTCTTTTAGTAGTATGTCAGACTGCCAAACATTGTTGGTGGTTGACGGTAATTCTAGGGATGCTTTGCCCTGTGTCTTGGTTCACTTGTCCATCCTGTATTTTCTGCTTCCCACCTTTTTTTCCTCAGAGTCCTGGTCAGTACTACTTCAAGCCCATGATGAAGGAGTTCCGCTTTGAGCCGGCATCTCAAATGATTACAGTGGAGGAGGGTGAAAACCTCAGTATTGATATAACTGGAATCAAAACTGCGTACAGGTAAATGAGTGTACATTGTCCACTGTTAGCTTGCAAGCATAGGAATATCTTTCAGTGTGCAAATTACTGAGCCTATACTCATCTGCTGGTGGGTACTGCAGCTTGCACATGTGCTCATTGCAGTCTTGTACACTTGTCCTCAGCTGCTACGGAATGGTGCAGTCTCTCAACGGGGATGCAGAGTGGGACGTGGCTGTGGAGGCCGTGGGTCAGGGAGACTGTAGCCTCTACAGCGAGGACACGGTCACTGATGAGGAGGGCCGATTCAGACTCAGGGGTCTGCTGGTGAGGACGGGATGAGCTGTTAAAATAAGACCAGACTTGAGAATTGAAACAGATCATGGCCTCTAGGTGTTGTCTTGGATTACTAGGGAAACTGGTGATTTTGCAAAGTGTGATTTGTAAGCTGTATATGATTTGCTCAGTTGTAATGGAGTGTATGTGATTATACCTCTAACTCATTTAATGTTTTTCTTGCAGCCGGGTTGCAAATATCTCATTCAACTGCGAGCTGAAGGCAACGACCACATAGAGAGGGCCTTGCCGCAACACAGAGCTATAGAGGTAGGCAGCAGCTTGCTTCAAGTTTGTCTGGTGCAGATGTTCAGCATCTTTGGCTTTTAATGGGGTGGAGAAATTACAATTATACCAAGTTTCTTAGAGCTTTAAATATGAGAGGGGTCACTTGAGTGTCATGAAGGCACACATGCTTAAGCATAACTGGTTAGTTTTACATGTTTGGCTACATATTTAGACTTTTTGTCAGTAGCTAATGGTGCAGTTATCTATGTTTAGGAAGTATGTTGTTTTGACTTAAAAGCTGTGGGTCAGAGTTGACTTGGATTACTCTTGAAGGCAAAGCTGCTACTAAATGAAGCTCACTGAGTGCTTTAAGTTCAGGAATTTTGCACACATTTTCAAGTCGTACTCGCACTGCTTTAACACTTCTGAAAACTATTAAGGGGGCTATGGAAAACTTTAGTAATTGAATTGTTAAAATAACTGTGGGAACCCTGTGATTATGACTTATCGGCACCCTCATCACATGGGTCCTTTCAATATTCAGAACAAAAGCAGCGATAATCCCATTGCCAAAGTTTAAACCTCTCACTTCATAATTTTAGCTTGTCTGAAAAGTGCAGCGCTCCTAATCTCCCTCGCAAGGCTGGAAATGCCTTAATTCCCTTTAATTCTCTGTTATTATCACACCGTGTGACTTGAACAAAAAACTTGATCCGTGGTTCACATTGGATATTTTCTTCACAAGTTTCATTGTTACATCTATATAATGAGCTCTATATTCCCTTTCAGGTTGGCAGTAGTGACATTGAAGGGGTCAACATTATCGCCTTCAGGCAGATCAATCAATTTGACCTCAGTGGAAACATCATCACGTCTCCTGAACACCTTCCAACACTATCAGTAGGACGTTTAAAACCCGGCATTTTTGTCTTTCTTTTGAAACTTTTAAGTCTCTACAAGGCTTTTGCATTAGCTGTAGATAAGTTAGACCTGTAATCATTTTGCTTTACCTTTACACTTTCCCCCCCCAGGTGAAATTGTACAAGAGTGACAATCTGGACAATCCAATCAACAGCGTCTCTCTGGGACAGTCCCTTTTCTTTCACTTCCCTCCTTTGGACAGAGATGGCGAGGTAATTCAGTCTTAAAGAGCTCCTGTTATGCTTTTACTGGTTTGAGTAATGAGGTCAGTGTACGTTTAGTAATCCCAGTAAGCCAAAAGGTTCGTGTTTCAGACCACTAAGACAATTCTTTCCTACTATTAGACATGTATAATGTCAGTGTGAGAGGACATCCCTAACATGGTTATGTCAGGGACAGCGCTCTTCATATGTGCAAATTTACCACCCACATGCTGTTCAAACCTTCTGTTTAGCAGTAGTAGCCAATCAGAAGAAACCTGGCTTAAAGGGAGAGCGGTTTTAAAGAGAGAGGAGGTAAAACACCTTTCTGAAGGTGGTGCAGGCCCTCAGTTCAGTGAGGCCGAGTATAAGATAAAAGTAGGATTATTTTTCGACTGTGAAACATGCAAAGCAACTTGATGGTTTTTGGTTTTTAAGCCAGTATTATTAAAATATAGTGCTGTCAGTGTTAACGCAACATTAACGTGCTTAAGCTGCATTAACGCCGAGTGACCCCTCACACTAATCTGCGTTAACTCGTTAACAGGGATTTGCCAATTTTGACGCGTTAACGTGGGTCAGTTCACATTAATGCTGACAGCACTACTGAAATATCATTTACTTAGTCCTTAATTGCGTATTTTACGTAATTCATAGTAAAACGTGACCCAGAATACACTGCTGTTTATCCATAGTCACCTTTCTCTTCTCTTTTCTAGAGCTACGTACTGATGCTGTACTCCACACTGTCCCGTTCCCAATATGATTTCACACTGCCTCAAGTCTCCTTCACTTCCACTGGCTACTACAAACATGTCACTCTTACCTTCCACCCTACTGTAAGATACAGATGTTTTTAAGTATATATTTTTCCTACAAAGAATATTTGTTTTGTCTTATTTGTTACAGAACAGTATGTTTCTATATAAATGTGTGTGCACTTTCCCACAGCGTAAAGTGCCCGACCAGGATGTTGCTCAGGGGTCTTACGTAGCTTTGCCGCTCACTCTACTTCTCCTCTTAGCGGCCTACAATTATGAGAAGGTACAGAACAAGTTGCATCTAATCAAGGCAGACTATTCAACCAAGCTTTTGTTTGATTTGTCAATTTCTAAATGTGAGGAATAAATGTCAATAGGCTTGGCCTTGTCCAGGCCAAGCCTATAATGTATTAATACCCTGTAATTCTAATAGTTGTCGCATGGTTGGTTTTTATAGTTAAAGTTTTTGATCCAGTAAGCTTCATTTAATGCCTTTTCCTGACCTGTTTGCAGGTGATTCCCCTTTTGTTACAGTTGGGGAGCCGCATCCAGGGTGTGAGGAGCATGGCTCAAGCCAGCAGCGAAAGTGCTGCTATGGATGAAGCCAAACGTCAGGCCAAGAGACAGAAAGCCAGGCGAACATGAGGTGCACATTAAGCCACATCTTCGTACACTAAACTGCCCGCTAGCATCCGTGACCCCAGCATCGGAAAGCAATGGGTTACCAGGGTTACACTTCTTCATTGTTACCAACCAAGTGCTGTGTGTGCTAGTGAACTTTTTAGCTTGCTAAGGTGTGTTTGAAACAGGGCCCAGGTGAAGCCCAACATGAACCACTCAACACCCTTTACCACCACCACCACCTCCACCTCATCTGCCACTTTGATTCACTGGACCGATAGCTGACATTTTACAGACTGTTTTTTGTCCACAATTAACCTTAGTCTAAGAAAATTGTTGATATTTGTAATAGAATATGAGCCATTTTTTATATTTGTAATTTATCCAGGTCAACAACAGCGTTTTGTGGGTTTTTTTGTTGTTGTTTTTTTTTTAATGAGTACACTGCTTATTTTAATAGTCCTAACAATGTTTGGGTCCGTGAGACATTGTATGCCTATCAACACTGGGGCCAAGTCATTGAAACGTGGCTTTAATTTGATAAAGTGTTAGCTTAAAGCAGCAGTTCTCAAACTTTTTTCCCTGGCATGCCTCCATTTAGATGCCACACACACACACACACTTTCTCAGCATCAGCAAAGTTGATTATTTTACATACCGTACATAAATTATAGCCATAAAGCTTAATTTAACTTTGTATTTTTCCCTGGGTCGTCCGCAACCCTCCTGCAGTGGATTTATGTCCCACCAGGGGGCCCCGCCCCATAGTTTGAGAACCGCTGGCTTAAGGATATTTAAGGTTTCCAAACTATGTGCTGGTTTTTTCACAAGCTTAAAATGTTTTTAACTTGATGTGTCCCCATGGACTTGATCTAAGACTGAACTGAGCCTTATAATCCCATCACAAACAAGGGACTCTGTAACTTCCAGTTACAAATGAAAGACAACCAAAGATGTTAACGAGCTAATATGGTTAGTCAAATGACATCACACAATGTCAATCACCAATGAAATACTGTAATGCATTCACTCCTGATGGCATTTTATTAGGCGTTAAGTGTGATGTTAGACTTTTTGACTCCTCCGTTTGCTCAGGTACAGGATGCGGAAAATTTTGGTTTGAATACTGTGTTTTTGTTTTCTTTGAAGGATGGGCTGCGGTGGCGGGGTAGGGAGTGATAGGGCTAACTAAGAGTTGATTAATTTATTAACATGTTTAATCGGATGTGAACGATAACCTAGTCTGAATGCTATGACGTGTTTTTTCAGAAGTGTGGTTGATTTCATTTTTTTCTCATTTATATTCCATAAGATTAAATATGTGTGACAAGCTAAATTAAATTTCAGAAGACCCATGTACTGAATCGAAAATGAATATCTACAAAGGGTCGTTCATGACCTTTAGATAAACTTGATGAGGCAGGATTGTGATTTCATAAGCTCATTGTCTTACTGCAGAGCAGTTTAATGCACTGTGAAATCTATGTACCCCAGCTCTTTTTTTCTGTATTGAATTCATCTGAACTCAGCGGTGGCTGCCTTTTACAGAAAGATGAAAAGGCCACTGACTATTTACTGAGTTGAAAGATATTCCAATTAGTCTACATTCAGAAGTTGATTACTTTGGTTGGGGTGGGAGACGGAAGATGAGGGAGGTGGGGTGTAATTGTCATTTGTTCAGAATCTGTTAATTTTTCAGATAATCAATAAAGTTTGACTGGAATAAGATTACCTTTTTTATGGCTTTACCTGTAGGGGGCAGTGTAATGCTATAGGATAATATAACAGACAAGAACTGTAACTCCTCATCCTTTAAGTGTTACAGTACAAAACTCCTATTATATCAGTTCTGGATCACAAGAAGTCGACTCAGAAAATCAATAAGTCTGAGTCTGACTTCTCTCATTACTCCCCTTCACCCGAGCAGTACGTGTTATAAAGTGCCTTAGGGCACATTAGAGAACAGCCTGCACAAGTTGATGTTTTGGGAAGCGAGGTTAAACGGCTTAAATCACAGCAGAGCTGCCTAAAAGGAATATGTTTCAACTGAAATCCTATTGTTTTAGTGTGAAAAGGAAGCTTACACATGAATAACAAATGTGCTCTGCGCTGTCTTGAGAACTTCGCCCCACCCTGTCATTGTACACAGCATCAGACAAAGCCGGAGCACTGGACAGTTTTTAAGCATTAACTGATGGAAAAACAAGCTAAATTGATCACAGTTCGTATTTTTTGACTAGCCTTTGCCAACTAATAATAAACAAACCACATTATTGATCAGGTTTATGACCTCACATCTGGCATTTTGACCTGCAGTAGAGGAAACATCAGGGGGAACAGATCGCATTAACCATGCCTCTTCAACCTCTAAGGTGCAGCACTTGCAAGGCTTGGGTTAATTGCCTGTTGGTGTGCTGGCATGGCTTACAGGAACACTAAAATTAACTGAATGCACTATTTTTATGAGTTATTCATGTAGCTTTCTACATCACCCATTTGTTTAGTATTCTGGCATGTGTTTGGTTTTTCTCAGAAAATTCTCAGACACAATTTACCATATTTGCACAAAACTCTGGACTAAGTTATCAGCTAACACCAACAAGATTGCTTAGCAAGCTGCTAACCATGAAAATTAGTGCAATTAGCAGATGACTAAAATACAAAAATGGAGCATAAACGCCTTGGACCGCACAGCGAGATATATTACGGTGCTGCGCAAAATTCTTCAGCCAACACAAAGCCAAAAAACTCCCAAAACCTTGAAAATCAGTATTTGGTATGAAAACGTTCTCAGTAAAGACCCTGCACTGCCTCAGTTATGCTGAGTTCTGCACTTTGGGAAGGCCAATCCATGACTGATAGTGTTCTCAGTGTGTTTGTCTGTCCAGGTATGCTTTTACTATATTGACAGTGATGTTACATCAGTTTTGAGATCACCACCACTGGCTGAAAACGCCGGCCCCAAACCATGGTTTTTTTTGTGTAATTGGCATTCCTCAGCCTCATGTCCCTGGTTTCCGTCCTGAAGAATAGCTGCTTGACAGACACCCTTCCACTGAGACAATTTCTGATGAGGCTTCAGCAAACACATACATCAACTGAAAGTTTTTTGTTGTTTTTTTTAGGGTTGTGACTTTTTCTCTTGTCCTTCCCCTTTTGTTGAGTTTCCTCAGATTTTTTAAGAACACATTGCACACAAAATATGCCAAGTTTTTGCTAATAGCTCTTTGAGTCAAAAATACTATTTTAGACCTGTCGAACTGTCGTCTCTGGCTATGACTAAAGACGTGGAACCAAATTATGTTGTTTGTTTGTTTTTGCTTAAAATCTCAAAATGCCTTAAGATATGATTAAAAATGAGTTCTTTACTAAGTCATCTGTTATGTGTAGGCAACATGCTGGTTCATCCCTTGAGTTAGGTGCCTTTTAAGTGTTAAATGGCTTGCCAAACACAAACACCACTGAAAATGGTCATGTACAAGGACTGGACTGAAAGATTGAGAAAACAGTCAATTTCCAAAGAAAACCTTCAAACGACCACAAGTCTAGCTCCTTGGAAGCAAAATATAAGGAAATGAGAGGTAATGGAAGACTTTTGCACAATACTGTATGTCTTCATTTAAAAAAAGCTCCTAATAGTACAAACATTGTCAAGACCAGTTCATTGACTCCAATTAGCAAAGGTAAAACCTGATGGACAGTATTCAGCTATAGCTGCCACTGCTGAGATGCCTGTCAATCAAAGCAAACATGCTATATAGATGAACTATAAAAAAAAATAAAGTTCATTATGCAGTTCACTATCCAGAGACCAAAACCTGTTTTTGTCCCAGGCTATTAACATGCTTTTTAATAACATAATTTTGGGCATTTTAACACAGGAGTCTGTAGGGATGTACTCGCCTTTGGGCCAGCCTCTAGTGGCTACTGAACACTTCTGATTGGCTTTGCTGTTTAGCCCTGGAGGATGCTAACAGAGTCAAATTAATGAGGTTTTATGAAGCTTAATTAATCACATAAATGGCAGTAACAATGGCTACAGCATGCAGTATATAACATAGTGTATATGGGTAAGCTGGAAGGCATTTATTCAAAAGTTAGCCTAAAAGAACCTTTATACAGGTAGAATGCATAGTTGATGACAAGCAAAATTACTTTTCTGCCCTTTTCCTCTTCATCAGTTTGTGCTTTAAATAGAGAGCTTTTTGACCATCATTATTATTATTATTTTTTTTTATATCTGTGACAGTTGTTAGGCTGTCTCCTCTCCCACCTACACACTGTACATGTGACAACAACGCTTATGTGAATCCTGGATGGACTACCTCCTTTTGCTCCATCCATTTCATTGAAAAGGAGTGCCGGTGTCTTGTCACTCAATGCACAACGTTCTGACAGCAGCTGAGACGCCATACTGGGGCTCCTCTGCTGGCATTTTGAATTGATGAGATTGAGATGCAGCCAGTTAGTGTGAGCCACTCAGCTCAGCGTCTGTCTGCAACAACCTGGGGAATAAAAGCTGCAACAACAACACACACCGGTGTCATCAGTTTAATCACATAACATTGTCACTCAACTTCAATACACATGGCAGTCTTCTATAGACATGAGTTACTATTACTTCTATATATTTCTTGAGAAAATTGTTTTTCCCTCAGGTACCTCTGCAAGCAGGGATCCTTATCTTACAGTCTGCTGACATTCTAGTGTGATTTTATGGGTCGTTCCATTGCATATATCACACGCTGTCATTGCTTATGCTTAGAAAACACTGCCTGTGCATCTTAAACAGTGTTATTGCAGCTCCCGGTTGTATTTCAGTGACCCATGAGGTCTTATACTAATGACAACAGCAGACTGTGGAGTAGTGTGAACTTTATAAACCAGATGATCTGTAAATTCCCACAGTTAAACAGCTCCATTCTTATTATAGAAAACCTTTTTTCCAATGAGGTTTTCGTTCTTACAGCAAGTGAATTTATACAAATTTCCTGGGCCTTCGCCTGCATATTTGCATCACGCTGTCACTTAACATAACTCTCTCCATTCATGTCGTCCCACACTGCAGTGGCTCACTGCCCAGCCTGAGTCACCTATACCAGTCATAGTGCATTGGCCAGGACACAAGTCATCGTAGAGCAGTGGAGGGAGAGCGGCGCAGCACACCGTCTGTGGCACATTAATACCAGACGTTTGATGAGAAGGCCAGAGAGAGGGGGCACGGGGGTGGGGGGAAATTAAATATTCATTAGGAATGATGACAAGACGGACAGCGGTGGGGATGATGTGTAATAGTATCTACTGGCTGCTTTTTGTGGGAGCTGAAGCCTGTATGTGTGTGTGTGTGAGCCTAGATGCAAACCAGGCCGACTCTAAGTGCCAGTCTCTATCTGTACAAAGAGGTGTGTCATGTCACCCTTTTATGAAACCTAATGCCTACTTACTGCATGCCAGATGCAATGACAGCTGAGGTGGCTGTGTCCCCACTAATGTAATCAGAGAGAGCAAGAGTGCACAGAAAGCCTTAAAAATCTCCCGTCATTCATACATATTATGATCGAAAACAGGATTTTTATCCCCAAGGCTGCCTCTCGCTACAGTTGTGTTTAAGTGCAAGTTAAATCTGCAGCCTTTATAGCATGCTCTTTTTATTAAGTTTTCTGGACCGCAACTTTAATGTTTTGAGTCACTTTGAGCACTATCATCATTGTTGTTTGGAGCCATAGCAGAAATCTTTTATTTAGCAAAACCCATCGAAAACCAGCTGTACTCTTATACTTTCTGCCCAGCTCAAAATAACAAAGTGAGAAATGAGCTGTGAAGACAGTGAAACACAAGAGCCAAACAGTTCCAGCAGAAGATGTTGGAGACTTACATTTATCACATGATTGTAAATGAACTAACTGTTCAGTTTAGTAAATGCAGACCAACAGTAGAACAACTGTGAAACCCAGAATGTGAACTGCAGGTGTGTCATCATGCATGTGGTTCCACATGCTTAAGCATTCCAGTGCTCAGGCATTTTTTAATTGAGTTAGGTTCTATTAATCAATATTAATATCAATAATTCAATATGCCTTACACTGGCTTGTCTGGAAGTATTTAGCAATTCTTCAGTGAGTTGTGATGCTCTTAGCTGTGTATCTTAAATATGGGAGGATAATGGAGGCCAGGTCCATGCAAGAAAGTCTCCTGACTTGAAATAGAGAAGCTTATGAATCGCTCATTACATTGAATGGCCACCAAAGATATGTAATTATATCTATGCAAATACATTTGAATTCCAATAATTTGGTTTTATTCCGTTATGTTAAGTTATGTAGATTAAAATGAATTAAAGCTCGCATGATCTCTGTTTGATTCTTATCTCTTTCTGCCTTCCTTTCTTTTTAGTCCAAGGGGACAATTGTTTTACTACGACACAGCATTAGTCTGTGTCTGCTGCACAGCTCTTCACAGTGTAAGGTGAGCCATGTACCAGCGGTGTCTTCTAATCTTCTGCCTGTCCACAAATCTCTCCTTGAACAAATGAGTCTCACTGACCACTGCCGCTGCCTGTCCTCTACACATTTTCCAGTGCCCTTCCCTACATCCCACACAAGTGAAGCTCAAATGCCTAACGGATCAATGGACTGTTCAGGCCCGCTCGCATTCAACAAGGTCTCAGCATAGCTGCCGGCCCATTGGCTTTAAGAGATTTTTGTTGGCGGGTACGGTGATAAAAGCATAGACATCATGGTAATAAAAAGGCTGACAGGTTCTGGGAAGGACTGACTCTTTTTCTCTCCTCCTCTCTATCCATCTCGTTTGTCACATGTCTCCTCCCCTTCCCCTCATCGCTCTGCTCAGCCTTTGGTTCCAACAGACTGGTGCTGTAGTCTATACTGTCATGTGTATGGGCTTTGGAGCTTGACGAAAGGGGAGGACGACTGACACAAAGGGTGTGGAGAGACGGAGGGATGTCTGGTGTATGCATTGGAGAAGTTGATCAGTCTGGAGTTGTAGAAGTCTTTGAGCAAAGTCACATTATAGAGAAGGACAAAAGCAGCAGGCATGGCTGCCGACACCCCTTGAGGAAGCCTTGACCAAAAAGCTTCCGTATACTAAGACCTTTCTTTTGTACATCAGCAGAATGAGCTTTGAATGTTAAATCTAAAACATTGGCTTGCAGTGCTACTAGTATTGATTAGCACCCAACTAGTCATTAAAGTTGCCCTTCCAGGACAGGGCAGCATAGTGATGAGCAAATTTATTTATTTTTAAATCAAAGATTTGCTCAATATATATGCAAAATTATTCATGATATTCAGCTGTGTTACTTGTAAGTTGTATGGATTTGCTAAAATGTCAGGAGAAATGTATCTGTGTTTTACACATCCAGCGAATACGAATGCACGACTTAATAAGGTGTTTATTAATTATGTTTACAGCTACGGCGAAACAATCAAACTTTCATTTCTGGACTTGGTCTGTCAATAATGTCTGGTCCAAACATACTGAGGAATCTGTGGCTCTAGTGTCAGCCTTTGGAAAATGTCATGTTTCACAATAACTGAGGATAATGAAACAAGGAGGGAAACCAGAATTAAAGTTTCATCGTCTTGTCTCACCCTTCACACGTTGCTGAGCTCTGGTGTCAGGATAATGATGGTGCTGGCAGATACAAAACATGGGTTTTGATTACACAGACATACCTTTTCTGATGAATTAGATTAATTAGGTACATGAACAGTCAGGCGAGGGGCAGCACGAGAGGGTTTTCTATGCAAATTTTATTTGACTGGTGTTTGGTGCATATGATTAGCAGAGCCGTGCGAATGCAAAACAAAAGAAAAAAGAGGCATGTAAGGTATGTGTGTGAGACAGTGTGAAATCCTCACTGACCTCTACTGTTGGTTAGCCTGAGGAGGAATGGGTAAGCTAGTGTGGGCGGTCTTTGGTGCAAGACGGAAGACACATGGATGGAACGCTGTCAGAATCTAAATGCGCTGTGCACAGCTTTTACCATCAAAAAAATCATTACCACATAAGTTTAAAGACATAAATGTATTTATTGTGAAAGCAAGCACACACACACATATTTTAAGTAATTCTCTACTGTGCAGGCATTAAAAGAAAATCTGTTGTTTTATAAACAGAAAGTGATTTCCTTTCTCTTAATGCCTGGACAGTAGAGAAATAAAATACTGGCAGGTTACTCCGTACCTGCTGATTTCAATAATCTGTGTCTTAACTGTTCAGTGTAATAACTGCAGACCAGTCATGGAATAAGGGTGAAGCCCAGAATGTGAATTGCAGGTGTGTCACTGTTTATTTAGATCCACATGTTACAGAAATTATTCCCTAACATAATTACTTTAGTAGTAACTTTAGGGGACTTTTAAACCAAACTGTCACATGATTCTCACTGTGTGGAGTCTGCATGTTCTCCCCACGCCTGCGTGGGTTTTCTCTCATCGCTCCAGCTTCAACGACATGAAGTAAGTGGGGCTTAGGTTAATTCGTGATTCTAAATTGCTCATAGGCATGAATATGAATGTGAATAGTTGTCTGTCTCTGTGTTAGCCCTGCCCAGGGTGTACCCTGCCTCTTGTCCCATGCAAATTGGGATAGTATGCCCTGTTGAAGAATTTCTCGCTTCTTAAAATGCACCAAGAGGAGAGCGGAGCGAGGAATCAGGAGACTTGCTGGAGCATCTATAGCTGAGGATGCATAGGTTTGTTTGTTTTTTACCCATGATGCATTAAATAGGTCCTATTTTCAGAATTGAATTCAAAGTGGTCTGAAATCTCAACGTTTACATGAACACTGTTATTCATTATGAATGAACTGACAAATGAAGGCACTTTAAACCAAGTCTCTTTCTTTTTTTTTTAGCTTACATCGCTTTAAAATTACAGCTCCAAATTTTATGATATGCCTGTTGCCACCACTTCTCCCCCCGATGTTTCTTTCTTGTCTCTCTGATCTTGAATCTGTGTTATGAGGGACTAAAACATGAGGTCAGGATGTGAGTAGAGGAATCAAGGATGTATATGCTGAGATATGGGATTTTTTTTTCTTTCATATAAGCAGTCAAAAGATGGATTGTCAGTGAAAAAATATAGATTTTTTTTTGCAGTCTAAGGCTGCTTCCGAAAAGTTCCCACAATCAAAAGAGCGTTTCCTGTCTAGCTCCTCAGGCTCCAACCCTGTGCCACTGAAATCATGTTTATGCACGATTTTGTTTAAGCCACACACAACAGCAGGTGATTTCACTGATTAGTTCCTCCCCTCTGACTGAAGGAGTGCTAATCAGTGATATCAAATGCTCAAGTGCTTGCTGCTGTAGATGCACAGCTTTTTATACTAGCAAGCAATCTTCATCTCATTTTTGATCTCCTGACTAAATTTATATCATCACTTTGCATCAGTTTATCTCTTTCTCACAAGTTCTCATCCCCCAACTGCTGCCATCATCACATCTCTGGCTGCTACTGTCCCTCCCTTCATCATTTTTCCTCTTTCTTCTTGCCAAGCCTCAAGCTGAGGTACATCCTTTGTCTTCCTCTGTGAATAATACATGGCCTCTGAGGGTAAGGATGCGACGAGAGTATAAGATCCCTGGCCTGGGCTGTTTTTCTGTCTCCTCACCTCCCAGGACCCTTTGGCTCACTTCATCTGGCCAGCTGCTGAGAGGAATACTGAGTGACCCACCATAGTACACACGCCATTATCGGTGGGTCACCACGTATAAACAGAAATCCACAGCAAACCTGAATATGTGGTCTCTGTGTGCATGAGGATGAGCTCAGAAAGCAAATATAATGTTTGATGGCACAGTTTTATCTTTCTCTAGATAATGGGACATCATCACTTGTAGCCGTGTCTGGGTAATTTATCGTGCAAATCCTCAAACCTTCCCTGCAGTGGAAAACATCTGCTCACAATAAAACATCCCATAATAGGAAACAAGCTTCTGGGTCTTTAAATGAAGTGAAAATTACAAATTCACACCTAGATTCCCTTTTCCCAGAAGCCCTTTTGACAACACGGCATCATAACAGGGACAAATGCAAGCAAGCCTCCCTCTAATTGATAACCTCATTACTTATGTGCACCAAGCTATTTACAACCCCGCCTGCTCTGCTGTGGGCAGGTCACAGGGTCACCGCTGGGACTCACATATGAGACCATGCAGCATTAAATTGGTACAAACTGGCTGAGCGTACGTGTGCCTCACTAGCTGTCTGCTGTCAAATGGCTCCACCAGATGGATACACATCTCAATGGGACACCGTCTGCCACCAGCTGCTCTTTGATGATACTAACAGAGAAAGGGACACACAGGAATGTTGGATGGAGGGATCGAGCACTGGAGGTGTCAGGTGTCTGATACTGTTATCTCCAAAGCTGACAATATCTGTGTACTTACACTTTGTGAGGTGTGGATGTGCTTCAGGAGATGTGTTTGAAGAAATACATTCAGTTAATCATACAATTCAATGTCCTGTGTCTCTAGGTAGTTAACGGTTGTCTGATATTAACGTCCGTCTTTGTGTATTCAGCTTCAGCATGGTTAAAAGGTGTTTGCATAACTACTTAAAGAGCTCTGTGTAAGGCTGACAGTCAACAAATCTCAGTATCAGATTTACTGGGCTCACAGACTTCAGGCACCAGCAGGTATACGCCATAGATTGTTTGAAGTTGGGCAACATGACAGCCACCCCTGAAGTGAAACCAAAATATTGTAAGGGAGACGTGGAATTGAGATGCCACCTCCTACTCAATCTGTAATACCAACTGAAAAGCAACTATTATATGTGTGTGTGTGTGTGTGTGTGTGTGTGTGTGTGTGTGTGTGTGTGTGTGTGTGTGCGGGGGGGGGGGGGGGGGGGCACCGTTTTTGTCCTGGAAAATGACAAGTATATAGAAGATATGTATTCTTTTACTGTCAACATGCCAGCTACTGCAGATACAAAATTGTCTATATGGCTAAATCTCACACATTTATGTGACATTTGTATATACCCAGTCCATCAGAAGGTAAAAGGCAGCTTACACCTGGACAAGCCACCTATCTATTGGAGGGCTGATAGAGTTACAGACGACCATTCCTGCTCACATTCACAGCTATTGCCAATTTAGAAATGCTAAATGGTCTAACCCATGCATGTCTTTCAAATGTGGAAGAAAGCAGGATTAGCTAAGGAAAATGCACAGAAGAGAACATGCAAACTCTGCACACAAATGCACCAACTGGCCGGCTGACCTAGGTGGACCTCTGTGCTCATGATGCAAAATCTGCAATGGTGAAAGTGGATCTCAGAAATAGTCATTAACTACATAAAAGAACAGTTTGCCGTAACTGTGATTTTTTGGCACACAGGCTCAACATTGATGAATGCGGCATCTGGTCCTGTGTCATAGCACTGACACTGGTGCGGTGTATCTCTTTTCAGGGGGCACCTAAATTACGCAAGCTATACATCCTTGTGCACGGCAATCTGACTTTATTATTCCTTTCTAGTGAAGTCACAAGTTAATTCATTGAAATTGATCTAAGCTAAAGTACAAAGTCACACCTAATGAAGCATGACTTTAATCAATAGGTCTTAGTTTTCTTTGCAGGCAGCCAGCAAGATCCTTAAAACAAGAGAACATTCATCGAACCATGCATTTTTCGAGATTTTGTGACAGACCTGAGATCTGTAGCCGATCACATGAAGAATTTGAAAGATAGTATGGATGATCCTTTATGACATTTAGTTCTACAAAACCCACATCAAAAAAGCCATATAAACCCTAATAGCACTGAAACCAGTGAACTATATCTACCATCAATACAGCACCACATCTGTATGCAGCTCTCACTGCCACCCATTTGCTGACAGCTGTCCAGTCAGGCTTGATCATCACTTGTACTGACAGTCTATTGGTTCTCCTCAAAGACTTTAAAATACCAAACCTCACGAGGGAATTCATCAAAGTCAGAGTCGTCATTAGCAGTTGAATGTTTATCTAGTCTGCAGCAAAATTCACTCATTTCAGGATTTTAATGCTACTTTAACGCTTATGCTGAAAGACAGTTTGACATCACAGATTAAAGTAATCACCCTTTAAGGAAATCCAAATCCTGAAATGCTTCTGACAGAAACTGTGGATTCTTATGTATTTATTTTATTTCACAGAGCAGAAGCTACAAAACTTTCTGAAGATATTTCACTCTCAAATAACCTATGAGCTGTGCTTATAAACTCTGCACCCCGTGTACCTGTCCAGTACCAGGTGTATTCTACCAGGTGAATTCAATAGAGATCTGGCAGTTTAGGAGACAAACAAGGGTAAATAAGATTATTCCAAACAAATGCTACTACACCTGTTTGGAGCAAGTGTAACTAGCAACTGGAATTATCTGGAAAATAATTTGTTCTGCTGTGATGTTCAGAACACTGAAGAAATCTGATTTTTGGTGAGAAATTCAGTTTGTCTGTTATTTGCCACTTATTTCCATATAAACAGGCAATGCTGGTATACAGCACAGTTTAAAGTTTTCCATTCATGCAAATACTTTGGTGCACATGCTGACAGTGGGGACAGGGGAAGAACTTTCTAAAAGAGCTAATCTTGATCTTCTCCTGGACATGCAGTCAGACTTGAGAGTGAAAGGTGGTGGTGGATATACAAATAAGCTGATCAACAGGATGCTTTGCGAGTGTTTCCTGATGGACGGCCACAGGAAGGTGGACTTGAGTGGCAGCTTGGCAGCCAGTGGTGGAGAGATCCATCATGTCATGACAGGAAGGAGAGGGCTCTGACGTCTTGGCCTGCCCTGACAGGCCAGCGCCTGTCAGCTTAATGAGGCTCCCAGTGACAGGTGATGTGGTTGTTAGAACGTGTGCGGGTGTGGATTTTCACAGAGTTTGAACAAGTGCCTCGTTAGCATGACTCCCACAGCTGAAATGCCTGTTATGTCTGTTATGTTTCTGTTTCATATGTTTGTTTTTTCAGAAAAAACTCCACATGCTGTTGTCTCCATTTATATCTCTTAGACTTAGGAGAGGTTTTGTTTTCTGCTGCAGTTCAAACCAGTTCACGAGTGATATTTGCACAGCCACTGTCCCACTTGCATCTAAATCTAGAAAACTTCCCCAAAGCTGCAAGTCGCTCGTACCTGTGTGAGTGCACCAAAAAACTTTGTGTATAAACAATTCTGTGACCTCTCCATCTCAAATGTCCTTTTCCCCTCCAGTGTGTTTCCCTGTTTCTCAAACTCTTTCACCTCTTCCCCTCAAACCACCCACTCATCTTCCTTTCCCAATGTGAGGGTATTAGGTTCACACAGTAGAATATAGATGAATCCAGCATGGACACCTCTATTGATTTCTCCCACACCGCAGACACAGGAGATAATGAAAGGGTTTTCCTTGTTTCCTCCCAAGTAGACTCGCGTCATATTTCTTCAGGAGGTCTTCAAGTGAAAGACAAATCGAAAGAACTGGACTCTATGTCACTGGTGGTGGAGACTGTACTGGTCTGATATGTTCAAGGTAATCAGTGAGGTGTTTGACTTGTACTACAAACATCACTGATAGAAAATATGAATTAAGTTCATGCCAGAGATCAGAGGAGAAAGCCCAGACTCCATCAAACAGATAGAAAAAAACATGCGTTACAACAAATGTATGCAGGAGAGCAAGTCTCATACAGGAATGGCCAGTTAAGAACAGAAAACCCAAACTGCAGATGGACACCAGAAGACCAGAAAACGTCGTCTGGTCTGATGAGTCTTGATTTCTTTTGTGACACTCAGGATGAGATTAGGCGTAAACAACATGTAGGCATTGATCTTGCTTTATTCTCATTCCAATAGTGCACCTTTGGGGTGATCAGAGAATGAGTGGATTAGCGTTGTGCATGTGCAGCCGACAAATCTGCAAGACTGTTATGTGAAAATGAACCAAAATCTCTAAGGAATGTTTCCAGCGCTTTGCTGAATCAATGCTACAAAGTAGCGTCACCTATTCAAGCAAAAGTCATAAACTGTATCTGAGAGATATACTGTACATTCTCACTGTAATATCTACAAGTATGGGGGCTGATATCGGCTGGCACTGAGCTGAGCTGCTGGGTCTGTGGCTCAGCTTGACTTTGTGGCCTGCCTAAATTATGCTTGTTTTTCTACTGAGGGTAGAAAGCTTATCAGGTAGCTTGAAACAGAGAAGAAAAAACACAATTTTATCTATTTCCAGCCATTACACCTTTGTATTTTGTTTGGAAAATGATTTTGAACAGACCACAGAAGCTAAACGTGGAATATCGCTTTCATTAGAGCACTGTTTGTTTTTCAATTTTGTGTGATGATGTTTCTCATGGGTATTAGAGGTAACATTATCTGAACTTGCAGCATCTGTTCCTCTGCTAGATGTTGCCAAGAAAGTGATGGTGCCTAAAAGAAAGTTAGTGTTGTCATGCTTTTACAAGCCATTTATCATCCCACAAAATATACCCAAAAGACCAGTACACATTTGTCCTGAAAAGCTTTGAGACAATATTTTGGGGGAGCAGCTTGGTGTAAATACAGTTATATGACTGTTGTTAAGCAGCCAGCTGGGAACTTTATGTCACTTTAATACCGACGGAGCGTGATTCAAGTCGTACATTGTAGACTGATGGACTGCCCGAAGCGATGGCGGACATTTGGGAGCAGCGAGGGGCTGATTTCTCTTCTTTTAATCTGGTCACACTGGGCTGGGTGTGTCCTCATTTGGTTGCTCAGAGTCTAATGGCTGCAGCACTCTGGAGGACTTAATTACTACCCAAGCAGCACTCAGAGATATGCTCGGAATTTGTTAAAGCCACTTTTCTTTTAATTGTTGCCATTTCCCCTCTAAGAAAAGAAGCGTCTCTTTAAGTTTGGAAAAAGAGAGCTCACAAAAAACTGCTAAGTGAAAGATAAAAAAAAATAAACAATCTCACAATGAAGCAAAGATCCACAGGCACATTTTAATTTAGATTATGTCCTAGATTTTGTGTAACAGTCTATTAGAGTGTGCTATTGAATGGGAGCCATCACTTGGAATTTTTCTTGTACTGTGTTGAAAAGCGTTTGTGCTCCAATATGTTCTGACTTTATTGATTTCTTTATGAGACAAGGCTCAGATAGAATATTGAGCTATTCAGCTTGAGTCTGTGCTCCCTCTGACTCTCTCTTTCTCTGCACACAGAGGGACGCCTGGTTTCCACAGCACTGAGGGAAAAGACACTTGTCATGGGAACATGACTAGCAGGTGCCTTGTCCTCATGAGTGATTGGTGTCGGTGCCTGCGGGGCTTAAACTCTTGGCCTTTCCTCCCACGTCTCTGGATGAATATTCAGAAACGAGCTGATCAAACGTGACAAGCAAACTCGGGTTCACACTAATGAGCTCAGATTAAATGCAAAATCAGAATCAGAATCAGAATCAGAATACTTTATTGATCCCTGGGGGAAATTATTTTTTGTTACAGTGCTCCATTTTAAACCAACATTAAGACAAGACAGACAATACACTAACTAAGAATAGTACAATATATACATATATATACATACATACATACATAAGTCACTCATAAATAAATAGTTGGAAAAGAAACGTGTAGTTGTAGCAGCAAACAGTGTGTTAAGTGGATGCGTTGTACAGGGAGATGGCCACAGGCAGGAATGATTTCCTGTGTCGTTCAGTGGTGCTTTTCGGTAATCTCAGTCTCTCACTGAACGAGCTCCTGTGACTGACCAGCATGTCATGGAGTGGGTGGGAGGTGTTATCCAACATTGTCTTTATCTTGGACAGCATCCGCCTCTCCGACACCACCTTGAGGGAGTCCAGCTCCATCCCCACAACATTGCTGGCCTTACGGATTAGTTTATTAAGTCTGTTGGCATCTGCGACCCTCAGCCTGCTCCCCCAGCATGCAACAGCATAGAGGATCGCACTGGCCACAACAGACTCATAGAAAATCCTCAGCATTTTCTGGCAGATGTTGAAGGACCTCAGTCGCCTCAAAAAATAGAGACGACTCTGGCCCTTCCTGTAAAGTGCTGTGGTGTTTTTAGCCCAGTCCAGTTTATTGTCAATGTGTACTCCAAGGTATTTATAGTCCTCCACAATGTCAACACTGACCCCCTGGATTGAAACAGGGGTCAAGTGTTTCCTGGTCTTCCTGAAGTCCACGATCAGTTCCTTGGTCTTTGCCACGTTGAGCTGCAGATGATTCTGCTCACACCACGTGACAAAGGAGTCGACCACAGCCCGGTACTCTGTCTCATCATCCCTGCTGATGCATCCAACCACCGCAGAGTCATCAGAAAACTTCTGAAGATGGCAGGTCTCTGTGCAGTGGCTGAAGTCTGTGGTGTAGAGGGTGAAGAGGAAGGGGGAGAGGACAGTCCCCTGTGGTGCCCCTGTGTTGCTGATCACCTTGTCAGACACACACTGTGGGAGACGTACATATTGTGGTCTTCCTGTCAGGTAATCAACAATCCAGGACACCAGAGAAGCATCCACCTGCATCGCTGCTAACTTATCACCCAGGAGGGTCGGCCTGATGGTGTTGAAAGCACTGGAAAAGTCAAAAAACATGACCCTCACAGTGCTCGCCGGCTGGTCCAGATGGGTGTAGACACGATTGAGCAGGTAGATGATGGCGTCCTCTGTTCCGAGACGAGGCTGATAAGCGAACTGAAGGGGATCCAGATGTGGTCTTACTATGGGTCGCAGCTGGTCCAGGATGAGCCTTTCCAGGGTCTTCATGATGTGGGAGGTCAATGCCACGGGCCTGTAATCCTGGGGGCCACTGGGACGAGGCGTCTTTGGTACAGGGACGAGGCATGATGTCTTCCACATCACCGGGACCCTCTGCAGACTCAGACTCAGCATAAACAGTTTATGAAAGACTCCACACAGCTGGGGGGCACAGGTCTTGAGGACAAGGGGACTCACTCCGTCTGGTCCAGCAGACTTGCCTGAGTGAAGTCTCCTCATTTGCATCTCAACCTGGTATTGAGTGAAGGTGATGGGTGGGGGAGGGGTGTCAGGAATCTCACAGGAGGCAACATGTGAAGAGAGAGGCTGGCACAGTGGTGTGGCTCTGGATTCCAGGCTGACTGCAGGTGAGGTTGTGGGGGTGGGAGCAGACACTGTGGTGTCGAATCTATTGAAAAACAGATTCAACTCGTCGGCTCTATTCTCACCTCCCTCAGTTCCCCTGCTGTTGGTTGGCTTGAATCCAGTGATGGTCTTCATGCCCCTCCACACCTCTCTCATGCTGTTCTGCTGGAGTTTCCACTCCAGCTTCCTCCTGTAATTGTCCTTAGCCTCTCTGATCTTGTCCTTTAGTAACACCTGGATCTTCCTCACCTCCTCTTTGTTGCCCCCTCTGAAAGCCCTCTTCTTGTTGTTGAGGAGGGCTTTGATGTCCTTAGTCACCCACGGCTTGTTAAAATGCGTGTTAAATCACTTAATCGTGTGGTTAAAAGGCATGGGTTTTGAAATCCCCAAGGTCAAGATCATAAACATCATGTGTCACAGGTCAGACAAGGGGAAAACTGTCACTCCCGCGTCCTACTGCTTCCCACCTGACTACTCTGCAGTTTGAGGATACATGAAACTCATCCTCCACATTTAAAAATAGCACAAACTATTCGTGTAACTTAATTTAAGCTCTCCTCTTCTATCAAGTGATCAGAGTTGACACATCAGTTTCTCTCGGCTCAAATTTTGCTGTGTATGCTTTTGATCGTTACATTATCCTCCTATGAACGCTGTCACGGATGTAACATTTGACAGCTTAACTACAGTTATGTTGTCACTTTTAATCAAACTAGCACATTTATCAGTTTAGAGCTTAGGATACAAAAATCCATCACTATCTATTATTGAATACTCTAAATAATTTTCTTATGTAAATGAATACTTAGTGGAGCACAATGAATCTGTCATTGAGTCAAACCTTCATTTTAAGTATATTAATATTCAGACTGCTGCTAATGCAAAAGCTAATTTTCTATTATCCGCACCAACTGCTGACATATATGTAACTTAGCATGGACCTTTTTTTTTTTCCCACTACTTTCACAATCACTGTGTTATATTAGAAAACAGTGGATCATAGCGTCCTATAAACCTTTGTAGCCCTTCTCATTTCCATATAAATGAGGTTTGGAGCGTGAGGATGTTTGTAATGGGTTAATTACTCCATGGCTTTTGGTCAGCTAGCTTCCTGCACTGGAAGTCAGATTTCACTGCCACATATTTTACAAATCCCCATCCATAATGTCAGAACCGCTGTTCCAGGAATGTGGGATTTTGCTTGAAGGTTTTCTTGGCATTTTCTCAAAAGGTCAGCTTAGCTGTTCACTGTTCAGTTATACTGTACAACTTTCAGAGCATGCTTTTTCACAGATATGTTTGGTGATACTGGCACAATATCAGCAGACAAGCCCATAACTATTATAGTTATTGATTGCAGAATATATGCTAGGTGGTGTGTGCTGAGCCAAAATTCCAAAGCCAAAGAAACAGAAGTGAAGAAAGAGAAGAAAAACTAGTCTCACAGTAATGTGCAGTATTGTTATATCTATCTTTCTTCCTACATGTCAAACATGGTTTTGGAAGATATACAACACCATGGAAACAGTTACAGGTCAGCTTCTCACCCTGTGGCAGTTCAACTAGTCTCCAGCTGACCCCACATAGCCCCCTACCTCACCCCCTGCAACCCTCAATTAAATAAGCGGAAGAGGACTGGACGTTTAGTCGAGACGTCGAGCATGATGTTCCCGCCATCAGATTCCGAGACAAGCATTTGAATGTTTTAATGCTTGAATGCACAAGGCTGTAAGAAAAATGAATTATACATTAACAGAGGAGACAGATGTGCAGTTCCTATTTCAAACTTACAGTCAATGTTGTTTTATGCATGACCATAAATACGTTTAGTATTGCATCCACAACCCAAACCACAATGTTTTTTTCCCACATCAGCTAAGTGCTTATTGGAATCCAAGCCATGATTCTTCCCTAAACCCAGCCAGGTGGTTTTTGTGCCTAATTCTAACCATTGTTTGTACACCAAAAAATTGATTCTCAGACAGTAATTTGTGATAGTTTTGGAAGGTATTGATGGATGAGAGAATACACACTGTGCCTTGGTATATAAAGGTGTGGAGATAGATGTTTTTTTGACTGTTCCTCTAGTTAGTCGGAGAAGTTGAGAAGAGGGATAGAGCTAGTAAGATGTGCCTATTCATGAGATGTTGCTGAAACAAAGGTACAGTAAGAAAAGGTTTTCAAAATCATTATTTTGCCACGTGAGCATAAAAACCAAAAAGGTGCAGTAGGTTTGCAAGGATTTGTTTTCCACAATAGCTCAGTCATGGAGCTGTCTGAACTGCACCTTAACAGAAAGTCAGCAAGGTGTTATTTCAATAGTAAGATCTTTAGATAGAGGCGCTCTCTCAATTTCACAGCTTTTTAAAATAATAGGAACTTTACCCTCGCTAAGACTTTTTGTAATTGACGCACAAAGAGCTCAAAGAGCACAAAGGGCTTCAAAATGACTGCCTATATACCAGTGTGCTTTATTTTTCTCTCTTCAAACTGCATTGTGAACATGTATGACTGGTAACACAAATGTGAACGTGTGTGCGAATGAATAGATGCGTAATTGGAGTAATTGGTTTGGTCTGCAGAATTACCAGTGGAACAGCAGAGGACAGGAGGAAAGGAGAGAGAAGGAAAAGAGAGGATGCTTTGCTTCAGCTCATTAACCAACGCCTGTTAGCTTGGAAATAAATTGGGTGAGATTCCACCACTGGAGAGGCTGATTAGTTCATTTTTCTCCTCCTCCCGACTGATCCGTCGGAGGTGTAGTGAGGCACGGCCGCTTCTCTCACTCTTTCTCTCTCACTCTGTCTCACTCACATGAGTCCAAGCACACACATACTAAAAATCAGCAGCCCATGGGTCCTGAAGCAGATGTGAATGAGACAGGTGTCAGATGACTTGCTGCCTGCCACAGCTCAAAGGTCACCTAGACTTACAGTACCGCTGTCTGACTGGGCTCACAGCCGGTGGACAAGGCTCCATCCAGGGGGACTGATGGCTGACAGAGTACTTCATTTCATTTCATTTCATTTATTTATTCATTTTCAGGCACAACAAATACCTATATTGAACATAAAATACACAAAACAAAAAACAAAACTTGCCTGAAAAAGGAGTGGGACGAAGAAAACTTATTAAATCCCACCCCTATACTCACTCATCAACAAAAAAAACCAATAAACTTCAAGAAGCGGGTAGAGTGATGGGAATTGCCTTCAGCCTTAGATGGAAATAAATAAATAAAAAACGTTCCTCTGTGATACAAGTGTGTGTGCAAAAACACGAGGTGCGGTAGTGACGATTTTGGACTACTAATCACTCCTAACATATGATTCGGAGAAATCATCTCCCTTGTCATTACAGAAGTGGGGGAAAATGCCTCTTCTGCAATGTCATAGACTCATTGTAAAACAGAGCATAAACGCGGAAATTTGGAATATAGCTTGTCATTTGCAAAAACCTCGGCATTTGGTTGCTATTATTAGCAAGCTGTTCAAAATGTAGGCTGAACACTTAACCAGGTTGAAAGGGCCATTGTCGTTCTTAATGAAAGCACTTCCATTTGGCCAAAAGTGCAATCCAGAGTGGAGACGATATTCACAAATAAGTATTTGATGCAATAATCTGCTAGAATGTGCGTTTTTATCCGAGAAATTACCCCCACACTGGTACAACAGCACGAAAACACTTCACTGCCAGAATACATTACGCTGTTTTTGATGAGTTTGTTAATACATACTGTACATCCATGCATGTTTACTTTAATATCCACAAAGCTCATTAAAGTCAGTGATGGAGACCTATAAACAGCATGAATAAACACGAAAGAATGATGAGGGCCACATTAAAATGTACATTTTTATGCTGACACACATGGCAGAATGGGCATGTTTTAAACTTAATGCACAAATGCACAAGCACACGCTTTCATGCTCAGTGTTTTTGAGCAGTCTCAAAATGGCTTGTCATGTCCTAGCCCCCATTGCTCCTCCCTCCCTAATAACATCATTAATCAGAGAGTGTCAGTGCTGAGATATGGGTCGATAAACAATTTGGTGGAACATGCCTAATGGAAACCGGAGTCATTTTATATATTCACCTGCTTATCAATCCTACAGATTAAACCGTGTTTTCTGGACACTCCCACTAAAGCTATTATGTAATTCTCCTATACACAAACAGAGGTGTTAAAGACCAGTCATGCATTAGGTAGTCTATACAACTCTGTATACTTAACCTAAACCTCATTACAGAGCTGAAAATTATAAAAGAACGACGTCCGTCTGTTTCAAGTATGAAACTCCTTGAGTAAAAACCAAAAATAGTAGATTTAATAATGACTTCAGGTTTGCTCAAACACCCACAGGTACCATAAGATCCCACCAGCTCATGAGATTAGACAGCCATACAGTGTAAATGATTTACATTGGCAAGTAGAAGTCAAAAAGTTTGGTATATTTCTAGAACATGATTCAGTCTCAATATTTTAAGAATTAAATCAATTCAAAATCCAGTAAACCTTGTACCTAAAGACCTGAGTAGCTTTCCAAAACTTTGCAAAGACTTGAATTTTATGCACTGTTCTTAGGAATCAATTCGTTCGGCTGCCACACACAAATCTATAAAACTAAGTCAGCTTTCTATCCTTGAATAATAGATGTACTGATGAAGTATTGCTGAGTTGTAATGTGCATGGTCAGTCAAAGTAATTAATCAGGAACTATTGCTGCCTGCTTTTAGCAGGACTAGTCAACTCAATCTGTCCACTGATCAAGTTTGTTAGCATCTGAAATAAAATGCGTTGGTATGCCACACTGCAGCACTAATCAAAACAGTATCGAAGTGTCATCTGTGGAAGAGGGGTTTGCATGCCGTAACCCTAACCCTAACTCAGTTTTATTTATACATTGTCAAATCAGAAAAGCAGTCATGTCAGGGTGCTTAATCACCATCAAGAAACTGTGTATGTTAGTTGGCTAAAACAGGCGCACAAGGGAGTCCCATTAGCGTGCTAGCACCTTGAACTTGCAAATCAAGACTCACGATTATGACTACTAATGTGAGGAGAAACACCAGAAACCAAGAAGACAAAGATCTGTTCTCCCATTCAAGACCCCATTCAGGGAGTTTCAACAAGCAACCATATAGGGATCTAAGAGCAGATCACAGCAAACTCTTCAAACAAGAAACGGTCAAATAAGTTCAAAATGAGAAAGTTGCATTTTGAATGGACACCAAAAACAGACATAAATCACTCTTACTGTCTGAAGCAACTAACAACACTCCATAATTACCTGGTAGCATAATTAGTGAACTGCTAACAGCAGGCACTCACACAGACATATGAGTACACCACCTTTGACCTACAAGCCCATAAACTGCCTCTTTACATCAATGAAGCACACATCAAGCATCGTAACTGCTAGTAAGCACAATCAGCATAATCAACCAAGACTCTACGACTAAGCAACTAGTACTAGAGGTTAAATGGTCCCTGATAACTTCCATCAATAATTTAATGTGGCTGGCTCCCAGGCCATTGCATATGCACAGAGCATAGATATGGGTTCAGATTTAGCAATGAAATGACCATCAGCCGCCTCCTGTGTTTGGATAACATTTAGCTTTGCAAGAGGTGTAAACAACATTGACTAACTCATCTACCTTACCAGGGTAGAGGGAGAGGATACAAGAATATAATTTGCCATATAAGGGAAGGTGACTGAGACTGGAAAAGCAAGACTGGGCATAAAAACATACAACCTGTGTATCCTATAGTCCAGAAAGAACTACAAGGATGCAAGAAAGTCAGCCAACATTTCCATGGGATGGGGGCAGAGAAGTCAGCTCAGTGGTTGGATGATTATCCAAGCGATCACAGGGAGGAGATGGATACTACCAAACACTCTTCAAATTGCATGGAGGGTCCCAACCAAAACCCAGTTCCCTGAGACTCTTATAGCCATATAATGATGGGTTAAAGGAGTGGGCAGGATTGGCAGGTGTCAGAGCTACTATTCAGGAGGGAGCAGGGACCCTTCATACATACATCAAAAACTTGCTGAAAGTGGTTAAGCAAAGCTGTACTTGTGATACACTGATAAATGTGACAAAACTTTGGCAATGATATGAGAAGATCTAGAGGTATCTAGAGGTTTGGCTTTAAAAAGTAAAGTCCAAAGTCAAGCCAGTCAAAAAACGGTCATCAAGGGGCAGTCATCACTAAATACCCCCATCCTCTAGTCCACAACCACCCCTCTTTAGTGAAGAATAACACTCTTATTTGCTATAAAGACTAGAAACAGATTTCAGAAGTTATCAGCTATTTCAGCAGCATTTGTGGTTGATGATTAATCATTAATTTGATGCACAGGCAGAATCCCATATGGGAGTACCACACATCATACATACGAGCCCACGCCACAACACTGATAAATCAAAAATTATAAATGCTGTCTCCTTTGTAGATAACTAGGATCCCACATGCAAAAATACAACAGCCAACTTTACTGATTACAACATTACAGACTGTTGTCATAATACTGTGGGAGAGGAGACTTCTGGATTAATTAATGTGTTGGCTTAATCCCACATACATTTTATGATAAAAGCTGTAAAATATTTACCTCATCAAATGCTTGCTATATTATGTTGTTACCTTGTCTTTAGCTATGACTCCCCATCTCTCTATTTCTTGTCACTTTTTACAGTATTTGTGCATTTTGCAGAATCTGCTATAAAGAGGATGAATACAGTCATGAGCATATAGCACACCTTACACCAGAAAGCAGGGCTGTATTCCTGACTGAGCAGATCTTGAACTGGCTGCTTGTCTACTCTTTCTGTGTCAGCTCCCCTGAGTGGCATGCAGCCTGAGTAGACATGGCACTGTCATCTGACTGTGACCAAATGAGCTATGAGTAACAACAGAGGACACTCAGCCCATTGGCTAATTGTCCTGAATAATGAACCTCATTCTCCTTTCTGATTGGTCCGGGAGGTGAGAGGTTGGCAGTTGGCAGATCCATCCATCGTGTACAACACAGTGTTACTAGAATGAATTTGTCAGATGACTGCTGGGGTGGCTGGAGTCAACCTTGTATTTTCTTCCACCTACATCCAGTTTATGTGAGGAATAGATGCTTGTCTGCTTAGTTACTCTGCACTGCTTTCCCCCCAACTTTAGCTTTTTTTTGTTGCTGAAATCTTAACTGTTTCATACAATATTGTGTATATTATTATTTATTTGATATACAGCTACTCTTGACTGTTGTGAGTAGTGGGTAGTTTGCATTGCCTACATAAGGAATTTCATGCACATGTACTTGAAGCATTTGTAGCTAAATTTGTAACTTTTCGTTTTAATATGTGCAAGCTAACACTATACCAGAGCCCAAAAACACGTGAGTGATTTCACTAGTACAGAAATCATGCTATTTGCTCTTTGTTACTCTGACCATGATTGCAGGTGTATTGCTAACTGGACTGTAATCTCATTTTGACTAGGTCCTACTGGTTTCCCGCTGGTGCTCTTGATTGGGTTGTCAGAATGCAGCCAGCTGCTAGGTGACATGCAGAACACAAACCTGATTGCACTGGAAACCAGCGCTGACAAAAGCCGATGGAACGGGTTGGGTGTTAGAGAGATGTGACAAATGTTAAAGCTTCATGACGTCAGAGTTCTGACCCTGGTTTGATTTGAGTTTCACATGTTTTTATGAAATAAAAATCAGAGACTTCTGAGAAGGGATATATTGAGAAACAATGTAACAAACAGACCAGTGAAACAGAATGTTGAAGTTTCAACACTTTTTGACTTTTCAAACAGAGGAATGGAGACTTCCACAACAGCGTGTTGTTTTAAAGTGCTCAACTTTGCAAGTCCTCGACAGCACTACGATCATAACCATACATGATGATACGCAGACCACTAAATAAAAAAAAAATCAAAATTGCATAAAGGACTGCAGATATATTCATCCAGTTGCATACTCACTCACTGCTACTCACCCTGGATCGATAACTATGTGAGCCATCAGTGCAGCCAAATTACCAGCCAAGACAGCAAGAATATTGCAAAATATTACACTTTAAAACATACCACTCCAGCATTGTTCACTTGATTTGTAAATACAAAAATCAAAAAGTTTGCTGAAACACTGACCCCAACTTTACTGTGATAACACATTAGGTTTTGTTAACTTTTTTTTATTGTCCCAGGTGGTTAAAAACAAACAAACAAACAAAAACAAAAAAAAAAAGAATAACCTTTGCACATGAATGCACTCAATGGTAAACTTTAGGCCAATTGAATTTTGTTTGTAAAAACAAGCATCCAAATGACATTGAACATGCATAACTCTGTAAAACAATAGCTGTGTTTAATCACTATTTCATTTTGACATTCAGTTCCAATATTTATTGACTCGTATTTATCAACTGTTATGGTCCTGTGACATTGGTTTGGCACATAAACCAGGGTGAGGAAAAATAGCTAAAACAAGAGCAAATGTTTATTGAAAATCTTTGGCACAAAGCCTGGTATCCTGCATCCAAGTCATGTTGCAACTCCATCTACCACCCTGAACTTCACTCCCTTGGATATTTCACAGTCGTAAATAAATGGCACACAACTTCACTTGAAAAAATAAAAACACTACTCTGGGCTATAAACTGATAGTCCAAGAAGAAATTATAATTTTCAATAGATCTCTGATGTTACACTATTTAAACTGACTGGTGTCAAGCTCAAGCTGAGTTCCCAACAGCAGACTTTTGACAGATTCTTGTAAATAGAGTCAGAAATAGAAACAACTATCTGTCTTATGCATTCCTCCCCATTAAGAAATTACCAAGTCATTTCATATGACAAATATTTTAGTGCGACACTCTGATACTAAAGCACCCCAACCTTTCCTGGCACTTCACACAGCCCACTCACAGTCTGCTCATCAAGTCCACTACATACAGATATAAACAGTCACACACATACTGCATCTATGCACCTTGACTTTCTGGCACCTTGCTGCACAGCAGGACGCCATCGCCTGTCTGTCAGTGCCTCCCCCATTAACATACCCAGTGCAGCAGTAGTATGACTCTATCAGCAGCTGGGCTGAGTCTGGCGAGCTTTGATCTCTCCCCCACTGAGTCGATCCACTGGAGCGTGACTACACCAGGTGGGAGACAGCCATGAAGTGCCAGCTCTGAATGGAAGTGGTCTGACTCATTTGTAAGTCTACATTTATGGATTATTGTTCTAAAATATCCAAAGACTGTTACAAGTTGAACTGATTTTCATTTTGTCTTTCACTTGACAAGACAGTTTCTTCCTTTCCTTTAAGTATGAATCGGGCTTATTAAATATGAGTGGGTACTGTAATTGTACTGCACTGTAACATTGTGATTATCCAGAGTTACCTCTTATTTTGCATTTCGACAGGTGTAAATATCATTCTAGGTGTTTGTAGGTTTCTTCCAGAAATACCAACCACAGATACTTAACCACTGGGTTAATGTATAAATGTATGAGTCATGTATACTTTAAATATTTCCACCAGTATATTACAGTGTCTATAACACCCCACCTTTCCAGCCTCATTCATTGCACCTCTCATAGCTAATCATTTTTCAATTTGTGCTCTTTGGCTTTTAAAGTATTTTCACAGGTCATGGGAATCTTAAGAGCTTTTAAGAGCTCTTAAGCCAACAGGCTTCTTTAGGTTTGTGGAGACATTTCACCTCTGATCCAAGAAGCTTCTTCAATAGAAAACAAATGGTGGAGAGTCTGAGATATCTGATGCACTATTGATAAAGTGAGCCTTTATTATTGGAGGTGAGCTTCCCTCCCTCCAAGACATCTACAGGAAGCGGTGCCTGAGGAAAGCGGGGAGGATCATCAAGGACTCCAGTCACCCCAGCCATAAACTGTTCAGACTGCTACCATCAGGAAGGAGGTTCTGCAGCATCCGGTCCCGTACCAGCAGACTGAGAGACAGCTTCTTCCACCAGGCCATCAGACTGCTGAACACGTCATAGACACCTCAGCTTCACTACTGGAGCTTCAACATTATGCACTCCATACTGTACAGTAATGCCACTGTTTTGCACATGTCTCAACTCAGTATATTTTTATATATTTTATTTATTGTTTACTCTATTTAATTTGTAAAATATGTGTACACACACACACACACACACACACACACACACACACACGTAGAAAAATATTTAGTATACACATCCAGAAATGCATATACTATTATATATTGTACATATATTTATTAGTTTCAGATGTAGCCATTCTTGTATTTTGCTTGTTTACATTATTGTATTTTTGCACACCTCTGTTGCTTGTGAAGCTCGCACACAAGAATTTCACTCACATGTGCTGTACCAATGTACCTGCACATGTGATGTGACAATAAAAGTGATTTGATTTGATTTGATTTGGATGAGAGGTGAAATGTCTCCACAAACCTAAAGAAGTTAATTTGCTTTTTTTTTTTCAAGCTGTCAAGATTTCAGTTCTTTATTATAATAATAATTATTACTATTATTGAATGAGTAAAAGATTTTGGCTGTGGCATCTAGAGTCTAGAAACTAAAACATGCAGTGGTTGTATAGCATTTTATATTTTGCACTTTAAAAAAACCTCACATATCACAGTGGCCTTTCGGCAGTGAGATCCTGCAATGAGGAGAAACCTGTCCAGGCTCTTTTCCATCCAGTGTAAGCCAAATGCTTACCCTAAGTGACCCTAATTAGCAACAAGTGGGTAAAGCCAATTGATTACTTAATTCTCGGTCATGAAGTGAGATTAGGGTGTCCACCTCTCATGCGGAGGACCCGCGACGTTTTGCCACCAGCTTGCATATGCATATCTGGGTTTCCCCATCTGTCCGTCTGGGTCACCTCCATGCCCAGCTCTTCGTGTCTGGATAATTAGCTGCCCAGCCCTCGCTGCCAGACTGTGCGTCCCATGGATTTATGATGGTGATGGCTGGCCAGGTCTCACAGGGGATTGTGTGTGTTTGTGTGTGAGTATGTGCCAACGAGGCCAAAGGGAGACATGGCTGTCCTACTAATGAGAGGACACAAGGTTATTTACGGCAGGCTGAACCAGTGTCATGGATATGGAGATAAGGCAACACCTGGGTAATAAATCATTAAGAATACATGTGAGTTTGGAGGTTGTTTAGTATTTAGTCCAAAAGCTGAAGTCATCACAGATGAGTGTGCTTTTCAGTATCACCCTCCTTCCTATACTTCAGTTACAAGGGTGAGAGAGGCTTCATCTTTATGATTCACTCATGCCTCTCTGGTTATTAAACAGAAAACATCATCTGTCATAAACAAACATCACAGCCATTTCTCCACATTATGTTCTACACTTTGTGCTTGCTTTTCTTTGAACAAGACTAAAACGCTGCCTCCACTCCTTCGCTGAAGTGACTCATCTTTTCTCTATTTTAAGTGCATTATAGTGCAATTCGAAGATTAAAAAACCTGTCCATTGGCTGCAGATGGGTGTGGTAATAAATACATCTTGCTTTTTCAAACAGTTGTTTCAGTAACATTTATGTAAACACTTTTACTGCTTACATCAGAGGATCTACTGGTGCCCTTCTTGGTTATTTTTGCTGCTTTTTTGCTACAAATTGGAAATGGATAAATTCCAAGGACATTAGTGCTGTCTGCATGCAAGGGAAGCGTGAATGGTTAAAAGTGTAAACCAGTAGAAAAGACCACTTTACTCTTATCTGTGGGTTATGAAATGTACTCTGAAGGTTTTAAACCGTGCCCCCATAGACAACAATTTAATCTACCATCTACAAAAAGCCTGCTGTCTTCCAAAGAGCACTTAACCCTCTCCAGGCAGGCGTTGCAGATTTGCAACAGTTAAACACTAACAACCTGATTACCCCACATACATATTTTATGAGTTTTTTTTACTCAGAAGTACCACTGCAGGACTTGGTTGTGCATTAGCAACAAAAAGTTTAATTTGAGCCTGAGAGGGTTAAACTGTAGAAATGAAAAGATCTCTGTTAGAGATCACTCCTCCTCGAGTGTCTCCGTCCAGACAAGTCTGACCCGTCTGACCCTTTCAAGACTTGTTAAAAAATTTCCATCTTATGTGACATTGGAAAATGTCTGCGTCTTGTGCTGTTGTGTGTGGTTTCTTTTTTTTTTTTCATAATATAAAAAATCATTTTAAATGAAGCTCTGACAAATTTTGTTGCCAGTGATTTGACCTTTGGATGGGCGCCTTCTATTAAAGTGGAGCACATGTCTGGCTGTGGATTGGCTGCACTTTTGACTCTGCCTTCTGATGACCTTAGTAACCGAAGCGCAGACCTTCATCTCAACTTCAGCTGTTTTCCTGCTAAGCCATAATTGTCCTCCAGTTCAAAAACAGACCTTTGACTCTTTGTGCTCTTGTCTTTTTTTAAATCCAGATGTTATGCAGTGGCTTTTTGTTTCATCGTTTTGTTCTCAAAGTATATGAGTCTTGTACCAGCAATAAAAATCACCTTGTCAGAGCTAAATAAATAACCAATGTACCTTATTGGCCATCTCTTCCTTTGGCTTAATAGTCATAGTTAATAGTTAATAGCTATAAGAGAATTAACTAACACTGCTGAGAGGACTAGTCACTGGGTATGGCTAAAAAGGGTTGACATCACTTGGGCAGCTAAAGCAGTCAGCTAACCGTGAGGAAAAAATAAATACCCTGCTCATCTCCCCTTTTCTGGGAGGCAGTGGGGAGGCAGAGTGTACAGCCTGATCCGGCGGGGAGGTGTGGGAAGCCATATCCCCACTTCCGGCTCTCCACTCTGCTCTCTCCCATCTTGTCCCCTTTTGTCTTACTTCTCTCCATCACCTTTTCTATCCCTTTGAAGAAGTGAGGCTCCATAAATGCTAAAGAGGTAAGTATTATTTCTCAGTTGCAGTGAATAGATAGAAAATAAACTGTAGAAAACTAAATAGGAGAAAGAAGAAGAGAATTTTACATAAACCAGTGACACACTCCAGGGCCTGATCAACCCTGGCAGGGCCTCCTTGGATGAGGGTGTCTAGTGATAATGGCCGAAACACCCGATGAATCCAGGGTCCACTACTGACGACTTTAAAATGATAATCTAGATCAGATCTCTAATCCCTAAACCTAACCAAGGAAGAAAAAATGGCAGATTAGCCTGGGTAAAAGACCGAAAGTTGAGGCACACAACGATGTGTGCTGCTGGTAAAGCTTCTGGGCTGCCTTTCCTCATATCAGCCATCCCTCAAGAGTCTCTCCATCTAAAGCAATGCATTATCAGGGACTCTAACATCTAGTCCTTTTTACTGAATCATACTGTCATACTGTCATTAAGTCTACTTTACAGCATTCTTGGAACTATATCACCCTAATGCTTATCAAATCCTAATTCTCCATTTTTTGTTTTGTAACCCCTATAGACATGGTTACTAGTATTTTCTTGTTTTTTACCTTGTATTATTATTTCCGACACCCCTTGAACACACTTTGATTTTCCGTAGTTCAGTGAATGCAACAAAAGCACGTTGCTGCATTAAGCTAGGCAAAAGAGAGCAATTAACAAGCTACACAGTGAGTCTTTCGGTATAAAATAAGTGTTATAAAGTATTTTCAACAGTCTCTAACTTAAAGTTATGTACTTTTCAGAGGCCTCTATGTGTTTTACTCTCGACCAAAACCAGGCAGAGCGTGTATTTGTTTCTTGGGAATTCCGGTGAGTTACTAGAGATGATAAGTTAGCAGGAAAACATATGCTAATTTTACATGTGGTAAACACTGCAACAGTGCGAATTCTGTATTGTCTAAAAAAAAAGCTAAAACCAGTCGGAGTACTTGAATTGTGTGTGAAATGGAATGTCGTATTTAATTTTATTGTCTATTTGATTGGGCATCTTCACAAATGCGCAAAACTAATGCAGGATGCACTTTTCTTTTAGCCATAAATGTTGTCCAGTGCCTTTTCTGCACTTTGTCATTTCAGTTATAGGTTAATTCGTGTAAATAAGTTATTTAAAACTACTTACGTTACAAACATTTCATGATGTGATTACATATGCCTTAAAAAGGGGTATATAAATACAATTGATTGTAATGCTGTAAAGCAATACAAATGGAATTCATAGAGACAGAACAATGTTAAAACAACAGTGTACTTGATTTTGAAAACTTTATGAGATCTCATTTTATTTAGAAAAACTGTTAAGAACTATTTTGTTTATTGCTCTGTACTGTATGTGCAGACTGGTTTTTTGTGATCCTGGATCTGAAGTGGTTCTGGATATGGATGGCAAGCCAGACCCTGTGAAAACTCTTGGCGAATCCAAAAGCAGTGTGGCCAGCTGTTCTGGATGCAGGAGTAGAGCTACAGTCTGAATTACTTCAAATCGCAGGATTTCAGATAAGCAAGAGCAAAAACTGCTTACTTCATATGGATTGTTTCTCTGGGAAACCATTGAACTCCCAATATCCTGCTCATCAGGAGTCAGGTCTAAAGAGACTACTTATTTTATTTTATTTTGTTGTTATTTTCAAAAGAGCGCTCTTCTCTGTTGATCTTCTGTTAATTTTCTATGCTGTTTACATTGGGTTATTGCACCACTGTAACATTGTAATAAATCTGCCGGCTGTTCAACACTCAATTCTCTCAAATTTATTTTACTCCTCTCGAATCTAGTCTATAAGTTTAACCCTACTATACTAAGCAGGTGTTACAGTTTATTTCTTTGTTTTTATTTGTTTAGATTGCAGAAGAAGTGCTGTATGTGTTTGCATTAACAAGCAACAATGGAGTGGACTGGATTGATTTTGAGCTGTTGTACCAATCCTGAAGGTCGTCCAGACTCTTTCAATGAATTCTAGCTACGCCCATGAATTCAAATGAATACATTAGATTTAAATTAGAGCTGGGCGATAGAACGATATGTATCGCGATATAACTTTTACTCGATAGAGAAATTAAGCTATCGCGATAGACCTCGCCGCTCTTGTCCTCTTAAAATAAAAAAAAATAAAAAATAAACAAAAGGTCAGCCAATCCAAACTAAGTAGCGCAGAGCCGAACCAATCACAGCCGCAGCGTCACGTCGCGTGACTTGTTACGTACAGCACAAGTGCCAAGCCGCACGTGTGTTTGTTTGGGAAGCAGCCAGCGGGTAATGGAGGAAATGAGTGTGCCGACTAGAAAAATCAACCGAGCGTGACCGAAGAGAAAACAGATGATGGTTCCAACGCCGGAGAGATTGTCAAACGGAAGAGCCATAGAAGTTCCGTAGTGTGAAGGTATTTCGGCTATTTCAAGTCTGACAAAAAACAGAGTAGCGTGCACTGTAAATTGTGCCGAAAGCTATGGAACACCAGGACTGCCATAATGAATTAATTAAATACACCATTAAATAATTAATTAAATGTGGCAATAATTAATTAAAATTGGAATTAATTAATTAAATAAATAGTTATGACACATGTAATTAATTAATTATTGACACATTTAATTAATTATTTATGTATTTCACATTTTAATTATTGACACATTTAATTAATTAATTATTGACACATTTAATTAATTATTTATGTATTTCACATTTTAATTAATTATTGACACATTTAATTAATTATTTAATGATATATTTATTTATTTCATTTTGGCAGTCCTGACGCCTGGCTCTCATCATGAAATAATTTTATCTGTCAGCCTCACCCATCAAACTCAGGGGGCGGGGTTAACGCTGATCGAGTCAAAACCATTGCTTTGGCCTGGTGGCCATTGTTTCTAGCACACAACAACCGGCATGTGGAAGCTAACAGAACTGAGCTTTGAAAAACCCTGTTTGTGTGTTACCAAATACCGTTTTAATATTTTTTTAGCCGAGAATGTAGTGGTTTAATCTTCATGTGTCTGGTCGGTTTGTCAAGATACAGCCTCTTTGCAAAAGTGCTTCGATGATTTCGGAGATGTCTGCCCAGTCTCACGGCAAAGCGTGGGATAGACCCGCTCGCCTCGCAAGCAATCCCACCGACAAAGCGCAGGCCCCGGTACACAGCTGTAGTAACCCCCGCTGACTTCTTTTACTGAGGTTATATTTATCGGTGTTTTATTTCCTGAAGTTCTTATGTGTCCTACGTGTTTCAGTCGCCAATTCTGAATTATAACTAACATTAAAAACATGTTTAAGGAGGAGAGAGAGAGCAAATAAATCTGTTTAACATCTGATCTTTGGGTTTTTGTTCAGTAATCAGCGTGACCTGTGTATAAACACATAAAAGAGATAACGTTGGTGTTTCCGTCATGTAGTAACTGCTGGCTTTAACTGTACAAAGGTTGTTCGACACTATGAAACACATACAGACTTCATGATGTTCGGCTAATATTTTTATTGTGAATATTAATCATGCTGACCTCGCTCTGTACACCACGCAGCGAGGTCAGCATATCCACGATATCCTCAGCTCCATGAGTTAACACAAAGTTTCCCAGCTGACTATCTAACTGCCAACTATTCCAGAGACGTGAAAATATACAGCATAAAGAAAAGTGTAAGAGACTCAGCAGCAGATTAGAATAACAGTTATACATTTAATAAATCACCAAATGAATCCAAGAAACGAGCAAACCTGTTCCGACAATTTGAGTTTGTATTCCCTCAGCTGCAGACTCGCTGCTGTTTAAATGTTTGAAAAGGAAGATTAGATATAAAAAACGTCAAACATAGACTCAGTCTGCCTTCACATTTGATATGAGGCCAGCATGTATAGTGGCCTCAGCAGGCTATTACTGAAATACACGTGCTATATCATAAACTATGATATAAACAGGGAGGTCCTATTAACATGTTTAGTTTTAAAGGACACCTTCCTGCCTTTAGTCTCATTCATGAGCAGTATTAGTTTTCTTCTAACATCCAGAAGTCTGCACAATGTGTTTCATAGTTTGTAACAAGCCTTTGACAGGTAAACATAACATGACCGAAAAAGAAAAAAAAAAGAGAGAGAGTGTTGACATAAGAAGAGAAAATTCTCTCAATTATGGAGACAGACAAATGGTTCATTTATGTTTGATGTGTGTTTATTCCTCCCTAAATATCGTCGGTGAAGTTCGCCATGCATGTCAGATTTTCCTGCGCATTTTTATACCTCTGCCAACAGAGAGAGAAAAAAAATCACATTCTAACAGACAGCTGGTGCTTAGAATACAGTTGAATAACTATTAAAAAACAGATGATATTTAGATGATAGTTCAGTCTAACACATGTGCCAGTGAACCATTAAACGTCTGTGAAACTATGCAGTTATGAAACGTAACTTTAACCTCAGCCAAACCGATTTGCTCAGTTGTAAATAAAACAGCGAAGTAAACGTGACCCGACAGACAGAACCTGAGTGAATGAAGTCCAGCGTTTAACCACTGAGAGCTAAAACTCAGCTGAGGTTTGAAAGCTGTGTGCCGGTGATTGGATATCAGCCGCTGATAAAGCTGGCTCGCCTATAAAGTGCTCTGTAAGGAAACAAGCTCCAGCAGCTCTGCGCTCGGGGAAAACACTATATTTACTTATCTTGTGCAGAAAAATGCGCTGACATTGCTTTATATCGAGCACCGGCTGCCCAGTTAAACTGTGACTATCACCAGGTAACTAGGCGTGTTTCTTGAATTAGCAGCAGGTGTTAAACAGCTGACAGATGAGGAGGAGGATGCGTGCAGGTAAACTGAGGGTCTGTTGAGCTGATCGCTGGTTTCGTGAGAAAAATGTCAGCTCGTTCTTCATGTTACAGAAGCACAGAGACACAAGACCAGGCGGAAAGAGACGATCGTTCGGTGAAAATGAGAATCTGCGAATGCAACATGTGGAACACGGAGAGTGGAATATGTAAACAAACCGGTTAACGTAACCCCCTCGGTGCACTCTGCATGCTAACTGTTAGCAGAGCTAGTGAAATCTCTGAAAACATCTGAGCACTTTTGCAAACATGTTCTATGTTGACAACCTGACCAGACATACGTCGCGACATTCGCGGCTAAAACACTGTTAAAAGTGTAGCTGGTGACAGAAAAACGGGGTATTTTAAAACTACACCACCACCATTGCTGCTTGTGATTTGATCTGCATTCTGGGATAACTGGCTGCCCCAAGTCTACACAAGCAATCGATTTTCTAGGATCGACCTGTTTTGACTTACTTTGCACGGCAACCAATCAAATGTTAGAGAAGCTGCATGGGCAGCGTTAACCCCGCCCCCTGAGTTTGATGGGTGAGGCTGACAGATAAAATTATTTCATGACGAGAGCCAGGCGTCAGGACTGCCAAAATGAAATAAATAAATATATCATTAAATAATTAATTAAATGTGTCAATAATTAATTAAATGTGTCAATAATTAATTAAAATGTGAAATACATAAATAATTAATTAAATGTGTCAATAATTAATTAATTACATGTGTCATAACTATTTATTTAATTAATTAATTCCAATTTTAATTAATTATTGCCACATTTAATTAATTATTTAATGGTGTATTTAATTAATTCATTATGGCAGTCCTGGCGTTCCATAGAAAGCAAGTCTGGAAATACAATAAACTGGTGCATGCGTCACACTGTGCGCCACGTTATTGTTTCGGTGAAATGAATTTCTACAATACTGTTACTGTTAATTCTACTCTCTGCAGTGTTTAAATGCTTACATATACACACAGTTACTGTCCGTCCACACATACGACTCGGTTCTGCTTCTATGCCCCAGCTTTGTTTACTTTTTCCCACCGAGGCTTCTAGACTTCTGATTGGCCAACATTTCTGCACGGTTAGGAATCTAGCGCCACCTGCTGCTTTGGCATGTTCATAGCAGCGTTTTCCTTCATTTCTGCCTTTATGTGTGGACGGGATTATTTTTTAAAACGAAAACGGAAAATCTCCGTTTTCAAAAATACCCGTGTACGTGTGGATGTAGCCTCAGTCTCTGACTGGAAGCGCTAATTCGTCATTCGGCTTTTGTCAGACTAAAGTAACTGTTAAAACTGTTTGAAAAGCTAAGCTATACAACAAGGAGAGATTGAGAATTTCCTTTTAGTTCTCAGTTTATTTGATATTGACAAAAGTTAGTCAGTTTTGTCTGTTCTTCTGTAAAACAAACTAAGATTTATTTTTAGAATTAATATTTTGTTTCTAAGTGGAATTGACAATTTAGTCTGTTTCGTTTGTTCTCTTTTGAAACTTAAACGCTTTAGCGGCTGCCTTTTGTGTAGTTTGCAATATTTGCCTTTATTTATCTGAAAAAGTCTCATGTTCCTTAAGTACATCTACCCTGTTGAACTTATTATGGGAAATAAATATTTAAATAAAAACAAGCTGCTGATTATTTCACATTTTACTTGTGAGCAACGGCACATTTAAATCTTACAAATATAGTTATTTGGCTTATATCGTGATAGATATCGTTATCGCCTGAAATGAAAAAAACATATCGTGATATGAAAAAATCTCATATCGCCCAGCTCTAATTTAAATTAGCTGCTATATCAGCCTTCCAAAGCATTGTGGGCAATTAAAAAAGGGGGCATGACTTTTTTCACTACAATAGCCTCTGTTTCACCTCTGCAAGTCAAACACTGCTTGTAATTGACTTGTTGCTCAGATGTTTTAACACATTTTCTGAAAAGCACAATGCCGACTTGCTTTATGCTTTTGATTTGCCTGTGGGCATGGACGTATAGTGTTTTTTATGTGAAAAAATGACATTGACCTTGATGACATTCAGCTTATTTAGAAAGTAGGATCCAGTAATTTTGTTCTTGGCCTATATTACGAATCAAAACTCCAACTATCTGAGATTCTGCTGCTTTTCAAACTATCTATCTTTGTACACACAGTGCTAAACTGGCAAAATGCCTGTATAAATGAAATGCTGTGTGTGGAAACACATGATCTTGCAGAACTTCGTTCAAGCATCAATCATTTTGTTATTTAGCCTTGTCTGTGCGTGGAGACATAAGCTTGGCATATCATTCCAATTTAGAACTATCTGCCCTTTCAATTCACCCTCGTGTTTCTCATGCGAATATAAAAACTCTATCAGAATGTTGATTACTGTCCTAAGAGTAAACAAGTAGGAACTGTGCAAGGTTGACAGTAAAATACATTTTGAATGAATAAATGAACAATAAACCAGACTGTTTAAATTCGGAATAATTATAATTATGGGGGCGACTGTGGCTCAAGAGTTGGCAGTTCGTCTTGTAATCAGAAGGTTGCTGGTTTGAGCCCCGGCTCCAACAGTCTCGGTCGTTGTGTCCTTGGGCAAGACACGTTGCCTACTGGTGGTGGCACCAGTGTCCGGCAGCCTCGCCTCTGTCAGTGCGCCCCAGGCCAGCTGTGGCTACAATGTAGCTTGCCATCACCAGTTTGTGAATGTGTGTGTGAATGGGTGGATGACTGAATGTGTAAAGCGCTTTGGGGTCCTTAGGGACTGGTAAAGCACTATACAAATACAAGCCATTTGCCATTTATGACCCTCTCAGTGCTGTATGTCAACCCAGCCACAGTGGGTTACACAAGGTTAGGGACCTAAACAGGGAAACCTGTTTAGTTCTTGTCTATTATGTTCGCCTTGTGTCCTTGTCCTCTGCGTCCCTCTCGGTTTTCATGTGTGTGTCCTTGTGTCTTGTTTCCCTCTCTGTTCCCATGTTCCTCTCCTTGTGTTTCATTCTATGTTCACACCGTCTATCATGTTTATCCATGTTCCCCAGCTAGGGCTGTGCGATATGACCAAAATCTCATATCCCGATATAAGAATTCTATCGTCCGATAACGATATAAATCACAAAAATGTAACATTTTCTGTAAATTCTGTGAATCTCGGGCAGCTCGTCTTGCGGGAAGTGTTTCCAGCTGCGCGTCATGGCTGGAGTCGAGTGTTTTAACCGATGCATGAAATGATACATTTTTAGACATTAGTTGTAAAGGCCGCCGTTTTCTTTGAGTATTTATTACACGGCGTGCTGCGGGGAAAAGCCTGTTCTTTTTTTCTTTTCTTTTTTGGCCTGTCCCGTTTGGTTCTTTTGCCATCAGAATTATTGTCTAAAGGCGAGGAAAGATGCCCAACGGATTTACTTTACCAAACTGACCATCCCAGCCTTGCCGTAATGGTCTATTTGATTCACCTTTTATTGTTTATTTTATTTTTTTATTTTATTATTTTCACTTGCTAGATACGGGACTGGAAAAATCTGTTCTAATGTTTGAGTCTAAGGTTTATTTTTTAACACCTGGCGGCTCTTTTTTACTTCTCATCTGTAAATAATCTGCTCTTTCACGTGATTCAGTTTATTTTGAAAAGTCAACAGGATCTTGAGCTTTATTGTGAAAGGTTTATGTGGAACATAAACAAGCGGACACACGATGCTGTTACCGTCGTTGTTGCTAACCACAACGCATAAAAACAGGCGCTTGTCCATCCCTAGTGTGGTTATATAAAATATAAAAGAAAGAGAGAACTTTAAGAAATTAATATAGCCACTACAGTGACCATCAAAACGATGGAAAAATATTACCGTAAACAGTTTATTTTGCGACACCACGAAACAAACGATAGCGTAAAATGAAACGATAGACATTTTTATATCTCATCCGATATATATCGTTATATCGAACAGCCCTACCCCCAGCCCATCATGTCTCTCTTGTCCTCCCTCTCTCCCTCTCTCGTCTGCCTTTCCTCCACTCCTGTGTGACGCTCGTGTGTCTGTCTTGTGTTCCATCGTTTCCTGTTTTATTGTGACAGTCTCACCTTCCATGTTCAGTGTGTTCAGTTTTGCTTCTTCTCTCTCATTGTGCCTAATTGGTCTCAGCTGTGTTCTCCATGTGTTTCCTGTTCCCTCGTCATTCTTGGTGTATTTAAGCCCTCTGTTTCCCTCTGTCCAGTGTTGTGATCTCCCTCATGGCTGTGTGTTTCTCTGTGTGTCTCTCTGTGTGTTTAGTTTCCTGTAATTCCCCAGTTTAGTTTTGTAGTACTTTCCGTTCAGCCTATGAGTTACAGTGGGGCTTCTATCCTGCTTGCTTTACACAGCTGTTTCATGACAGGGGGTGGATTACACCAGAGATCAACTAGAAGCACCTTCTTACTTGAAATAGTGAAGAACCGGTTAATAGATGATGTCAGGCATTAGTATGAATATGGTGTTCACAGATGAGTTTGTGATCTGTAGTGAGAGTGGGGTGGAGGTATGTTCTAGAGAGAAGAAGAATGATATTCAGTAAATGCAAGAAGTAACACATGTGTGTGAATTAAAGAAGTAGAGGCTATGAAAGATGACGGGTTTAAATATCTGGGTTCAACCATCCAAAGCACAGGCAATGGACAAGAGTGGCTGGTTTGGCTTGTAAAGCGAAGGAATAGTGAATATATTGGATGGAGCTGCCAGAGAAGATGAAAAGAAGACTACAAAGAAGATGGATATAGTGAAGGAGGACATGCAGAAGGTTGGTGGGCCAGAATAGTGACAGAATGGTGGGAAGCAAATGATCCATTGATGTGGCCTATAATGACACAATGGACGCTTTTAAAAGTCCTATTGATGTTACAATTAAAAGCACTAAGTAAACATCAATGTCAGCATGTTCAGTTAAAATTGTGACTTATCCCACTGAACTCCAAGTTCCTCTAACGTGGGTTTTGTAGTTCCTTAAAAGATAACTGTTATTTCTTGGTGTCCAGTAGTACTACAGTGTGGCGGGGAACCAACGCCACAGCATGTTTGGCATATTTCTCTGTTCTGACAGAACAAAAGTTGTTGTTTTTTTTGTTCTGGGATAAAAATAGCAGTTCATGACATTAATCAAATAGTTTCATACAAAGAAAAACATCTAAAGCTTCTAATCAAAGCCACAAGTATTTGTGCTGTAGTATCACGTCTTTCAAAAGTGCCCTTTCAAGCACAAAATCATGTCAAACACTACACGAAGAAAAAGCTGCATACCATCACTGAAATAACATAAGAGCCTAACATGTAACCCCTTTAGGTTGCACGAGGTTATTCCCTCAACATGCTCTGTCACATTTTTTTCAAAGCTCTTCAAGTTAAAGTAGGTGAGAGCAAAAAATGGATGTGATGCAGTGTTGGCAGGAATCAAGACACACTGCCTGAGGTCTCAGTTGAAACAGCCGTAGCCCTGTTTTCTATTCTCTTTGATACAATGGAGACCTGTGTTTAAAGAGAAAAGGGGAGAAAAAGTTAAGCTGGAATACAAACATCAGTATGAATATGACAAAGAGCCTCATTTCTGTAGCGCTTAATAGTCCTGTCTGCCATTTGTTAGCTCAGTTTTATATAGATAGCTTTTGAATGGCTCAGTAGGAAAATGCACTGTCAATGAATTACATCACATTATCTTAGCCACCTAGCTTTGTCATTCAGTTGATGGGGCTGTCGCCTGTGTTTGCCTGAGTAGCCCTGGCTGGTTGCCATGATGTCTTGTTGATGTGGCCAACTTCATCCCTTTTGCCAGTGAGCTGTGACTAATATGAAAACACATCTGACATCTGGCTTACTCAATCTGCTGGTTTTAAATAGATGCTGGCGTCAGTAAAGGATTCATTCGCTCTTTTCTTTCAGTGTGACGACATCTTCTCTGATCGGTGTCTGGGAGCTACGGAGTGAACGCTTTGCAGAGGGTGAGATGCCTACTTAAAGTAAACACATATGATGCTGTTCTGAGTGTTACTATGCCAATAACATGTACAGATATCATTTTTGTGACATTTCCATATTACTTTTAAGCCCAGAGGTTTTCCAGTTGTGGCATATAAAAGCAGAGACAAATTAATATAGTCTATAGTTATTTAAAATTTTACACTGTGGTGAGAATTTTTATTCTTCTTATTTTCTAAAAATAAAGCACAGCAGCATCCTGTAAGGTCAAGCTCAGCTTCAATCCAGGCAGATCAGCTGATTTCCACTGCCAGCCCACATCAGGCTGTGGCTGAGCTGTTACCCTTTCACACATCCTACTTGCAAATCTCATATAGGTGGGCGTAGTATTTAAGTATCTTTAGCCTTCTGATACTTCCCATCTTCAAGCTGCTTTACAACCCAGCTTCTCCTTAGTTGCTGCCTTATTCTGCAATCTTGCTGCTGCTTGTCCTAACCTATGCTTCCCACATACACAGTAGAGTAGGAAAGATCCACATGATGCCAAATATGTCCTTCTGTTCAGCTGGGTCATGGCAATAGCTTGTATCAAAGCTATGTCCACTATGTGCTGTAAACTATTCCTTGCTCTTAGTGTCTAATTACGGCTCCAGTTGTACATCTTCTCTCTGCCTCTTTCCTGCTCTGGTTTCTCTCCATGACCCCAGGAGAAACAATGAATCAACTGTTCTGTATCCTTTTGTTCCACTTGCCTTTTCCCTTTTTTTCTTCTTTTTTTGCATAATTCGTTAGAGCAAATTCATCAGATGCTTCACATTTAACCTCGTCCTCAGGCTTTGTGACATTAGGGAAACCTTTTGTTTTCATTCCCCTAGTTATTTACACCAAGTCTACACTCTGTCTAGAAGTGCTATTGCTCAAAATAATGTTTAAATATAAGGGTTTAAGGGACAAGCTGAGGGGGAAAATGTGTACTTCCTGCTGTGACTGGGAAAAGAACTGGATATTATTTCATATTAATAGTCTATGTCTGGGCACATTATGGTGTTAACATTAACATTTACAGACCCACCCTGCTTATACAATCGCTTGAGGTTAAACTCAGGCACCACTCATGCAAGTCTGGTGTCATGTCCCTATAATCCACACAGATGAATATTTAATTGACCATTACCTGAAGCAACTGATAATTAGAGCACAGTCGCTGTATATTCCTGGCCTCAGGTTACTGCTCTGAGGTCGTCCTGCAGCACCAGCTAAGGACAAAGCACCGGTTGGTGAGTGGGACAAATTGTTCTGTGGCTTCATTTAACAAATTCATGCTTCAGTCTGGAGAGCCAGCTGTGGTGCATTTAAGGACCCTTTTTCTCTAGACTGTGTAAAAGCTAAATGTGATGTGAGTACATTTGGCTTTATAACTTATGCATTCCAAAAATTGCCTCATATTTTACTTCGTGCTAAAAGAATATACACTATAGAAACTTTAGTGAGGGAACTCATAATCAAGGCCTTTCAACTACAGAGAACCGGTTTGCTTTTCATTTATACAGTCATGTTCTTTCAATATATTCTTACAAAAAAGAGTTTTTCATTGGATAACTGTGTTCATTATAGCAAAAGAGAATGAATACACTAACAGGTACCATGCACTTCTGTTGATGCAGCAGGCCCAATTGGCTGAGGATCTAAATCTCTTTTATGCCCGTTTTGACAGGGAGAACACCGACCCTGTCCTGTCCCCTCTCCCCTCAACCGACCCTGCTCCGGTCCTGAGCACTCATGAGCTGAGGCGTGTGTTCCGGAGCATTAACACCAGGAAGGCGGCCGGGCCGGATGGAGTGCTGGGCCGGGTGCTAAAAGACTGTGCTGCGGACCTGGCGGACGTCTTCACCTCTATATATAACACCTCGTTGTCCTGTTCACTGGTACCATCCTGTTTCAAAGCAGCAACCATCGTTCCCATCCCAAAACAGTCAAATGTCACATGTCTGAACGATTTCAGACCTGTGGCACTCACCCCCATTCCCGCCAAATGCCTGGAGAGACTGGTCATTAAACACATCAGAGCTGCTTTTCCACCATCCCTGGACTCGCACCAGTTTGCATACAGGGAGAACCGGTCAACCGAGGATGCGATCGCCACAGTGCTGCACACATTACTGAAGCACTTGGAACACAGGAACACCTATGCACGGCTCCTCTTTGTAGACTACAGCTCGGCTTTTAATACCATCCGGCCATACAAACTCCGTCCCAAACTCCACCAACTGGGACTTAACTCTTCTCTGTGCAACTGGATTGTGGACTTCCTCACTAACCGTAGACAGAGTGTCAGAGTGGGTAAGAACACCTCTTCCACCCTTGTGGTCAACACCGGTGCCCCTCAGGGGTGTGTTCTGAGCCCTCTGCTATACACTCTCTTCACCCATGACTGTATTTCCTCCTGCGCGTCCAATCTCATTGTTAAGTTTGCAGATGACACTACAGTGCTCGGACTTATATCCAACAATGATGAGACAAACTATAGGACAGAGGTGCAACAACTAGAGTCATGGTGCCACGACAATAACTTGGTCTTAAACACCAAAAAGACCAAGGAGATCATTGTAGATTTCCGGAAGAGGGGTCATAACAACCATCTGCCTCTCTTCATTGGCAGTGAGGCGGTGGAGAGGGTGAGCAGTTTTAAATTCTTGGGGGTAACTGTGACCGAGGACCTGTCCTGGGGCAACCATATCACCTCAGTTGTACGGAAGGCCCAACAGCGCCTCTACTACCTGAGGAGACTGCGGAGCGCACACATTCCCAGATCTCTGATGTTGAACTTCTACAACTGTGCCATCAGCAGCGTTCTGACGTATGGATTTCTAGTGTGGTTCCCCAGCTGCACCAAGGCCGATCAGCAAGCACTCCAGCGGGTGGTGAAAGAAGCTGGCAGAATTATTGGAACAAGTCTGCCAGAGATCAGTAATATCTTCCCCACTCGCTGTCTGAGGAGGGTGCACAGTATCCTGCGGGACCAACATCACCCTGCGCGCCACCTTTTCCATCTGCTGCCCTCAGGGAGAAGGTACAGGTCTATACAGGCCAGAACATCCAGACTGGCCAACAGCCTGTATCCACAGGCTGTGAGGCTCCTGAACTCTCTGCCCCCCTCTCACGGACAATAACCATATCCAACTTCTTAATAGCAATGAACTGGTCTGCATTGGTGCATCATATCTTTATTCTCTTCCCCCTCCTGCCCCCCCTCTTTCTTAAATAGATAACTATCATATCTGATATCATATCTCACAGTACAATAATATTGAATGGGTTGCATTGTTGTATTTTGTCATGTTTCTCAGGTCTTTGTCTGAATTTCTACGAACATTATTGCTAAGGATTGTCTTATTGCATTGGAGTCACACTGGGTTAAATATGTACACTTGGGTTTTAAGGGGTATTTATTATTTTCTTCTTTTTTTTGGGTTGTATGGAAGCCCCAAACGCAATTTCATTGTTCTTGACAATGACAATAAATAAATAAATACTAAATACTAATTAAATTGCCACATTTGGTAACCAAGGTGGAAATGTTCTCTCACATAATATGAGATGGCAAGCACTGGGGCATCGCTCAGGTTCATCAAAGCACTCTGTTTTAAATAGCTTTAAAAGTACAGAGAGACCTCAGTCACAACACAAGAAGAGCTCTAATTTAAGTTTAGATTGTGTAATAAATATGTAATACCCAGAACATTTACGTATTTATTATTTACTTTGAAGAAACTGATGTTATATTAATTCCTTTTCATATTCAGATGCTGTTTTTCTTCTTCAGTTTCACTTTACTGTGCTTGCTTCTGCATGGCAGAATGCTTTTATTTTTCATCTATGCTTAAACTCACTGATCATTACTAGGACACAATGTTCTTCCTTTTACTATGCTTATGTTTAAGCGGAAGTGGCACATTCCTCTATTCAAGGCACAGACTGTATGGGCAGAACATGCAGTATATTTTTCAGTCTCTGGTGTCATAGTACAATAACATCTTCAAATGTCTCCACAGCCCCTCCAATCTGTCTTCTTGCCTGGAGTTACTGCTTGTCATTGTCTCCAAAATCAGCAAAAAACTTTTTGGTATTTGTTTGTTGCAAAAAAAAAGTGCCATCTACTTCTACAGAAATAACTCAAACTTAGATCATAATTTCTTCCACTCTGGAGGATCTACCTTTTATAGAAACTCAGCCGGCATCATTTTTCAAAGCATCGCTCAGTGAATGAAAAGGCTGAGTAGTACTCTGATTAAAATGAATGTGGAATGCTGCTGCACCATAGTATATAGAGTTACAGTTCAGATGTTTTTTTTAGAACAACTTCACTAATATCAGTATTTTCTGATATATTGTTACATCTGTTGCTGACTCCTCGGGTTAAATTGTAGTTGAGCAGGATGACATGCTTCTGATTCCTCTTTCTAAACAAAGAGGAAAGATCAATCCAAAGTCCCCAAACCCAAGAAACAAATGAAATAATGGCTTTATTTTACCTGTACAACTGGTGATGTACATCGGCTATTATAAACTGCAAGGTCAGCCCTAAAGAGCAAAAGGGAAAAAGGGTTCAAGACACATACATCTGAGAAATGGGAGGTTTTGCATGTAAAGCCATGTGCACATCGCTCACGAGCTGTCCCCCATATTATATTGGATGTGATAACAGACAGGTAGTTATGTCCTGAATGAAACCAGAGCTCTAATATAAGAAAACCTACATGGGTATGCTAATTTATTCTTGGTGTTGTCACAATTAGTTATTGCCAGCAGATTAGACATGTGACCCTCCCATCCCTGGAAAGCTGACAAGAGCTGGATGGAACAACAACATAATGCTATAAGCTAACATTATGACAGCAAATGTTAGACTCGAATGTCCTAAAACTGCTAATACTCTGCTGCTAACTGCTAATAGTCAGATAATAGTTTGATTAGATTTTAATATCATATGAGAGTTTGTTTACTAAGTACGAGTCTACCCATGTAAGATCTATTTCAACAAAACTTTCAGTAAGAGCAGCGAACAGAAGCTAACCGCAGCTGATGGAGACAAAAACAGCAATGCATTCTTACAGAAAATTACAGATATCCTCAACAACTCACCTCATTATCACTGTCATCAATCAGAAATGAGCTATGTTTACTCCTTGGATAAATCTCTTGGAGTGCTCAGGTGGAGTAGAAAAGTCAATTGACCATTTTATCATCATCAACAATGTCACTGATAATACGCAGAGACGAGTCAATGTCAAAATGTAATAATAAAAAATGTAATAAAAATTCGTAAACAGTGACCGTGGGTCACTTATTCCAGTTCTTGTTCTAGCTGCTAGAACAAGAACAAATAATTCAAAATCCTTCAGTGTGAAAAAAGATATGAAGTCAACAATACTCTTGGCAACTGTGTTGCTAGAATCTAGCAACACAGATTCATACACATAAAATGGTAATGATAATGTTATCGCTTAAAAATACAGCAGATCTCTGTCGTACGACCTTTACCACCACTAAGCATTAAGACTAAAACTAGGAGGGAACAGCTTGGCTGGTTATGTAGATAAGCATCTGAGTAATCAACACTGTATATCTTTGAAATCTGCACAACAAACATAATGAATTAAAAAAAAATACTAGACTGTATTTCTAAATGAATGACATTCACCAATGAAAAAATATGCTGTTTTTAAATCAAGATCTACAGTGTGTCTATTTGGTTCCTGTTTTCTCTCTATCAAACATACAAACACACATACAGACACACGCACACACATACAAACATGTGCAGACACATTTATACACCAGTTCATTTTGGGGTTTTAGTCTGGCTTCTCAGTCATGTAAGTCATATTCCACCATATTTTGCTAATATTCCTTATTTCTTTTTATTTTTGAATACCATGCAAACAAACGAGACTGGACTCTGAATATACTTTAATCTCGTCCTGGAGGAAAAATTGAATGCATGTGCTTGATTTTTTAAGGATTAAAAGATGAAAACAAAAGTGTTAGAATAACTTAATGCATGGTAAGATGTAACACCAAAACCAACAATGGGGACAAAACTAGTATTAGGCAGGATTGTTTGATTCATATATGTATTCACTCATACATGCATATAGCCCAAGCAATGGCTGCTATGTGCCTCAAATGAAAGAAAAGCTGAAGAAAGCACAAAAAGGAAGAGGGGGTGGTGGAGGAGTGAGAGAAGAATTGATGCGGATAGAAGAGAAAGAAGTCAGTGTAGGGATCTTTCATCATAATCCTGTTACTGTTGAATAATTTAAGTATCTCCTTGCAGACATTAATTTCCTATCATCTACTTTGCTTCTAATTCACTGGGAGAATTAATGAGGATTGACATGGCTGCTCTTTCTTGTGCAGTGAAAGCCAACATGGAGCAGTTGATAAGCGGGATGTGCTGCTGGAACAATGGGCAGCTGGTTATAGCCTAATCATTTATTTTACACTTCAACCGAGCTTTCATTAGCTTCCAAAAAAAGCAGGGCATGAAAATATAAGGAGTACTGTTAATTATGTACATTAGTATTGATTATCAAAATTCTGAAAGTAGTAAAATACAATGGTGTCCTATTTTTTTTTTTTTAAGTTAATTTACTTTAAGTTGAATCAAGCATATACCATCATCTTTAGTGTGAATTATCTTCTAAAGGTCACCTCTAAGCAGTGTAGACATGTCGAGGACAAAGCCATGCGACTGATAGGCCATCTGTTTCGAAGATTGATAGCTCTCTGCTGCTATCAATGATACGCCTATGTGCCTCTTAGCATTCTGTACATCTCCATTGTTTTTCGTCAAGGACATTGGGGGTATACAACACCATATAAAATGCCATTTCTGAATAATAGAAAGAGAGATGCAATAGAAGGAATGGAAGAAATAAAGGTAGGGCACTCTGAAGAAATACACCACTGTCAACAATGTTACCACAATGGGTTTTGAAATACAGCACAGCACAGATCTCATTGTTTTAGGCAGTAAGGAGAGGAACATCGCCGGTGAGAGTGGGGGGGTGCAGCTTCAAAGATCTTTCATGTTCCAGGCTGACTTTAATGGGTGAACAGGAGAACTGGGCTGCAGTGACATTCACAGAAACCTGGGGGATGTTTAAAGAAAAGATTAAAAAAAAAACTAGAGATGTCAGTTTCTACGTGTGGAACGGTGAAGAGAAATTACCTTAATTTTTAGGTGAATTTTGATTTTTGTGAACAAACACGCTCCCTGGCTGTTCCCTACCTTTGTTTGTTTCGACTGCTCTTTTCTACAAGTAGACATCTCATTATTGTCAAATGCAGTGAAACCTGAGACAGTTTCTGGCACGTCTATCCTTTCCTGCTTTAGCTGGGCACATTTCTTGCACTTTTTCAAATAATTCAAATCCTTCAGTGTGAAAAAAGATATGAAGTCAACAATACTCTTGGCAACTGTGATACCAATTTAATTGAAATGTCAGCTGAGAGACAGGGACTCCAAATCTGAAGAATCTCTCTGTTTTGTCTCTTTTGTGTCCTCATCCCTTCTCCTTCTCTTATTTCTCATCTATCTTTCTCTTCGTACCGCTCTGAGTTACAACATCATCTTTCTGCCATATCAGAGGACAGGAGGGTCAGCCATGCATCAGGTGATGTTCTCAATGCTGCACTCGTTTGACCCATCACCCCAACAATAGAGGCTGACCCTGAGCCGCTCTTCCAATTAATCACCTAACCTTGGCTTCACGCAAGTGGCTGCCCTTCCTTTGCCTTCCTCCCCCATCTTTCAGTCCCATCCTCCAATTCGAGTTGACCCAAGGCGGCAGAGAAAACCTCTGCTGCTTCTCCTGCCTACGAGGGTCGAAGACAGTCGTCCACCATTCCGCATGACTGCCAGTATAAATCTGACGGAAGTAATTACCCATCACCCTCTGGGGGCCATGAGCAGGCTTCCCACCCCCTCTTCATCTTCAACATAGTTCAACCTTATTATATTCAGCTGGGAGAAGAATTGTGGTGCACGAGCGGAGACAGTCGTATTTAGAGTTAATTGCCTCTGGCAGGTGAGGACATCAGTTCCACCATGTGCCCAGGCAGATGGCTCACTGGAGGCAGGTTCAATCAACTAATTGTAAAGTACTGATAGGGCTTTGGGGGGGATGTTGACCTAGAGCTGTGGTTGAGGGACACAAGAGATACTGAAAGACTAAAGGCCTGCACAGAGTCGAATTTGTTTCGTATAACTCCAAATTTTCTGTAAGCACCAAATCCTCCTTTTAGACATCTGAGGAACTCTAAACATCACCTATAATGTGTCTGAAAACTTTTTGGAATTCAAAACACAAGCACACAGATATGCATAGACACATACACGTACAAAGCAAGGCCCCATTCAAGCGCATGTCCTTGCAGCTGCTTTGAGCTGTGGCCTTTATTGCTGAGGGAATTGGAGGAGATGTAAATAAAGTTGTAGGCTGAGGTGAAATTACTTTGCTGGCAATAACAAAACAGAAGAAATCCAATACAGAGTGGGGCCAAAGAAAGAGAGGAGTCAGAAGTGTTGGTCAAAAGGCACCAATCATTGTCTACAACTTTTAGACGCCTTACTTACCCTTACTCTTTTCATATCTTTCTTTCTTCTTCTTTCAGCTGTCTCCTTTGGGAGTAATCACAGCAGATCGCCTGCCTTCATCTCACCCTTTCCCGAGCATCCTTTTCTGTCAACTTATTGTACTTTTCGTATATTAACTGAAACACTAATGTTTCTATCTTGTGATGTTTTATTTATTTGTCCTTATCCACCGTCTCTGTTTCAAATGGTGAAGCCGCAAGAAGTGATGATAGAAAATAGGTCACGGCCAGACATTTAGAAAAGATACAAAACAAGATGGAGTGCAGGAAGAGGAGTAGGAAGAGAGGGGTGAGGTGAGATGGATGGAGTGTGCAGAGAGCAGAAGAAGAGGGATGGCAGGTCAGGTATGCCCATGGGGCTTGTGTCAGTGAAAAATCGTCACATTAGCATTGATTCATTTAAATAATATGGATCACTTGGCAGATATAATGTTGCTACAGGAATATTAAATCCTCAGCTGCATTTAAATAAAGTTGCCTTTGCAAATAACATCACACTTGGGATAATGTTAAGAAGGCTTAATTAACTATGCGCTGTTGCATGCTTAACCTGCCATGCCAGCAGACCCAGTCAATATTTCATAACTAGTAAATTATTTAGGAGTTTATAAAATAATACTTTTTAGTCTTAAACCGTGCTTTACCTTTTATGTTCCGTGATGCATTAACATTTGACCTTGAAGTATGAATTTTGAATTACAGCTTATAATAGCAAATCATAGACTTCTGCATGCTAGGGCAGCAATTTTCACAAGGATTACAGTATTGTGCAGAGGTCTTCAGATACCACACATTTTTTTTAATATTTTGCCATGAAAATGGCAACTAAGAGCAGTACATAAGAAAACGTAAAGGCTTGGTGTATCAGAAATTGAAGAGCTTGTCTCCCAAGGTGGATAATAATTTTTGCAGGGAAATACTTTGGATTTAGCACAATTGATTTAACCAAGAAGAAATTATATGCACCGACTGCTGTAGAGTTGTGTCTGTGGTGCATAGCAACACAACTAACTTGTTCAGCCACCTGAAAACACAACACACACTGCGATATAATTAATGCATGAAGGCCAAGAAAAACAATGCAATGGTTGCTAACGTGAGTCATCCAACATCAGCTCAGATGCCCATAAAACCAAGGCTGTACAGCACATCAGTGTATCCATCCAGCTCACAAAGATGCACTGAAATCATCAACCAATCCAAATCCATCTGGCCAAAGACACATTTCCATTAAACACGTGTGTGTAACAAATGCTTCAGGAAAATACAAAGGAGCATACTGGACAAAAGATATGTTATTTTGTGAGTAAAAACCCTCCCCACGAAAATCTGCACTTATGCAAAACATTGGAAGGGAAAAGAGTATTTGTTCTATTCAGATCAATCATCATGTATGTTATGAAGTAGTATAAAAGATTTTATATTATTTGGCTACAAATATTAATCCACAAAGATTAACTACCATAATGTATGTATGTATGAATGTAATTCTCTTTCTCTTCACACACACACACACACACACACACACACACACACACACACACACACACACACACACATACATACATATATATATATATATATATATATATATATATATATATATATATATATATAAACTAATTAGATGAATCTAATAATTATTCACAGTAGCTTCTTACGTTTATTACATGGCACAGCTTAGTCAGGTGTCCAACCACATTTGACACATCCTTATTTACATAATGCAAACCTGATTCTGAAAAATAAGGTATCTGAGTAAAAATGAATGCAAAGTTTTGCCAGTGTCATAAACATATATATTTTACTAGAACATAGAAAAAATGCTTGATGTTTAAATACAATAAAATACAATACAACTTTATTTATATCACACATTTAAAAACCAGAGGTATGTCAAAGTGCTTCACAGAACCAATTAAGAGCAGTAACAGATACAAATACAAATATACTGACAGGTGGGAGACATAACTAAGCAATAATACACCAGGCACAGTAGGCACAAGCCAAAAGGCTGAAGGTTAAATCATTATAAACATTAATCAGAGCAAAAAGATAAATTACAGTACACTTACAAATGCGTGCTCGAAGAAGCCGGGAAGGCTAGGCTAAATAAATAAGTTTTTAATCGAGATTTATAAGATTGGATTGAATCAGACACGCGAATAGCTTGAGGGAGATTATTGCTGAGGTAGGGTGCAACAGAGGCAAATGCTCTGGAGTAATAGACTCAAACCTACCAGTCCCAGTTAAAAGACGCGCAGCAGCATTTTGAACAAGCTGCAGTTTGTGAATAAGTGAGACAAAGTGAGACAATGTAGCATTTAAAGAAAAATATGAGCTTATCTTGACTTTGATGGCAGCAACAATCTTCAGGTTGGGAGACAGCGTAAACCTTTTGGAACTTCTTGGGTTTACACAAAGACATTAATGAAAAGACATTGTGTTTAAAGATAGGGTTGTACATGGGCACTCAATTACACGAGAAACTATTTTGTAAGATGTAACTCTTTTGGTGCCAGATAGTAATAAATAACTCATCATTGCTGTTCTACTAATTGGTTTGTTAAAACAAACGTCCAGCCAATAATAAACATAATCAGTCTTTAAGTGAAAAAGTCAGTATGGTTATCAGCCTATCCCTTACCTTTTTCCTCTTCTTGGCCGTCTGTTTTCGTCTGTCAGGGAACTCTTTTGTATAATTATCACATACTTATTATATTACACGGCATGAAAATCAATTTAACATTTGTTTTCTATCATGTCTCATTACTTTCAGCAACATGACTCACTTGTCAAACATCAACACAATTACAAATCCCTGCATCACTCCATAAAATTAGAAAAGCCGCATGGTCTTTTGAGCATGAAGCTGACCAGTATAGTTTAAGGCAGGTGGTCACGGATGGCATCATGCTTAAGTGGTAAAAGACACAATAAACTGCAGTGTTGTTTGAAATGCAATCCTTGGTTGCAACTTCCAATGTGAAGCGATACACTGACTTTGCTGATGGTTTGGTAACGTTTTGATAAATGTGTTGAAAGAAGGGTTTTTTTTCAGCGTCAGTGTTTTCAAATCAAAATATTTTCAAAGACGTTGCCAAAAAAAAGAAAAGATTTTTGACACATGATGGCAGCAACTTTTTCTTGGGGAATGTCCTTTTGTTTACAACGGGTAATGTTCAGGCATCAGTTTAGATGGAACATGTACTGTAATGCCTCTATGCTGCTTGCAGCCCTGCCTTCTCACTGACAGGATATCCATCATAAAATGTGATAGTCTTTCATTACTCCGCTCCCCAACACCACCACGCTTCTCACAGATTACACATTCGATCCACTTGGATCTCTCTATTTGTCATGTGTGAAGTGTTGTGCTGTGGATTGCCCCCCCTTTTTTTTTGTCATGATGCAGTTGATGAACGCCACAGGGGGGGCTGCTAAACCTTACCTTGGCAAAGACATAAGAGCTGAAAACAGGAAGACATGACTGAAACCTTGCCTTGACTTTGATGGGTCACTACAGGAGCAAAACAGCAATGAGTGGCTGTGGTTCAGCTACAGAAACAGCAAGTGAGAGTTTGAGGGATGAGCTTAGGTGGCATTATACTCATCTGCACAACGACAGCTCTAGTGGATTGGATTTGTCTCTTTTTTCCAGCCATAACTCATTCTGCCCATGCAGGCACCGAGTCACAGTAGATGGAGAAAACGAGTGTCGTTTCAGCGGGTTATTGAAATGTTTTTGTTCTCTTATTTTCGTGCAAATGAATTCAGTTTATATTTGAGTGCGATGCTTTTAGCTCAAGCTGCACGATGAATGTGTCAAATGAAGTGTGTTACACAAGCTCCTTGGCCTTGGGAGAACTGTGCCGCTTTCACTGAGCAATCTTTTGTGTGGGTGTGTTTGTGTTTGTGTGCATTTGTGAATGAGTATGGTCTCTGAGTGTTTCCACATCCAGTATATAATGTGCACAAGCATTAGTGGGCAAGGAATAGGGATTCAAACTGCTTCCACAGAGGTGAGAGTATTGAAAGTTGGGTTGCCACAACAACCGTGATTGCAACTATAAATCATGTTAATGGTGCCTCTCATTGTGTCTACATCTTGATCAAATTCATGTACTGAAAAGATGATGGGGCGATGCCCAGAGTGCTGCCTAAACTGTCGGCAAAGAAGGAATGATGACAGAAGGTTCCAGTGCCAGCCGTATTTTCTTCACTGCTGTAATGGCTTTATCTTTAAAAGCTGCCCGTCACTGCTGAGGTGTTCAGAGGCAAGATGAAATGCAAATGAAATGGTTTATAGGTGCTTTCTTTGTTGCCAGTAACTGTAACAGAAGAAACAGAGTCTGTGCTTGAGATTCAAAGTGTCCTGAGACTAAGGAGAAGTGTGCAAACAAAGTGGATATAGATATGTACATACATGCTTTATATTTACAGAGAGCAAAAATACTGCAGTCTATTGTCACATGTGGACAATAGTATGTGTGAGGCGACTTTTGCAGGGTGAAAACACAAGCAAAGGCAATAATGAGTTTTGAAACACAAGCCAAGATCTTGATCTTAAAAAGTACATTTGAAATTTAAAAAAGACAAAAAAATTCCAACTGAATTAAAAGCTGTGAGCACCATGTGACATGGTTAATAGTCAATATCTACAAGGGGATTTAATATCTTGATGAAAAATTAAGTTGGTCTATTGGCAAAATATGTGGCTACACTTTATACATTCAGTCAACCAACTGATTTCTCATTCATGACAATCTCAAAGCACTAATGCAGCTTGCAGCTTTTGTACCGTTGCAAACATCTTCAAGGCATTCTTGCTATGTGCAAAAGGAGACTTCTATTAGTTTGTGTTATTTGTAGAGCCAGTTGCTGCTACCGGCAATATTGCAATATTAAAGGCATTTCAACATTTAATACAGAACGCAGAAGTGTCCTTTATGCAGACGATGTGTTATTATTCCTTCAGGATCTTTATTCTCCTCTGCCACAGTCATTTAGGGTTATTGATTCATTTTCCAAAGTTTCCAGCTACTCAATAAACTAGTTAAAGTCTACCATTTTACCACTTTGACTGAATGAGGGGGTTGTGGCTGACAGTGTTATCTTCGGATAGGAAACATTAAATATATACCCATTAACTGTTGAACTTTACTCCGCTGCTTAAATAAATACAAGATGATTTGAAACCATTCCTAATCCTTCCTAAAATCAATTATCTATTTTCAGTGATCCCTACTTTTCCTAACACTTCCTGGTTTAAATCCATTAATTCATCTTTGTCAAAAAATTTATTGGAAAAATACAGAAAACTGATGGTCGACCAAGCTGCTTTCACTCCTCTGAGTTCAGTTATCTTCACTTTGTGTAGAAGCAGAGATGAGCAGTGATTATTCCACAGTGCACGTGCGCAAACAGCCAGGAAAAGCTGTTGGCCTCTCAGCTTGACAAGCTCAAGCCATTATTAATGGAAAATAGACTCGCCCGTGTAAGTGAGACATGCTAAAAACGTCAGAAGAATTGGAGTTAAGTGGAGGCAAGTCTGCTTCCAGAGATAACAGCCAAGTATGACCATAAGATGGCAGCAATTTAAACCATGGATCCAAATATGCAAGAAGCCTCATTACAGATTGCTGTTGGAGAGAGGAATCACTTTCATTTCAGGTCCTTTTTAATGTCTATTTGTAGATTCCAGTGGCAGAACACCACTGACATAAATGTATACATTCAGAATCATATCTGCTTCAAAATCTGAAAAGCATAAGTGACATATGCTACATAAATGCAAGATATTATATCTATAAACAGTTACCATAGCTGGGAGTTCAAAAGCTTTAAAAAGCAACATATCATATATATTGTTTTTTATGCAATACAACAGCATCCCTTAACCCTCACGCCACAAGGCTGCAGTACAAAGCATTCCACTAACAGAGACTCCCTTTGAGCTAATTAGAAATAATTAGAATTATTATGTCATCTTAAGATTCAGTGTATCCAATTGTTATTGTTTTCTGACAAACCATAAAGCAATTTCTTTTCTTTCTTTCTTTTTTTTTTGCGCTTTTGCTGATCAGTAATTAAGCTTTGACAGGTCAGCCATGCTGTGTGTGTCCCTCTACTTGTTTGGCCCAAATAATGAAATATTAACTCAAGCACTGTTTTTGTGTTCAGTACGTTCATGTAGCCTTTATAAAAGCAATTATTCATCTATCAGAATGATGCATCATCAGTCTGTTACGGAGATAAAAAGTAATTATCTTTAAATTTCCATTTTAAAAAATTAACCCAATGTCATGGTCCTGGGTCGGTGACCCAGCGCTTTAAGTTTATTATTATCATTTTCCAATTTATTATCATGATGATTTTCGTTTGAGTTCTACGTGTTATATTCGGTCTGCCTCTGAGTCTGCATCTGTATCTCTGTCTGTCTATGGTGTCACCCCGTCTGTTTCTGAATCTGTCTGTTTAGTTCAATGTCTTGCCACAACTTCTGAAAAACCACATGCCATTTCTCCTCTTTAGTAGCTGGATTTGGAAGATAACTATGCATAGGCACATGAAAAGGACAGAAACAGAGACAGGTTGTATGCTGGGGGGGATTATTTTCTGATTTTGTGAATGAATACCTCAATAGCATCAGCCATTATGTGTCGTAGCTAAGACAATACTTGCAAGCACAGGAAGAACATGCAAACTCTACAAATGAACTTCTCTGGCAGCTGGCAGATTTACAGTTTTCTTGCTGGAGGTCCTGAAATACTTTAAAGTGCCTTTATAAACTATCATTGAGGACAGTGATCATTGAGAGAAGGGAAAAGTTTGAACATATCCTCGTAAAGGTTAGCCCCCTGATTTCAACACAATACATTCCACTTGTAGAGCAGATTGAAGCCAGAGACACTGCACAACCAACAAAGCCTAAGGGTGTTTGCAGTGAAGGTCTGGGACAGCAGACCACAGTAAGATACAAAGCATCTAGTATCTTCCTATTTGGGGGTCATCCACAGCATAATTTTTAACAAATTACTAAATAGGATAATTTTGTGTGACTGCATGCATCTCTGTAGCTATACACATAAGAAAGCTTTAAAATGAAATGTTAGCAGGAGTTTGTTGCACACAAGTCTCTTTGTATTCATGTGAAGCTAGCTAAAATAAAACTCCCACTTAGCAATTGAATGTAGTATCAGTTTTATTTCACACTGAATGTGATGAAGCTCAGAGCCTTAAAAATGTGAAACTGTTCAAATGCTCTGGCTCTGGACTACAAGTACTCCACTAAATGAGATTTTAGAAAAGAAAAGAATGGTGAGATAGATGGAAAGAAAAAGTACGTATTAGGTTTAAAGAGGTAAGTGCTCACATTCTGAAGTAACTTTTTCCACAAGCTAAGGACCACAGAGGAGAATACTTCAGGGCTAGTTGTCATTTATTTACTGAGCACAGTGAAGGAGGAGGCCCATAAATCAGAACGAGGCAGTTAACATGGGTTGGTGCTCCGATAGTGGCCGTCTAAAGGGCAACACTGATGATTTAAACTTGGATTCGCTCTTATTCCTGATGATATTTTTTCAAGTGTCTTCTTATTCCTATTGAATTTTAAATTTCTTTTAAATGTATGTCAGTTTGGATAAGTGCCCTACTTATATTGTGTGATGTGATTTGTTGGAGCCCCCCAAGTAAGTCAAGGTCTCAAACAATCCATTTTAGCTCCTTTCCCAACCTCCGAGCCAACTTTTTCTGATTGTCTGCCCCTCACAAACAAAAGATTTGCACAGCATGTAAGTGGGGATTTTGGGTTCACAGAGCTCTGTGTCTGAGATGGCCATATTATAGATAACTGTTCTCGTTACATCATACAAAGCCAAGAGCATCAAGAGTAAAGCTATCTGAAATCAAGCATTTAGAGCAGTCGAAAGCCTGAGCTTTTCACTGACCTCGTTATGTGAAACTTTTGCCATGTTTGAAATGAGCATTCATCTTCATAACATTACATGTCACAGATGAATAAGGAATCCTAAGATGATCCCTGTAACCACATCCAAAAATATTCAAATTGTTGACTGATTTTGAGTTCGCCTTGTCTTGCAGGCACTGACGAGATTTCTTTTTCTAATTTGTCGTTTAAGCACTTCATACAGCTACAAGATAAGCTTTGCAGCCATATGCAAATGTGTTTTCAATAATTACATGGCTTTCTTGTATGGGATTTTCTCACAATGAATAGGTTCACATAAGGCTTCCATTTGGCTGCGTTTTATCACCATAGAAACTGTGTTTAGCTGCTAGGCCATGTAAGTCTTTTGTTTTTACAACATCAGCTAATTGTTTTCACAAGGATAACACCATAAGTGATATGATGTTTCCAATTTACTGTCTGCTTGTATGATAAAATTATATGTCTGGAGCCTCAATCTGCTATCACACGTCTTCCTCTGCAATTATCCTAGAGGTGTGTTGTATCAAATGACTTTACTTCCATTTGGCCATTATGGATATTTTCAGACATGCAGCTCAACCAAAGCTCTTGGTAATCAAATACTGGAGCCTGAGGTGATAGGAAGGAGAAGTGAATCAAAACAGCTCAAATTCTAAATAATTTCTGCCCTCATTGAGAGCATATATTGATAGGCAATGATGTGTGTGTTAATTTGACCAGAGCTGTTTCCCCATGGCCAGACCAAGAGGCACCCGCAGTGAGAGTAGGGAAGAAGAAAGGGAGAGAGCTATGAACAAGGCGTGAAAAACAGTGGGTGGGGGTAGAGATAGCTCAGGATACAGAGAGAAATTCAGCAGCCGGGAAATGGATGAGAACGCAGATAAGGGGAAAATGAAACTGTGCAAGACATCAAGGGAGTGAGTGAAGGAACGGGTGGAAAAAGGTGTTTGAATAACAGAATGGGTGAAGTGTGGAGAGACGGGGTAGGAGTAGCTGGGATGAGATGAGATGAGTCTGTCTGGACTCGAGAGATGGATTAGTGTGTCTCCTGCTACCTGTGCGGGGGTCAGTGTTAAACTGCAAGGGCCAGATAAGGGCTTGGCAATAGCTTGAGTGTGGGCAAGAATTGACTGGTTACCTCATTGATTTAACTGGGAGAGACCACAGAGCGATGAGCAGAGTTCATACTAATACAGCTGTTTATCAATGTGTCAGGGCCTATGCGGAGCCCACCGAGGCCCGTGTGTGTGACCATATCAGCTGAGCTAATGGTGCTCGTTTCAACAGAAACTGACAAGTACTAGAGTCATCAGACACTACAGTGAGAGCTCAACTTTGTTTTCTATTTTTTATCCCAGATCTTGGAATGACATCTTTGAATGACATTCCAAAACCCAGATATTTATTTGTTTCTTGATAACATATTTTGAAGTGCGCAGATGTGTTATATAATAGTTATTCAAATACACATGTAGTCTGCACATAACATGCATGTTTTTTTGACATGTATTACAAATGCATCAGGGAAATTTGGTAAATATCCAAACATCTTAAAGACAGCAGTTATTCTGGTATAAAATTACTTTGAAGTTCAGATTTTTGATTTTTCTTTTCTTTTCTTTTTTGCCTGTCCTGTTTGGATCTTTAGCCATCAGAATTGTTGTCTGAAGGCCAAGAAAGATGCCAAGTGGATTTACTTTACCAAGTGGATCATCATGGCCTTGCTATATTGGTCCATTTGATTGACCTTTATTATAATTATGTATTTATTTTATTTTCGCTTTTTAAAGACGGGACAGACATGACTGGGGAATAGGACAGGGAGAAAGAATGAAAGAAAGAGAGGGAGAGAAAGAAAGAAAGAAAAATAGAGGGGAGAAGAGATGGTGAGAAAGGGGGAAAAAAAAGAAAGAAAAACAAACAAAACACCTGGATCACCTGTATGGAGATAAAAAACCAGAAGAGAAAACAAACAACAAAGAGCAACATAATAAAAACAACACCATCACAATAAACTAGCTAACAATAGATAACAGTAGATACTTTTTTAATTTCACCTGTTGAGGATGAAAAAAGAAAACAAGCAGAAGAAAACGAGAGCAATAGAATAAACAACATCACAATGATATATGGGAATATAACTGTAAATACTAAATATTAAACATTATTGTGCAGCACGTAAGATCGACAGCACACAGTGTGCTTTGAGGTAGGAGCCAAAAAAGGGCGTCGTTTGTGTGTGTGAGCACCCGTGTGTACACCTGTGAGCATAAACGCGCTTGTTTTTTTTGTTTTTTTTTTAAAAGGTTCCTTCATGTAATAATCTGCTAGAGGGTGTGGGGGGGGCCACAGCCCCGTCCTCCAGGGCATGAAGCAGGTATGGAGGAGATCAAAACTCCAGACATCCAGAGGCCCCCAGAACACAAGAGACCAATGAAGACCAACAGAGGGGCAGCGGCGCCACGGTCCCAGAAAGAGCTGACGAGAGTCCCAGATGAGGGCTCACTCAGCAGCCGCGGAGCAGAAGCCAGGGGGAGTTGCAGTGACGCGCCCGTGAGCTCCGCCGGCAGCCAGCTGTGCCTGAGTGACCGAGCCCCAGGCCAAGAGGCCGAGGGCACCCCACCCACGAAGTGGCCCGCGCGAGCCCCAGGCTCCAGGCCCCGATAAGCAGCCACCAAGGAGTGAGCCAGTGTGTACCTGGACGCCCATCCCCAGACACAAAGAACCACCAACGCACCGATGTCTGAGGGCGTCTGCCACTGGCAGAGGAAGTGGTGGTAGGGGGAGATAGGCCTCCATGCCTTGGAGTACCTGAGATGTCCCCAGAGAGGTGGCGTCTGGTACCCAACCTGACATATGGACACAGACAAACAGGCACACACAGATACAAACATCCATTCCCACCCTCATGCTCTCATATGCAATTACTCAACACTCACCTAACGTGGAGACAGACATAGAGAGACACTGTACACACGATCACACTCCCCAAGTGTACTCTAAGCCCCGGTTCTAGGTACCCTTGCCCCGGGAGGGGGAAACTGCACCCAGACCCAGGTGGTGTTACCCTTTTTCCTGGGATGGGGAGAAGCAGACCGCCCCGACTCCGCAGCAGCAGGGAGGCCCCACATTCCAGACCCCAGTCAGACGGCCAACTTCTCCTTCTAGCCCCCCCGCTCCAGCAGGCCGCAGAGAACGGGGGTGTGTGAAGACTCCAAACCTCCCTCCGCCCGCTCATATGTAGTGTTGATGCATGTGTGTTCTAAGGTGCCTTTAAAACCCAGGAGGGCATGGAGCTACCTGCCAGAGAGCAGCAGGTAAGCGCATAGCCCCTCCTGCTAGCCCTCAATGTCTACGTGTATTTAAAATTGAGAGGTGGGCAACGACGCCAGGGGTGAGGTGTACACCCTGATGGTAATTTGGATTCCGTGTAGCGTGCCCACCCCCAAGATCCTATATGTATGTGTTATGAGAGTGTGAGTAATGTGAATGTCTAAGTTGTGAGATAAAATTGAGGCACAGGAAGCCAGAAGGGGACAGGGGGGATGCCTCCCCTGCACCCCGGTGACACATCTTTACCCCAAGGCCCTGCATGTGTGGGTGATTGTGGTGGAGCTGGAAGAGGGAGGCAGCTGGAGATGGGGAGGGAAGGAAGGGAGGGGCAGACCCCAGATTTTTGATTGTAAATTATCCTGTGGAGCTACTCTGCAGAGGGGATGAAGCCTATCACATGGGTCATGGAGCAAGATGCAGGCTATGCCCTGGACAGGCGGCAGGGACAACCATTTGTTTTCCACCAACGACCAATTTAGAGTCACTAGTTCATCTAATAGGCATGTCTTTGAACTTTGGGAGGAAACTGGAGTAAACGGAAGGAACTCATGCAGCTATGGGGAGAACATGCAAACTCAACACCAAAGGCCCCAGCTGGCCAGTGGATTTAAACCCAGGAACCTCTTACTGTGAGATGGCAGGGCTAAGCACTACACCACGTGCTGACTCAAAATCAAAATAGTCAAAATATGTTGCATTCTGTAAGTCTGGAAAATATTCTGATGTCCGTGGTTTTATAAATATTTGGAATTAAACAGCTGTGTGCTGGAGTCTAGCTTGCATCCTGGCTTAATGTTTGCTATTCGTGTAGCATAAACAATGTAACTATACAGCAGTATCTCAATATATCAAACAAGCAAAAGAGCTGCATGACATATTGGCAACAGATTGGCTTCCAGTTGATGTAAAAACCTACTAGTAAGTTTTCTACTATTAGAAACATTCTTTAGTTAGCTAGTTGGATTACTTTTACTGCTCAACCGCACTGTTGCTTCACAGCAAGAAGGTCCAGGATTCAAATTCAGCACGTGGTCGTTTGCATGCTCTCTCTGTGTCTGCATGGGTTCTCTCTGGCCCACCGTCCAGACACCCAGTTACCAGAGTTAGGTTAATTGGTGATTGTAAATTGCTTGTAGGTTTGAATGTGTGTGTGGATAGTTGTGTGTCTCTGTTAGCCTTGCTAAAGTCCAGGATTTACTGTTTGTCTTGTCCTATGGCAGCTGAAGTGGAAGAAGATGGATGGATGGATGGATGGATGGATGGATGGATGGATGGATGGATGGATGAAACTCTACGTCTATTTCGCTTTGTGGGAATACCTCCATTTGCTTGTCAAAATCGAGATAAGACACACTGCCTAACACTCTAATATCGGTACACTACATAAGAAGCTGTAGCCGAGATATGGTTAGGTTCTTTTACCATTAGAAAAAGGAAGGAGAGATAAATGTAAGCCTGGAAATGAACTGAATTCCATTTCCTACTTTATCGCCTTCTGTATATACAAACGTATAACAATCTGAATTATCTATAAAGTTAAAATCGAATCCAGAGGAAGAAGCCATAATGAAAAATGGCTCTAGGACATGTGTGCAAGACTTTGCATGCACAGACAGTAAACACACTAAAACAGAGGGCTATTCTCAGCAGGGCGAAGCCTTTTATTTCTTGTTCCGGGACTTGTCCCATTCTGACATTTGTTTTGAGGGCGGTGGTGTCGGTGCAGGGCAGGTGGTGGGTGGTTGATGCTTGGAGAGGAACAGCCCAGGGTAGGATGTCTATAATTACATATTGATTTCTTGGGGGCTGCTGTTCTGCTAGTGTTGTGAAAGTGCAGAATAAATCACTCGGCCTCTATGATAGCTGAGTATTTATTCTCTTTAATTCTGTTTATGGTGATCTTGATTCATGCCCTCCAACCCTAGACACGCCTCAGTGCGGCTGCCCACTTCATGTCAGAGACAGATGATGGTACATGGCTGTGAGTTTGTGTCTGTCCTTATGTGTTTTTATGTGCAAGTGTATGGAAGTCTTACAGACTAGTGGCTGGTTTATGCATTAACAAGTGAGCGTGCTGATGGCCTTAAAAAATGAAGACCCTTAGGGTTAAATGATGATGAAAGTCAGTGATCCTTATCTCAGCCTGAGAGAAACTTGGATGCTTACTCTTTTTAGTAAAACAGTGTCTGAATCATAATACTGTGTTTATCCCTCATCCTACATATTGGGGTGCATTTAGACCACAGCATTATATTTTTGTCATATCTCAGATTTTTTTCTATCATTCCAGTTCTGGCTTTTTGTTTGTTTGTATGACTTTGTCAGTCATTTTGTTCCTAATGGAACAAAACACCGTTGTTTTTTTTTATTTCTGCTTTTATTGGTGCTTTTTAAAACTGCAAATGTTTTGGGTCCCAGTGGACTTCAGGGAAAAGCACCAAATTAAACCTATGCAGTTTAAATAAATGGAAGTGTTTATTCAGTTAATGTTTGCCGTGAGACATAATTAATGTCACGCAGTATCAAGAGGGATAGGGCTACTCTGTCAGTCATTTTAAAAATGAAACGTCCCCACCCTTCTGGAAGGGAAAATTCCCTTTCGGCTGACTCAGGATCTCGTCTCTGCTTTTTGCAGATGATGTTCTTTTGCCCTCATCAGGTGATGACTTCCAATTTACACTGGCAAGGTTTGCAGCTGAGTGTGAAGCAGCTGGAATTAGCATCTCTCAAGCCATCCTCTGAGGTCCTCTGAAAGTATGGAGTACCCACTCCAGGTCAGGTATGAGTTGCTGCCCCAGGTGGATGTGTATAAGTACCTTAAGGTCTTGTTCATGGGTGAGGGGAGAGTAGAGCTGGACACTGACAGACAGATGTTGTACTGCTGTGGTGACGAGAGAGCTGAGCTCGAAAGCAAAGCTGTTGAGTTACAGGTCAGTCTGCTCTCACCTGTGGTTGTGAGTTGTAGGTAGTGACTGAAATAATAAGAATGAGAACACAAGCAGCAGAAATAAGTTTCCTCCGAAGGATGTCTTAGTAGAGCAGCTACTCCTCTTCATCAAAAGGTGTCAGCTGCAGCTGACCAGAATTCCTCCTGGACACCTCGTAGGTGTTTCTGGTATGACCTTCCACAGAGAAGGCTTTTTGGGCAGACTCAGAACACGCTGGAGAGATCTCTAGGTTACCTGATGTTGTGTATGGAGCAGGGCGATATGACCAAAAATATTTATCAAAATTTGCGATAACGATATAACTGACGATATAATTGACACTAGACAAAATACTTTACAACTCCACAATTTTATTAGTGCAAAAAAAACATCAATGTATTTCCACTTAAACAAGCAGCTGTTTATAAAGTTATATAAAAATGTAACAGTACAAATGCAAATTCCTTGCTGGCAGTTTAACCAAAAGGCATTTCCAGTGGAAACTGGCTGACATATCCTCAGCATAACCATGTATAATATCCGCAAAACTTAAAAATAGTATATATACACACACAATACGGTAATATTATGTTGAAGCACAGTACGTATCACTCCGCGAGGTGCCTGCCTACGATAGCCGTAATGCTCCGACAATCCATCAAGCGGTGCGGGTTCCTAGCTTAGCAAAGTTGTACTGAAACATTTGAAAGATTTTCGAGCGCCGTGTACATAAACTCGTTTCGAGGTCAGTAAACACAACCAGAATTCATACATAAGGCACACGGGATTATAAGGGGCACTGTCGATTTTCAGAAAAATCAAAGGATTGATTTTAAGTGTGCTGTATTTTACAAAACACACAGTAATAACGACGGCCCGCTAGCATGCGCTACCAAAAATAGTGCTTTGTTGTGTATCTGACGGACGAAAGCTAAACCAGTGCCACACCACTGAAGTTGCAGCATTTTTACAAACCAGTTCTGGTTCATCTGTTTCATTCAATGATCCGCTTTCGCCCTTCTCACTCTCCGTCGCCGCCATGCTTTTTCCGCCATGTGCGTATGAAAACAAAGGCTCTGCCCATATTCTATCGCAGTATGATATGGCCCAGTCCTAGCTGTGTATACATTTAATATTGCTTTGTTTCTGATTTGTTTCATTACATAAATACGACATAAATAATGTTTAAATGAAATTACTGAAAAAATAGTTGATACCTGAATTAAAGGCTAGCAAACAGGCTTTTAAGTAACAATGGATAAAAGCTACAAGTTATAATCAAGTAAAATTTACAAAATGTGCAAATAATTTTGTAACTAAGCAATAATTATAATAATATTTTTCTCTATTGGTTGACATTAATTGCACAAACAATAATAATAATCTGAGAAAACATATGTTTTGATATCCATAGTTGGTTCTCGCAGTAAATTATTTTTTGCGTCCCCGGGGACTCATTAGTAGTTTGTGTATGTCAAATATGTCGATAGGATGAGAGTTACACAATGATATGAGAAGAGCAGTAAAATTTATAGTAGTAAAATAATTTGGCATGGTGCAATGGCAAGCTGTGGTATTCATTGTCACTGTTAGGTTAGCTCGAGGGCAGCAATCATCAAACTGAAATTAAGCTGATGATGCTTTCACTGTCACTGGCCAAATTCCACTTTTATACAGCTAGGGGTTTGGAAAGCAAGCATGACAATGTAATAGCTAATATAGTGTACAGACAGTTAATCACATGCTAGTCTACTACAGCAGCAAAAGATATATATGAATATATATTTGTGTAAAATGCATTTCTTCGCCCTTTGTCTCTCTTTTCTATGGAAAAGTTTGAAACACATCTATCTTGAAAGTGTAGATGGAGGCAAATATTTCAGGGGACCAATGCAAAAAGAAGTTATTTAACGGTGGTATCTTTAAATTGTGCACATAGAAGTCTGGAAAAAATATTCAATTGAAACTATCAACAAGTAAAGTGAAAGTGTGGAGAAAAGAGTTTGAGAGAGAGAAAAGAACTGGTTAACTGCCTTCGGAGCTCTTCAGCTTGCTGTCATACAGGATGTCTGACTATGGGCCTATGATACGCTGAATTGAACAAGAATTAAAGGGAGAGATAGAACCAGAGAGCTGGGAGAAGCCTGACAGGGGTATGAACACGAGTGAACACAGAAATGGTAAGGCAGGAAGGAAGGAAGAGTGAAGGAGTGAACGCTATATTGCCAGTAGGCATTGGCATTTAAGATTCATTATGGGCAACCGTGCCTGTTTCAACACGGAGAAACTCAGCTGTCACCCTGATATACGACAGCAATATTTCCCTCTAAATTCTGATGGCCTACAGTAATTTGGTATTTAGTAAGTGATGTTTAACAATCCTTTTTCTTTTTCTCCCTCCTGCTCTTTGTAATCTACACAATGACATGCAACTTTTAGCAGGTACTGTAAATAAGCAAGATAAAGACTATCTGGGTTTATTTGTATTGGGGGAGATATCGTTGTTGGCTCCACAAACTCTGTTATTTAATATGAAACGACATCAGGTTGCAAAGGCAGGTGCATTAGAAACTGGCTTTCAGGGATTTAAAAGAACATCTACAACGAGACTTGACAGTCATGCTGCTTGTTCAGATAGGTGGCATGATTTAAACAATCTATGAAACCTGAGCTGCTGTTCACAGAAACGTGTGTAGTGTCTAACAAGGGGATTTCATGCATCTGTTAGACGCTACGTCAGATTCTGTGCACAGTAGCTCTAGATTGTGCACAAAAACATACAGTCCAATGAGGGGATTTCGTATATTTCACACATCTGTTAGATTTAACCCTTTAAACCCTAACCTAATTTACCCTTTAAACCAGGGGTGGACAACTCCAGGCCTTAAGGGCCGGTGTCCTGCAGGTTTTAGATGTATCCTTGATCCAACACAGCTGAATTAAATGGATAAATTACCTCCTCCACATGTCTTGCGGTCAGTGTTGGGGAGTAACGGAATACATGTACCGCCGTTATGTATTTAAAATACAAAATATGAGTAACTGTATTCCGTTACAGTTACCGTTTAAAAAGGTGGTATTTAGAATACAGGTACTTTGTTGAAACAAAGGGATTACACGGCGGTATTTTCCTGTTTCATATTGTCGCGGGTCAGGACTGTTTGGGTTTTGTTTGACAGCTATGTTCTGTTGTTCCAGGCGGCAGCGTTATGGTTGCCATGGTTACAGGGTGACACGCCCTCTCTCTCTCTCTGCGACTGTGTTTCCTGGGTGAGAGAGTTCCTTTTTGTTGTTGTTGTGCTAAGCTAATAGGCAGAATGCTACAGGCATAGCCCTAAAGAATGTAGCCTCATGGGCAGTGTAGTCCGTGCTGCAGGGAGAATGGACTGCCATACCTGTTATGTGTCTGTCAGCGCGAGGAGGAAGAAAAAGGAGAGTGGAAAAGTACGAGTTGTCATTGAGCAGAAACGGGAGCTGGAAGCATGAAAATATAATAATAACCACTGCAGCCAATCTGTAGTGGAATACATTTTAAAAGTAACCTTCCCAACACTGCTTGTGGTTCTCCAGAGGCCTGGTAATGAACTAATGATTTGATTCAGGTGTGTTGACCCAGGCTGAGATCTAAAACCTGTAGGACACTGGCTCTTGAGGCCTGGAGTTGTCCACCCCTGCTTTAAACGTTAACCCTTTAGACCCTCACCCGCGACGGGTGAGGGTCTAAAGGGTTAAGGAAAAAATACTTTACCTTAAGATGTTTTAAGTAGTAGTGGGTCTTTTTTCTTTTTGAGCCTCAATGTTGTTTTGTTGGTTGGTCCCCCACTTGTCTAGTAGTTTTTAGTAGTATTTATTTATTGTCATTGTCAAGAACAATGAAATTGCGTTTGGGGCTTCCATACAACCCAAAAAAGAAGAAAATAATAAATACCCCTTAAAACCCAAGTGTACATATTTAACCCAGTGTGACTCCAATGCAATAAGACAATCCTTAGCAATAATGTTCGTAGAAATTCAGACAAAGACCTGAGAAACATGACAAAATACAACAATGCAACCCATTCAATATTATTGTACTGTGAGATATGATATCAGATATGATAGTTATCTATTTAAGAAAGAGGGGGGGGGCAGGAGGGGGAAGAGAATAAAGATATGATGCACCAATGCAGACCAGTTCATTGCTATTAAGAAGTTGGATATGGTTATTGTCCGTGAGAGGGGGGCAGAGAGTTCAGGAGCCTCACAGCCTGTGGATACAGGCTGTTGGCCAGTCTGGATGTTCTGGCCTGTATAGACCTGTACCTTCTCCCTGAGGGCAGCAGATGGAAAAGGTGGCGCGCAGGGTGATGTTGGTCCCGCAGGATACTGTGCACCCTCCTCAGACAGCGAGTGGGGAAGATATTACTGATCTCTGGCAGACTTGTTCCAATAATTCTGCCAGCTTCTTTCACCACCCGCTGGAGTGCTTGCTGATCGGCCTTGGTGCAGCTGGGGAACCACACTAGAAATCCATACGTCAGAACGCTGCTGATGGCACAGTTGTAGAAGTTCAACATCAGAGATCTGGGAATGTGTGCGCTCCGCAGATACAGGCCATTTTTTAATACATTTCGACTTGCCCTCATATTTCACCCAGTGGTCCACAGACTTTTATATTTGGTTACAGTTAGACATCACCTTGACCTAACATCACACTAAGTTAATGTTAGGTCATGGTGAGAATTATGGTTTTGAATGAACTGTCTGATTAGTAGTAGTTTTTACTGTATCTATCTATCTAATGCTACCTGTAAACATCATGCCTTTTGCATTTGTCTCAACTATGAGCATTCACTGTAATCACAAAAAGCAAAGTGTGTTTTGGGATTTTTAAATTATTATTATTTTTATGTATAGGACTGCATGGCACTGTTGGTTTTTTTTGTGTGTGTTTTATGTGGTTCTCAAATCATAAAATGTTAGATGATACGATAAAATTTGAGATGATAAGATCTGCACCATGCACTTTATGAATTTTTTAAAAAGTTGGTGTAAAATGGAAAGACACTAACTATGAAGAATACTAAGAGCACGCTCATAGCTGCTAAGTGCATTTAGGTACAGTATTATCCCCATATATGTCACACATTTTAGCATAAATTTGGAGCGCTGTACAGAGACACTTTAGACATGGGACAATAGACTTGAAAGTTACACTTTATGTCATGTTTACATTTTGTATGTCCTGCATGTACAGGACATTAAATTGAGATATTAAACTTTTAGGCAGAAACCTAAAAGACTCAGATGAAATGTTTTACATATATTATTTTATGTATAGCCTTTCAAAGCCAATCTGTATCTATGGCTTTGCAGTTGTGGTTTGCATTCACTTGACATGTGAGTGTGTAACACACAGAGTTTCTGCTTTTGTTTGCGAAGTCAAATTAGCATCTTCAGCTGTGTCTCTTGAGCATTCAGTAGATTTATCTGGTGCTGTCCGCTAGAGGCATTTTCCCAGAAGATCTTCATACCAGTGAAGCACAGGCCTTAAATCTCAAATCAGTGTAGCTGCAGTCTTTGCTTTGGGCTACGTGGCATTGATATGAAGGCAATTCCAGCCTTCTTTCATGGAGGCTGCTGTCATTCAGCCCGAAGCAAAGTTCCACACAGCCCAGCATGGCAAACCTCTGCTGGATATCTCGCATTTTCTCATCATCATTCCTCACCTGGGGAGCTGCATCCAGCCATGGATGCATACACGACAAGAAAGAGAACGAGGGGCGAGAGACAGAAAGAGAAAGAGAGATGAAACTTTCATGACACGCAGGGTTGGTGTGGGCAACCACAATGAAAATTCAAAGGTGAACTTTTCTCCAGGACTCTCAGTGATGAGAGTAAAGACAGCCTGGAGAGGTGCGAGGGAGGGGAAGAGGGGCTGGGGGAGTCAGTGAGTGAAGATAGCCCCTGGATGTGATGAAGGAAGAAGACAGAGTTTATCGCTGGGCTTTTAATCCCACTATTCCTTTTTAGTATACCCCCCTTATCTTCTCTTTATTCCCTATCGCCTTAATTTTTCATTTATTTCATCCACTTTTTCGTTTTGAACTTTCTGTGTTATATTTGTTCTCCACCAATGCTGCACATCCTCCCCCGGATGTGGTAGGTGTGAGAGAAAGTCTGACCACAGACCGAGGGAAGCATCAGGAGACTGGGTTGGGAGGTGGCAGATGTCTCAGTGGAGATCTCTGAGGACATCGCAGTCTCCATGCAGTCTCCACACACACACACACACACACACACACACACACACACACACACACACACGGAAGTATATCGGCTCCACTGTTCTCTCTCTCCGCATCAGCTTGTCTGTCTCCCTCTTCCAGGAAATGTGCGGTGCTGTGTTATGATCGATGGGTTGCGTTCGGAGACAGAGCAGCCCCCACTGTTTGTTTGTCTCTGTTACGCATGGCTGCAGAATGACAGCTGGGACCAGTGCATGGCTTTGAGTCTGTCTGGCAAGAAAAGTTGGGCTCCTTTGGTTTAACTCATGTTTTGTTCCAAAAATGGAAAGAGATGAGAGTTTCTGAGTGTTATGTGGCTTGGCTATGAATGCCCTTTGGTAAACCATATTCACAAAAGGCACTTGGGGAATTTTGAATATAACACGTTGCTCCTCAAATTTATGTTTGCCAAGATCGATTTTGCAGCAAAAGAAATCAATAGAACCTACTGCGTATGTGTGTGTGTGCGTGCGTGCATGTGTGTGCATGTGTGTGTGTGTGTGCTCCAAAAATAACAGTCTATTGTGTTAAGTAAAAGTAGAAAAGGACAAAAGGGAGGGCAAGAGATGTGTGAGGATACTAGTGTCTGGAATCATAACTCATCTGTGTACATGCATTCATGGTGTGTGTACCCACACGCATTGCCAAAGCAAGAAAAATGAGCAATCAGCAAAACACAATCACTCACAGAGACATGTTTTCGATCTCAAAGTCTACCTCAGGAAATGAGAAGGATCTTATCTGAGTTCATCTGTTAATAAAATCTGCCTTTAAAGCCAAAAAATTAAATTTAAGCATTTACCGATAATGACTGAGGATGATTCACCGATTCACTAATTACCTTTATCTTGGCATGGTGCACTGGAAATGAACAGAAACTGCTCTAATAAACCCCACGCTGCCAAATCTGCATTATATCTGCTCCTAAAATAACCTTTCCTGTGTATTTGACTTCCAGAGGCAGCACAAAGTTTGCTTTGATATTTATCATACTTGTGACAAACAAGAACAGCAAGGTATGATAAGCGGTAGATTATCGAGTTGACATCCGAGACGTCTGCTATGGTGGTGTATGAATATTCTGGCACATTCTTACCACAGTTTTTTTTATACTCTTTTTTTATACTCTTTGTTTTATACTCTTTCCACATATTGTTAAGATGCAGATAATAATCCTGGTGCAGAAAAGCAGACAAGCATTGGATCAGATGTGCAGCGGGACAGCTGTGGGCACTTTCTAGGGAATTCTCCTTACATGAGTGATACATCTCCATAATCTGTGAATACCACATGGTTGCAGGATATACAGAAATCTGCAGCACGGGCCTACCGACTAAAATGAATAAATTACATGCAGCAGTCACATATTGTATGAGGTGTAGTTACAGTTACAAACAAGAAAAATATCCGCAATTAATTTTTTTCTGCTGTGTCAAAAAAAATTGGATAATGTTTTCACTTGAGCAAAAGAGGAAGTGAGTAAAAACAAAAGTATCATGATTAGCTTCTTTACAAGACAGATACGCACACAAATATGCACATGCGTATATGCACAGTTGGGGCAGATATTAGCTAGAGAGAAGACTTAAACCTAAAAAATGCTTAGCACGGCCGCAGTGGAATACGTATCAGGATCATTTGAATATCTTATCTTTTTTCACCTGCAACCAGGACCAAATCTAATGCTCTGAAGCCCCACTAGGATTATTGTGCACAATTTTTATTGAATTATTTACAACATTGTAGAAGAAGAATAGGATTTTGCATAAAAACTTTTGCACCTCGGAATATATTAAAAAACAAAAGGCAGAAGAACTGAGCGTAGCGAAGCTTTGCATGGTTACGCCGCGCTGCCTGTTCCTATGGAGACATCAAAGAACTTCTCATCACAGGAGGGAAAGTTTTGAAGCTTGTTAAAATTAAACGGTTGAACGGCAGTTGTTGTATCATCATATCATCATCCTCATGAAACATACACAGAGAAATGCTGTCTATGTAAGCAGGCTTCACACTGTTTACATGTATCCTTCTGACAGATGATGGAGAAGAGTGCAGTGCTCTGACTCTACATCCTCATAATATAAAACATTCTCATAATCGAGGGTTCATAGTTATATATTTCTTTTATGTTCGTTTATGATCAGTATGTTAGTTATAAATGACGTGGAAATAACATGGAAATGTGCTATATACACTTGTCGGCCACTTCATTAGGTAAAACTGTTCAAATGCTCTTTAATGCACATTTCTAATCAGCTGAACACATGTTAACAACTCAACAACCATTTCTAGGTTTCAAAGAGAAAGGTCCAAAAAAGAGAAAACATCCAGTAAGCGGCTGGTTTTGGGGTGAAAATGCCTGTTGATGCCACAGATGTCAGAAGAGAATGGACAGACTGCTTTGAGCTCATAGGAAGGCAACAGTAACCCAACTAACTGCTCCTTACAACCAAGATATGCAAGAGAGGATCTCTGACAAGTTTGAAGTAGATGGGCAACAGCAGCACACCATACCATGTGCCAGGTGGATCACATCCCACGTCACAAAGGTTAAATCATCTCTAAACTTTTTTTTAAGCATGGCATTAAGGTCACTGTACTCAAATGGGCTCCACAGTCACCAGATCTCAATCAAATAGAGCACCTTTGGTCTGTGGTAGAAAGGGAGAGTCACGTTATGGATTTGCAGCTCGCCTGTGTGATGCTATCATACCAGTATGCCCAAAATCTGAGGAATGCTGCCAGCATCTTGTCGAATCTGTGCTGCTAATAAGTATTAAGGTAGTACTGAAGGTAAAAAGGGTTGAATCTGGTAATAACAAGGTGTACCTAATGAAGTGTCTAGTGACTGTATAGTTACACGTCCTCAGAGGAACACAATACAAATGCATTATTAATAATATACTATAAAAATAAAATATTACATACTCTGTGCACCAATATGTACAGTTTAGACATATGTACAAGCATGCTATAAGAAAAAGATACACATGACCACCAGCCACCATACAAACAATACAGTAGATATAAGCAAATACAATGTGATAGCACATTAAGCATGAATAGAAATACCCACCATTTTCGCTGACACACGCACCTGTATATGCAAATAAATCCCTCCTCCCTTGAGACTCTCCACATAAATACTTACTAGGTAGCAGATTTGCCTGGGGTTTTCGGTGCACCTTTCCTCTTAACCTTGATGTTCTCTCCAATTCCCACACATCTGCTTAACACATGTAGCCCTGAGCATTCACTTCCACCTGACAAGAGAAAAAGGAGCGATGAGAAGAGAAGGAGAGAGAAGGATTGGGGGATCAGGCGTCTCCAGAGATTGTGATTGGCATTCAGAAGCACAGCTTCCAGTCCGCGTGCCCAGCATCCCTTAGAGCTCCACCTGGCCTTCACAAGGTGTGGAGAGTGAGCTGAGAGTCCTTAGATGTACTTTATATACATCTTTAGTTTATTCCTGTCAGAACAACCTTTCGTGGATGGTATTCAGTAAGAAGTGATTTTTGTATTTTATTTTTGGTAACCTGGCCTTCAGTTACGCTGACTTTTAGTCAAGCTTACTTGTCTGGATCTTGATACATCTTGATGCTTCAATCATAGGATCAGCTAACATTTGCTATTAAGTTATAGCTTGTAAGGAAAACCACAAGTGTTGCTTAGAGGGTTTAATTGTAGCCAGGAAGAATAAGAAAACTGATATTTGAGCTAAGCCAGTTATTATTTATCGTCTGACTGTAATGTAGATAAATGTTAATAAAATATTTGTTAAATAGAAGCTATTTATGTTGAAGCTTGTATTTTGGCCAGGGCCATCTTCTTCCTGCATGGATCCAAAGCCTGCTAAACGTGACTCTCCAATATTGTTCAGACTGCAAATGAAAATCAGAAAAACTTCTGGTGTCTTCTCTGTATATCATTTTAAGATTTTAAGAGTTTTTCTCCCCACATATCTGTCTGCTATAGATAGAAAACAGTAGTGTAAGCTCACAACTGCTAAAAAGCAAAACATGGCTAGACTTCTTTCTGGTCAGCTGTAGGTAATGAAATATGTGCCTGAACCTTAGATTCCCATTGGATGAGGAAAAAACGGCATCATATTTTAGTATGAGTAACCAAATTATTGTCATTTATTTATTTTTTCACAACGTAGACAGTTTTGTTTTGCCTCATTACTGATACCACATACTTGCTGAGGGTCTCAATTACTAACTGCAAAGAGGTATTTATTTCTGGAAGACATTAGAGACCTTAAAAGGCAAACAAGGTCATTTTTCTGATTACAGAAAAACTGATTCAGATGGAAATAGCTCAAGTTTCAGGTGGAACAATGCTGGAGTACTTCTGCCACTGTATATGTGAACAAGCTCATATGTGTGTGTGGTTGTATGTGTATGCAGGAGGATGTTATTGCTGAGGGCAGAAAATCAAAGGGAAGAGAAAACAATACAGGCTATTCTTTCCATTCTGTCCCGTGGTGGTTCTCCGAGGCCCGCTTCTCCAAAAGCCTTAATATTGTCTTCTTTATTTCTCCTTTTTTTCCATCCTCTGTAATTTCTTCTCTTTTTCTCCGTATTGCGTGTACATCCACATTTTTCTCCTCTCTGTAACTTGCTTTATGTAGAAAATGACTGTTCAGTCAGGGATATACTGCATGTAAGAGAATACTGCTTCAGCCTGTAAGTTAAGACAGTGTCTAAAGTGAAAGAAATTAATAGTGACATGCCCCCAACACACACACACACACACACACACACACACACACACACACCTTGTACAACTCATTTAGAACATCTAGCTAGGATAACACATCCTAGGATAAATGTTCCCACTCTCAAACCACTTCACCCCAAAGTATCCTCAGTTTCTCTGTGTTTCTTATCTGACTTTGATTGAGTCCTCAGTGCATCCTTTTGCCACACTCCGGTGTAATATTACTTTTAAAAGAGCAGAACGAGGAGAGAGCCCTCACAAACAGACTAGTTCCCATCCAACCGTTTGTAGCTTCCATTAACCCGGACTATGCAGCCTCACTGGTTTCACACTACATTCCCCTTCATTCACATTAACACGCCATTGAGTCTCAAAAAGAAAAGGGTAGGATGTAATTGCCTTTTGAGCGATGTTTGTGTCATTATCTTGCTTCAAAGTCAACTACTAACAACAACCATTTAGCACCACACACTCAGAAAGCTTCAAAAGTCTCAGCTGGTAATTTGGAGCATAGATAGTGACAATCAAAGGACAGACTTTGGGTTTTAAAGAGTCAATTTCAACAGTGTTTAATGCTGATCACAGGTTCCCTGTAGAGTAAATAAATATTGGAAGGAAACTTTGGAATGCAGGATTTTTCAACAGCCTGCATAGCTTTTTAGGAATTTAATATGTCTGTTCTTTTACCATTCTGAAGTTGCTCTTAAGTTAGTTTTCCAGTCCATATAATTCTCAATTATGCATGATTTTATTTTGGGCATGTACTAGAATAGCTTTATAACATTAGATTGTGAAAACCACCGTATTCTTCCCACAATGTACCACATTTCACCCTCTGTCTGAAAGGTTCTACTGGCTTTTTTACAGCACTAATTTTAACATGGTGTTACTAATAACATAAATGAAGGTTCTGCTGGATCTAGTTATTAGTAACAGCTGTGTTTACTTGCTATTCAAGATTCAAGCCTTATCTACTCTGTATGTTCAGTGAAAATGAGGCAAAGGAATACCAATTATGTCTATTCCTATCCTTAATGCCATTGTACTGGAATAAATGAATAGAAGTAAATAAAAGCATTCACACCTGATTTTAGACAAAATAAAACATCACAGAAGACATAGCTTTCATTATAGATGTGATTAAATCAGTTTAGCTAGGGAAAGCCCTGTAGCCAAGAAAGCCCTAGCACTCTGCTCTGTATGCTGTTAGGTCTGCTAAGAATTTACAGCTAAATGTGACAAAACATCCTCAATCCATGACAATTACAGAATTAGGGAACAAAAGATAGAACAAACAGGAAGTTCAGAACCTAGAAACTCTCTGGTCCTAGAAACATAGTTGCTGTAAGTATAAGTACAGTTTTCTGAGAGCAGAACTCAGCTGTGCAGATGTCGATCAGCATCAGACCCAAATTAAGGAGAAACACTTGCAGAAGTTGCTGTGTTACACAATGCATTCACGTAATGTTGTTGCTGTTTTTTTGGAAAGTACTTGCATAATCATGACTTAATTTTCTCATGTGCTAGTAGGGAATTATTTTCAAAATATCAAAAGCTGACTTTTGAGGCAGCACTTTGAAACACAAGATGACACAAAACACATTAAACTCCAGTTGTTAACTGGTTTCTAATAGGGATCTTTAAGTATCTACAATCTTCCATTGCTTTGACCTGTGGTCATATATTCAAATCTGACGTGGTTTTAAGTCGTATATTTTTAAGAAATTAACTTAATTAGTTTAAGTTCTGAATTGTTATATTGACAGTGGTAATAAAAACCCTTAAAGGCAAGAGTATATAGGAACACTGTGGTTCCTGAAACATTATATAAATATAATTTAAAAAAAAACACCTTTTGCAGTTTATATAATTATCATTCGTGTTACAAGCATGATATACTGTACATATATCTGAGCTTATTCAGCTACAGATGTATCTGATATGAAAATGGGATTTCCATTCATCATAATGTGATACACAACACTGTAATAGCTATGTCTAAGCTAGGTTTCATTATAAGCCAAGCTGACTCCAACAGTTGCATAAACACAGCTGTTGTTTGTTTATGTTTAGAAAGGCTTGCAAGCACCAGTTGTTCTTCAATTCCAGATTCAAAGGATAATGGAATTACGTGCTCAATTTCTACTCCAAAAATCTGCCGAAGCACTGACCAGAAATAGACTGCTGTTTGTCAAATTAATGAGGGAGTCGTTTGCCAACAACAGACATGCTCAGCTGGACTCCCTTATCAAATAACCATAGTTCAACCCAAAACACAGCTTTGGTTCTACCTGGAATAAACAAAGGAATAAATCATATTCATATTCGATCGGTGTTCTGCAACAGCGTGGCGACCTGAAACTTGTCGTCCTTGTAGCCTGAGTCACGTGCTCCTATAGCATTGGCACATATGTTGCAGCATGCATATTTTAATGTATGTGTGCTAGACTGTACAGTTTGAGTGTGGTTTTGCTGTGCTTTGAATGCTAATCTGCTCAGACAACAGGACCAGCCGGGTCCAGGGGCTATGGGCTAAGGACAGAAGGACCTTGACAGCGCTGAATCTGTGTGAGTGTAAAGATGCCTCCACCCACACTGACTGGTCGGCCTCTTTCACCACATGACTGTCAAGACAATTATGATTGCTCCCATAGCGTAGAATTGGATAAATAAGGCTTGGGGGAGACAACTGGCTGAAATGTAGACAACCATCTAAAACGCAGGCTCAGAAGCAAGTTGGCCATTTTTCAAATACAAGAGGAGAGTCTTTTTTTTTTCTTTTCCTTTTCCTTTTTACATTAAAGTGAAAAGACTAAGATAGAATAAAAAGACAGGAAAGCCTAATTGAGTGATGGGACAGAGAAAAAGATAGGACCTTGACAGGAGAGTCTGAGATTAAAGAGAGAGAGAGACAGATGGAGAGAGTGTAGAACAGCACACTAGTGTTATACAGTATATTGCTATTAAGGCACTGTTGAGTTAAATGCCTCCAGCCCCAGTCTTAATATACACACACAAGCAAATCTATACACCAACCTCTGCACTTATGCACCTGCACTCCTTTTGCTAAAAAGCCGGCTCCAGTTATTACACGATAGATCTTTGGCCCCTTGCTAGAACTCTTGCTAGAACTGAGCCACCTGGATATCAGATGAACTAAAAAACGTATCCTCCTACCGTTGTGCAACACAGTGAAAGAAATGACTCAGTCAGGGAGTTAGAACTAAGATAAAAAGAATGCACATATTTGCCAGGTCAATGTAATAGTAGCAGTCACCATCACAAAATCACATGCATCATCTCTAATAGTGCTCATTTATCACAATGCTCACTAAGGAAAGCCAACCTTATGCATGCAGTTCTCCCTGCATTGACTTATTGCTTGTTGTCAGTGTGAGAGGCAATTCGCAGACAAGATTCGTCACTGACCTCATCAAGTGCACAAAGAAAAACAAATTGTCTGAAAATGTAGCAGGTTTATCATTAGTTGACATGTGGCCTATTTTCCACCACCTCTTGTCACTCTGTAATTTGAAGCATCGACGCCGCAGTCTGCCGCACAATGCACAGAAATGTAACAGCGCTGCTCCACGGAGAGCGGGCGTTGACTTGTATCTAGACAAACAAATCGATAAGCAGTCCACTCTATTCCATTATCGGGCAGAAAAGTTAACCACCAACGCCAACAGTGGGAGCACAGCATCAGTGGAGACTAGCAAGGGGGAGGAGGAACAAAACAAAATGAATTCCCAATTTATTTCAGAGCAAACACTTACAATGGCATCTTATTGATTGAGGACAAGTTGGGTGGAAACTATTCTGTCAGTGTTTTAATGCTGAATTCAGCAGAGCTTTCCCTGCAGTGCCGCCACTACTGCTGCCAAAAATATCACATATGGCATTTAAGCTCGACCTTAGTTCCGGCTAAAGTTTAGTCCACACTTTAGATGAAACTTTGAAGGCATGTTATGTGCAAGGCTGTACTTACTGTAAATATCGGGAATTAGACTTCTCTTTCAGGACATCTGTTGTCAGTTTAATGGGGAGCATGTTATTTTTTATGTCTTTCAGATTAATTTAATTTAATCGTTCATGAATGCATTACTTATGCTAGAAGGACTCTATAAGAACAGATGTTGATGGATAATTTATCCACAATGGAAATGCTACTTCCTGGAACAACCAGAAATAAATGCTATTATTTAAATGAGTAATTCTCTAAAAATCTCTTGGAAATGCACACTGTGTGCTTGTTGTCTAAGGGAGCCTAAGGCAGTGAGGTTGTAGCCTCTGTAGGAGAGGTCATTGCTAATCACCCAAACCAGTCGGGGCATTTAATCTCTCTCACCTAAGCAGCAGAAAGTCTGGCCACTCTAAGGGCTTTTGTAGCCTGTGCGTATATTTTCCAGACTGTCTCCCTCATTATTTTCCTGCTTTCCCTCTTGCCTTTCTTTTGTTTTTTAAAAAAACAGAGTCTTGCTTCTTCAGAATCATTGCCGGTGTTACTATTTTTACCAATCTAACAAGGTTGCTTGGTCGCAGAGGACTGTGGGGAGTGGTGAAGAAAAAAATGCTCACTGTGATCGAAGGCGAATACATGGAACTTCTCTTATGCCTGCCCTTAGAGCAAATGGCCCTGGGGCTGAAAGTAGAGCCCCTGAGATGGAGAGAGACGGGAGGAAAAGAACACAGAGCAGGAGCGCTAGCTCCTGCTACTGTCTAGACGATGGTTAGTCAAACTCTTAACCTTGAAGACAGATGAAAAGAATCAGCCTGGAGCTGAGTGAATATGAAGGAAAATCACAGTTTAAATCAGACTTGTGTCCTTTCATTTGGCGAGGAAAAGTTGGAGTCTTTGAACAGTTAAAAAACTAAAAGGACTAAAGACTTTGATGTAGCTACTAAGTGAAGTGGAACTTGTGTGAATTGTTCCTACCCTCTGACCATGTTAATGCCATCCAGAAGCATCAGGTGATTTAATGATTGAATTTGTAATATTTTTGTTTACACAGAGTTGTGTTATATGTTTTCTGCTTGCTTTTAACTTTTGAAATTACCCATTCCTATATAGTTCTCTGTATTTAACAAATGATATGAGCCTGAGATTAGTTTTAATTTAACTATGAGAGTTAAAAACCTCTGTGTTATACAGATACATGTAAACAGATAAACGAAGTCTAATCATGGCACTTGCCTAAAATGAGTGGAACCTCACTCTGAGAGCTCAAATATTCCCTGTGGTATGCAAGATATTTGAAGTGTGTTCTTTAATCAGTCATAGGAAGAAAAAATAAGCAATTAGTGCCCTTGTATTTACTGTGCTTTCTAATTCTTAAAATTAAATTTAGGGCTTCTACATTAGTACAAATGATTAGAATATAGGTGGATGATGTTCTGTTTAGAACTTCTACATCTAAATTCAGGTGTTTTCATGACAAGGTCTACGCCTTCAGAAAGCAAAAGCTATAAATGCCTATGTGGCTAAACTGCCCCAGGCTGGTGGCTTGCAAGGACTGAAAAGAGGAACAAATAAAAACACCTGAGAGTATCCTGCATCTGGGGAATTTTTCATGGAAGAATGGTTTACATGGGCAGAAATCTGTGCCATCAGAAACTGAATTTGAATAAGTTAAATTTGAATTTGAATTGCTCAGATTGAATCTGAATTGTAACTTGAAAAACTGCTTTTAAAAACTGAATGTGAATTAGCATGAATTAGACTAACTATTTACTTTAGCTAAAGTTATTAAGTTAGCTAAAGAGTTGGGATGCTGTGTAAGACATAAATAAAGCTAAAATACAAAGGTTTGGACATTGTTTTGCATGTTTCCCTACTGTATGGGTCTCTGCAAGTATACAGGGCTCTGAGAGGGAACAATAGGACAACTTTGGAATTCTACTAGAAACAGTCGATCATATTTGTTTGTCAAAGCTGAATCCAGGGCAACCTACGCTAAATTAGCGTTTTTAGCTAACAGCTACAATAAGCATAAAAGTTACCTTACAGCTATCATTTGTTAACATGACGCTTGTTCTTATACATGTAATACATTTATTACCAACCTGAGAGTTTATCCGCTGGTCATTCGACATGACGAATGACTTCTGAAGTCTTAATTCAGCTCAAGACGCTGTAGATTCCCATCAGTAACACTTTCTAGTAAAACTTAGTTCTATTAATCATTACTCTTGAACCGGAACCGGATGTAAGTCCCAAAAAATGAATTGTAGAACTGAAACTGAATGGTGGGAAGTGAATCTGAAATTATTCGAGAACTAAATTTTTAAAGGATAAAATACAGTTTCAAAGCAAATGAATTCATTTTCAAAATATAAAATTCAATTTCAATTTAGTGATAATCATTTTCAAACCAATAAATTGAATTTCAAATTAGGCTAATTCAAATTCAGTTTTTAAAAGCATTTATTCAAGTTACAATTCAGATTCAATCTGAGCAATTCAAATTCAAATTTAACTTGTTCAAATTCAGTTTCTGATGGCACAGATTTCTGCCCATAGGTTTAGCTCCTCTGGGCTGCACCTTGGCACAGTCCAATGTTTAGTGCTTTAGAGCAAGAAGGTCCAGGGTTTGAATGTGATGGCCATTATCTTGCTCAATGTAAGAGTTCTCTTACTTTGGTTTATTCCCACAATCTAAAGATTATTACCATGTGAATGGCTGTCTCTTTATATTAAATGGTAAATGGCCTGTATTGTAGCACTTTATTAGTCCCTAAGGACCCCAAAGCACTTTACACATCCAGTCATCCACACACACACACTCACGATGGCAAGCTACATTGTAGCCACCGCCACCCTGGGGTACACTGACAGAGACGAGGCTGCCGGACACTGGCGCCACCGGGCCCTCTGACCACCACCAGTAGGCAACGGGTGAAGTGTCTTGCCCAAGGACACAACGACCGAGACTGTCAAAGCCAGGGCTTGAACCGGCAACCTTCCGATTACAAGGCGAACTCCCAACTCTTGAGCCACGATCGCCCATATTAGCCCTGCATTACACTGGTGACCTCTATATGCTCTCTTGACCAACATCAAGAGAGCTTCAGCCCTGCTAAAACCCTGAAATGGGAAAGACTATAGAAATGGACGAAGAGGAAAAAATCAGCAGGCTTATATTAGAAAATATTGGACAATTATGGAAGGGGGAAGTTGGCTGAATTTTTTGTGCACAGAAAAAATTAAAAAACAAAGAACTTATTTCTGTTGAATATATGACTAAAATGGCTCTTTTCAAAGGGAGGGATCCAAGTGAGTGAATATCTGTAGAAAGTAGGGGTGCAACGATACTCGTATCGATATTGAACTGTTCGATACAGTGCTTTCGGTTCGGTACGCATATGTATCGAACAATACAAAATTTGTAATTGATTTTATCAACTTTCCTTCCGACGATGCTGTCTGTGTTGAGCGCTCAGTGAATCTGAGTTCGACTACTCCGCCTAGGCTGCACTGTCGAGCGCAGATCCACTGAGCGCTCAACACAGACAGCATCGTCAGAAGGAAGAGCGCAGGGCAAGCTAGCGAGACAGAAGTTAAGCTCTCCTTGCAACATGGCAAATTGAACCTCCCCCACCCTCATTCAGATCTGGTGTTTGGAATTATTTTGGTTTTCATGTGACGTATGACCCTGAAGGTAAGCGCGTCATGGACTAAAGTACAACAGTATGTTGGATGTGCCACGCAATGCTCAATTACATGGGTGGGAACTAGTGTGTTAGCGCAGTTAGCTCGTTAACGTGTTGGCCGTCTAGCCCCATGCACGGGGCGATCAGGGGTAGCTCGTTAACGGAGATTTGCCGTGTTGTGGCGTTAATGTCATTTCGACGAGATTAACGCTGACAGCACTAGTGGGAACACAACTAATATGACTGCACATTTACGCCGACATCATCCTAGTGCACAGACAAGTGGAAGCAGACAAAACAACAAGCATGCATGCTACAAACTTTACCCGAGTCATTTAGACAGCCGTTTGCACATGATTCTCCTTATGGGGACCTGATATGTTTAATATTGTGGCGAGCTCAGACAAGGTGGAGACGGAGGTGTCGTTTGGTCTTGCTTCACGTGAGGTGAGCTAGCCAGGGAGCACAGCCGTTTATTGACATCTGCAGAAGAACACTGCCGCTAGCTAACTGCTCAGCGCGGCAACCGCACAGCAACAACAACAACAACACACAGGGCGCCCTCTGATCCCGGAAGGACACACCGTCGCAGCGAGAGGGCGTCACCCGTCACTATGGCAACATAAACAAAACATAACTGTACAAACAGAACCCCGAACAGCCCTGACCGCTACATAGCCCCCACCTAAGGGGTCAGTCGTCCCCGACGACCCCATTACCCCACACAAAGTCCTGCAAATGTCCAGGTGCCTTCTTTTGGCGCACCGGCCGGTCACGACCGGCGGGGGAAAAGTCACTCGGGTCAGAACATAGGGTGCCACCATCATCCCACTTCTGACACCAATGTGGCGAGCTCAGACAAGGAGGGGGCAGAGGTGTCGTTTGGTCTTGCTTCCCGTGAGCTAGCCAGGGAGCACAGCCGTTTATTGACATCTGCAGAAGAACACTGCCGCTAGCTAACTGCTCAGCGCGGCAACCACACAGCAACAACAACAAAAACACACAGGGCGCCCTCTGACCCCGGAATGACACACCGTCGCAGCGAGAGGGCGTCACCCGTCACTATGGCAACATAAACAAAACATAACTGTACAAACAGAACCCCGAACAGCCCTGACCCGCTACAGAAGAAGCGTATAGTATAGCTTTTATTTTGGAAAGAGCCATTTCTCTGTAATAAACTCTCTTTTCCAAAGATGAGTGATTCCTCAATCAGGCTTGCAAAATCGCTAGCCCGACGTCCCGGGGCTAGAACACCAGGAAAAGTATTGTAGACCTGCACCAGACTGGGAAGAGTGAATCTACAATAGGCAAGCAGCTTGGTGTGAAAAAATCAACTGTGGGAGCAATCATCAGAAAATGGAAGACATACAAGACCACTGATAATCTCCCTCGATCTGGGACTCCACGCAAGATCTCATCCCGTGGGGTCAAAATGATCATGAGAACGGTGAGCAAAGATCCCAGAACCACACGGGGGGACCTGGTGAATGACCTGCAGAGAGCTGGGACCAAAGTAACAAAGGTCACCATCAGTAACACACTACAACGGCAGGGAATCAAATCCCGCAGTGCCAGACGTGTTCCGCTGCTGAAGCCAGTGCATGTCCAGGCCCGTCTGAAGTTTGCCAGAGAGCACATGGATGATACAGCAGAGGATTGGGAGAATGTCATGTGGTCAGATGAAACCAAAGTAGAACTTTTTGGTATAAACTCAACTCGTCGTGTTTGGAGGAAGACGAATACTGAGTTGCATCCCAAGAACACCATACCTACTGTGAAGCATGGGGGGTGGAAACATCATGCTATGGGGCTGTTTTTCTGCCAAGGGGACAGGACGACTGGTCCGTGTTAAGGACAGAATGAATGGGGCCATGTATCGTGAGATTTTGAGCCAAAACCTCCTTCCATCAGTGAGAACTTTGAAGATGAAACGAGGCTGGGTCTTCCAACATGACAATGATCCAAAACACACCGCCCGGGCAACAAAGGAGTGGCTCCGTAAGAAGCATTTGAAAGTCCTGGAGTGGCCTAGCCAGTCTCCAGACCTCAACCTCATAGAAAATCTGTGGCGGGAGTTGAAAGTCGCTGCTCGGCGACAGCCCCAAAACATCACTGCTCTCGAAAAGATCTGCATGGAGGAATGGGCCAAAATACCAGCTACTGTGTGTGCAAACCTGGTAAAGACCTATAGTAAACGTTTGACCTCTGTTATTGCCAACAAAGGTTATGTTACAAAGTATTGAGTTGTATTTTTGTTATTGACCAAATACTTATTTTCCACCCCAATTTACGAATAAATTCTTTACAAATCCTACCATGTGGATTCATGGATTTTTTTTTCACATTCTGTCTCTCACAGTTGAAGTGTACCTCTGGTGCAAATTACTGACCTCTGTCATCATTTTAGGTGGGGGAACTTGCACAATCGGTGGCTGACTAAATACTTTTTTGCCCCACTGTATCTCACAGCAGAACATGCAATCAGTACTGTTCACTTGAAACAATTCTAATCTTATCTTTAGAAGACTTAGTGTCCTTCTGCTAATGGCTTTGGTGACAAATACAATGAAGAACATTTAGATACTTGATGGTTTCCCTTTTATAGACATACTCTGTCCAAAAGTCTTTGCAAGTATCTGTCATGTGAAGGCTGTGTGCAGGCAGGAAAAGGACTCAAAGGGCAGACACTCGGAGACAAAAGGTGATCTTAAATACAGCTTTAACCCTCTCAAGGCAGGCGTTGCCGATTTGCAACAGTTAAAAACTAACAACCTGATTACCCCACATACATATGTGGTACCACTGCAGGACTTGGTTGTGCATTAGCAACAAAAAGTTTAATTTGAGCCTGAGACGGTTAATGGTGAACTAACAAAACTAAGACTCCAAGGTAAACTTACACAAAAAGAACACACAGCAAGATAAGGGTAGATCACAACACGGACACAGAAACACAGGGCTTAAATACACAGAGGGAGCAATCAGGAAATGGGTAACAGGAGGGAAACACAGCTGGGGCAAATCAGGCCTAACGAGACAAAGGAAGCAAAACCAGACGCATTTACATGAAACACGGACTTTCAAAGTAAAACAGGAAACATAACACAGAGACGCGAACTTGACAAGGGGATACAGCTGACAGGGGAGACAGAGCAACTAGAGAACACGGCGACATAAACCATAAGACAGCACTCTAAGAAACCAAAGACTAGAAATGATAAATAATATAATAAACTCAAAGCCCTGGGTCACCGGCTCAGGCATCCTAACACGATCAGGTTATATGAAATCCAATATCCTCCTGTTTACATAGAGGTCACACATGGTCCAGCTGATAATCACTTCTGGCTTCCATGTCATATGAATAATCATTCTCAAAAAACAGAGAAGCGGATTCCAGTGCAGAAAAAAAAATCATTTTCTGCCTGTCAGACATGGAGATCCAGTCATATCAATTTAAATGTGGTCTGTATTATGTCAAACTAGCAAAAAAGATGAGAGAGGCTGGATTTGGGAAAGACAATTTATTTGGTGCTTTAATGAAGATGCATAGAAGCAGATTTTTCTGTAAAATGGAAAGCAAATTCACTGAGTGACTCGGGACAAACAGAATACCTTTAAGGTCATAGAATATCAATATTAATAGATGTAAAACTACAGAGAGCTGTGCTATTCCCCAAAGGTTAATGCTACTGACAGGATACATGACATAACATCCATACAGTCTGGCTAAAGATGAAAACTGTAGTTAAAGGTGCCCTTTTTCTGGTGCCTTATGGTGACAATTTGTGGCACAACTAATTACAGGATGGCATGACGGAAAGATACTGCCATGTGTTCAAATGGTATTCACATTGTGTTCCAAATGCTCAACATTGGATTTGGCTTTGCAAAACTACTTCCAGGGTACTAGTGAGCATTTTTACTGATGTGAAAACAGCTGACACAAATTATCTACTGTCATGTGCTGCTTGTGAGAATGAAAACAATGGACTACAGCCAGATCCAACTCTACCAATATTTTCTGGCGTTAATCTTGTGAGAGTAATTTACATTTTTTCAGTAGCTATTAATATTAATAGAAATGTATGATTGCTCGTGGTCTGGTAAATAATTCCGAGTGACCCTGCTCATCCTCTGACTCTTAACCATCACAACATCCTTTGAGCTGTTTAAAAAATGAAAACATTTAAACAAAAGTTTGCTTTCCAGTGTAAAAAGCCTTAGCCTCTTTTCATTTCTTGTCAAAACTGGACTCTTCCCTTCCTTCTGGGGGACTTTATCATGTAGAGCCTGATTGTGCAATAATACTGCAGAGTGGAACTGCGCACCATTACTCTTATGACAGCTAAGCCTTCTTGAACCGCCTTTGCAGTCATATGAGGGTTTAACTTTCCATTTCTGCCCTGCAGTTTTATTGGAAAGTTTTCTTGCTCTTTCAGGTCTCTACTGCCGCAGTTCCCCTTAACTGCCATTTCTTAATGACATTTTGGACAGTGGAAATTACAAGCTAGAAGTGTTTTCATATCTTTTTATAGCTGTTCTGCTCTGTAGGCATCAATTAGCTTCATTTTCAGATCAGCAGCAAGAGGAGTTCATGGTTGTTGAGCGTTACCGCAAAGTTTGAAGAGTCAGATAAATTTTCATGCTCTGTAAATGTCATTCACTGTCAATTTTTAATGACAAGTCACCTAACCAGTGAATTAAGTGTTTTACAAATAGAATACATGTCGCGCAATTTTTCAGTTCATGAAGTAAAAGTGTATTTTTATTAATCACAGATAGACTGTGCTGCTAGTACAGCAGTACTTTTCTTTTTTTAAAATGTTTATTTATAAGATTTTAAGTTCAAAGTTACACAACGTCACACCAGACAAAGGACATAAGATTAAAAAACAATAACATTTAAGCACAGAAAAAAAAAAGAAAAACCAGAAACCAAACACACAACAACAACAACAACAAAAAAAAAAACAAACAGGAAAGAAAAGGAAAAAATAAATAAATTAAAATACACCAGTTAGCCAGTACAAATCAAAAGTTCAAAAGAAACACCATTGTCCAAAGAAGATGATCTTCTGTGTGAGTTTAGACAGGGCAACAGAGAGTTCACCTAGACCAAAAGATGTGGGAAACAAGTCCAGGAAGGAATAAGTCTTCTAGCTACAATCATGCCAAACATTAAGGCTTTCTGAAGAGGACGTCTGAGTGCCAATGAGGTTAGGGAGCAGCCTAGCACTGCAAGTACACCATCCGGCTCTAATTTTAAGTCATAAATCCAGTTATATATATTAAATATCTCTGCCCAGAAACTCCTGAGTGTGGCGCAAGACCAGAAAAGGTGACCAAGGGTTCCATCCATTGCTTTGCATCTATCACACAAAGACGAAATAGACGGAAAAATGCTGCATAGCTTTGTTTTAGAAAAATGCCAACGATGAAGGACCTTGAACTGTATAAGTTGTAGTCTGGCATTAACAGAGCATTCTTTAATCTTCTTCAACCCACTGGCCCACAAAGCATCCGATACGTCTACTTCCAAGTCCTTAACCCAAGCATCCTTGATGTGGTTAGTAGGTGGTATAAGTGTAAAAAGTGTAAGTAAAGTAAAGTAAATTGGCTGATTAGGTGTTTGGAAGTGGGATTTTTATTCAAATAATCATAAAAGTCACTATGAGCAGGGGGCTTATTCAGATGGGTAAAAGAGTGTTTAACAAAATTCCTAATTTGTAAGTATCTAAATAAATGAGCAGAGGGGAGCATAAATTTTGATTGCAGCTGAGCAAATGAAGCAAAACAATTGTCGATGTAGAGGTCCTTAATAGTGTGAAGACCTAATTCTGACCAAAGCTTAAACACAGGGTCCATCAAGCCAGGTGAAAAAGAAAGGTTTTCAGTTATGGGAGCAAAAACGGATAGGTCTGGAAGGCACAGAGCACCCCTAACTTGCTTTAAGATCCTAAGAGAACGACCTAGGACAAAATCAGCAGTACTTTTTAAGCTTTTTTTCTTCTTTTTCTTCTCTTTAATGCACAAAGTAGTAAGGACTAAATATAACAGGAAACAATTATTTATTGTTAACATGGTGGGAGACTGCAATGCGATTTCACCCAAACCACGTTACCACCATGAGCTGCTTTATTCTCTATCTGCTGTTCTAACAGGCAAGAAACCAAAACAGAATTTTTCTTCTTTATCTCTAAATGGTTTACACCTATGAGTGAGAACAAATCAATTATCATGACCGAGAAAACTGTAAAATGCTTTAACTGCCCTGAAAACACAATACTTAGTAATATGTACAATGTGTAATTAGTACCGACGTGGAAATGATATACGCCCCCTAGGATGGTTGAGAATGGCCAAGCTAAGAAGTCCTGTGGGACTTCCGAATACAGATGCACAAATTGGTGATGGCTAACCAACCGGACATAGTAGTGGTGGACAAGCAGAGGAAGATGGCCGTAGTGATAGATGCAGCCATACTGAGTGATAGCAACATCAGGAAGAAGGAACATGAGAAGCTGGAGAAAGGCTAAGACCTGAGAGAAGAACTCGAGAGGATGTGTTATGTTTATCAGACGTACAGTCAGTGTTGGGAAGGTTACTTTTAAAATGTATTCCACTACAGATGACAGAATACATGCCCCAAAATGTATTTTGTAACGTATTCTGTTAAATTACTCAATGAAATACTAAATTTTGCTCTACAAGGTGATATCTACTTACAAGGAATTTTGTAGGTTATTATTTACAAAATGGGCATATTATAAAATATGAAATAATAAAATATTAAAACTTTTTTAAATTATGTTTTTTCACTTACATAGACACAAACTGGCGTTTTCCAGTTTCTATGAAAACTCAGAGCATCTATCTACACTCACACCTTAAGCCAATTTAGAATCAGTAGTTAATCCGCAAAGGGGCTTTAGTAGAAAAAGATCATCCCTGTCAGACCAATGTTTCTTTTTTAATCTAACTTGAAAGATCATTTAAACTTTACATCTAACAGTAGAATTTATTATTTGTCTAATGTCTGTTTGCATTTAGACAAACACAGAAGGTCTCATGATATTCCAGACTTTAATCTAGAAAAAATACTTTCAAGCAGTTATCATTAAAAAACACAAACATGTGCCTTGTACTGCTTGATAACATATACGCCCTTTCAGCCTTCAGAAAGGTAGTCATAATTACCTTGAGTTCCAATAATTGGCTGAAACGTATGCATTCTTGCAGGCTGTAGACGACACTATCCATATTTCTCACAGTTCACTGTCTGTTCCACATTCAAGTCCCATTATGCTTATATAATAACTAAGTAGTCGGTTAATTTAATAAGGTCTATATTAACTTATTGAAAATCATTTTACATGTAGTTTTTATTTCTGCAGGGACTAGACATGATCTGTGCTAATTCACTTTTTTTTCAATGTCATTGGAAACACTGTGAAAAAGTAAAACAAAAAAGTGGGAAGGATAAAAATGCACCCCAACTCCACACTGATATATAGAAACACGAAGGACAAGCTGTGCTAACCTTTTCCAGCTCTCCCAAAGCAGTGGCAGCAATGAATTCGTTTTATGGATCCTTAAAAATGGTGTGTTATGTTTGTCATTTGTCATCAACTAATGTGGTCTTACAGATCACTAAAGATATATAAATTCCTGTTATATAAAGAAACAGGAATACCATAAGATTTTGCATTTTAATACAAGTTTGTATAGTTACAGTGAACTTAAAGGGGAACAGAGTCTATTCTTAATAGCAAAACAACCAAAGTAGGTGGGTCTTTTCTTTAACTATATATATAGCATGCTAAATATAAACCCTGTTGCCCAAGCAAGTCAACATTTCTCTTGGATCAAAAAATGTCTTAATGTTGGCTAGCATACACAGCATCTACCTTTGTTGCTTAGCAACAAAAAGATTTTATGGAACTGCAAAAATGATGGGCTGAACTTTTGATTTGACAGTTTTTCTTTGAAGAGGACATCGGAAACCAGAATGGTTGCTATGGTATTTACTTCACGTCTCCAAAGGCGCACAAAAATCTTGATATAACAAACACGAAAATTAGCCCAATTCCAGCAACACATGAAATCACCACTCTGATGTGCAAATATGTTTCCACATCTTTTGATGGTCTCCCACTTTAGAAGCTATGTGGCATTAATGCACTGTCTTGTAGAAATTTTCTTGTGCCCGACTTCACTTTTTCTTATCCATTTGCCCTTTTGAAGCTGTGGATTCACATTGTACTGGATGGTCTTTTTCCCTGGAGGTGATTTCAGCTTTGTACCTGATAAGAAGTGCTGTGTTCCTCCAGGGTAAGCTGTCTGATGTGAGAGAAGCTTAGTACCCTGGAATACATCCATTTCCTCAGGAAATACACTCACGTTCATACACATGAGCACACACGCCAAAGGAAACCTACAGCTCTTCACTGTAAGGAATACAACAACTTGAAATTATGGTCCAAATAAGCCAATCTCAACAGCAATCTGTACTTATTTACCACAAGCACTTCACACAAAGTAGGTTTCTACAAAGGCAATATTTTGATTCTGCCTTCAACTATATTTTCTTTTATTGTTGTTATATATGCTTTAGGATAATTCAATTCAATACAATTTTATTTTTTAAAACGCCAAATTACAACAACAGTCGCCTCAAGGCGCTCTATATTGTAAGATAGAAACTACAATAACACATACAGAGAAAAACCCAACAATCATATGACCCCCTATGAGCAAGCACTTTGGCGACAGTGGGAAGGAAAAACTCCCTTTTAACCTCCGACAGAACCAGGGTCAGGGAGGGGCGGGCGTGTGCCACAACCACTTGGGGTTAGAGATGGATGACAAGATAAAAGACAGATAAAAGTGGTAAGAACTAGTCTTGTGTTGAACAGGCAGGCACAGTGTTAAGAGACTCTGATTGGACTTATAAAATGGGTGCACAGGAAGATACTAATGGCAATGTTGCAGCCAGAAATAAATCAGCAATGAGAGATGAAATAACTGTTAGCGACACAGACTGCACAAGTCCAGAGCTAAACTGGTCTTAACTCTGGTGAAGTCTGAAATGTTTTAGATGGTTACTTATACAACCACAGTCTGGAATGGTCACTAGAGTGGCCTTTTGTCAAGTGCAAAGCAATATGAAATGTGACAGTTTTAGAGGTAAATCGGCCTTTCGGCTAAGTAGGTATGCCATTTTCTTAAAGCAGACCATCTAAAAATCTAAAAAACACTAACTAAAAATCCAACTCACATATTTTCTACACTGTAGTGTTTTGGTTTTTTTTTTTAAAGGCACAAGTTAACTGTCTTTTTGAGAAGGATTGCCTCATCCTTTTCACAGATATTAATAATTTAAGTCCTAACTTATATGACGATATGAAAAAAAGTCCTCATCTTGTTTGGGGTAGGCTTAACATATTAGTATTTGCCTTTTCCACAAAGAAGCAACTTTCCTTAGCATTTAGATAAGAGGTCATTTCACAGTTAGGAGGTTTCCTGTAGAAGAACGAGGGACTCTTTGACCTTGTCCTGTGTCCGATTCTGTAAATCCTCTCAGTGACCGTTTGCTAAGCTCACCCACTTAGTGTTGCAACACACATGTAATTTACAGTGAATGTGGTGCTATATTTAAACTTGGAATGTACAGTAATTAAAGAGTACACAGAGATCTAGAGAAGAAAAAAAACAACAAGACTGCATGCAGCATTGTTCATGAATTTGCAAAGTGGAGCTGTTAGTCTTTTTTAGAAAAAGAAATGCAACTGTCTTTTAACCCCTGGTTGGTTTTAATGTTTGAATGCATATATAGACAACACAGAGCTAATATTTGCAATTTAGCATTTGTGTTTCTAAGATGTGTCTATTCACCAAAAGGATTTTATGGTGTAGTGCCTCTCTGTAACCCCTATTGCCCTTGCATTGGCAATGCAAGAGTCACGTCTGGACTAATTGTCTGCATCAAGGCATGCCTGGGTTAGCTTGGGAGATGGTTTTCACCAGACCTTATAGCCTCTTTGTCTTAATAACATTTAAAACAAAATCTGTGTTTTTAAGAGCTTTCAGGACAGTGTCCACTGTAATATTTGGAATGTGAGTTGGGTCAAGAGGAATCAGTTAATCAAATAAAGAGCAGAAAAGAGCAGCTAACATTGTTCATATCTCTGATAGGGAGCGTCTTGGATTCTATTATGCAGATACTCCCTTCCTTCCCTTTCTTTTTTGATAATATTACCAATAGCTTTATTGAATCAAATAATAAGCATAATGCTAAGCTTTTTGTTTGTAGAGGGCCATTTAGTCGGTGGGATAGCTAAAACCAAAATGAACAAAAAGCGTATCGCTTAATACTGAGCTCAAGACTGACATCACCTGAAATGTGTACCATAGACCATATGGCCATGTACCATATAGCATTTTATTACATGTTAAACAAGTAAAGTAAATTAAAATAAACCTTTATTGATTGTGAAAATTTTTTTGCAAATATAAAACTGGATTAGAAGCAAGGTGTTCTCAACTTTTTGATGATGCCATTTTCAGGCTTTGACACAGCAGTGATTACATGCGATGACACGTCTTATTCTTTTAAGCATCTTAAACATTACACGGAGAGTCTAGCAGCTTCTTCTCTCCTGTGCATACCGTGGCCTCAGCTATGTATGAACAATGTCTGCTGCTTTAGTCTCTTGTCATATCACGGTGAGAGAAAAAAGACTCCCACTGGTCCCCTGGGGCAGCTCTGTCAAGGACACCTGTCTGCTACTGTGTTTCGCTGTGTTCGACTGCACTCCAGTCAGCACGCTGGCTGATTACATAAAACACTGAGTGCAATAAAGTGTCCTACAGCAGGACGCCTAAGGCTTCACCAGTCCTGTTGTGCAGGGCCCATCCAAGTTCCTCTCCCTCCTGTCCCAGACTCACTCCACCAGCTGTCTGCTCATCTGTCCTCCTCTCTGCCTCGCTGTTATTTATTCCTCAAAAGACACAGGCGGGCTGTTTGAGAGGACAACTGCATGCTTGCTTCAATATCCCAGCAAGTTCTTCTGGTCAGTCGATGTGTGTGTGCCTGTCTGGTAGAGTGACAAAGAGGTCGGCTCTAATTAAAATCAGCATTTGTTGCCGCCGGGAATGGTAACCATCGTTGTGGCGATAGTCAGCCCACTTGGTCCCCTAAGCAACAGAGCTAATGAGACGGGAAGACATGGCTCTGCTGCCAGAGGAGCAGTGCCGCTCTCCATCTCATATTATTTTTTTCTTTTCTCTGGCTTTAATCTCTTCATATTGAGTTCATAAATGGTTTTGTTTTTCCTGCTCGCTGTCTTCCAGTGATTATAACATCATCTACCTCTCTCTTTTACTCTTTACTAATTTAGTAGACCTATAGGCACACTTGCCATGCTTTGATTATGTTTTCTATTCTCCCTTCCATTTTCTGACTTCACCCCTACTTTCCAATTACATCTATTTTCGTCCTTTAACTATTCTTCATCTGGCTCTTCTTTCATTTTGCTCTCATTTGTTGCAGTATGTGCATCTCCTCCCTCACTGCCTTTCCTTCCTCCTTCCTTGTTCTCATCTCTGTCGTAATTAACACCTTTACTTCTCTGCAGTTTGCAGCCTCTCTTCCCTCCTCCTGTCTCTCACTCCTCAACAAAGTAAGAATTAACATTTATAAGATGCTCAAATATTTTTGGAGTGCCTGCGTGCATATAAAGAGATTTTGAAATTCAGTGCAACAGTCTGCGGTCTGGACCCTTATCTCTGAAATGTTCGCATTGTTTGCCTGCAGAAATGTCACCAAGTTAATCACTTGCATGGCAATTCAAATGCTTCAAGAAATCTGTATGATCAGAACGCAGATTAGGTGTTTCAAAATGCAGAAACCTACCGAACTTTACTTTTTGACAAGGACTTCACTCAAGCTCCATTGACATTACTTTTCTTCCCATCTAACTGCATGATAGAAGCAAAACAAATTCATTTTCCTCACATTTTCCTTGAAATGGCCCGCTTCTTTTTAAAAGTCTTTCCTAAGCGAAAAGTCTTGTACAAGACAAACTTGGAGTTAAGCTGAAAATAAAGATGGAAGCCTGAGGATGGTAAGAATGTCTTATTGCCTTGTCACAGCGTTAACAGCTCACATTCTTTGTCTTGTATCAAGCTGTGGTTTGGGACTGCGTGTGCTTTGTGTCTGTGTCAGTCAAGGCATTCCTGAAGATGAAAAACTGCAGTGTGAACCTCAAAAAGATAATTTCAAACCCACTACAGCATATACTTTACTTTCCAATTCTGTGCAGGATATATTCACACAATGACTAGTGTCAGAATTTTTATCAAGAATATTTTGTCCATTCTACTTCAATTATGTTGTTTTGACTTTCATTTAGCTACCAAGTTGCCAGAAAGCTATAGCCACTGTCTGTGTCCCACGTGTCTTCTTATTTATTCACCTTGGTGTTGTGTTACTCCAAAACAAAGAAGAATGAATAGCTCTCACGAAAGACTCGATTATGAAATAAAGTCGCTAGTGATGTCTCATATATCCAAAAGCTTTCTGATCCTTAGTGCACAACCAGCACTTAGGATTTAGCCAGGGTCAAAGAAAAAATCAAAGCACTATAGAAGTACATTATTGTTTAACGACATGTTTAACTGACATGAATAACTAACCCAATTTCAATCCCAGGTCCTCAAATAAATTGATTATAATGGATGATGAATATAATTGGATACAGTTTTGTGTCATTTTTCTTTAGTGCAGAGGATAGTCTGATAATTAGTGTATTCCCTCAATATTGGGCACATTGAGTGTTGTAGGACACAGCCATGGAAATGCTGGAAAATCTTGTTCCAGCTGGGAACAGTTATTCTTTCAATATGCATTCAACATAGTATTGAAAATCAACACTAAAGCCTTGAAAAGAGCATTTAAATATCTCTTTTCAAGGCTTCCTGACCACTCAAAGCTATTTTACATGCATACACACCAATAACAGCATAGGGGGGCAATCTGGAGTTCAGTATCTTGCCCAAGGATACCTTAAAACATCAAAAAGAGGAGGTGGGGATCAAATGACTGACCTTCAAATAATTTGGCAAACCACTCTACCTCGAGAGCCCTCGTGCAACCGAGGAAGTGGATCTCATGTGCAACTTCTTGGATGTGGACAAATGGGAAGGTGTAAAGGTCTAAGTAAGTTTGACATGAGCCACAAGATTGGGTTGGAGCCAAACTGCAAGGCCTGCGGGGTGCTCCCAGGCAGCAGGGATAAGAGCCTACTAACAGTGGTTCAAGTAGGTAGGCACAAACAAGTGATGGGGTGTTGGGGGATGCTGGAGTCCACGGTAGCTCATACTCCCAGCTTACAGGACATAATGGAACTGCTGTTAAAGTAGATCCTTAATAATACAGGACACATTTAGAGGTCTCAAACAGCCCATGCCTAAGTGGGCCTGGACTGTTTTGATATATAGCACAGTAGGTTTTGGTAGACATAATGTTTTGACACAATTTTTTTAAACTCTCCGGACAGTAAACCATTTTAAATTTGCCTTTTGAAATGTTTTTAATAGTCATCCTCATTTTTCTTTAGTCGCCTAAAGCTCAATCACTTATTCAACACCACAGAGTAAACATGATAAATGCTTCAAGTAGGCAGCAGGCTATTTTTTCATTTACCAATTCTCAGGGTCTGATGTAACTGTCCCTGGTGTGTTATGTCTTGAAAAATACTCCCCACATAGCCCAGCAGCTTGCATTAAAAGCTTCAGTTTATGCTTGAATGTAAGACAGATGAAACTGGAACCGTTACATCAAATAGAGCTGTTCATTTTGAGTGATTAGACAAACTAATGGTATGGCTGCTTGAGCTTTAACATCAACAGGCTCGGTATGTTGGATCAATAGTAATTGTTGATCACGATGTCGCAGTTGTAAGCCACAACACTGTGAGGGTTTTACTTTCATCATCACTCATTCTTGTGATGTGTCTAATCAAATTTAAGTTTAACCCTTTATTGACCGGCCCTTCAAATTTACCTGTAAAATGGGCCCGCCGGTGGGCCCATGGTCAATAAAGGGTTAATAATCAGTGTGTGAGTGGATCAAACAGCTGTATGCTATGTAAAAGGTGTTGCTTTTAGACCAAAAAACAAGACAAAGTTAGTGACTTGCTAATAAACACTGTCAAGTATTTGACCCCACCATGGCTAAAATAAGCTGAAATTAGAGGGATGCCTCCCATGGTGTAGTTGTTAGGGCATTTAAGGTTGTTGGTTCAATTCCAGCCAGAGACAAAAATCTGCCCTTAGGAATATTTTGGAAGAGGATCTAGTAGAAGTCTGCCAATTCAAACATGCAGAGCTACCTTCTGTGGTCAGCCCTTGTGGCAAGTACCTGAAAGTAGGCCCCAAATATGCTAGATTTTCTTTTTATTAGAGTTGGAAAAAAAGTATAGAAATAAGTCTGTGTAAATGTTTGCTAATGTTAGATATAACTTTTAGGCTTAACGGTGTTCTCTAGTTTTTTTCACTCTCCCTTAATGCTCAAAATTAGTGAGTTAAGGCAAGAACAGGTAGGAATATGAAGGCTAATCATGATCATAATTATGTAAGATAGCCAGGCACCTTTATCATAAAACATCTGACTGGGAAATGTGAATTTTTCAGAACTCTTCTCTTAAAGAGATGTATATCACAGCCACAGGGAAACTCAAGGCTAAACATCTAGTGGGAAATTGAAGGGATTGTCCTCTTCTTCTCTCTATAGTAAACTAACCAACAGAGAGAGCCTTGTTTTCTGAGTCACCACTGGTGGATGGACTGCAGCTTCATCTCATGGTCAGTTTGCAATACTGGGGCCAGTATACAGTCACCCACGTAAATTACAGTCTTCAGTGGACTTAATGAAATAATCTGAGAGTACATTCTGCATATAATTTAAAAATGTTACATAATATCTTTACATATATAACATGTTAAAACTATTCTCATCCCCTATATGATTTAGGGCACAGCAAGGAATTTATTGTAATGCAGGCAGGAAGTGCACATAAATGTTCTAATATAAAATAAATATGCAAAACAAAGAAATATGCATATATTATATATAGAGACCATATGTCTAATAACTTCTAAAGGAGAATGATCATTTTTAATGAAAGGTCTGTTCGTGTAAACAAAGGAAATTCAATGGCTGTGTGTCAATTAAACTAGGACGTATCAGAATTTGCATTTCCTGGGTTTGACCCAAAAGAACCAACAGAAAATGTAAAATCTAAAACAGTTTGGATGTTTTATAGTGAGTGGCCGCCCATAGGTGTGCTGTAATCCATGTTGGATGGTGTAATGAAGCCCTGATACATTCATCTCCCTGTGATTGGCTGATTGACTGAGCACATTTACTGAGTGTGGTAGCACTTCCTACGGAGCCCACTGAGCCCAGTGGGTAGGCCACTGCTGAAATTCAACACTCAATGAACTTGATTTCAAGATTAGTTTGGATTCAGCTTTAAGTTTTTGCACCCTGTTACACAGTACTCAGCCCTACTTTTGTTATTTTTTTATTTTATTGACTCATAGGTGAAGGTTTGTGACTGCTTTTAGTGATATATTGCATTTATTCTATAACAGGACCAGGTCTTAACCGTGGTAGCGTGAATGTAATCCTACTGTAGAAACGGAGCATAACCAAACTGCAGGTGTAGGTGTAGGTGAAGTATGGGGCTGTGTATCTAAGCTTTCTATCTCTGTTACTCAGAGATAGAAGAGCCAGTAGAGCTCAGGAAGCGTATTTAACACCCATCTCTGAATCACTCCGAAGAGTTCAACTGAAAGTTTGATTGGTATAAAAATATTCGCTCCTCAGAGTGGGACATGAGAGTTATTTGTGAAGCTTCCTACACAAACTCTCAGCGAGCGAATCTCCTTTTAAGTGTGAATGACATCATCAGTGCCAGATTCTTTTTCTTTTTTCTTAGTCTGAATGTAAATGGTAATTAGTAACAGTAGGTGCAGAGTTTGGTGCGGGCTTCTGGTTACTCGTCAGCATTACAGAGCTTTGGATTTTTTCATGGATTCATTTCTAAGGTGTACGTACGCCTTAAGAAATGGTTTTATGTAAGTGATTAAGTGACCTATCCAAGATGAGTCACCAGTCTGAGGAGAACTTTTTGAAATTAGGCTATGAAATTACTGAATAAGTGTGTCACTGGAGTGAAATAAACACAAACACAGTTGCTAGAGAATCAGTGACACTGTGGCGTTGTCACTGGAACTCAAATGGCAAGATTTCCTTTCTTCATATTAACCCATCATAATACCTTACCTAACTAGCTGTATCACATGTTAATTCAATTCAATTCAGTTTTATTTAACCAGCGCCAAATCACAACAACAGTAGCCTCAAGGCGCTTTATATTGTAAGGTAGGCCCTACAATGATACATACAGAGAAAAACACAATAATCATATGACCCCCTATGAGCAAGCACTTTGGCGACAGTGGGAAGGAAAAACTTCCTTTTAACAGGAAGAAACCTCCGGCAGAACCAGGCTCAGGGAGGGGCGGGGCCATCTGCTGCAACCGGTTGGGGAGAGAGATGGAAAACAGGATAAAAGACATGCTGTGGAAGAGAGCCAGAGGGGTAAAGCTAAACTATAAAGCCATTAAAGATATGTCCTTCTTTATGAAAATGCTAATCATTTGAGCATTTCAATGTCACTTCTAGTTGTTTTGAAATGTATTTAAATTCTCCAAATTTTGAAGCCATTCTGGAACAATAACAGAAACTTTTTGTGTAGTTATGTAGCAGCATTGTCTAAAAATTGACTTATAATTTAATGGTTATGTGGACATTAAAAAAAAAAACAATATGTAAAAAAATAATAATCAGTCAAATCTGATCCGATAACAAAAAAACAAAAAAAAAGTTTAAAATGTTTGCTAATTTTGCTGTTTTAAAAGCTTTGAGTGCTTTCACTTTCAGTTTGGTTGTCTCTAGTGGTTTGTTTTTTTCTCATGAGTGAGATGTTAAACGCAATAAGCTGCATGTAAATTTAAGATAATAATAATAATAACAAACTGGTGCCATTTGCATGAATATTCGCCACCTGCTGATTGTTAGGACAGCTCCACTCTCCAAACACAGGCATTTTTCACATAAGTCATTTTGGCATGTCACAGCAGGGAAAGCACAGCTGTAAAAGAATAAAATTATTGATGACTGAATTCTATTCAGCTTCCTCAGTTCCAGGCTCCTGGTATTCTTCATGCTGGGTCACTGTTGTGACTTACTGGAACACTTGAGCCATTTTTAATGTTTTTAGCAACACCTACGCTTTTTCTACAATGGCAAGTCAAAATGCCTGCTGTGTATAAAAAGGCCTGCTGGAGGAGATATTATTACTTTCTTTCTGTCATTTATAAAAAACCTGGGAACCATGGAGCGTTTTAGAAGAGAGAAAGAAAGTGTAAGACAGAGAGAGTGGCCAAAGAGAGGTTTCCTCAGAAATACTGTACAAGTCAAAATAAAATAAACTACCAACGAACTGAAGGATGGGAAAATAGTTTCATCTTGAATCTATCAAAGGGTTTAGAAAAGCCTTGGTAAGATGGTGAATCCTGCTCTCAGTCTATTCTGAAATCGTAATTATGTTGCTGGTATGAAGGAAGAACGTTAGAGAGAGCGAGAGACTCATTAAATCCATGGCAGAAGGTGTGCTACAGTAACCAGCAGAGATGGGCAGTAACGCGTTACTTGTAACGCGTTATTGTAATCTGATTACTTTTTTCAAGTAACGAGTAAAGTAAGGGATTACTATTGCAAAATCAGTAATTAGATTACCGTTACTTTCCCGTAGGAACGCTGCGTTACTGCGTTACTAAAACCGTGATTTTTTTTGCGAGAATGTCTCATGACAGTGACGTAAGCAAGTGCGACGTTGGTGACAGCAGCTGTGTGCAGATCAACAATGGATAATATATCGAGTGCGGGAGAGAGTATGAGCGTGCAGCGTTTAAAGTGTGGAAGTACTGACCTTACTTTGAGTTTGATTCCATAAAAAGTGACAAAAACATTAGCGTCCATCGTGCGTGGGAAGAAAACTTCTTTTTACAGCGAAAAAAACCCCTAAACTTCCGAGCAAGCACCGAGTAGCTACGACGTGATGGGAAACTCACAGAGACACTCGCGCGGATTCTTCAACTGACCGCAGCACACCTGCACCAGGGTAACCCTCCGCCTACCCTGCTCCTGCTTTACAGGTGAAAATAGAGCAAAAGGACCGCTGAGTCTTTGACTTTATTTATTTTCTGCTGTGTTTTACTTGCATCTGTTTGAAAGAGTGAGTGAAAACACAAAAAATATTTTATTTTATGTGCTGGAATGTGTAGAAAATAGGTTTAAATGTTAAACTAATTTATTCAAGTCAGAGAATGTTGCATATAATTAAATGTTTTGCTTGATGCATAAAGTTAAAAGATTAAAACTGATAAAACAAGTTAAAAAAAGAGACTTTTCCATTTGATTACATTTTGTATGATGGATTATGTAGAAAAAGTAGAATTGGGCTGAAAGATCTATCACTTTATCACCTCTTCAGGTTGTAAATCGTGTTTTTAAAAAGTAACTAAGTAACTAAGTAACTAAGTAATTAATTACTTTTGAAAATAAGTAATCAGTAAAGTAACGGGATTACTTTTTTGGGGGAGTAATCAGTAATTAGTTACTGATTACTTTTTTCAAGTAACTTGACCAACACTGGTAACCAGTCAATGAGCACTTCTCTTCCACACAGTAACAATAAAAAAACAAAAAGTGGCTGTGTGGACATAATCACACAGCCAGTACTAAAAGCATAAATCTGTGCTAGACTTTATGAATTTCTAATATCGTCATAAAGTCCAAACTGTACATTTTCTTCTCGGGGCAGCCACCATCTCCAGCACTCTTCCAGATCTTACTGGGTGAAAGATTAGTGTGAACAGCAGGTGGGTCTATTGGTTAAAAGGACAGTTGACCAGATGACCAGCCCCCATAATGAAAATTATATTTCATTTTGGACTGGGGGCAAATCACCAGCTTCATTATTCAGCTGTAGCACATGGGGGAGGACAAATGTAATTTTCCTATTGGATCCCAGCTGGGCTGCAGCAAATGTAGTGCAAAGGAGATAATCTTTCTAAAACCCAGAAAGGCCCTGGGGTGCATTAGATAAAAGCTGCCAGTGTCTGACAAGAACCCATTTAAGCCTTACTAATACGGCTGTTTTCTGCCCTCTAATGATAGTGACATCGGCCATTTCAAACATTTGCAGGTAGCTATTTAGTCATTACCTGAATTCCTTTAAAAGATGAAAAATGAGACTTCAGTTCCTCTCACGGACAGTGAACAGCAGAGACAGCCGTACAGATGCCGGGAGCATCCTCTGCTGCTGGAAAGCTCACCGAGTTTCACCACACGGTGGCCCTGTGTCTCCTTCTCGACGCTTCTCCTCGCCTCAGCCGCCGTAAAACCGAGACTCCCTCCCTCCTTCTCCACCACGACCTCCTCCTCCTCCTCGTCCTCCCTCTACTTCCACTCTTTCCTCCCGTCGCGCTGCGCAGAGCCACAGACGGTCCTCCAGCTCCGTGCAGCCCGGTGCGAAGATGGTCGGCGGCTTGTGTGCTCGCAGGCTGGCCCGACGGTCGCGGTCCGCGCTCATAGCTGCCCTCACGGTGCTGCTGGTGCAGACGCTGATTGTGTGGAACTTCAGCACCCTCGACTCCGGGGAAGAAAGAGAAAACGGAGGGTCAAACGTGCGGGAGAAGAGGGACCGGGTCGCGGGCAACAAAGCCGCTGGCAGCCACTATTTCCAGCACGGGGACAAGCAGCGGCAGCATCTCCCTCCGCCTGGGAGAGGGGGGTCTCGCCACACACAGCAGCCGGTAAGACAGAGGCGCTGCCGATGTATTCATATCGTATCCCCCGCGAAAAAAAGACTGTCTCGCCGGGGATGAATGGGGTTGGCAGGCAGGTCAAACATCTCCACGCACACGGCAGGGCCCAAATGAGTGTTTGAATTGTTGTCAGTAGAGCAAAGGCTGTCTCGCAAGGAAATGATAGGATGTCAGATGCAAAGCGAGCCCTTTTTTTTTACTCTACCAGTGCTGGGAGACTGGCATCCTGGATGCTCGCTTTGGTCTGGAGCCACACTGCACCGTTTGAACGTCCGTTTAAATGAACGCACTCGTGTCCAGACTTGAGTTTGAAATGCCAAAGCTGAGTATGAAATCTGGAGTCAGCCCGCACACACGCTGCTCTCTCCAGTGTGGAATAATAGCACAGAGGGGTAAATCCTTCTCTAAATAAGGCTGTTTTAATAGCAGAGTCAGTGGCTGAGGTTGTAGCCTATACCTGTCATGCTCTGTTTGGTATTTCAAGTCAACTACAGTTGCTGCATGGCTCAGCAGCACTGTCTCAGGCAGCAGGCCAAATAGAAACATAACCTAATTTGCAAAGTAGTTTTGGAGTGTACAGAGAGCCTGTTTGTGAAAACAGGAACAGTTTTATTGGTTGTGGCAGCGTGAATCACGAAGCACAAGACAGACGTGGAGCCGAAACAAACTCCCAGACCAGCATAATGAACATCTTCAAAACAATATGAATAAATCAATAATACTAAATCAAGTTAAGTTATTGCCTGTGGGAGTGTACCCATTTACAGTCATTTAGAGAATCTAATTTCACGTTTGACTCTTTGAAAATCTTTAAAAAAACTGGCTTCTACAAATCCAAATATTTATTTGCAGGTTCCACAAAATGACATTTTTTGCCAGAGGCTAACATACTGAACGGTTCCACAGTTCTTCCACACATCGTTTGATTAATTTTCACAACCTGATGTATCAGATTACATTCTCGAAAACCGAGCTTCTGACTGGGGTTCTTGTCAAGCAGCTAGGTTGCCCTGAAAAAGTTGGACACCGTTGTTCCTGGCATGTGTGCAGTAGTTTCCCTTCATAAAGCTGCCAGTCATTCATGTGTAGCCCACTCCTCATCCACCATGCAACCAGTAGATAACAGGCTTTGATGTAGTTTGATACACTGTGCGACAGCCAGTCTCTCAGAGCCGTGCACTGTATCATCTGTCTCCTCCGCAGATTTTCTAGTGATTCACTCGCTTCATGTGGTGGGACACTGAGTTCCACCTGCCGGCATCTCCGCAATGCAAAGTCACGCCGAAGCAAGGTTATATTTGAATCAGTATTCTATTTTTTGACAGAGAATCCTCTAATGAAATATCCCTGCATAACTCCTGTGTAGACAGTGGTCCTTCTTAGTGAGTTTATCTTCTAACGCTTTATGGTTTTATATCTATTTTAATGTGTTGTACATGTATGACATAAGAGTAACAGTTGGGTGTCAAGACCTTTTTTTTCCTCGCTGCTTTAAAAACAATCTGCCAGATGTATATGACTGTTAAAGCACATACAGTCAGCCTGTATCCAGTCAGTACAGCCTATGAGCGCACTTGCTCCATGCCTGTCGGATTTCTGCTTGCTCTCTCCACTTTGGTGGCCCCCCCGGATTCATAAATTCAACTGGTGCTCTCGGCCACATACACTGGTTAATCGCTGCATTTTTTTTTTCGCCTTGTGGCTGGTTGTCCAGCCTAAGGCTGATGCATAAGCACCTGCTAACTGATGCTATATGAGTCACCACATCAGAGAGAGGGGATAGCAGCATTTTGATCCAGAATAGAATGAGCCACAAGCTACAGTATGACAATAGAAGAATTTCTATGTGATAACTTGTGTTGGATGGAAACATTGGATGTGTCATCCCAGCAGGCAGGAGCTACAGTTGTCATTAGTGGTTGTTTCCTGTCGTGTCTCTTCAGGGAAATTCTGCTCGAGAGTGTAGACATTTTCTTTTCTAGTCCAACAGACACCACGGCTTTCCTTCACAAATAACTGGATTTAATCACGAGTGATATTATGTCAGCTCTGAATTTGTCTTTTCACGCACGCTGTGGCTACCTGTTAAAGATTCATGACCAAAAAGTTCTGCACGTATTAATTAGTCTGTCTTGTTTTGCCTGACATCGGTTTATTACAAGAATTGGTATCATGATTATTATTAATAGGTGCTTATTAAGGCGGTGCTGGTGATAGATGTGAAAAACTGTTAATGTGCCAGAATTAAACCAATCTACCTTCAGCAGCAGACTGAGGAAAGCTCTGAAAAGAGTCTGGCTTCACATCTGGTCGTCAGCGGTTTCTTTCCATCTGCTGCACTAGTCATATACTATCATCATCCCCATGTGCCCAGCGGGTGTCCACCTCACACGTGTTGTAAAGAGTTTTCCCATTAGTCATGGTAAGACACGTAACATTACCACTGATGTACACTTTTTCCATTGTGCTGAGTTTTCCTAATGGTTTCCAATAGCAAATATGGCATTACAAACCATCTGGAGATGTCTTTTTACTGTTTTTTCAACATGTTTCCACAGTGTGGTGATGATATATGATGTGCTTAACCTCAAATTATTATAAATTTTATTGTAATATAAAGATATTCAATACAGAGACACATTTGGCTTTGGTGTATATCCAATTTCTTCAAAGAAGCAAAAAACAGCAGATATGTTAATCAAATTGTTTGTGATTGACAAGGCCTTGTTAGTTCTGAGTCGGAGCAAAACACAAGTTTTGCTCTCAAATTAGGGAAAAATTTTTGGGAGGAAGCTTCCGATTGCTGTCCTGTGAGCTGTATCTCTAGGTGTTCACATCCTTGGCCACACTTTGCTTGAATATCAATATTTTATTGTCATTAAAATGGATTTAAAGAGTGTCAGAATTAACATCAAGTTTAAAATGGAAACATTTTTTCTCTAGTCATGCTGGGACCAACGTTCATCTTGCCATCATGCACACCGCCTCACATGTACACCTTAGATTTGTCATATTTAGGAGCTTTGTTAAAATCCATTGTTGCTACCATCTATCCTCCAACTACCACCACCATAACCAACACTGTGTCCGTGATCACACTGCTGACTCACACTGACACACATACACACCAGCACGCTCAACAAACACCCAAAATGTTGTGTGCGTGCAGGGAAACAGTTCCCCACAAACACCCACATGCACTTAGAAATTTATAGCTACACACAGAGTGTGCGTCATTTTTTTGTTTTCAAATTTCCCTTTTTGAATGTACATATACATGTAGTGCTGTAGTTTAAAGAGCAGACAGGATAAACGATTGCATTTGTGCTAATGTTGTCTATATTTATGAGCAAATGTTCTTTTTTTTTTTCCAAGAAATGTCCACTGCTTGTGCTTCTTGTGCCCCCTTTTGCTAGCAAACACTGGAAAATAATGATAAAAAGCTTTTTAAAAAGTGTAACATGAAAGAGCAGCTCAGATTTACACCACGGTGAAACAAATAATAGATTAAGATACAGCCGCTCACCTAACTGACAGTAATGTTGGCTTAAATCCCCCCAAGTGAAGCAGTAAAGAACTGGCAAGTCTGCAGAGATAGTTAAAGATTAGACTGTGTGCTGTGTTTACATTCATCCATCCATCCATTCGCTTCCGCTTATCCTTTTCAGGGTCGCGGGGGGCGCTGTAGCCTATCCCAGCTGTCATAGGGCGAGAGGCAGGGTACACCTTTTACATTCATTCACATGTTAATTGTCATTCATGCAAATTTGATTTTTGACTGTGACACTTCAGGCATGCACTGTAAATCACTGTGAAGTAATACAAAAGTGTGATTGTATTATGAGTTTAGGGTCAAAATATTCATTTGTCCTTCCCTGAAAGTCTTTTGTTCACTTTGTGATAAAAGCTGCTTGTTCACCTTCTTCCATTTTTAAATTCAGTGCTTTCTCACGTTGCCTTCCTGGCGGTATCACTTCTTCATGCACCAGTCACTGTCAGTGCTGGGTTTTGTATCCTGTCAAAGCCATTTTCACAGTGGTAATTGTCAGTTAAATTGGCACTCCCCTAAAGTAAATCGTTGTAGAGTGCGAGCTATTCTGTTTTAAACAGACCTTTGAACGTACATAATTACAGTCCATGAAGATGCACTGTGTGATTTAAAAATTCAAACGTCTCAATCATTACATCAATAAAGTGTTATTTTGTTAATCCTGTAATGAGGCAAAAGTAAAGCACAGCCTGCCCGTCAGTGCATCCAACTGTGGTTGTGCTTTTACACACAGGGAGTTTCTTTTTTTAAGTGCCTTTAGTCACAGAGAGAGGTGGGAACATATTCAGATCTAAGGGAGGAAGTGTGCACCTCAGACTTGAAAGAGACACATCGAAAACCCAAGACACTTTGATGTTGAAGTGTAATTTGTATACGTGACACCGGTGCTTCTTCCAGCAACGGAAAAAACATTTTATCATTATCATAATGCAATACTCTTAAAACCCTGTCATGTTATTTCACTAAGCTGAGCCTACTAAAAGGCAAAAATGTCAGTGTCAGTGTGGCATCCTAAAACTTTAATTATGTGCTCTGTAGCATGGAGACTGAAAGTTTCATAGAATCCACAGCACAGATATTTCCCTGTTTAACACTCTTCCTAGCACACATTATGCATGTATTGGAAGCTTTTTCAGTGTAATCAGTTTGCAGCATTCGCTCCCTTGTCTTCCTCTTCTCCACTGACATTGTGCAAAGGAGGAACAGCCATTTAACTATTCAACAGGTGTCACAGCATGAGAAACATACTTATCAGGAGCAGAACACAGAGAAGAATGACTCACACAGTCCTGTCAGTCATCTTGACTCTTGCTTAGGAGATGAGCATCAAGCGTGTTCCATTAATTAATTATTTAACAGTTCAAAGGGCTAACAGCATCATGAAATTAACTCACTGTCCGGTAGGTTTCTACTATAGTTTACAAAAAAAAAACCGGAATCAGCAGCAATAATTTTGATAATTGTTTAATAGATCAACAAATTTATGCAAGTGCATTTCTTTTATTTATTTTCATTTTCTCAAATTTAAGCGTAAGAATGATGTTTCTTTTGTTCTGTTGGTTGGAGATGATGGTCGATCTCCATGCAAGATGACGACGCTGACATTTTAGTCAATCAAAAATTAATGAAAAATCGAACTGATGAGGTTAACGTCCGTAATGACAAGGCAGATGCTTATCAGACAAGCTTCGCAGCTTTTTCCTTAATGACTGTTTTTCTGGACAAGAGGAATGAGAATCTAAATGTTATTCTCCCGTTTACCGAAAAACTGTCAAACGTGTCACTCCAAAATCGGGCTGAATTTTGGGGAGTCCATGAGGGTTAACACCAACTGCGGTAAACCCCTAAGAACTATATACCTGTCATTGATATTTTTTTTCATATTGCATTTGCATCTGCAACTTATTAGTTAGTTAGCTAATGGGTGGCATAGTAATAACTACAACCACAGCAATGACATGAAGTCAGTGACAAAGGGGACCTGGCTTTTGCCCTAGAAAGTCCAAAACTATGGACAACCTGCCTCTTATTTATTTATTTAATTCACTTTTTATTTTTTTATTATTTCTGTATATATTATTTCTGTGAACCTTATAATCAAGTCTTTTTTTTTAATAACAATTCAAGCCCATGCATTTTCTCAGCTGCATGAAAGCTAAATATAAACTGGATTTACTGTCAGTCCATTTCTACATGTGCTACCCAGCTATCTGTTGTTTACACAATTGCTTCCCAAGTGTTTTTATAGTACCTCAGCTAACTTTTACATTTTTTTAAAAGAAATATGGGAGTTGTTGATGTTGCATCAGGTCAAGCGCACTTAAATCCATATGTATTACAGTACACTCCATCAGGTTGTTCTTTTGCTGATAGTTCCTTTTTCCTGCAGTGCACACACAAAAAGTGTGAACTTCCTCCAAAAGCTATTTGAACTACAAAAGCTTTCTCCAGTCCTAAAGTGCTTTGTGAGTCTTTGTGTCCTGTGTAGATGCCGTTGTGTTGGTTATGTTTGTTCACTCGTTTATGCAGGTTTTCCCATAAATTTGAAAGGGATAAAGTTGAAAGAAAATCAGCTTCGGTGTCTCTCAGTGCACTCTCAGAGTAATGTGCCAACACATTAGACTCTGTATATGGATGTGTTTCTGTGTGTGATGTGCTCTGCTTGATGCCTTTGTTTGCCTCATCTGTAAAACTGCACAATCAAAGCTCATAACTACTGTTCATGGTGCTTCCGCCACGTCAACTCAAACAAAGCTCACTATTATCACTCATTACAGCTCTGCGTCAACCCGACATTTGCATACACAGAAATCACTACACACCACAACTTCAGACCAGCCAACTCTCCTGCCTCAGTGTGACATACCCCACCCCACCTCTCCGTCACCCACCCTGCCCTTCATCCTCCCATCATCCGTTGCCTGTCGTTACAGATGGTTTCATTCCCCAACACATTAATAACGCATCATCCAGATGAATAAAGCTATAAAATACGTAGCGTTGCCAATAATCCCACAGGTAAGAGGCTTAGCAGACAGCCTTAAGGGAGGGAGAGACAGAGAGACGAACTTTGGGGGGGGGGTGAAATTAGATTTATCTAAAATCGGGTATCCATGTTAATATTTAGCACAGAGTTTAAAGGCTGAATATAAATGCACACATACACGCACAAACACTGGTTTGGACTAGAACCTCGCCATATGGAGGGATTATTATACCAGTTTTTTGTTTTTTTTTTAATCTTGCTGTTTTTGAGTTTCAGGGTTATCCCTTTAAAAAGAGCGTTTATTTTTTGTGTAAACAGTAAAGAGATGAATGCCACCCACTGAAAAACTCAGATTCCATATGTAAAAATGTTTTTTAACAAACAATGAACAATCAGTCTGACAAAGCTAGATGTTTGAAGCTCAGTTAAACAAAAGTAATACATATTACCATGCACAGTAATCAGAGATTAGCAAAACTCAAGCGCAGTCCTGTTGATTTTCATTTACTAACGCTTAATAAATTACAAATCTCGTGAGAGTCTTAGATGTAACTGAGAAATATTCTGCCAATTTTTTTACACGATCATGGTTGATTGGCAATTTGCTGATTAATAAAAACAGGTGTGAGCATCTCTGAAGCAGTGCTGTCTGAGAAAATAAACTCGATGATGACATACTGAGGTCATAAGCGCTATCTTAGTCTTTCTGATTTGATGTTAAAAAGCCTATTTTACATTCAGCTTGAAGAAAATTGGCCATTAAAAGACTAAACGCTGTGAGAAATTATCACCCACTATTTTTTTTTAAATATAAAAATCATCTCTGCCACCGGTGCACACAAACTGTTTGAGTTCAGTTTTTGATTGATTTAACAACTCATTTCTGCAGCTGGTTTCTGCTAAAACACAAACTCAAGTAATCTTTATCTTTTTTCTAAAGGAACATACAGTAAGTGATTTGCTTTCCTCCTGGTGTAGGCTGTCAAGTAGACATGATGAGAAACTGCAGGTCAGATTTTCTGTACTGGCACTCACGTCTCTTTTCTTGCTGATGTTTTGGCCTTGATGACACTGCACACTGCATATGTAGCATCTCTGTTGGATACCCTGCAGCATTCACCATGAATGAGCTTTTGCTGTGGCTCATTAAACAGTATGGAGATTGTTCCTCTTTTAACCCTAATGGTCACATCTTACTTAGGATGACAGTCTTGTCAATGAGGAAGCACATGACAGACTGTCCACTTCCCTTAAATCGTTGCAGCAACATGCAACACACTGGTCCACATGTAAAATGCAAATACATTAACATGTAATCATGCCCACACGTACTAATGACACTGACAATGAGCCAGCGCCTTGCTATTTCCTCCTCAACATGCCATACACTAATCTCCATGTACTGTGTTATTGTAGTAAGACAGAGGGAGGGAGGATGACAGAAAGAGAAAAGAGCACATGGCGGTGTGGTGAAGACACAGGGTAAAGACATGATGGCTGGGTAGAGATAGGGCTATCCGGTCTGTCAGGGAAAGCTTTTGTCCTTCCAGTCCCGTAGAGCAAGAGAAGAAGAACTGACAGCAGTGCTTTTATTCCTCTTCCTCCTCCTCTTTTTTTTCTTCTTCTCACAACTGGAGCTGAATGCCAACAGCCCAGAAGACTTGTCTGCGTGATTAAGAGAGAAAGTCAGAGGGGAAAGAAAAGAGAGATAGAGACATGCAGAGAAAGAAAGACAGATATGTAAGACAGAAGAAAGCTGGAAGAAGAAATGTTGGATGGAAAAAAGAAAAGATGAATGTCTCATCCCTTCTACAAATCCGATGTCGACTCAAATCCCAGCGTAATCCTCTGGGGAACCCGGTTTGGTTTGAAGGCTTGTTAGTGTAGCTTGAGTCCCACTGGCATAGACTTCTGTGGTTGGAGACCGTTTCTGGAAACTAACCTGAGCCCAAATAGTCTCCACTCCTTCAGGGTTCAGGTCTGTAATTTTTCTCTCTGTTGGTAAAATCTTAGATTTAGTGGAAATCTGGTGCCAAGACAGTGATCAGCAGGTTTTATCAACCGTAAATATATAATAAGAGCTCTGATTTGGGATTAGACTGAGGAAGATGTTTGAAAGAATAATCTCAGCTTGATGTTTCAACACAACTGACTTGGTGTGACTCCACTGGTTTACTTCTTCACTCTGACTGATAAGTTGTTCCATTAGGATATTTCTTTGTATTAACCATGGATAAAATTCTAGCATGCAAGCTCCATGCATGCAATGGGGCAGTCACCTACCTGGTTTACTTTAAATAATAAAAATGCAAGCAGGTGAATATTAAAGAACAACATCACATTATTTGCAAAATAATGCAAAAGTATGATTTAAATTCACCTATAAGTATCAGTATAATATGTATCCGTTCATGTATTCTTCCCCTTGTGGGGGAGTTGTGGGGGAGCTGGAGCCTATAACAACTGTTGTAGGGCCAAAAGTAGGGTACATTCTAGACAGATAGCTAATTTGTGGCAGCGACAGAGACAGATAAGACACAAATAGAAATGGCCTGTATTTATATAGCGCTTTTCTAGTCCCTAAGGACCCCAAAGCGCTTTACATATCCAGTCATCCACCCATTCACGCACACATTCACACACTGGTGATGGTAAGCTACATTGTAGCCACAGCCACCCTGGGGCGCACTGACAGAGGCGAGGCTGCCGGACACTGGCGCCACCAGGCCCTCTGACCACCACCAGTAGGCAACGGGTGAAGTGTCTTGCCCAAGGACACAACGACCGAGGCTGTCCAAGCTGGGGCTCGAACCGGCAACCTTCCGATTACAAGGCGAACTCCCAACTCTTGAGCCACGATCGCCCTTTAGAGACAGATAACCCTTCAAACCTTCATTCAATTTAGAATTACCAATTAATCTAACCCCCTGCATGTCTTTGGACTGTGGGAGAAAGCACAAGCACCCGCAAAGAATCCACGCAGAAATTGGGCGAACATGCAAACTCCACACAAAATGGATGGAAAGTACCGTCCCTACACACTGCTCCCCGGGCACCCAATGGCTGCCCACTGCTTCACTGAGTGAATGGGTTAAATGCAGAGAGGAATTTCCCCACGGGGATCAATAAAGTACACTTTCTTTTCTTTCTATGAGGCAATAGTGCACCACAACACTGTGCTTCCTACCCCAAATCAGTCTTTTTTATTTTTTTCTCTTGCTTTAAAATTTTCTTTGCTCTTGAATGCTTGACAAACAAAGACACAAACGACAGAATAAGAAACACAAAGCTAAGCAAGCCAGAGTAATTAGGACACAATTAGGGAATTAGAGAAATGAATGAGACAAAGACAGGAAGTATTATGATTAACAAAATAAAACAGGAAATGCCAAACACAGTAACAAACAGCACACTTTGAAGCAGGAAGACAGAAAACTGGAATGGCCAGAATGGTTAAAGACTAAGAAACCTGAAGGAGGAGAACTATAAAATCAACACGAGATCATAAACATAACAAAAACCGAACTAGGACTATTATTTGTGTGAGTTTTTTCTCTCCTCATGAGTGTCCCGGTTTAAGCTTGAGTTTGGTCTCCAACAGCTCCTAAGGTAAATACCATTTCCTGTTTAACTGCATTGACCAGCTAGTTATGGTTTGGCCCGTGGCAGGTTGCAGGTAGAGTCATACATTCAACAGAGCTGAAACCTGAAAACCTGCTGTGTTGGAAATCAAGTTGATTGTATCAAGCAGTCAAGAATAAAAATTGTTGAAAAATAGTCAAATATGGTGTGATGGGGGTAACTGAGTCACATTTAGTCACAAATTGGAGAACAGTCATTACAAAGCAGAGGGATTAAAAAACAGTTAAAGGCATTTGAAAAGGAGTTAAATCTAGATATGAAAGTCTGTAGTAATTAAGAACAAGAGCAAGTAACACTAAAACTTAAAATTAAAATCCACAAAGGAGTTGCTGGATAGTCAAATGTTTGGTTGAAGCCCTAGTTGTATTAATTCAACAATATTCTGAACATTATTTAGATTGCACAGAGTGGTTTAATTAATCTCTTACAAATAAATATTTAGAAAAGCAGCATTAAAGATACATTAAGGATATGTTAGATTAAAATTAATGTGCTCAGATTACACTAACATAAAGAGGTTATCTCCTGTGATAAAATCGTAAAGTGCGGCGATGTTTGAAAGAACAAATCATAATCGTGATCATGACATGTTATGCGGGAGAGTTTATTGCCAAGGTCATATTAAGTAATCCCTCACCATGAAGTCAATTGTAACAGTTCAGCTGAAGCTGCCCTTGCTGTCGGGTAGCCACTGTACAGGAAATTCTCAGGTACACTAGAGACAGCAGGGATGCACCAGTAGATGCAAACACCTACATAAAATGCCTACATGTGCATACACACTCCCACACACTCTTCAGTGTCCCTTCTGTGCTAAAGGCACGCAACAGCAGAATGCATAAAATCATTAAAATGGTCTCTGTCCTGAATCACAAAAAACACTCACACATGCAATCTGCCTCTCACAGACGTACACACCCCTACTGCATGGACACAAAGGTTTTCATCATTCTGCTTTCTCCCTTGGCTCATGCATAACATACACACACTTTGGGAGTAAATAAAATTATAAAGCACCACCTGAATAGCTGCTCTTCAGTATTCATATTAAAGCACCGGGAACAGCCGGAGAGCTGGTACCCATAACTGAACAGGTGTTTTCTCCATCAGCAGCGCATTTAGATCCTGTCTGTCCTTCCTGCCTGCTTCCACTCTGCCGAACACTTTAAGTGCAGAGCTCATGAGATTTCGACGCAGACGCTCCCATATTTTTCACCATTCTCCTTAAATACTCGCTCAGTCTCTTCATACCACTCTTTCACTCCCCGGTCGTCCTCTCCTGCCTCCTCTTCTTCTCCCTTCTCAAGTGGGGATGTCTTACCGCACTGCTGAGTCGTTCTCTGGTCCTCCAGACGCCGCAGGCCTCCCAAATCAGCTTCAATGAGGAGCCCTGCAGAGGCTTTCGCTGCCGGGGAGAAATTGCGGTGTAATTGAGCTGCGTGATAATAATACGTTCTTCTCTCTGATTTCCTACCAGCGGTGAATCATCAACACCATCATCATCATGCCATCACATCAGCAACGCTCCGTAGACGCTTCCACACTGCCACCGCCTGAGTTGACCTGCTCTTTCACTAGATTCTCTTTCTTGTCGATTGCTCTCGTTCCACTTATTTTATTCCCATTTCCTCTCGCTTTTACTTTCCCTCACTTTGTGCTCTCCACTACTCACCCTTCTCATCTGTCTCCAGCTATACTTCCAGTTTCTGTTCTACTTCATTGGATACAGGGCCTCAGAGGTATAGAGAAATTACACTGTACAAAAAAAAACATGTATATGTGTGAGCAGGAAACAGGGGGCAAAGGAAGAGAAGTTAATTAGGAAGTGTGATTGTGCAAGCGTAATATCAAACACATTTTGGATACATACTACATAAAGCATTCATGATTCTATTTCAGTAAACAGGGAAGCTTGGTCATTTTTTCACAATAGCACTTAACAATTAGCTCAAGTGTTGCATGTTTTTCACTCTCAAGACCCAAGCTCACGTGTATGAGTTATACTTCATGTATAACGGCCTCTGTGTTTCCTGCAATGGCCGTTACAGGGAGTTTGCTAAAGGTGAAAGACTGGGTATGCCTGCATATCAAAAGAAAGGGAGAGGAAAGGTTAATCCATACACATGCACTTTGTTGTAAAGGAGAAAAAGAGAAGTTAAATGGAGGTTGAGAATTTGCCAAGGCAGGTTTTAGACTTGCGTGTGTTTGTGTTTATATCTGTGTTTGAGCAGGAGTAGAGTTTACACATGGCTTTCAGTGTTTTAAGCATCCTCAGGAGAATTGGCTTTCCATAGAGGAGAACCATTAGGAAAATCATTGACTGCTTATTGGTGTCAGCACTCTGCTAGTGTTTGTGTGTATGAGCTCAAACAGAGAACAATGCTGCTCTTTTTTCCTCTCGCGTGCCCCTCCAAATAGCCAGCCTGAGATTTTCTTCTTTTTTTTCTTTGTCCTCAAGTTTCTTTGCTTAATTGCCGTGGCAACTAGGCCTACAAGAACAATTTTAGACAATTCTCAGTTTAATTGGTGTATAGATGATACCTCTTTTTTTTAGAGGTCTGGGCAGAGCTTCTGTGGGGCTTAAAAGGAAGTACACCAATCCTGGCGTATACATTGGATGGATGATTTTCAGCGTGTGACCAAGTTGGTGTGTTTATTCATATTAGGCTCGTGCACATTTGCTCCAGAGGTATATAGACTGTGCAGATATAATTTTCTTAACTGCTGAGAAAGAAATTTGGTCAAGGCAATTATATTTCAGCCAGGGCATGTCTGCTTGCTTAGCACTCAAGTCTATTTGCCTAAAAGACACAAATGACTGCAATTTAACAGCAATAGAGGGGGAGTGTAATGAGTTGGTAGCTATTTGCCTGATGTGAGTGTGTTGCTGTAAGGTACAAAGAACAATCAAAGGCATAGAACTATATTTTCCCTGGCATTATGTCCAGTGGCAGTGAGGGAGATTAATAAGCAGGATTATTAGCTTCTCTAAATTATTGTGCGTTTTTTGCTAGACCTTCTGTGAGTATTACATTGCTTTAACTGAAATTATTCCTGCACAATCCTGTTTAACCAAAAATGTCAAAATTGTCATATGTGCTAAATAGATAATAGCATGTTTATGAGTGAAGGATTTTGTTACCTCTGAATAAAGCCTGGCTTTCTGTTTCTCCCAGTATACAGTCTGCTTAATCTTTTCTTTTTATAACTCAAGAGCAAGAAAATTCACAAGCAGATCTTCCAAAAATGTCAAATATTCCTTGTAAATTGCCATCCTGGTTTTGATCATCCTTGTTTGTGTTTTGTTGGTGTTTATGGTAGTCCATGTCCACAAATGCATTATGTCATTTTCTGGGATTTGGTGCAAGGATGTTGCAAGAATGGCTCTTTGTCAGATCTTTGATGTCTAAGTCCACTTTTTTCCCCCTGCTGCCTTGACACAGGCAATTTTAAGACGAGAGCAACAAGTGAGACTTTATCTGCTACTACTTCACATGATCCCCTCTAGCATGTTCCTTATCAGCAGATGGAGGCTGCTCATTTTGGTCATGGAGATTTTAATGCTCAAATTTTCCATTATACCAAGCGCCATCTGCTAATAAGGATTGCTTAATATTGTCAAAAAGCAGCAGAATATGTAGGTAAGAGGACCTTGAAATTAAGCTGTAGTTTGAACAGGACCTCCAGGGCTGAAAAATGAATGGAAGTGCTACAGAAACTACAGTTTCTGGAGTGGCCACTTTTCGCTGGCTCAAAAAAAGTAAGGTAATCCTCTTAGATGTCCACCAATACAACATTAAAAAGTATGCTTACAACCAAGGCAGTTGTAGTTTTGCTCTCTATAGCTAATATATATATATAGCCCTTAATACCAACTGTGAAAGGAAGTACTTTTACATCTCACGCAATAAAAGTTGCAGTATTAGGTGTGTGGCCGTGACTTACAGGTAGATGCAGTGCACTGCAGTGGTTTCTGTCTTTTAGGTGCAGTTTATCCCACCTGGTGACAATGCAGTCATCAAAAAAGTGAAACCTAGTTAGGTTATTCCACCCTAATTTATGTAATTTGCATAAATGCAAAGAGTGAGTTAGCTTTCCACAACAAATGTGAGAACAAATTGCTTTTTGCAGTTTCTTCAACATAATAAAGCGACAGCATGTTATAGGTCGCTGCATTCCTCAGTTATATCTTTTTCCGTGCCCAATAGGAAGAGTAAGAACATCCCAGAGAAAGTACATGCACAGTAAATTATAAATGCACTGTGTGGTAAGCGTCAGAGAGATGCCCGAGATCTCACTGTTTGTTACTTGTAAGGCCTGTCAGTGTGTGCTGCATACTATATATATCATGTGCAGAAAACCTGCACCTTATTATGTTTAATGGATGAGAGTTTGTGAATTTATCATACCCCTGAGTATGCGCTCTTTAAGGGTGTATGTGGGTAGGTGGATGCAGCGTTGAACGTCAGAGGTCAGGGAAAGCTTTAGTCCTGTCTTGATATGTTCGTGTGTGTCTGTGTGTGTCTATGTGTGTGTGTTCATGTCATGCTCTGCATGTCGTCTCAGCCTCCAGCTGACTCGTGATTCAGAGGACACAGGCTGCGTGCCATGCACTGTCTTTGACCCTTTCCTATAGCAGCTGTTAATATAACGCTGCAGCTGTGTGTATATTTTTGTTGTAATGCTAGTAAATATGGTAAATGGGGCTAAATATGCCTGCTGGGTCACCCCAGGCACTCTACGCTCATACCAATACCCTGCTTTGGCTCCCAGGGGCCCTAGAGGATTTTTGCTGGGATATGTTGACAAATTGATACTGCCGGACTGGCTAACTGCTTCTACTGTGGTTGGCACCGGCTGCGATGTACTCTGAATACCAAGCGACCATGAGCCGTAAACACGTTCTTCTGTCGCTTTGTTTCCTACAAATACGCACATAAACAACATGACATCGCTGAGCAAACCCTGACTTTCAGATGGACCCAGCTTGCGGAAAAAGCTCCAAATCCAGACTAAAATCTGGATCAAAAACTTAATCCTCAGCTCTGGGGTATCTTATCTGACTCGCTCTGGGGTATGACTTTGGACCATTGCTCCCTTCCTCATTGCACTCTCTTTCCCACTCTCCCTTGTTCTCTTATTTCTCTCCAGTTTACACTCTCAAATTTTGGACAGCTGTTTCACGATGTGAAAAAGGGGGAAGAAGCTTTAATTTTGCCAATAATGCCTCAGTCTGTGCATCTGCTATGTCGGAGTGATTAGAGCAGCAGAAGCTGTCTTTACTATGATGACAAGCCCATATGGTTTCCGTATGTACTAGTAGGCATTAGGCTAGATCTGTCACTTTCTATTAGAATTTGTTTTGCATGGTAATAGAATCATTAAATCTCTCCACAATACAGTGGATAAAGGCAATGTTTGCACATTTTGGTCTTTGATATTTTTTGGCACTCTGTTCAGTCTTATCACTGTTTCTGTTCACTGTGTTTTTGTACACTTGTATACTTCTGTATGCTGGACTACTGGGAAGCACTTTGGGTCAGCTCCTGTTGTTTTTCAGTGTATTTTAAGTGACTTGATTTTGTTGGAGGGCAATAAATGCCCCAAACAACAATGCAAAGGTCTGTGGGTTAATCCAAATTATGTTTGTGTCTGCTTAGGGAGGATAGTGGCCAGTGATTTGGTCAGTAAGTGACAGATTTTTCTTTGTGCTTTTTTAGAGTTTGGAACTCTTAAATCTAATCCCCTGAACACATACAAACACCCAGCACATGCATACAAAGCAGTCTTTAGATTCATAGTGTGGCTGAACCCAGTGAACCTAGGCTATCCCTGCACTCTTAAGTAAAAGTACTCGCTGCATCGCATTCACACACACATGCACACAGGAGACTCTGTGTGGCTCTTTAAACAGTTTCCTCTCGGAAAGAGGGAGTGTAGCTCCCGACTGGTTTCGGTTTGCCACACAGTGCATCACTGTAGCTGGCTAGTGGAGCCTTCGGCTTCTGGTCCTTCAGTTGTACCAAGAATCAGCTATCCCCCACCACTTGCCAAGGCTAACCACATAATTACTTGTCTGGCAGAATCTCTTCGAAATGGAGTGCAGAGACACAATTCGAGCTGCAAAGAGCTGCTTTAGCTGAACCCTCAAGCACATGAGACAACAAGGCTAGAGCTCAGCCTTTATAGCCCTCACTGTGTGGTGACGATAGAGCAGGCTTTCTCAGCTTATCTCTCTTAGAAGGTCATGTATTAGCAATCTTTGGGCCTTGTAGCTCTGTTTCATTCTTATGGATCAGCACTGAGCGCAGTCAACAGCGTAACAGTTTGAAGTGCTCCGAGTTGTGGTAGGAAAGTCTGATTGGTGGTGGTTGGACTGTGGTAGATCAGGATGTGGCAGGCATTCCTCTAGAGGACTGTGTGTCTATATCAGAGTACCAGAATCGACCAAACAAACTCTGCAAAACGATTAAAGTATTTCTACTTAGTTAGTAATTTAAAACGTTGTTTTCATGGTAATATCAGGTGTATATTTATTTATCTGTGTGGCTGAGTGTACAGATGTCTGTGTCTTTTCGTAACTACAAGTGTGCAAGTGGATATGGAAGACTTGAATTTCCCCTGGCTACATCCCAACTCCATAACAGGAAAAGAAGCAGCAGACAAAACTAAGCCAGGAAATTCTTAAATCCAAAGTCTCACAGTGCAGTCAGTCCTTACGTTTTTTCCTGAGAGCGAGAATACAACTGTAAGGAATACAAGACCCAAAAGAACTTCCTTAGTGGGTCAACTAAATGAGTTTTTATATTTAACCTCCTAAGACCCGAACTCTTTCATGGCATGCATTTTTGATTTTTCTTTGCTATTTGGGTTGATTGGGACCTGATGAATTTAAAAACAAAGAATTACTAGATTTTTTTTTTTTTTACCGAATTTTTGTTTCTGAGAAAAATGAGATCCACATATGAGGACATTCATTTTAAATTTTGATAGAACAGTGACAGTATAATGTCCTCGTAAGTGGATATCAGGACCTTGTAGAGAAAAATTACGTATTTTGGTCCAGGCATCCCAAAATGTGATGCCAGGTCCTGGGAGGTTAATTCACCTTTCTCTGCTTGAAAATGCAGCATTTCAGTTACATTAAGTGTAGCGTGAGTGATATGACCCTGATACTCAGAAACGAGATAAGAAAGGAGTATCAAAAGGCCATCAAGCCCAAGTTGGATTTTAATATTAACAATCAACAAATCATTACTAGATCAATAATCTAATTATTCACTAGCTAGCTAGCTGGACAGAAGAGGTAAGTCCCAAACAAGTCCTCTGTCCTCCTGACTCTCAGCGTGGAATTCCATACTGACTTTTTTAAGCTTTTGGTCCATCTCTTAGCATCATGTTACACTAGCGTGTTTACTGCATTAAAAATTCTTAATGACCTCAATGGAGGGACCCATATCTGGTGTGGACATTCACAGATTGAATGTCGAAACCAGTTTAAAACTGCTTTCATGTGGTTATGATTATAACATCTCTCATCTCTTTCTTTGCAGTTCCTAATTACAGTTTATTGACTTATGTGCCATGCATCATATCACTCGACCAAAACATCAGCCGAAACATGAGTGGCAATAGACAAAACAGCCGTACACGCTACCAAAACTACTAGTGACGGTCGCATGGAGACATTTTACCACGACCTAACAGTCACCATACCAAACAGTCATCTGTCAGCGTGGTGTTTTAGGGCACTTACTCCTACTGACTGATCATTAAAGGGAATTGCAACCAGAAGAGAACTGTTTCTGTTCTGTGTTAGGCCCCTTCAGCAAAGCACTTAAGTCGCAGTGTATGTCCTGCTGCGCCACTGGAAAACGTGGTAAGGATTTTGCCATGTCTGATGCTTTGCAGAAAAGTAATTTCCTCTTGTTTCCATTGAGGCTGGAGATAAGCCAGAACTCCTGCCACACTCAGAAACAACTTACAGATTATACAGAACATATTTTCTCTTATAGTAGAGAACAAAAAAACTCTCAGAGTACAACTACACACACACACAGAGGTGTGCATAGTGCAGGGAGCCATAGGAACTTTGTATAAGGTCTCAAGGAGACACTTATGCAAAATATGATGTCACGCCTCCACACACACTGCAGACACTAACCTACATTAACATATATAAGCACATATACAGCACAGACCATAGCCAATTTAAAGTTGACAGAAGCACTTCAACTATTTATTTCCACTAATCTTTACATTTTTTTCTAATACATAAATACCGAGAAGACATTTCTTTATTTAAACCCACTTTTTAAAAATGTATTTCCACGATTCAATTATGTATTTACCTCTGCTGTATTTACTTTTGGCAGGAGCAGGTCGGAAAACTACCGTACATCATTAGTGAGATAACCCACTGAGCAAAACTGACAAGTACGAAAAAGGAAATGAAAAGAGAGAGAATGAGAGAAGAAGCAGGCAAATGACAAATATGATGAAATAAAAAAGTTTTTCGGAATAACGCTGCGTGGGAGGAGATTTGGAGTGACCTAATTAAAATGTTGGAATCCTGAGAGGAATAAATTAAGAAAATGTCAGTTAGGCTGAGCCGGAGGAGGAGAGATTAAGAGGTGCAAGCTCATATACTGTCTGATTTCTGCTCTTCTCCTCTTTTATCACTGCTGCATGGGAACATTGGTCTTTAATGACAACACAGTGAGCTGTTGTTGTCTCAGTATTAACTGGTGGAGCGTATGGAGAGAAGTTTCAGTGGTGCATACAAAAAAGAAGGATGCTGCAGATTCAGAAGGGGTTAAGGTGTCATGAAAAAATCAACTGAATAGGCTGTAACTCATCTGATATGAGTGATGTTCTGTTCTTTAAACTTCCTGAGAAAACTCTGAAATAAAAATGAAAAGAAAGGAGACAGAATGCAAGAAAATAGTCCCACCTTGCAGTTTAAGCAGCTTACGTTTCCACATCATTACAGCACAACAGTCACCGGTCTATAAGCATCATCTAGCTACTGTCCCCACTGCCATCCAGGATACATTCCCTCTGTGAGAAAGCTCCCTCCATATGGGCCCCGCCTTTTTCTGCTGTGCTGGACAGGTTGGGACCATACGGGTGCTGTTGGACTGCACGGATTGCGACTTAGAGCAGATGACAGCAATGGTAATGTGTCGATTGTCAACACGGGGGGAGAGAGATGGCATGAACAACGAGAGGCAGCCCAAGAGGAGGAAGGGAGGAGAAGGAAGAAAGGACAGCTGGTACCAAGATTGGTGTTAGTTAAGGATGACTAAGTGACATGTTGACAAGAGGCTGATAAGAGGACTCCATGGAACAAAGATGAAAAAGGCGAGTATCAGTAAGCCTCTGATGCCAGTGTGCTTCCATAAAGTACAAGATCTTTGATTCTACTTCCCTTTGAAGTGATCCGTGGAAATAACACCATGTGGCATGCATTAATTTCAGCACTGGGTGGAAAAAAAGAGCAAGTCAGGCGCAGCATCTCTAATGCGGAGGCTTCACAATCGTCATTGACTTGCACAGCTACGGTAATTTCCATGTGCTCTGACAACATTACACCCGCGTGCATCCTCGCACTGTTTGGCCAATAAGAACTCACTTTATTTTCAATTGCAATCAATTCTGAGAGCTGGATTCGATAAAAGTTTGAACAATGCAAAACTTCTGCTCCGAAAAGGATGTTATATCTAATCTATTGGGCAATAATCGCTTGCAAATGAACAGCAGTTTCAGTTTACATTTTCAAGCAAGCTGAAATGAAAGTAAATTACCCCCCAACACTTGTGCGCCACACTCCAGCACTCAGCCCTGCACTGTGTAATCCACGCATGGAGTGTTTGCTCAGAAAGCATCTATTTCACTGCTGTGCGCCACAACGACATCACCAGGTCATTTGTTTCAATCTAACAAGAGATGGTTACAACAGTAGGAGGGTAGTTTTTTCCCCGTTCTCTCAATTTCTCCCCAAAACTCATGTCAGCTGGAGGAGGCTTTACATAATTTCTGTCATCATCACTTACCACAACCTCAAATCTCCTGTGGACTGTTAGGTGTGTGGTGCTCTGCTCAACTTTACAGCAGCAGCAGCAGGGTCGGGACTGGTAGTTATTGGTGATACTGTTACAATGGCTGTGGGGCTACACTCCACTTAAGCTGTCACGCCTGTAATAAACAGCAGATTTCAGTGTGAAGAAGCTCATCTGTGGGTGTGTGAGAGTCTGAAAGAGAAAAATGGAGGGTAAGCTGAAGTGTAACACGGCACACACAGTACCTAACAGGAAAACCGCTGTCCTGACCATTGTGGGCTCAGGTGTCATTATCCGCATCGGCCACAACAATCGATCGCTTTTATCCCGTGGAACGTGACAACCAAAACAACATGTTAGCGACAAATAAGACGAGACAAAATAAGAAAGGATATTGTCTTTACCCACAGGTTGGGTCATAACAGCACACATTTGCCGGCATGCATTTGCCAAATCAAATAGGTGTCTTTATATATGTGGTTTGTTTTTTTGAACCACCGTTTTGTCCGATCAACAACCCCTATGTGTTATTACTAGGAAATATCACAGCACTGCACTTCACTGAAGAAAGTGCACGAAAAGCTTTCATTTTATTAGCTCCTGCAGAACTTTTGAATCCACCAAACAAGGAGTTTAGATTTTGTCGTCAGACTATGCAGGGATTTATTCAAGGAACGACTGAGACAATGGAAAGGATTTTTCAAATTCACTTTCATGTGCAGAATCTGCTTTTTGTGAAGGCTCCTGCTCTGTAGGTTGATTTGTATTTACTGGGTTTATTTAATATTCTGCAATCTGTTCTGGTTCATTTTGGTGTCGGAGTGTGAGTGGGTGGTCTCGCGTGTCCCTTGCTTGTCTCTGGCGTCAGCACCTTACAACACTACACTACGTCCTTACACAATTACACTGCCGACACTGCGGATTACTACGCTTTATGTGCACCTCTTGTTTCTGATAAATATTTCATCTTTGCTAACATTTTGCATGACCCATTTTTGTCACAGACCATTAGCTGGTTTATGACATTTTGAAGACAAAGTATTGGCTTTGAGCTAAAACTTTAAAAAGGTATAAAACAGAAGAAGAATAAAAACTGTGGGCTGTTGATTCAGAGGTGTATGCGCCACGAGTGCAAAGCCCAGATGGGAGTCGTAACTATATGTCACCCGTATTACACTATCAGCTGATGAAAACAATCATAAATAAAAATGAATGCATCAGATTTGCCACAGCAATGAGATGTTGTGATTTATGAGTTACAAAGGCTCAATTAATTTTGTAATCTTGTCCTGCGGAATATGTTAACATGACTGTACTTGAAAGAAGCACTTATTCACATTTTATTTAGCAGCAACGTCATACTAATGAGGCTCAATGCCGTTTGATCATAATGATGATGATGTTGTCTGGCAGAGCTTAGAAAGTTTTTCTTCCCCCCACTAATATTTTTTAATCATTTTTAATAATAATAATAATAATAATGGATACTTTATTGATCCCCATGGGGAAATTACTTGTTTTTCTCTGCATTTGACCCATTCACTCAGTGAAGCAGTGGGCAGCCCACTAAGCAGGCGCCCGGGGAGCAGTGTGTAGGGACGGTACCTTGCTCAGGGGTACCTCAGGGTAGCCGTTAAGTGGATTCGAACCGCCGACCTTCCGATCATGGGGCGACCACTGTCTCTCATTTGCACAATTCCCTGCATGTTTTTCTCTCCTGCTGTACATCTGTGTCTCATTTGTTTCTTTTTTAGTTTCCTGCTCGTGTGTTTTTCCCCCCCCCCCCCTTTCACTTATTTTCACACACTAGCTCTGTCGCCTCAGCACTTCTCACACTGCGTGTGTCTTCTGCTCGGGGTGTGTGTGTGTGTGTGTGTGTGTGTGTGTGTGTGTGTGTGTGTGTGTGTGTGTGTGTGTGTTTCTTTTCGTAGTGACATTTCCGTGCCAGGTGTGACAAATGGCAGGCAGAGAGGAAACATTTATTCCCTGTGGTGAGCTTAATTAGCCTATCAGCTAAGCCTTGGCACCAGCTTGTTTTGAAAACCACACAAACACACACACGCAAGGATGCACACGATATCCTCAAGTAAGGATCACCAACAAGTGCACATGTAGGCATGCACACAGCACACATACAGCAGACAAATCACTTCAGTATATGAACTGCACAGATGATTGGACAGTACAATTATATGATGTCTAAATCACTGCTCCAGTCCATATTTTTCCTCTCTGACTTTACATCCAGAGGGACTCAGTTGTAGCCAACCTCATCTTTTCTCTATTAAAAGGTTAAATCATTTACAAATTATAGCTCTCTTCTAGCCATTAGCATATGGTGGGTGTGTAGAGGCCATACAAGGCCAGCAGGAAAGGCTAGAGGAGAGACAGTGAAGAAAAAGCCTGTGTGTCCCTGCTGTGTGCGAGTCAGTGCAGTTTTACATCACACATCCATCTGCGTGTATCTTTGTGTTCATATGTGTATATGTGGAAACATCTGTCCATGCCAAACTGTACAGCTCGGATGGGGGCGATGAAGAAATCCTGGTGTCCAGCAACCCCTCTGTTAAGCAAGATGGCTGTAACGCATTGCTGCTAATTACACACACACACACACAAACACAAGCTCATAAATGTGCTTTCAACTAAATGAGTGGTGTCTGAGGGCTTTTCTTTGTCTCTTCTGGCCTCAATCTGTGGACAAATTACAGACATTATTGGCTGCAAAAGAGACTCCCTGTCTACCTCCATCTTTACCTCTTTCACACTGAGCCGGGCTTGGCATGTCCCTGCGCACCCCTGCTGTGGAGAAGGAAATGAGAGCCAGAAATGTTGCTGATGTGTCCTGCAAAGCGCTGGGTTTTTAGGCTTTGATGCCAGCCAGGTGGTGGAGGGGATATTAAGGTGCCCTTTAAGGGTAGAAATGGGGGAGGTGAACATTGTAATTTGACCAGATTGTGTTGCAGCTTGTTTTGGGTGTGGCCTGGTCAGGCAGCCCTGCTGTCTTTTGATGTTGGGTTTAAAAGGTTTGGTGAGATTTTAGAGAGACTCCATGGTGTTTTGAGGTGGGATTAGTTTTGAAAAGTCAACACTGAGGGGAAAAGCTTACTTGTTCTCTAGAACCTTGGCAGTTAATTTAACAGTTTCCACAGAATCTGATGTTGCGTCTATGTAAATGATGCCAAAAGTGTGTTTTAAATATATGCAAAAATAGGTTGATCTTATCGGTATTAAAGGCAGTCCACTCATTCCACTCAGAGTTTGGCATGAATAAAAAGTCACATATTGGCGGGACAGGCAAAAAAAAAAGAGAGAAAATCCATCAATCCATCAAGCAGTGCTGCTTCATAGCTTACCAAAGTCGTGCTAAAACAAAAAATGTTTTGACAGATTTTGAGCGCTGTGTACCACATAAAATCGGTTCGAGGTCAGTAAGCACAACCAGAATTCATACACAAGGTGCACCGGATTATAAGGCGCACTGTCAATTTTTGAGAAAATTGAAGGATTTTAAATGCACCTATTAGTGTGGAAAATACGATATATATTTCATTCTCTTATTTTTTTTGAGACACCAGTTGAACACTGAGAACAGCACTCTCCCATCTCACTTTAACTTTTACTTTGATCTCTGTAAATGTGTGGAGGGCAAACAGTTTCAAAGGGAGGATCTCACAAAGACAAGCTCTGATTATGACACACAGCGGGAGTGTGATGTTATTGTCTGCTAAGAATGGCATAACTTTACAACATCTTTACAGAGCAACTTGTTTGTTGCTAGGTCAGTGTTTCAAATCTCTCTTATCTGATCTTTAATCAAGCGCAATGATGCCTCAAACTCACCATTATGTTCTGTATTTCCCATAAAATGCCAAGAAAAGTGTTATTTTAGAGAACCTTTGTGACCCTGGTAAAACTGTAGTTAAGCAGTGAAATCTCTAGATTTTATAAAAGAAAAACATTCTGTTACAAATTGATGTGTTTTTTGTTTTGTTGTTTTTTTCAAAGCCATAGTGCAAAATTTTCATTCTGTAAATTCTATTATTGTGGCCTGTTGATTTTTTTTCTGTGTGTGTTTCTGATAACTGTGAAAACTGCTTAAAGGCTGAAATCACCTCTGTGCCTCAGGATTGTCTCTGTTGGACAGTGGGGCCTTCAATCATTTAGAAGTTTTAATGATCTGGGTGTCAGGCCTGAAGATCGTATCAGCCATCTGTGCTTTCGTTATTGCTAGCTTAGGTTCTTAACTCCTCACCTTCACTTTCTTCCCCTCCAACTGCTTTCCCTGTTTTGCTCTGATCTTTATCTACCTGTCATTCTGCTTGACAGATAACTTCTGGACTTCTGTGACTTTAGACAGTTATTAACTGCATTCCTCTAAAGCAGTAGATTGTTATTTAAGTCTATTTTATTACATTTTTAGAGGCGACAGCATAAACGTGTTACACATTGGCAGTGTGTCTCACAGGATCACAGCTGTTTGGAGAAAAGTCATTCGTTTGTGTGCATTTTTTGTTCAAATGCAAATCTGACGTGACTTCCAAATGAATTGATTATAATCATTTGGAAAATTATATTCAAGACGAATGTTTAACTGCTCAGCATGCAGAATGCATTAAGCAAATGTAAATGTAACAACTGAACCATTCACACTTTTGAAAAAGTAATTTTTAGAGTTTTTCTGCTTCAGTAAACATTTGTGCTGCACCCTGACAGATTTGCACCCCCAATTCTCTCAGCAGATATCCAACCAGAAACTTCCTCTGCACACGATTTCTGATTCCTGCATGACAGCACCAACTGTTTTCTGTCTGTCTGAGATGAAATCATTATAAGGGACCAGACTTAAATTATCTCCTGGGGAAATAATTGGCCCTCTTAAGGGATCTTCATTCATACTGTAATGCAGTGGTAGGCAAATAGCAGTAAGGGAACCCAATCTAATCCTCCAAGAAAAATATTTGCCACGCAATAGTGAAGCCGTTTCTTCTTTCATCGTCTAATTCAAGACCTTTGCCTATTTTTCACAAATCTACTGTTAGTTAGCAATGTTATACCACCCAATATATAACAACAAAAATGACTCTGTAACAATAAATATAATTTCATGTTTTAAACATAATTATGAAGCTGAACAACTAACCACAACTGAAGTGAATAAATTAAGTCACCGATTATTTGTTATCTACTGCGGGAACTTGCAGTTCTTTTAGGGCGGCCTGCAGGTTTGTGCGTGTTCAGACTTCACAAACGGCCTCTGAAGGACCTCTTTCAGGGCTGTTTTTTGGGTAGAATTGGTTCAACTCAGAACAAACACCATTTTTGGAAAATAAAATAAAATAAAAGGATCAAAAGCAACAGTAAGAACAGACTGCTTCTCTCGCTCTTGCCATCACAATGCAAAATTCGCCATGTAGGTGGACTAAACAAACAGGAGTGCAGAAAACACTATTTCCTCCCGTTTTAGACATTTTCATTAAGTCTTGCCGCTATCTAAAATTGACAATTTAACATGTGTCAATTCTCCCTGACCGTGTAATTATTAGCTCTTGCATAACCTTGTGAGGGCCTCATATATTGATTGCTGAACAGCGATATAGACTTTTGCTTTGAGACTTGAACAGATGATGCTTTGTGTCAACTCATTTTGACCCAATGAAAAGATTGCAAATCTTTTTTCGTTGGCGGCATTAGAAAATACCAGTTTATGTCTCCTTTATAATATTTAAATAAAACATTATGATTGACACCTGAGTGAAGCCAAATAAATCTCTAAGCTTCTTTATCCCGAAGGATCGTATGATTCAGTCATCTACCTTTAGCTCAGGAAGTTGTCTAATCTCAGCTAAATGGTTTTGCATACATGGAGAGATAAATACTCTCAGCTATAACTCCTCCTTTATCTTTCCTGTAGCAATCTGTAGTTTGGCCTGTAAGAACAAGCAAGAACATTATGCATCCTAACTATCTTTTCATCACCTTTTCACTGTGAGTCTGTCAGTTCTCCAGAATTAATTTGCAATCCGGGTATAAATGGACAAGATAGGAACGTAACTTCTGTTCATAATACGCATGTTTGTTGTATTAGTGCGACCCAGGTCACTGGCAATACAGCTATACAGTAGTGCAGTTAAGATAGGTGAGGGTGTGGATAATTTCTACAGAGGCTATATAAAGTGCTAGTGGTTGTGAGTGGTGGTTCACTCCATGTTATTATTGTGTGTTTGAGGGTACAGTTGTCCATTTTGTGTGTGTGTATGTTCAGTCCATGAGTTTAACGTGGGTCAGATGTCAGGAGGCAGAGTTCAGGAGTCTGACAGCTGTGGGGAAGAAGCTGTTCCGGTACCTGGTGGTCTTAGTCCGGAGGCTCCTGTAGCGCCTCCCAGAGGGCAGGAGGGCGAAGAGTCCATGTGATGGGTCACTGGGGTCTTGTTTTTGCCATTTGCAAAATCGTTCCCCAGCAAAATATCTACTGTTATTGCATGGTCCTTGATGTAGTCATGTACCATTCTTTACATTTACACTGAGTAAAGAGGAGAACAAGTTAAAGCATGTGTGGCAAGAGATGCAGCTAAATTTATCCGTGTAATTAACAGGTGCCTTTCATCCCCATGACAACATGTGTATTAGTCACTAGATCAAAACAATTTGAACTAATACCCCGAGCTGTGATTATCTCACACAGAAAGTGTTTGTTTCATGTTTGTTAATCAGGAAGCAAAACCTATAAAGAAAATTATGAAACAGCAGGGAGAAAATTAGGCTGTGGCACAAGAAAAAGGTGATTTTTTTTTGTTTTCTGGTGCCAATCTGTTAGCACTAATCCAGGAACCTTTTAACAGATTAACAGTGTTACACAAGGAGTATTTGTTGGTTTACTGTATGTTTCCATGAGCCTGTGCTGTTCTCATTCTGTTCTCATTGCAATAAAAGATCCCTGTTTGAATTTCAAGTTGAAGCTTACATGTTCGCTGTGTTCCCCGTGTCGGTTTTCACTATAAAAGGAGGACGCATCCACCATGACATCACACATTTTGCAGCTTCAGCATTAGCGTTTTGCTCGCCACCATGTTGGGTTTTTTGTTTTGTTTTGTTTTTTCTTAGAGCCAGCATTTGCCTCTTATGTATGGAAGGGTGAAGCGCTAATTTATCAGTTAACAGAAACTAGCTTGGTTCGAAGGCTACGTTCACAAAGTCTGCAACGCACAGATACACATATTCCCTAATTAGTGTCACGGATTGACCTAGTAAAATACTAGTATTTCCCTCACCACTTCTAGGGGGTTGTTACTTCTTAGCAAACCACAATATTAGTCAACCAGTACATGGAAATTGGTCCAAAACACGCAGACAGCACACACACAGTGGACAGAGCCAGTGGATGAGACAAGAGTCAACTCCAGCTGCCTGTCTCAGAACTGCTGTCAGTCAATGCATTTTTTGCTCCTTCTGCGTCATTTTCATTTATCAGCTCTGGAAGATGCCCCGAGGATTACTCTGGGTGCTACAGCTTTCTTCTATAGGCTAAAGACTTATATGTTATTTTAATAATAATGTGTACTTTATTAATCCTGTAGGGGATTGCTTAGTCCTCTGCATTTAACCTATTCACTCAGTGAAGCAGTGGGCAGCTACCAATCCACCACCCGGGGAGCAGTGTGTAGAGACAGTACCTTGCTCAGGGTTACCTCAGGTTTGATTTGAACCCCCGACCTTCCGATCACGGGGCAAACACTCTACCTACTGAGCAATCCCTGCACAACATGCTGTAAATAAAAGCAGTCAGAATATCAAAAAGGCGTACCATAGCAAGAAGTAAAACCAGGGAGAGTTCCTACTATAACCATTGAGTAATACTACCCCAGATGTGACTGAGCTTTCTCTGCAGAGATATTCTGTCACCATATTTTATTCCACTGACTGCCTGGACCCTGTATAAAATACACCTCTTCTAAACGCTATAGCAGTTTGTCTTATTTCCCAGAGGCTCTTTCTCTGTATTCTGCACATTGTCTTATTTTTTGGACATATATTAAATGCATTACATCATTCATATGTGTGACATGGCCTCATACAGATAGCAGACGAGCCAAGACGTGAATTTCTCTCTGGGATCAATAAAGTTATCCTTATTCATAAATAGTCCATCATTCTAAATATACTATAAATGTGTATGTGAGCAAGAATAGTTTTGCCCCCATGGCCCACTGGCAAACCAGGATAAAATGGGAATTTAAACCAATGTATTAGCCAAATTGCATTTTCATGTTTGTTAAAGTGAAAGAGAATCCAAATGATTATAAATTATCCTCAGTATATCTTTTCTGTATATGCAAGACTACAAGAAAGAGGCAGCAGAGTTCGTCATCTGGAAGTCTGCAATTTCACGGCAATCGATGAAAATAGTTTTTGAGATACTTCAGCATGAAACTGGTGGCTTGCCCAACCATTTGTCAGATTGACGTTGCCATTCACAGAGCCTAGCCGTGTGCATGACTAAATACATTTCTAAAAATTCTGAATATTTCTAGAAGGTTTGTCATGGTGCAATTTAGGCCTGTGCCAAATACCCTTTTTTGAGCTTTGAAGCTTCGGGAGTCATCAGTAGTGAACATTTGACGCTTGTAATGTTACTGTGAAAAAAGCATGATGAGGTGTTGCTTTTGTTGCGATTTCAGCTGTTTTTTTTATGTGTAAAAAAAGTTTGAAGCAACAAAATGTTTCTTCCTGCCCCCTTTTTTTTGTCCTTTTTGGCATCTCCGATAAAAACGTCACTACCTGTTCTGTCACAAAAAGCAACAGACACAGCTCTTTAACTTAATGCACATTTGCACCCAAAAAAGTCCAGTTGGTCACCAGGGAGTTTTTGTGTTTTTCATGTTACGCAATAATGTGATTCTAGAGGCCTGTCCTGCAGAATTTGTGGTTGCATAGTGGAAGTGAAACCGTAATGCACGGCCTTGATATATTTGCACATCATTAGCATGTTATTCTGAAACACAAGGCACAAGAGTGAATTTGCACATGCACGCTGTATTTAACCCAATCCTTACTGTATATCACAGTCATGAAAGGGCATTGTTTACTGTAGAGCCATATCCAGTCTGACTTCTCCAGTAGGGTCACACTAGGGTCATGGTATACTGCATCACTGCTATGCCACACACAATCCTGGTATTTCAGCTGTTTTCTGACACACTCACTGCAGAGCTTACATCATAATTTCACGTGTTGCTTCCACCAGACTATTAATGCTGTAGAAAGAAAGCAAATGTCCCAGCCCTTTCCTTACCGTTCTGCTTTTTCTCTTGGTCTTTATCCTACACTACCCCCCCAACCTCTTCTATGTGTAATCTCTGTTTATCATTTCCACACCCTTCCTCCCCTTTTCTGTTATTCTTATCCCCTGGTCTCTTTGGATGGTATGTAAAATGTTTGTGAAGGGCCCTTGGTCCTTGTATCATACCTCCTTTGCATTACTATACATTAGCAGTAAGATCCCTCTGTGCTGTCGGACCATGTGGTCTCAATGCATAGAAGAGACCCTATCATTCCTTTTAGCGGGCACCCATGATGTCACGGGGCCTTCATCTTTCACACACACACTATACACAGAGACGCAGCCCCTCCCCCACCCGCTTTTCTTCTCATCGCCGTGGTGAATGGAATTGCATGGCTGTGCAGTTCAATCACTGTCAAGTGCAAAGAAAAGGGGTCTCTTGTGCAAAATTTCATGATTCACAATTGATTAAATAGGGGTGTCATTTCATGGCTGAACAGGGAGGTGTGCAGTGGGGGGAGTAAGGCGTTTTCATGCCCTTGCAAGATATGGCTCAGAAATCGCTTGATGGGGCCTATTCAAAGCTGGAGATGTAAAGTTCTGGGGGTTTATTCACAGAGGAAAATAAGAGGTTGGTATAAGAGAGAGAAAGGGTAAAGAGACACAGTGGGAGAATTGCCAGTATCTTCTAACAGCCTGTTAAAGGACTTTCATGCTCTTGTGAGATATGGGCCTAATATACTGTATATAAGCTGTGTGATTTAGATTCCTGTTGTCATGTGTAAATTGCAAACATTCACCCATCTGCGAGGTAGAGGAGGACAGGGGACAAAACGATGATGATGGTTTTAAAGGACTGAGCATAGTTAGACACCAGACAGTCAGACATTCATGATCAATATGTGAAGAGCAAATTTTGAGCATTAATTCAAGTATTTTACACCAATTCTTAAGTAAATGCAGTCATTAACATTTAAGGATTGTTTAATTTGAGGATGAAAATCAGAAGATGACTGCCTGGCTTCACCAAATGCTTTGTTTCCTCCTTTGAGATGCTGTGCCAGGCCTTTACTGCAGTCACCTCCAGCTGCTGCTTCCTTTTGCATTTAGCGTTTCATGTAATACCTGAAAAACATATTGTACTGGGTTGAGATCAGATCAGAAGAATATCCCATTTCTTCGCCTTGAGAAACTCTTGGGCTTCTTTTATGCTTTGTCTCATTATCATTTGCAGTGTGAAACGCTGCCCAACCAGTTTTGCAGAGTACACTCCTGTACACTTCAGAATTGACTTTGCTACTTCTGTCAGCAGTCACATCATCAATAAACGCAGCCTTACATACCCATGCCAACAGGGATGTGGTATGCTTGGGATCATGACCTCTTTTTCTCCTTCTCCATACTTTAATTTCCTGTTATTCTGGATAAAAGATAAACTTTGTTTCAAACTTGCTCATACCTTTATTAATTCTCTCTGTCTTTGTGTGTCTTTCACTTGCAGTGACCTCTATTTGGAGCTCATATTTAAAAAATTATGATAAAAAGCTAAAAATACAAATTCAACAGTTTGAATCAACTTCCGACACTATGTCTGCTTCATTTGTCCTGAAATAACAAAGGAATAGCCCTCACCTGCTCATGAAACGGTTTGCCCACTTAATTTTGAGCCTGTTAAAATAGAGAGGACTATAATATTAATTATATTGGTTGCGATTCCTAAAAGGTTAATGGTTAATTTTTGTAAAACCCATGAAAGCTTTTTGCAGCTGGAAGTCTATTCTTCCGTGAAACTGGATTGGTATACAGAGGCAAAATCGGAAAAAGGTGGAAAAGGTCTTTGTCCAAATTATGGACCCAACTCTAAATGTTTGACTCAAATATTTCCAAGCTATCAGAATTGACATGAGGAAATATACAAACTTGAGGGACAAATATATTTGTCAAGAAACAGCAAATAGTGGGGACACAAGAGGGGAAAATACTCCCGGCATTTTATTTATTTCTATCAGCTTGCATCAGGTCAAGACCACAATGTAATTACCACATAATGCACAAGCACAAGCATAAATGCTAGCAATGGTGTCAGCCACTTGCATAGGTTATGTCACATGGTATACAAAGTTTCCCTGAAGAAGTCTAAATCAGTGCTTATTCATCTTATATTGAGCTGTAATGCAGCCATTGAGTCCATCCTCTAATTGACACAAGCCGTCATAGCTCCCTTGTCGCCCCTCTTTAATCAGCCTGTCTTTTCATTGGCTGTCCCTCAGTAAAATGTTTGCTCATGGCCAACGCTAAGTGGCTGAGATAACCATATCGATAATGTCCACTCTCACTAGCATTATACAGTCAGAAGTAGCAACCTTAAAAAAACATGTTTCTTTGTGTCATTTTTTACGACATTTACTAAAATATTTGTAACTTTTTATATTTAAAACACAATTATAAATGTCAAATCTAAATTTTAGATCTAAATATTATATTTAAATCCAGCGATTTAGCTGAAAACATCGGAATAGCCATTTTGTCGGCCATCCAAAGGTTCAGCAGTAGTGCACCCTAAGCAGCACAATCGCTGCAGCACATGTCCAGCTAAATCACTGGACATGTTGGTAGGCAAGAAGTGAAGCAGCTCATGGCGGTGAGAAGTGACCGTCAGGGGAGAGCAGACACACAACCTGACCACTAGCGGCTATCAGGTATAAGTATAAGTATACAGGTATAAGTGGTTAAGAACAAAGCAGCCATCGAACAAAGAACAAAAGAACAGTATAGGTCAGAAATACCATAAAGGAGCATATAAGTACAGTAAGGTGACCTATCATATAAAAGTAAAAAAAAAAAAAAAAGTATGCACATACAATCTAGCTACATCAATTGAAAAGCTGCATCAAAAATTCAAGTAAGGTGTGAGCTTTATTTAAGTCTAATGAAGCCTTCCACAGCAGGACTTCATTTTTAAAGCCAGGAAAAATCAGAGTAATTTTCAAGAAGCGACATTTGTGAGTGAAAGATTTTGCAACTATAAATAAGTTGTTAATCCCAAATTCTATTTTTTTTTTCTCTTTGTAGGCTAAATCTAATTACTTGAAAGGTTAGAGAAGGGCAGTCAATATTTTTGGAGGTTAACCAGTACTGAAAATCATCACAAAAAGATGTGGAACTTTCACATGAATAAAAAAGATGCTCTGTAGTCTCTATATCAGTATTGCAGAAATTGCATGCGTTCGTATCTATATTGAATTTCTTGTGAAGATAGTCATTGGACGGCATTTACAATTTTAAAGTAATTTTCTTTTGCTTTAGGTGGAATTGGAAAAGAAAGATACTTAGTCAAAATTAGCGGCACACTTTAGTACCGGAGGTTTACATAAAGCTTTTATTTTGATATTTCCGTTGACCCGTACCATAAATTTGCATGTTAGCTAAATATTTAGTTTACCGTAACATTTAGATTTAACATTTAGATTTAAATATAATATTTAGATTTAACATTTACAATTGTGCTTGTAAATGTTTGTAAATATTTTAATAAATGTTGTAGAAAAATGACTCGAAAAAACACATTTTTGTAAGATTTTGAGCTAAATGTGGAAAAATGTTGCCGTTAATTTCAGCGTGTTTCAGTTTACAAACAGTGCCCCATAGCTTAAACCTATTTTGTCCCAGATATTTTAATCACAATGACTACCAGCTTAGAACAACCTGTCTTAAGTGTGGCATTGTCACATTTAATAACGAGTTACTGTAAGATTTTTTTTTGACTTCATAATCCCATAGATAGTTAGCTGGTTTTACAAGTTATCTCATGTTTGCATTCACTGTTTAGTCTACATAGTTTTTTGCCACATTTTGACTAGTTGTGTGATGCTAGCTGTTGGTTTGGGAAGCATTGCTATCTCAGTGTTACATTTTTGAAGAAGCCTCAACTCGAGTAAGGGAGCAGTGCGAGGATTTCAGGGTAATGGGCCGTAGTTGCTGACCAAAAAAAACATTGTCTTACATTGTCATTTTAAAAAAAAAACAATGACTGTACAATAACTGGTGCATTTTCCTCTTTTCAAAGTCTTGATTTAGTAATGCTAATGGTTTAGTAAGCTATTTTTTGCTGTTTGCCATGCATTGAAATATTTTGGTGGAAATTAATTTGCAAATTGCACTTTTCTTTTTTCTTTTTACAGTTCTTTCTGCTATACATAAAAACTGAAACACTCCCAGCATTACTCTCAGTACTCTGCCGGGCTCTTGCTCCTCCACAGACACAAACACAGGCAGTCCTCAGGACAAATGTGACTTGCACTGAACAAGGCTCACATGTGACTGGTGTGCACATGTGTGTGTTCAGACGTCTGTGTGTACAGTACTGTGTGGTGCGTGTGTGTGTTTTTATTAATCCATCTGTGTAAGCTTCTGAGCTTCCAAGTAAAGATTTTTAACAGGAGAAGGCAAACCAAACCTTATGAGACTCAGGCGTGCCAGCCTTATTTTTGCCTCATGCTTTGGGGATTTTAGCTCTAACATTGTTCTCGGTATGAATTTCATTGTTGCTGTACACAGTCAGAATAAATCTTTAGGGTTATTTAAGGCTATCTCTCAACTCTATTTCTCTTTAATCCACTTTAGGCAGAAAGTATGAGAAAAGAAAAATGTTGATATAAAAACAGTTTTTTATAATTTTTCAAATGTCGAAGTCACCTAAGGTCATTTTCACAGCATTGAGTGGATTCTAAATTATACTGTGTCCATTAAGTGACTCATTTACATTTTAAACATTTATCTGATGTTGTTATCCAGAGTGACTAATAGTAAATGCAAGAGATGAATTAGCTTAAATTCCTCGATTTCAAATGCCCAAAACAACAAGCAATAAGGATTTTAATGGTGCAGAGTGTAAGCCAGGAATACAAATCTATAGTAATACATGAAGTAAGAAACAGAGAACAGCAAATGATTTCCCGCATTGCAGGAGGAAGGTGATTAAACGGCAAGGTGGGTTTATTGAACATGGCTGAATATGGTGGATAAAGGCCAAAAACACCCAACTGACAAAGAGACAGGAGGGGGATTGGCCGTTAAACTTTTCTGTCATGTTTTATTGACACAACCTTTGTCTTGTCCTCTTCATTTTTAGATAATACTGTTAGATGACCGATAATTCAGCTCATATGTTTATCCACAACAAAATTGCAGAGTTGGTTGAGAATATCGACACTATCCTACGTTAGATAGAAAAAAAGACATCCTGCAGGTGATTAGTTTAGCTCTGCAGAGCTGTGCAGGTCTGGAAAGAGAAGACAGCATTTATTGAAGTATATTAAACAATATGTTTGACCTGCTTACAAATCTGGGACTTTAAGTATTTGCAGGTACCTTTGTTAACTTCCCACGCTGTGATTGGTCCCCCAGGATCACACTGTCATCACAGTGATCCTCTGTGAATTCCTGAGGTGTCTAAAAGATAGAATTCAGTGCAGACGACCTGAACTGGTGTTTTCAGTAATTGTAGACAAACCAAAGATTTTCAGACAAAGAACCTGGCAATGATTATGAATCATGGTGGTTTGCTATTGTTTTGCTTTTTCAGAAGCTTGCGGTCACTGTTCCAACAATGAATTCTGCGTCATATCAAAGACTGCTTAAAGATTATATGAAGCCATGTGTCCGAAGTCTGAAATGGAACCAGAAGAGGGCCTTTCACCGGAATAATGATCCGCATGCAAGCAAATCCACAAAGGAATGGCTCTAAAAGAAGATATGAAGGGTTATGGAATGGATTAGGCGAAGCCTGAGATTTGAATCCCATTAAAATGTTGTGGGAGATTTGAAATAGGCAGCACATGTAAGAAAAGCCACAAACATCTTGTAACTGGAGGAATTTAGCATGGAAGAGTGGTCGAACACTAAGCAGATGTCAGAGAACGGTGCACAGTTATGCGAAACACCTAAATGAAGTTATTACTGCTGAAAGAGTGGAAAAAAGCTATATATTGGGCTTATAAAAATCCACCGTGGAGTAATGGCATGATTTGATTCTTTATATATATAAAGCAATCAAAGGACACAGTTCTTTGAGTGGGCTGAGTATTGTGGATACACAAGAGGTGCTCTGTGGAAACTATTGTAAGGGATCATAATACAAGTACTGTTATGGAATGCAAACATATTGCGAAGTAAGCAAAAGTATTTTTTAATTCCACTGCGGCCTTAAAGAAACCCCCTGGAGAGTCCCCCAGAGTTAATACGTTTCTTTGTGTGTATCTTGATGGCGAGCTTCTCATGCAAAGCTTTCCTGTCCTAATTTTTTTTTTAGAAATAGAAACTTGTCTCTTCCTTCTGTCTGTGGTTTCAAGTGGAGAAGTCTGTGCTTTTTGTCTCCTTGCCTAGCTTAAATTCATGCATTCAAATATAGCCAGTAAAATCATATAATTATATTACAAACATGTCCATCAGGAAGGAGCAGGAAGTCTACTGCAGTGAGTTCACCTCTGCCCTCGTGTTCCGAATACCCACAAGGGTCAGCCTCCGGATCATTACATCTGGAAAATATTTAACATTTACTCAGCTGTTTTACATGTATTTCTGCTTTCTTTTCAACTAGAGCAAACTTCCTTCCCTTCTCTGAAAGCTCACATCATTTTTTTTAGATGTTTGTAACACATTTGCACTCACATACAAAGACACAGTCTGCTTCCGATACTTTTGCTCCAGGGACTTGTGCGCACGTCAAACCCGAACTATTCATTAGGAGCTGCTGCTAATCACGCGTAAACTTGTGACCAGCATCTTCCAGTTTTAGCCTCCGGGAAAGAAGAGTGTTGAAGGGGAAATAACAAAGAGAAAGGTACTGGACAGAATACACTGAACATCTTTTGGGATACAAACAAGTAAAACTGCCACATGAGATTTTTTTTTCTCAAGTAAAACATCAGAAAATATCTCTTTGTAAAATGTGACTGTTCTCATTGTGGGTTAAACTACATTTTAGACCCTTTGAAAGATTTCAGACACTTTGTTTTGAATTGAAGGTCAACCTTCTTTGCTACTTTATAAAGAAAAAGCTTCTTTTCTTACCCCCTCCACAGCTAATAAGCTATGATGAGTAAAATCTCTAAGAAGCATTTAGGTTGTCCCCACTCTACCCTGCGTGACTCTCCACGCTCTGTCCTGAGGTGCTTGAGCAGCTGTGAACTAAGTCTGTCAGTATATCAGTCTCCCGTGTCATGCCAGATGCCACATCTTGCTCAGAGTATTGCAGGGATTCAGTTCAGGTAATTAATCTGAGCTCGTTAACCACATGGAGGGCAGGTCGTAGCAGAAGTTGGCTTATAAGCTGTTTAGTTGACATAGCAGCCACTCACTCACGCATGGGCAGTACTGTACTTCTTAAAAACCTCAACTGCGTGTTTATGTACATTTTGCCCACAAAGCTGTCAACACACCAGCTTGTGTTGACAGAGCGCAGCTTCCTGGCACACACAGGAGCTTGTCTCAGCTCAGGCCCCATAGGAATGATGTCTTTTAAAAGAAGCGGGCTGGGAGGGTGGGGTGAAACTGATATGTGCTGCTACCTTGCTCTTCTTCACATCTACCGTGAGGCTGCAACAGCAAATGATGGCATTAGGGAGGTGGGGAGGGTGTGGAGCAGATGAACTGCTTTCCCTCCCAGAGCAAGTGATGATACGGCAGAGGGGAGGAGGACAGGGGAGAAGCTGGACAGGTGCTGAGAGAGAGATATGTGCTTTTTTTCTTCTGCTGCATGGGAGATTGCAGGGAATGGAGAGAAAATGAGAGAGAAAGAGAGCAAAAAAGGACAGGTGAAATATTTCCCCCTGTGGCAGAGGAAATGAGGGAAAGTGGAAAGGGCCAGCTCTGTATTGAGAAATGGACTAAGCCATCCCCAGAGGGGGTTCTGAAATTCCCAGCTCCACAAGGCTTTCTCTAAATGTACCCACTAGTGATAGTGGGTACATTTACGTTTACCCCCTCTGCTTTTGCCTCAGTCCTCAGCAGAGCTCAGGAAGCTCACTGTCTGCAAGTGTGTGTGTGTGTGTGTGTGTGTGTGTGTGTGTGTGTTCACGGGCCTGCGCAACCACCTCACTGCATGCCAGACAATCCTGGCTTCGCTTCCCCGACATTCCCAAGGAGCAGAAAACATATCCCCTGTAACAATCGATAGCTCCCCCCAGCTCCCCGCCCCATCTGCAGCCTAACGCAGCTCTGTCTCCAATGGCCGCCACCGCTATTAATTCTGTGCCCCTCCGCTTCCTGCTTAGTGCCTGGTCCCTGAGATTAAAGAGCAGCGCAGCTACTGGAGTCCTTTACTCACAGGAGGAGGGAGAGGGGGAGGGAGAAGGGAGCCCAGTGTAAAGATTGTTTTGCTAGCTTACTCATTTCTACTTTAGACCACACGGGACCAACCGTGTGGGGCTCTTTGCAGTGTCAGTTAATTGCAGGAAATCTAAACCTGTGATCTTCTTCCCATCCCTTTAAGTGTGTGTGTGTGGGGGGGGGGCAGTTATGGGAGGTAAAAGAGTTAATAGTTTAAATAGAGTAATCCTATGCTAAAAACTAATGCCACACATTTGCTCAAATGTGATGATTTGCTGTGTTTGTCTACATGTTTGCAAACTGAATATATTTGGCTTTTGGAGTGTGGATGCTTCCACACCTGACTCTTGCTGATTCGGCTGTTTGTCTTTATTATTCTCAATTCGAAAGAACTTTAAAGGTTGCTTCTTCTTTTTTTTTCTTGATGCTACAAGACAAAGCTCTGATTAAATAATGGAAGAAATCAATCAATGAATGCCAACTGTTGAGCTCGATTTGAAAAGTTCCCCCACACAATTATTAAATAGGAGTTTTCTTTGTGAAGCTTAGCACAGATTAGCTTTGATCAGTAACTTCCTGGATCCACTGAAACGGAAATCACCTAAGAAACAACAATTTTCATAATAGTAGTTTAAAAAAAATCACGCAGCTAGTATTTGGACTAAATCAGATGATCAGCTGAAGTTTCTTACTTTGCCTCTGCTCACTCAAACGTTATTCCAATTTAACCATGTCCCTCATCTTCTCATATCTTTCACTGTAGGAGTCAGAGTGGGAGTATCCCCAGGGCAAACATATGCTGCCTCCACTTTGCTTGCACACTCAAGTCTACATTTCTTTTTTTTAATCACAAGAAGCTTGCCCAGTCTCCCATAATCATGAGTGCACACATACTCATTCTACCTCTGCAAACAGCCAGTGACTTGCACTGCATGGATTAGCCTTCTAAAGCATTCCCTTTGAAACTCTGCAAGTAAGGATTTCTTTTTAGGTGATCACTGGCCTAAGCAGCTGTTACACGCAGGATTAGCAGGTTCTGCCATTCAGACAAACATGTTCTGTTTAAACTGGCAGGGCGAAGGAGGTAGAGAAAGACAAGGAGGAGAGGAGAATGGGCGAGGTTACCGGAAGGAGCGGGGATGAAGTTGAGAATAATAACAGGGAAGCAAGAGAGTGGTAGTAAAGGAGGTGTGAGAGACGTGAAATGGGGAACAGATGATGAGAGAAGTGGACCGATATGTGGAGCAGAAGGGATGAGAGGTGAACGGAGCAGAGCAGAAGTGTGGAATCGGGATGTGTGAAGAGAAGTGTGAAGGGCAGGACAGGGGGAAGAGGCAAAGATTTCAGGAGAGGAGAGGCAGAAAGCTTCAATTCAGTGTTGTTAGAATCAAATCTCTGCCAAGGAAGAAGCTTAAAAGGAGCTGATGATAAGCACGCTGTCTTCGCCTTGTTTTCACCCAGGTTTTTGTTTTTTGTCTCACCTGTATAATATCAGCCCTCCTTCTGACTCTCTGAGTGTGAAAGTGTGTCATCCAGCCACCTCTGTAATTGCGCTTCTACAAGGTGTTTACAGAGAGAGAAGGTTGATGGGCTGATAACGGGCCTTGCTTTAGGGCCGGAAAGACATTTCCATGCCGAGCCGCCGGCTCACAATGGCTTCTCGCTTGCTTCTCTCACTTCACCTCCTTCTTTTCTGTCTCACATACATCTTATTGCGCCCACCCCACCCTCCACCTCCCCAGCAATCTTTTCTCTTTTCTGTGTCTGTAAATGGAGAAACACATCTGGGATCTCTGCTGTTCTGAGCTTTATATTTTCACGGCTGCTATTGTCATTTCTTTCCCCCTCGCTTTTTTCCCCCCTCTCTTGTGTGCCTAGCAAGGGGGATGACAGTGGCGTGGCAGGCAGGCAGCTTTCTTAGTTTTTCATTTGAAGCATCACAGCACATTTCACTGGAACGCGCCGGCTCTTCCCGGGAGAAGAACTCATGCCTGGTGTCAGCGCTCCTTCCTTGCACTCCCCACTATCAGTCATTACCCTTTTTCCTCTTTCTGCTGTGCCCCTCTTTTCGCTTTCAGGCTATTCTACTAGAAAGATACTGAAATTGTACGTTCAGACATGTGCAAACACTATTTGGTAAATGTAGACAAGTTCAGCTTTTCCAGTCAGATGCCACGACGCTACAATTTCTTGGGATTCTCATGTGGCTCCAGTGAAAAAACTGTACACATGTGCGCACACACATACACAAACTGACAGTCATATTTTGGCTCTTTATCCCTACTTGGTAATCTGTTTACGGAGTGCTGGGCCCATTTGAGGGAGAATTTAATTGAAACCGGGGCTAATCTGATGATGGCACAGAGCAGCAGCGCCCTCGGCCCTGCTTCACCTCCAGTTAGGTTTCACCTTGTAGCCCTCACACATAATACCTTGCTACTTCATTTCATGCCTCACGGTTCAATGCAGTGCTGCCCACTCTTACATGCCACATTGATTGTTAATCCAACACTTGATATGCGCTGTTTTCACTCAATTCTGATCTTGTTTTCCTTGTTTATGTCCCCCTTTTCTTCTTCTTATCCCCCCTCCCTCCTCCTTACCCGTTGCTTCCCTTGTCTTTCTCCTTCCTATCTATGTCCAGGATGGATATTACTCCCACCGCCCAAAAGAGAAAAGTAGAGTCGACAGCAACAATGAGAACTCTGTGCCCAAAGACTTTGAAAATATAGACAATAGTAACTTTGGTGCACGCTCACAGCCGCACCGACAGCCTGCAGGGGCCATCAGCAGTAAGCAGCAGCGGGAGCATCTGCAGGAGAAGGCCCACGCCCAGCAGCAGGCCTGGCGGGACAGCTCCCCCGGTCTGGGCCGCAGCTCAAATGAGGTTCTGCCATTAGGCCACCAGCCACTGGCAGTTGGCAACAACGCCTCTTATCCAGTTGGTGGAGGACCGCAGCAGCGCTACCATGCCTCGCAAGCGCAGCAGACCCAGTCACAGCACAGACATCAGCATCCCCACAGGAAGCAAGCAACTGCAGCAACTCTGGAGGTGACCTACGACCAGCCACCTAAGTGTGAGATCAGTGGAAAGGAAGCCATTTCAGCTCTGTCTCGAGCCAAAAGCAAGGAGTGTCGGCAGCAGATCGCTGAGGTGTACTGCAGACACAAGGAGGGGCAGTTAATGCCTGAGAAGGTCACTCGCTACTGCCCAATTGAGGGTAAGTTTTTCATTTTGATTGAAAGAACTGATTGTTTGATTTTAGTGAAAGGGGAGTCGTGCCAAGCTGGCACAGTCACAACTGTCAAACGTCCCCTTTTTCCACTATATCTGTTTGGAGCTCTTAAAAAGCTGCTTTCCAGATCTGAAATACTTCTTTTTTAACATTTCATTTTTATGACTAAATATACACTAATCATGACCTTGAAATAGGTACATATCAAGAAGTTATTGAGACTGTGACACTCAAAAATGTAACTAGTCTCTTTCAAGAGTTCTGTGTGGATTTGACTGACTGGCAGCATAAGCAAACAACCCCACAACACATATGTATTGTAATTGTTGCTAAACTCAAGCCCCCAGTCAATCCAACCAACTTAATATCAGTTATAAACACGAGGACAATAAAAGAAATCAGGAAATCTCAGATATAAAATAATCAGGGACATTTATCACTTTGTAGATAACCCAATTTATTGCAGTAAGTAGTCTGAATGAAAAAAATGGGTTTCCAGGATGTTCAACACCTCGCAGTTTAATTATTTACCTGGGATGTATACTTTTATATTAAAACTGCTTTAGGTTTAAGTAAACAAAAAAAAAATCTGATTTACTTTAAAGGATGAAGGACATTTATTCTCGCCATCATACTGTAAAATACACCAGAACCAATCAAATCAAACAGCTCTATGACATATAGAAATGTATTAGATGGTGAGTGGGAACTGCTCTTATTCTTTGAGTATTTCTAAATCTCAAATTTAAGGACTACTCAAATAAATTCAAAGTCAGATAAGTGATCGAGTTTGAGCTGATTTTAGGGCTGTTCGATATAACGATATATATCGGATGACGATATAAAAACGTCTATCGTTTCATTTTACGCTATCGTTTGTTTCGTGCTGTTGCAAAATAAACTGTTTACGGCAATATTTTTTCATCGTTTTGATGGTCACTGTAGTGGCTATATTCATTTCCTAAAGTTCTCTCCTTCTCTTATATTTAATATAACCACACTACAGACGGACAAGCGCCTGTTTTTATGTATTGTCGTTAGCAACAACGACGGTAAAACCATCACGTGTCCGCTTGTTTATTTTCCACGTAAGCCTTTCACAATAAAGCTCAAGATCCTGTTGAGACTTTTCAAAATAAACTGAATCACGTGAAAGAGCAGATTATTTACGGATGAGAATGAAAAAAGAGCCGTCAGGTGCTAAAAAATAGACCTTAGAGTCAAACGTTAGAACAGGCTTTTCCCCGCAGCACGCCGTGTAATAAATACTCACAAAGAAAACGGCGGCTGTTACAACTTATGTCTAGAAATGTGTAGTTTAATGCATTGGTAAAACACTCGACTCCAGATACACTATGCCCAGCTGGAAACACTTCACATACCTGAGATTCACAGAATTTACAGAAAATGTTACATTTTTGTGATTTATATCGTTATCGGACAATAGATGTTTTATATCGGGATATGAGATTTTGGTCATATCGCACAGCCCTAGCTGATTTGTCTAGCAAACAGACTTTACTTTTTTATTATTTTTAAATATACCAACAAAGCTTGGTATAAAGGGTGTAGTCTGACAGACATGGATGGTCAAACAGTTCCTGCTCTTGTAATTGCAATTTCTCATCAAAAGCAAGAGCTGTCCTTTTTGCTGATGTCTGTGTAATTGGTGAAGTAAATTTGTTGGAGGAAATTGAGATGCTGCCTGTATTTGATTCAAATTGGTTTTCCATTTTCATTTGTTTTTTCAAGCTGGCCACAAAACATAGGTTCCCCTTGGTTTTGCACACACACACAGACACACACACAATTTTTCCTAAGAGTTTATAGACATCTGCAGTCTGGTTGTAGATTCTGTAAACAAAATCTGTTGCGGCTGCAGCCTTCAGTGAGCACCACGCATCAGCGGCCATGTTTAAGTGAACATCACATACACACCATCACATGTGCCCGCATGGGAGTGGACTGAATACAGCATGGACAGCAGGGGAGGAGGAGAAAGCTATTCAATACCTTGTCTGTCAGGCACCTTCCCAGCCCTCGTTCATGTTTTATAACTTGAAGAGGCACGTATCTAACTGTAGCTACTTTTGTGCATGTCCCGTCCCAGGAGCAGGAGAATGTGCCTCCGCCTGAGCTTGTGTCATCGCACACAGCAGCTCACCATCTCACTCAAACTGATAGTTTGATCAAAAGAGACATAGATATTGAAAAGGGCTTTCCCCTGGTGGCAGGGCTGTGACAATACGACGACAAAATGAAATCACTTTTCTTTCTCTCTGTCTGCCAGCCTGCTGCCTGCCAATGTGTTATTCACAATTCGAGTCCTAATCTCGTTAGCCCAAAATTGTCCAATTTGATTTAATGTGCATTCTGTCCTTGAGGCCTTTGCTAAATTAGCAATTGTGTCAGTTCTTTATTTGCATCATTGAATACAGGAGGAATGTGTTCACTCTCTTAGCTTCCCGTGTGTAAACTTTTTCTAATTATGATGTTACCCGGCTACATTGCTCCAGCAGGGAAAGCAACTGGCAGCTGATGCATCATAACAATCGAGTGATATCATAATGGCTTTGTAGTGAGAACGATTCCATACTTAAACATGCTATAATGAATGTTTTTGAAGGGAAAGCTCTGTAATGTGAATGAGCTCCAAATGAATCCTGTAAGTGCCAGAGCTGCACTGTGTGTAACAGAACCTTTATGTGTGTTTGTGTGCGTGTGTACATATTAATTTGGAGAGGATTTGTCAGAATTTGAATATAAATTAGTTATTTTTAAAAATAACCTGAGTAAACATATCAAACGTGGTCCAGTTCCCGAGGGAAAAGGGAAAATACTTAATGTATTTATATAAATAAAATCCGTCAGTGTGGTTTATATCCACAAACCTTGCTTTGTGGCTTGTTTCAAGCAGCTGGCACTATCCCTGAGACATTTTTAAATGCAATTTGGTACAATCCCTTTGGGATATAGCTCGGCTCTTGTTATAAGTCCTCATATGAGCAGTTAAGAAGGGGTGGGTAAGAATTCCAAAGTTATACGAGATGATGGAGGAAGAGAGTGGGGTGATAGCAGATGAGGGAAGGGCAGTTTAAAAGATTGATGGTGAAGGAAAAGATGATGAAGAGTGATGAGTTGAAGAGGAGGCCTTCTGTTTTCTTCTTTTTTTTTTCTTCCTTTCTTTACAGCGAGCGCTGTGGTGGCTGCAGGTACATAGTGTGATTTTTAAAAACTCGACACGTGAAGCTCTTCTGCGGATAAGCACACGTTTGACAAGTCTGACAGCAAAATTTAAGCACACACACACACACACACACACACAGCCATGCTCATTAGTTCAGCTAGCTAGCATGGCACACACTCTCAAAGTGCTTTGTGAAGCGACTGGCCAATTATCCGTGTGCAAAGCAAACCAGTGAACCTTCTTAGCTGGCCACCAATTACTGTTCAATCTGATACGGCCCACAGCAGATTTTCCCCTGAGCAGTCACTCACACACACACACACACACACACACACACACACACACACACACACACACACACACACACACACACACACACACACACACACAAACGCACGCACGCACGGAGACAGAGAGAAACAGCAGCAAGAAAGATGTGTGAGTGAATGACAGGAGCCATGGCCAATTGGAGCTAAGGGAGCATATCATTACCTTGACCCTTGTTGTCAACCCTTAAACACAGCCATATTGGACACCTGGCCTTAAATTTGAATGAATAAGATTAGCTGGAAAAGAGGGACTTCTTAACCCTGTTTCTAAAGAGTATACATGTCAGACACAGTAATTAAAGGACCTCATAGCCAGATGCAGGCAGGAGCCAGGATGGGCTTTTTCTTTTTCTTTCTTTTAGGAAAACCTTACCCCAGGGGAAAGAACAACCCCCAGTATTCCCTCAGCTTCCTCTGCTTCTATAGCAAATACAGGCTCTTGGGAACTGAAGTCCCAAATTATAGTCATTAATCTCCTTAAGACACGTTCTGTGAACAAACATGTCTCGAAAGCTGCGTGTATGCATTTGCTGTAATAACTGAAGATTCAAAACAAACAATGTGTGTAAATGTTGGGGGGCTTGACAGTGTAGAACAGCTTGAAGGAAGGTTTTTTTTTTTAAAAAAAAGATAATTTTTTAAAGTGTTTTTTTTTTTAGTGGTTAAAGGCAGTAAGAAACCACACAGTGGAGCTATGTGAGGTTAACAACGACTTTCCAGAGATTGCTGGAATTGTTCTGTTTGAAAGTGGCCTGGCTGGCCACAAGCAGGGCTGTGTTTGTTTGCACGCTTATTGTTGTCATTTGTGCAAAATCCCATTCATCTTTTGGGAGTTTCGCTTTAGAGGAATGGTGGCATATTGTCAAACGATGCTCCACCCTGAAAACCCAAAAATCCCAGTGGATTCGCTCGTAGGATTCCTGTCAAGGGGAGGATAGTCGTTAGAGTGGTTATTGTCTGGCTGAAAACTGTCATAGTTCCAATTTAATTACATAATAAATGGATGAATGGCTTTGTGGTCCTTTTGTTGTGTGGCTGAATTAGCTTTCTAACATTTCTGTTCTTTTTTCACTCACTTGTCAGTACCACAGATCTGACCTAGCTTTCTTGTAGATGTGCATATTTTGACTCTAATCCTAACCTAGTGGTATCAAAATGTGTGATTTTAGCCCTGTGATCATTTTTCCTGGCAATCAAAAACTTTTTATTTTCAAAAACTAACTAAATAAATGCCTTTTGTTCTACATTTAAAGGTTAGAGTTAGGTGAAGTGTTATTGCTCATGTCTAATAAGAACACAAACCTCAGAGGGTTATGGCTAAAACTGTCTAAAATATGCATATGTACAAGAAAGCTATAACTCGGTCAGTGTTTTCTTCTTACTCTTACTGTATATCTTCATATTTACAAGAAAAAACAGTCTTTCTCTATCAGGAAAACCGTTACTCAGTGAGCATTCACTTGTGACATAGCCGTTTAATTATTTTGAATATGCTAATCATTACAGAAACTTGTACTCGCTGTGTTGCTTAGCAACCTTGTTATATAGCTATTTCCTTGAATTGTTTAATAAGAGAATGACATTTAATTATCATTACTATTTATAATCATTATGCTTTGCATTTCTTCATCCTCTGAAGATACGTACAGGTGCTCCCCATCGTGTACTGACTGATACACTGTTTGCACGGCCTCTCACAGCTTCCATGAAATAACAGATTTGATTTAGTAATTAAACATGTAAACAACCCACGAATATATCACTGATGAAGGATCCATGCAGTCTTGTGTGAATTAAAAGTGCAACAGATTTATAGGAACGTGAAGACATGGTGTCTTTTTACATGCATAGGTAAAGCCAACGTGAATATCCAGTGGGATGAGGACTCGGCTGAGAGCTTTCCATCAAAACCAGTGAGAATAGCGTTCGTACTGGTGGTTCATGGACGAGCCTCTCGCCAATTCCAACGTCTCTTCAAAGCCATCTACCACGCCTCTCACTACTACTACATACATGTCGACCAGGTAAGGCGCAGATGGCCATTTTCTTTCATTTCCAATAAGTGAAGCTTCTAAAATGTATGTGTACCGTTAGTCCATGTTTGATCAATCTCTTTGTTTCAGCGCTCTAACTACCTGCACAGGCAGGTACAGGCCTTGGCTACCCAGTATCCCAATGTGAGGGTGACTCCATGGCGCATGGCCACCATCTGGGGTGGAGCCAGTTTGCTGACCATGTATCTTCGCAGTATGGCTGACCTGCTGGCCATGAGAGACTGGAGCTGGGATTTCTTTATCAATCTCAGTGCTGCCGACTACCCCATAAGGTAACAGCAGAGGACCTAATAATTAAGGCACCTCAATAAAGAAAGATGTGAGATGTTTGAAGGAAAAGTAGTTACTCCTAGTGACTCCGTAAAGAATTGTCCTGCAAGGAAAACTGCAAAAGGTGCAAGCATCCACTGAAGGTCAGAAATCTGTGCGCTTGGTTTTCTCTTTAGGAAGCCATGCACCACAGTAGTAGTTCACAGCCAATATGGAAGAAATTCAATACACAGTAGTCTGAGCTCTTGTGGTTAACTGTGAGCTTTAAATACAGAGTCACTCCAAAGCAAACAAATCAATGGAGCCGAACCTCTACTTTCTCCGACAGCATTCATTCACACCTTCCACATCTTCCAAGTGCCTGCTTCAGCGGTGAACTGATTGCAGTTTAATTGCCAAGGGTCAGTGCCTAGTGACTCTCCAGGCCTGTTGTGCACTGTATAGTCTAAAAGTCATCTTTTTACTCAAAAACCTCCCACTTAAGAAGCTGCAAAATGTAAATAAAAGCTACAAAGTCTCTGTGAACTAGAAGTGAAGTCAGGGAAGTAGCCTACTGGAAGAGAAATTTCATGACTTTTAAGTTTTTTTTAATGTGAGTTTATAGTCCTTCTGGGAGTTGAGGGTCTGCTGGGTTTTTGATGTAGCTCTGCAGCAGCCAATTAAAATCCTCCTATTAAGGAGCGAGTTATCTTTTCTGCACAGCCAGATGTCCACCAGTTGAATTTAGACAAGCTGTAATGGCCAGTGGGTGAAAGGAAGCTGGGTGTGATGTCTCTACAGCTGGAGCCAAGACGCTGAAACAAATGTGGATTTTGTTCATGGGTGGGTTCAGTCTTGTTGAGTTAGTCAGTTTCACCATATCGATGAATGCTGCTGACATGCTGTCCATGTGCGTTTGCCTTTTCGTGCGCGTCTATGTTTCTGCACCACTTTGTGCAAGCCTGACTTTCTGTCTTGCCGTCTGGATAGTTCGGTGTGTCTCAGCACCTGCCTGTACGCAGTTGTGTGTGTTAGGCTCTCTGTGTGTCTGTCAATGCATGATTAAAGGTATTTGCGAGTGTGCGTGCTGTTTTCTTCCCATCTTTTGTCTCCTCATTTGCATTAGGGTGATGTTGTTGAGAAAAGGGCTGACGTTGGAGGTTTTAAGCCCCATCTGTTGGGAGACGAAACGATTGATGGAGCGAAAGAAGGAGCCGAGAGGCAGAAATTGCAGGGAGTGGCGGAGGAACAAGAATAAGTTAGAGAAAGGAAACAAGACGAAACGGCATGATTTGGATCCATGCGATATAAAATTATGTAAACTGAGTTGTATCTTTGCTTAGTAAGTGCATTTGTAACCACAGCTTGGATTTGACTAAGTCTATGCAGTGCCCATCTACAGAGTTAAACTTGCAAATATAAACCTTTAAGTGGCACGGCTGGGTCCCAGTCAGAGAGTGAGTGCTGCTCAAGTGTCTTCAAGCAACAAAGTGAAGCCCATTCAGCTGTTTTTTTTTTTTCTTTTTTTATGACCAGACAATCCCTTCTCATCTCTTTAGGAAGGAGATCCGGAAAAGAGAGCCGCTCTTCCTGTGCAATGGCAAACCAATACAGCCACATGAGTTAATTCATCACAACCCATAACCCATTACACAAATTGATCCTATTAAATGTATCCAAGGAAAACTCAACCATCTGCTCTAAAATTTCCTTAAGATGCAAAAACTTTGGTCACACATTTTTTTCCCATATTGATCGCACTGTGTTTTTGCAGGCAGGAATGTCAGGGGCTCCCCTGCCCTGTGCTGCTCTGACTATAGCTGTTGTTATCAGTGGGACTGGAGACAAGCATTATTTCCCCTCTAATTCCCTCATAATGTCTGTCCTGCCGCATGGATGGCTCTCAAAGGCAATCCCACAGCCCCTCACACCAGCAGAGGGTCTGTGTGTCCAGGGGGAGATATACCGTGTGGATGTGTGTTTGTGTTTGCCTATGTGTGTCTGTCTGTCTGTGTGTGTGTGTGCATGTCCAGAGAGGCCAGAGGATGAGTTACACGCTTGCTTTGTCAGAGAATACAGTCCCCTTTCCCAGCTTTTATCTACACACTCTCCCTGCTTTTTACCTCTCTTCTTTAAAGCCTCTTTCATAGACTTTACAGCAGCTTTTAAGAAGACTGAGCTTTGTGAGGCAATGACTGGCTGCAGGCATCATATCTTCTAATCTCTTTCGCTTTGTCATCCGTGGCTGAAAAAAAAGTGCAGCATCTCATACTTTACCTTTGCTCATTAGGTGATAGGTGTCATTTCCTGCTGCGAGAAGAAAATAGAACATTAGCCCATTTACAACAACACCAACCCTTTCAAGATCCTGCTGAAAACATCTAGTTCTTTTATTTGCTGAAGTTTTGTAAGCTTCTACAGGCCAGATCCACGTATGAAGGATCCATGCAGTCTTGTGTGAATTAAATGCAACAGACTTACAGGAATTTATCTGTTAACATGCAGAGTAAAAAGACACTCTGCATGCATTCAAACTGTTTCAGCTGTTGCATTCAGCCATCCCCTCTTGAGCTGCATATTAAAAATGTTGGATTTAAAACAACACATAATAAATATAACAGTATGATCACAGCTGTCATACAGTGGCATAATAATTAAGTTTAATTGGCCCTTTTATTTAAAAGGTGCATATTTTTTCAGTGACAGGTGGGGTTAAAACTAACAGCGCTCTGTGTGTGTGTGTGTGTGTGTGTGTGTGTGTGTGTGTGTGTGTGTGTGTGTGTGTGTGCAGAGCAGCCACAGGGCCGAAAGTAAGCAAACTAGACCCAGTGGACAGGGTGACCACTCAGGTGGCAAATCTGGAGGTTGACATGAATTCCCTGTGTAGTGTGCATGTCTACAAGCATTTGTTCGTCTGTGAATTTGCATTGCATTGTCACTTGTAGTCACAGTAGCAGATACACAACGCGTAAGCATTTGTTTGTGTGTGTGTGCGGAGTTGAGACGGCGAGGACTGCATACGTCTGTACAGCACATCATCAGTTAGGGTTTATGGCTCAGGACCTCCTGAGATAAGCCCCCCAGGCTGTGAAATTGCTCCTTGAAGAGAAAATGACATTAATATGCGCTTGTCCCTCCCCCCACTGATCCTTGAGCCTCGCTGATCTTTTAGAAAGGCAAGCCAAGCCATCATGAAAGGCTCCACCGCAGATGAAATGTTAGAACCACTGACTGGGGCATAGCCTGTGGAGCAAAGCTTTTAGCCTGTCTGGCCTGTATATGAGGAACTAGACTGCTCTACAATGTAAGAGCAGCATGAAGTCATTCATCAAAATCATGGATAGCACAATCTTTTGTATAATCCTAAATAGCTTTAACAGCTTGAAGGAACTCAGAGACTGATCCTGGGAGCAGCTGAGGCCTTTTCTTCTAATTGATTGATATGTGACTTTAAGCCCTCGACTATTTCCTCATTACAGTAAAATTCCCCTCCGCTTGAAAATGTGTTTTCATTGTTGTTACATCACTTAAATGTTCGAGCACCATTGTGCTGAACTGGACACAGGAATGCTGTCTAACATGAATCTTCTGAAGGGTAAAGTTTGCAGTTACAAATACTTTGCGATGTGAAAACTCTGACTCTCCAGTGAAAATAACAATGCCTAATAAGTTGCATATTGCATATTTTGCGATTTTATGTGTCATTAAAAGTGTGTGGAGATGATCAATAAATAAGACCTTGATAATACAGCTGATCTGCTAAACTGGGACTGTGGGTGTAGTCGATCAAATATAATTGTTATTGGTATTACATAAATCACATTTTTTCCCCTTTTTTCCATGTGACCAACTAGAGAACTGTAACACATATACTGAATGTTTTTTATGTGAGGCAAGCAGTCAGCAGAAAAGAATTACGTGTTCATGATGAATCACAACAATCACAATCATTTTCCATGCCTTTAAAGTTACCATGAAACACAAATGATCGTTTTTCCCTTTGTAATGTGACGCATTTCAGAATGAGACTGAATTTATGGGAAAGGGCATTTAAATCCGATCACATGTGTAGAAAAACTCACATTAGTCACCTCCGTGTCTGGTCCAGAATGTTTTCTCTTAATATATCATATTTAAGCTGCAGCACCCGTGAACTAATAACCAAAAGAAAAAAAATACAGTTATGTCCGTAACTGTAAAAGATGTAATTTTGTTCAACTTCCTCTTGTACTGGAGCAATTGTGTATATAAGAATATGGAAAATGAGTGTTGTGTGTCTATAAAACAAAGAAATAAAACAAAATATCAAAATGTGGAATTATTTCTTCACTTGAAATTAAAATGGCACAAGTGAAAAAAATCGCTTACTCAGAGGCCCTGGCTCTACTCTGCATCTGTTTCATGCCTCCTGCCTAAACCAACAAGTTTTACTTTTCAGAGGCGCCCTGGGGGGACAGGGGCATAACTTTGTAGATTTCCTATAGAATCTTTTCAAATTAAAAGCCACCGCTTTGTTTTGAGGGGATAAAAATACTCAGTGACCTCGTACTGTAACTGGTTATGGCCACAATGATGCTTCTGACCTCCGTGAGGGTTAAAAGATTTAAAAGGTTTGATGACTCTGCTCCGAAATAAAATGCAAAAGCTTCTTTACTTCTTCTATGGTGCAGGACACCATAAATATCTATACAGGATTTCCTGAGCACTGATTTAATGTCTACTGCAAAGTTAAATTCAAGATGTGTAATCAGAATTGTGAAAACAAAAAGAAGTCAGTGCTATCATGTGTTTTTCATTTGTTAAAAGATAGTTTGCATAATTCTCCTCCAAAACTGATATTTGTGCTTCAAAATCAGTGTTTCCAGCTGGATGCTACCACATGTTCCTAGTCATAAGTAAATCATTATCTGTTATGTTTCAGGACCAATGACCAGCTGGTGGCCTTCCTGTCTAAATACAGATACATGAACTTCATCAAGTCCCACGGCAGGGACAATGCAAGGTGAGATGCAAATTCTGAAACGTAATTTTAATTTCTCCACAGCAGCCCACCCTCTCCCTTACTCTCTGGCTAGCTCCGTCTGTGTTTCTCTCACACACATACAGCACCTATGTGCACGCCCGACGCGCTCCTGCCAGCACGGTGTGGTCACTGAATCATAATACAATTAGCTCCCATCTGTGGCTTCATTAATTAACCTTCTTGGTGGGGTGAGCCAGAGAGGTGGCTGCCAGAACGTTTGTCTCTGCTGACGCCACCCTGCCTGCCCCCCCCCCCCCCCCCCCCCCCCCTAGCTTTCAGCCACATCACACCCCGCTGGCAAACCAGTCATCACCAAACACTGTGGGCAAAAATACCCCATAGCACATGGAAAAAATATGTCCTGCATGAGTCAGCATGAGTCAGCACTACCTTTTTGTGTTTGCAGTCAGTATTATTAATTTTTCCAACTTTATTAAATACTAAGATTTTATTTTTAAAGAGAAAGTGAGACTTTCTAAGTTTTGTGTCCTTCCTACAGGAAGACGGTTGCTCTTTGCTATAAATGAGCGGAGCTTTAAAAAAATCTGTTTACAAGAAAGAAATTGGAGGAAAATATAAATATGCTGATGCAACAGTAACTGACCTTTCTGAGCTTGTTTTTATGTAAATGATATCTCAAAAAAAGAAAAGAGGACTTCACAACAACAAGCTCTCATATAGTCACTGATATTACCAAAAGGTTGTTCCCGTGTGCTTGCTAGGTTCATCCGTAAGCAAGGTTTGGATCGTCTGTTCTATGAATGCGACACCCACATGTGGAGGCTGGGTGACCGTAAAATCCCAGAAGGCATCTCTGTGGATGGTGGGTCCGACTGGTTTCTTCTAAACCGCCTGTTCGTGGAATATGTTATCAACTCCAAGGACAATTTGGTCACTAACATGAAGCGCTTCTACGCCTACACTCTGCTTCCTGCTGAGGTAACACACACTGACAGAAGCTGCTCTCACAGGTTCGAGTGTCTCTTAATCTTTGACTGACAGGTAAACACTGCTTTGGACTTGCACCGTGTCATATATAGAAAAGTTTATTCTGTTCTCGTTTCATTGCCTGGAAAAGAATTTGACAGCAGAAATAAGATGAGAACTGAATGATCTCTGTGGGGAAATTGAATGTTTATCACGAGCTACTGTGAATCTCCTTTCTCTGCTCCTACTCTATTTCCTCTTGTGAATTGGATGGTGTAAAAAATAAAAGGTATACAATTTTCTAATTTCGTCTTTTTGTCTTTGCTCTCCGCCTCCCCCTCCCTCTCCCTATTCATTTCTGTTTCTCATTTTCCAGTCATTCTTTCACACTGTGCTGGAGAACAGCGCCCACTGTGAGAGCATGGTCGACAACAACCTGCGCATAACAAACTGGAACCGTAAACTGGGATGCAAATGTCAGTACAAGCACATTGTGGACTGGTGTGGATGCTCTCCTAATGACTTCAAGCCAGCAGACTTCCATCGCTTCCAGGTAGTAACGATACACAAAATACATTTAAACAAAAGCTCTTTTGTGATCATTCAACAATAACTGTTAAAGGAGTAATTTGTAGAAAGGATTCTCAATAACAAAATGTTTAATCTTTTTAAGGCTGGGCCTTTGTTTTTTCATTTTTAAAGACAGTGTTTAAACATTGGTAAAAACAAATAATAAAAGGCTTAACATAGCAGTCTCCTTATTTGCATCGTAGCTAATTTTCAGTATCACTTAAGAATAAGGCGGGGTCAGTCTTTGGACCAATCACATTTGAGCAAGACATGTTTGCATATAGTTGAACAGATGGTGTAGAGAGCCAAAATGCAAGATTGAAACCATCACCTATCAGTTTTATTTTTTTAAATAGCTGTTTAAAATATATATTTACTGAGCTGCAGGCTGAATATGAAGCCCTGACATTTTTTGCTAATGTCTCCAGAGGTTAAGTAAGTGTTTGCAGATTGCTTAAAACCAGAAATCATACATCAAAATGACATACTTGACGTGCAGTTACAACATATCTATGGCATAGATTTAACGAGTGAGCATTTCAGGTACAGTAGTGTCTTATGTTTTTGCATAAGATTGCTAATCACAAAGTGCCTAAAGATACAATTTAGAATTTGTTCTTTGCTAACTTTTCTAACGGACTGCAACTTAGGAAAAAAAAACACCAGCAATGAGAAAAACGCTGCAAAACACAATGGAAATAGAACAAACAAAAACGGAAATAGGAAAAACGAAAACATAAATAGGAAAAACGAAAAAAGAAATAGGAAAAAACAGGTTTCCAAAAGCATGAGGGAAGTGTTTCTGGGGAGACAATAACCTGACGGACCAGTTGCAGGAACCAAAACATGCTAAGAATAGCACTGGGAGACACTTAAAAGAAGTGGAGGATCAATCAGTTTTGTGAAGAAAGAAAAGATGAGAGGTAAGTGTGTTAGCCTAACTAATAACCTAAAAATCTGCCATCAGTATTATATGAATCATGAGATTAAAGCACACTTACCTAACATATTTTGGTTCCTGCAACTGGTCCGTCGGGTTATTGTCTCCCCAGAAACACGTCCCTTGTGCTTTTGGAAATCATTTTTTTCCCTTTTCTGTTTTTGTTTTTCCTATTTCCGTTGTGTTTTGTGTGCTTTTGCAGCGTTTTTCTTATTCAAGTCAAGTCAAGTCATCTTTATTTATATAGCACATTTAAAAGACATCAAGTGTGGGCCAAAGTGCTGAACAGAGGGATAATATAATAAAAAGAATTAAAATAGATAAGATGAAAACATTATAGAAAACATTGTAAGACATCCATATATGTTTATGTTTATTTTTGCTGGTGTTTTCTTAAGTTGCAGTCCATTTGGCCTCTCAGGGCCACTGTACTTTTCTGTTGTGTTCAGACACAACACTGGCTAATCATTAAGTTAGGTCCCTTTTTTGTTCTCCAATTATTTATAGAACAGTGTTAAGTTCCTTAATAAAAAAAATCATTACTCTGAAAATGCTCAGGTAAAAAGGAGTGAAAGTGAGTGGAAAAAGCAGCCAGAAAGTTTAGCTCCTTGGAGGGTAGCTCAGGAGTTGTGCACAGTCCTGTACTAAGTTAACTATTAGCACTTCTTAATTAAAAAGTCTACCTTCTTGTCCAGATATGGTTACTTCCAGCCCAAACCCAGATGCTAGGCACAGTGCTAAAACTGAGGCTTTACAGATGTCATTCTGTAAACATTTAAATTTTCTGTGTTTGATTTAACTTAGAAATAAGGGAGTCAGCAAGTTGAAGCAAGACTAACAGGTTTTAAATCCATGAGAAGGGCCAGAGAAAAACTGATGCTCCATTTTCTTTTTTTGTTCGCTTTGGATTTTTTTTATTTTTTTTATTTATTTTTTATTTCTTTTAAGGAGGAGGAGGGAAAAAAGGATTACAGTCAAAAAACGACTGTACAGCAAAGACAGAATAACATTGTTGTGGCTTTTCCTCATCATAAGCATGAGTTGGCAGTATTTATGCAAAAACTCTTAGAGGCACAGCAGTGGGCTAATGGCTCTGCACTACAGATTAAAATATCATAGAAAATATAGTGCAGAGAAACGTCTGCATTGTCCATTAAACTATATGACCATATATATGAAAACAAACTACCCTATCATAAAACTACAATACGAACAAACATAAAATGCAGTGAAAATGGAAAGAATTACGTGGCAGACAAGATGCAACTTCCACAGTTTAAAAAAAAAAATCAAGCTAACAAAAAGTGCAGTTCCTCTAATGGCCACTTGAGGCTGACACCAAAAAGCAACTCGGTGTTAAAATGTTCAGCCTATCACCAGAAATAGACGTTTACACGCTGGTGTTGATTTACTACTACTTCTCTACCTTCTTGTCCAAATATGGTCACTTCTACCTCCAACAAACCACAATGGTGATAGCCACAGTACTAAAACTGAGCCTTTACAAACTAATGGGTGGCATCACCATAGCAACGTCAACTTTTTATGCCCAGTCTTTTGTTGTCAACCTGCTAATTTAGCTTTAAAGTAAAGTTAAGAATTAGAACAAGGCCTTAATATGAATACAAAGGCATGTATCAAGTGACTTTCTTTTGCTGGTCATGTAATTTTAGTCTAATAACTTTCGCCAGATGTCACAAAAGAGGGCGAGATGGGAAATTCTGCAGCTACAACAGGCCGCCAACCTGGGTGGTTGTGTTTAGTTATGAGGTGAGGAAAGTGAGGCATGTTAGTGTATATGACGCAGTGCAGTCGACTTTCCAGCCTGAACTAGCTCACAGGCTTTGCTCCATAAAGTGTAATAGAGCAGGTTTCTGTTTATCACATGATTTATCACATATGCAGTGTCTTCAGTCCAGCAAAAGCCAGTATTGTTCATTCTTAAAGAAAAGTCAAGAGCAAGAGCTCGTATAATTTTGACATTTATTACTGTTTCATTCGTGGGAAATTTGTAATATTCCCCACAGCTATTAACACGACTGCCTTTAGCTTCCAGCCAAATGCTATAGGCAGGAATGAAAGGATTTGCAAAAATGGAAATTCCAGCTGTCCTTTTATCCCATGTTAAGGAAAAGCTGCTGCTTAAGAAGAAAAAAAGTATTTAATAAGCAAAACTGGCAAAAGGCCAGGGGAAAAGACTATGCAGCGGATCCTCATCAGAGATGTCAATCAGACACACCTTCAAACATACAAAAATGAATGTTAAAAACAGCACTACTTTCAGCAGACGGTTGCAGCACATCAGTATGTTGCAGGAAATCAGCAGCAGTCAATCCTTAAATTCTTTGCTCACAAGGTCTGTCCTCTCAACCTCAGCATCCAATGTATTCCCACAGCTTTCACAGTCGATATGTGCAAAATTATGTCTCAATTAGTATGACCCTGAAAGGAAAAAAATGGTAGGAATAATTAGATCTTCTCAGCCTTGGGTCTGTGATTAAGGAGACAGTTAGCTAGCCTTTCAAAATGAAAGTGAATGAGTGGCAGTGACTCTAGAGCCCCAGAGAAAGTCAGCGTCACACTTTTAATGCGCTCCTAAAATCTTAAAGCTGAATTACAAAGTGAATACAAATGTTCTGCCTCAGCAGAATATCACTTTAAGTCGTATCCTTCAAGAACGGTGAGTCATTTCATCTCTCCTCTTCTTTATATACCAGTCGGCGCACGGAGCTCAGTTCTCCCTTCGCCAAAGCTGTCTGCCGCATGTCTAGCCTCAGTCTCAGTTTAGTGCCAACCCTTTACCCTTGGCACTGCCGCTGGGTCTGGTTGGCACCTTGGTATCAGTGAAGTCCAATCCTGGGAAAAAAGACTTTCCAGAAGCAAGCCAGAGCTTGGGATTACTAGGACTTAATTTACCGTAAAGTAATCTCTTTGAGACGGTACAGCCAAGTATAGAAAACTTTCATTTGTTTTCCAGATCAGAACAATTTTTTAAAGTCAGTACAGCTGTCAATTTCCTACCATAGTTACTTTAAACTGTACTCATTAGAGGAGGAGTTTTATTAAGGAAGATTGGTGTAATGTGCCTTTTCTCTTTGTGCGTCTTTGTTTAGTAATGTGTTTAGAATGGGTACATTTTGGGAAGAATGTGAGAAAGACAGGCTGTGACAGGCTGCTGCTTTCAGATTATTCCACAGAGGGCATATCAGAACACCCACAAGCTCTAGGACTGTCTGGGAACTAAAACCCACTCCTTTGCATTTCCTTTGATATCTCGAGCCAATCTCTGAGTGTTAGGGCAACATCTGGTACTTTGCCACGCCACACAAGCATCCAACAGTTTCTGTGAGAAAAAAGCACATCTCTCAGAAATGTGCCACAGCGTGATTTGGTCTCCTTTTTTAGCAAGTAGCACCGATGTGTTTGGTGCCGGTTGAATAGTTTGGTGTCTAGGACTTAAAAGATGTCTTTGTGTGGAAGCCAGGCTGTGAAGGTGGCAGATTTCGTGATGCACCATCAGCTGCATAACCAACAGCGTGGCAGGGACAAATACAACGTGGCTTGAGTGGATGATTCTAGGCAGAGCGATTAATGCAAAGAACTGATAAGGAAAAAGACAAATAATGGATAACTAAAGAAAAGCATGCAAATGTTTATAGGGTATAGCTTCGTGTCTAGTTCTTGCTTTTCTTTGTCTACTAGTATTGACTGTAGTTACTATAATGAAGCTGTCTGATACTGATACCCTAAGTGACTTACAAGTCCAGTGATGCACCCAAAGTCCTTCTATCAATAGCAATTGCACCATAATGTGATTAACCTTTAAACATCTGTGTTATTGGCGTGCAGGTGGATTTGCTTGTTCTGCCTCACAAGTTTCAGAATTTGTAGGATCATCTGCTGATGTGAAGTGACGTGCACAGGAGCAGCGTGAGGTTTTCTACGGGTTTTATGTCAGTGTTTTTAGTGATTATTTGTCCATTAATCATATGCATTAAGAAATAAGGCGTTAATATAACATGTTTTCTAGTTTCTTTTGTTCTTATAAGCAGCTGTGTGATTATTTTACACATCAAAGTCTGTTTACAGGTCTGGATTTGTACTAAATTACCAATCATGTGAAAACTGTTTTTATAAAGCTGTGTTACTGCAGGGGGAAAAAATTTAAATTATGTCAATGTCAATAAAGAAAGGAATTTACCAGAATACTGTGTGGCAGCTTGAGGCCAATGACTTGAGGCTACATTAGCTGCTACAAGGCTACGCAGTCAAATTTCCAGCCAACTGGCAGCAGAGCTTCATTGTGGGTAACATAAGCGCCAGAGCCGATGAGGAAGAAAAGACTATATTTGTGGTTTGACATTTTTGTCTATGGTGATTTTGTGGTGTTAAATTAATGGGATAATCTTTTAAGCTCATCTAAACCCTCCAGTTTATCTTAACATCCCTTGTGGGGCAATGACCAGGATGCTGGGAACCGCTAAAGTACAGGACACCATTTGTACTGCGAAAGAATGAAATAGAGAGATAGTCTTGGGAGAGAGTATATTTGATTTAATACATAATAATTAATTCACAAACCCATATGGTAATGATTTCCCTATTTTTATCTGCTACTTTCACTCACTTTTATACTACCTCCTATCTAATTCTCTTTCCTGCCCACATGTCACTTCCTCACATATCTCACACATCGCATTTGTTCGGCTGACGTCCTGGCGCACAACCATTTCTTAATCTTCTCCTTTTTTTCTTCTCTTTATCTCATCCGTCTTTGCTTTGCTCTCCCCCCACCTTCCTACGCTCTCTGCCTGCAGCAAACAGTGCGGCCCACCTTCTTTGCCAGGAAGTTCGAAGCCAGCGTTAACCAGGAGATAGTGAACCAGCTGGATGCCTACCTGTTTGGACCATTTCCCCAGGGGTCGCTGGCATTGAACTCATACTGGGAGAACGTGTACGACGAGCCAGATGGCGTGGCCAGCCTGTCCGACACGCAGCTAACGTACTACCATGCTTTCTCACGACTGGGCCTGGCCAGGGCTGCCGCCTCGCTGCAGGGGAACCCAAAGGATCACAGCTGCAGGTTAGTTTAGTGAAGATGTGCACAATGCACAATCCCCGCAGACGTCCATGTATGCATGCTAATAGTTCTCAGGCCCTTGATCTTCTGTCCAGCCACACCCACACGCACTCATTATCATTATTATTACGCCGCACCTGCACCTACATCCACAGGTGCATTCAAGTTTGCTTTTGCTGTCAAAAGCAAGCCATACACGTAGTATACGAAACCACAACATAGAGTATACAAAAGCCTTTTGTTTGTCTGCTGATGCATTATCTCACATAGATCACATGTCATGGAAATAAGATAACAATGAACAGTACCAGTCAGCAACTGGGAACTCTGGGTAATGCTATTCATCTTGTAACACAATATGACACTCAATTTATCCGTCAGATAATGACGCTATATAGGTCATAACATTGAAAGCTGGCCTTTATGCTAGGGTATAATTAGTGGAAATGCATGAATTCCAGAGTGCTGTTAACATACAGTGTGTGGTTAAATTAAAAGGGAAAACCACAGTATGCGTTCATATTTAACAGGCAAATGGAACATTTCAGCTTCATGTCTTTTAGTAGGATTTTTAATAGCATATGCTTTCATCAGTTTAGTTTATTTGCACAGTGATGAGACCTGTATGCAAAAGAGTCACAAATTCAGTATGCTAATGTGGAACAGAAAGGGGAAGCGTAAACTGCTAATTTGCGTACATGCGACACAAGGCCCCATGTATCTCAGTGCATCCAGGAAACAAACGCCTACAACATCTTAATGATGTCAGCAAACATTAACACAGCTTGGCCCCACATGACCAGGAACAAAAAAACATAATAGAAAACAGCATGAAGGCAGGCTGTTTGAACAGCGTATGGTGGCAAAAGGCGATATGATCTGTCGTGGCTTTTGTTGGGAGTCATCCAAGCTGCCAGTCTGTGTTTCCTCTCATGAAACTTTCAAAAGTCATCAGGTGTCTTCGAAGGCAGTTTCAGTTGCAGTTTATAGAGTAAGTCAAGAAGGCAACTCTCGCCCTATGACAGCTGGGATAGGCTCCAGCGCCCCCCGCGACCCTGAAAAGGATAAGCGGAAGCGAATGGATGGATGATGGATGGATGGAAGAAGGCAACACGAATGCCATTACCTCAGCTGGCGCGCGCTGCATGTGAGCTGAGATAGTTTGCTCCTCACAAGCAAGTCCCCGCTGCATTGTGGGTGTTCTGTGAAATCTAGTAGGTAAAGCCAGGCAGTGAAAGAAGGCATGGTTTCAAAGTCAAACTTCAAAACCATCTCGCGGCGACAGCTCTTGTTATTCAAACACTGTGCATCTGTTAAAATAGAGAGCTAGAGCACGGGACAGGTGTGCGTGTGTGTGTGTCTGCACGAACGAGAGAAAGTAGAGGCTTCAAACACACAACTTATATTAGTTTCCAATCACTGAGAGGGCAGAGGTCATAGATTAAGAAAACAGAAAGAAATGCTTTAAATATCTGCATGTGTGTGTGTAGTGTGGGTTTGTTTGTGTTTAGGTAAGCGCCTCATAATTGATGCTGTTAATGTGTCTGTTAACATACATGGTAAATAGACTGTTTGTCATATAGCGCTTTTCTACTCTATCGCAGCCCTCAAAGCATTTTACACAACTTGCCTCATTCGCCCATTCATACAAGCACTTTTCTTTTTCTATGTCCTTTCTATGCAAGTGCTTTCTATCTAACACGCACACACATTAATAGTCCACTGGATGCATCAGAGAGCAACTTGTGATTAGTATATATTGTTGATTAGCAGATGGCATGAGTTGTCAAACATTTTTCCTTCATGCCCCACTAGAGAAGACAGAAAAGTTTATACCCAACACCCCACAGTTTTTAGCCATCATTAACAATAACAAGGGATCCAGGTTGAAATTATACTGCAATAAAGGTCAGTACAATAGCATCGGTAAAGTGTTTATTTTCCCTAAAATAAAAATCTATTCACTCAGCTTATTCGACTACTTGTACCTGCATTTAAATAATTGATAGCTTAGAGAAAACGAGTGATTACGCTGGTATGTGGGGTTCTTTCTTGAATTACCACAAGCACAACAGACGGTTTTCTTTACAGTAACCGCTGGTGTGTTTTTTCCACAGTGAGTGACAGGATTAGAAAAAAGTAAACCTGGAATCTTACCCAACATTAGTCCCAGGTTGTACCTTTCATGTATTAGCATTGCATTAGAGGCATGACAACACCTCTACCTGGCTATCTTTGAAAAACGCAGTAGGTTTTTTAACCACACTAAACCACTTTGAGGTAATCCCGGAATCCTCACAGCACCTTTTCACCACTGGGAAGATATATGTTTTTTAAATTAAATATGTCTGCTGTACAGTAAATACAAAACATGTAACAAAGTCTTGAAGGTATATACCTGACGATATTAGAATATTGATAATCTGTCTGCATTTTATGTACAAAACTGTGTTAAATGCAACAATGTGCATTTATCCACTTTGATTACTAAAGACAGCAATAGAAATATTGAAAAAAATATTCTTTGTTTAGCACATTAAATATGTTAAATGTGTTAAATGTGTTTCACTTTGATTTTTATGTAGTGATAACACATCAGAGAGGCAGGCTGGGCCTAAAGAACATGTACATGATATGCTGTGTGAAATGTTATGATGTGATATTTTAGTCTCATAATGTGGTCTTAATTTTCCATAGCGTCATATGATGTCATAACTTAGTGCTTGGTCTCACAGTCCTCGCTTGTCTTTTGTGTTTTACGTCACATAAGTGTTTCCAGCTGAATCGCTTGCTTGTGATTTTTGTAATTCCACCACTCTGTGGTTTATTAACGTAATAATTAAACACACAATGTGTGTGCTGGCACTCTGCAAGGCCTGCCTGGAGCTGTCCTGTTTAAGTTTTATTGATCTGTAATTTAGTTCGTGAGCTGAGTAATTAAAGCTGATCACGTTTTTGCTTAAAGCGAGCCCCAGCAAAGCTCACATTTGAAAATATATCTTTTTCAAGTGTCGGTGTGATGTCTCGAGTCTGCTCACATATGGTGTGCGTGTGTGAATGTGTTTGTGTGTGTGTGGCCACGTGTTTTGCATGCATTTCAAATTCAGATGTGCTACCAACAGATGGATGGGTCAACTTCATTGTGAGACCTGAGCAGCAGAGAGAGAGAAAAATGGACACAGAGAGTGATTTGGCTCTTTTAGCAGCCTGCTGTGACTCAATTGGAGAGATTGTGGAGTAAAAGCCTGAATGGAGCTTCTGTGCAGGCTACGCCCTTGCCCCCTGCTCTCTGCTTCTCACACTGGCAGCCACGTCTCTTTTGGGAAAGATGGGACAGAAAGCAGAATGAAGGAAGAAGAGCGATGAGGGGAAGGGAGGAAAAAGCAGGTGTGAAAATGTAGAAGAGGAGAAAAAGAGAAAGACTCGGGGAAAAGGAGCTGGAGTGGAGGGAGTGTGCAAGGCTATTCTTGTGAGTGTAAATATTTGCTGTTCTGCTTGTCAGGGTAGCATTTACCAGGACGGGTTGACTCCTGGTCCTTTACTGGAATACTGATGAGGCCATAGGCACAGGGGAGCAGGGAGAAACAGTGCGTGGATGTGCGTTTGTGTGTGTTAAGCTGTGCAACCAAAAAGGAGGAATAAAGAGGAGTTTAAGGAAGCAGAAGGATGAGAAATCTGGGCGAGAAGGACTCAGGACGTGTGCAGAGAGCAGCTGCAGCGTGCTCCCCAGCAGTGCCTGCCCTGGCCCCTTTTTTGTTTTTCCAGAAGTCACTCCGGCTGGCTGCCCTGAGGGCAGACCCTCTGTCACGTATGAAGCGACACACACAAATAAACAACAGACTAATCAGAGGGGCAAGACCTTTATTCAGCTTCAGCTGACTGGATGACCCAGTTCAACTTTGTTCAGCTGTCTTGTAATGCTTTAGTTGGGTTTTGTTCGTGTGTGTGTGTGTGTGTGTGTGTGTGCGCGCGCGCATCTGTGACTAATCTGAATATGCTGCCAATGCAGCCCATGACTATTCTGTAATTTTCAGACCACTGTGGTGCCGCCTGTCACGTGCCTTCTTAATGCCATCCCTTCCACTTCAGAGCACATGTTAAAGCAACCAGCACATTGTAGCACAAGAAACTTTGTTGTTTACTCAGAAGTTCATATCTGATCTGAGATCTACTGCAGCAGCAGTCATGAACCCACAAAGTGTGGACACAGCAACTCGCAAGCAGTGCGGTTTGGGAATTATCTGCCTAGTTGACACATGTCTTTTACCAATTGGATTTCTGTTAAAGGTCATTGAATTAATGTCGGCCGTGTCACACAATCACACAGCACATTGACTCTCCACTAACCTTCACGGCAAGCATTCATTAGCATCCAGCCACATTAGCATGTCCAAGGCCCCCCAGACCTTATCCACATGAATCTTGATATTCTCCTCTCCTTACAGTATCAGCTCTGAAAAGCAGCACCGTCAAGTAGGTAGGTCAGAAGGTATCGGGTTTGCTAATGGATTCTCATTTTCTCAACGCTCCATCAGGTATTTCCCCATGGGCCACCCAGTATCAGTGCATCTCTACTTCCAGTCAGACCAGTTCCAGGGCTATCTGGTCAAGCACCATGCTACTAACCTGGCAACAAGCAAGCTGGAGACCATGGAGACCTGGGTGGCACCCACAAAGAACTTCAAGTTAACCACTCCTCCTACGAGCACATTCAGCAGGTTGCAGTTCGCAGAGGTGAGTCAGCATATTAGTCTGCATGCCCTTGCATTCATTTTTAATTTGAATTCGCTTGTTTGGCGTGAGTCACAAAACAATCAGTCAGCTGCTGCCAGTGTCAGAAAATGAGTTCCATTAAAACTCTGAGCAGCACACAGCAAAAACACACTCCTCGGCATATAATTAGAGGTGAGATATACAGCTCATTGCCATGGTGACCTCATATATCGCCCTTGCCAAGACTCATAGCAGTGCATCTCCACACAATTAAACTGGTGCCTGTAATGGCCTTGTAAAATGTAAATTGATTGAATTCATCCCAGTTTACAGGGATGAGCGCTTCATGTGCTGCTTATTTGTTGTTTCCTAATAGAACGTCTTCTCACCTTCACACTGGAATGCTTCCCTTGATTGTCTTGTTATGTTAATGTGTGTTTCTGTTTACCACAACGCCTGTTTAGGATACAGCCGCTCGGCTGTGATGTGACAGCCACAGAGTGTCTTTTTAAAAAGGACAAAATTAACTGAGTGAATGCAAATTGACCTTTTTCTCTGCTTTTATCGTGCAGAGCTTTAGTAGGAGGCAGAAATGTCAACAAATTTGCGAACAAATTTGTTTGTGCCCGCGGACAATGCTTGTGCACCTGGATACACTTTGACCACGTTCGACCTTTTGCGGCGCTCTCATTCTGAACACGAAGGGATGCAGACGCCCGGCCGACGTGTGGCTCCCTCTTGCTAAGCCCTGTTTGTCTGTCTAACCTATGAAACCGTGAGTGACAGAGAAGTGATGTGAGCTGTGGCTTTTATCTGAATGCTCAGCCTGAGAAAACATTCTCTGTCTAGCACTGTGTAGTGGCTGTCAGTCAATCAGTTTGTCCATCTGTCATTCAAAATACAAGACGACAGCACGGCGTAGCTGCAGCAGCGCACTGCCTTTTCTCAAATTTGTAGATATGGACCATTATGCTATAGCTATATACTGGGGTTTGCTAGATAAACCATATGGTTGGCTTAACAATGGTTTCCTTGTCCTCCTTTGGATATAAAGAAAGACAGATATGTCTTTTCACTCCCCTGTTGCTGCCTTTATAGGCCTTTTTTACAGCACTTTAGTACAGGACCGCTTAAAACCTGCACATTAAAAACCAGTATTTCACCTCAAGTCAGATTTGACATTGAGAGGCATTTTAAGCTGTGCATAAATCCTACAGCACCATGACTAACTTTAACTGAAGATTACGTCCTCATTCCACCACAGTCTAGATAATTTATGTGGACATACATGGGAGGAAAAAAGAGTAGCAACATATTATGATGTAATGTAACAGAATACAATGTAGAAAAGCAAGAGTAATGCTTCTGACAAAGTGTATGCATTTTTGAGCATTTTAGCTTGAAACAGCTGGGACCTTTCTTTGTGGAGCGCTTCCCATTCTCTCCATTATTCCCGTTACGTCCCAAAGACATGTAGGTGTTTAGTTAGCTGATAGACTTTAAACTCATTGTAGATGTGAGTGGACAGATGTCTGTGTCACTCCTGCAATAGACTGGCAGCTTGTCCAGATGTCCACAGCAAGAAGGTGGACATCTGGTGTGGAGTTTGCATGTGCTTCCTTTGTTTGCGTGGGTTTCATCCGGCCTCATCCCACTCTGCTTTTTCTTCCACACATGAAATTTGGACAATGATGTAACTACCTTTAAATTTACTGGACTGGTACATGGACTATTCTCACAATAGCACAAATCATTTATTGTCCCATTCGTGTCAGATGTTTGCATTTTTCTTTTTTTGGATAACGTCTAGAAACGTTTAGCTCCAGAAAAACATGTCCAAGAATAACTCCAGTTTGTGCTTTTATAACAGAAATTGTCTTGTTTTCTCTTGTTTTCTACTCATTGCATCACTGTGCATGTTTATTAGGGTCCTTCCATCTTGCCTCGGTAGCGTAATGTGTGCCCCCGGAGAGTCCTCTGGTGCTGCTAGTAGACACCTGTATTTGATTACCACTCCAAAAAGTGTCCCTAATAAGCCTGCAAATGCAGCCTCGAGGGGCATTTGTGCCCTATGTTTTTAAGCAGGGCCAGATGTAGAGTGGGACTGTCCATGACCTTGCTTGATAAAACTGACCAGACTTATTTAATGGAAGTGTCAAACTATAGGCACCGACTGCCCGATGACATGGAGAAGAGGTTTACAGGGTTACTGGGTCACAGAGAAAAAATGAACTGTAGCTGGATTATGAAATAGAGTGTTTTATGCGTTCTGTTAAGTCAGGTACAGAGCATGAAACAAGTAATACAGGTAATAATGGTGAACAATGAATTTGGGAAAAGTAATCCAGGTTATTATCAAGTTTTTTTATTTTTGTTTTTTGTCAGGTCAACAGCAGACGATAAATGAGGGCTAAATGTTTCAAACGTAGCAGAGGCTGTTAGTAATTGCTGGTTAAGAGCGGAAAATCTGAATAAATGGTCCAATTGGGTGGAAAGTGTGAGTGAACAGACTGGTAGAAAAATGTAGTAATTGGACAAAGAGCGTAGAGCCACAATGAGGTTGCCAGATCAGCATTTGTTCCACCTAAGCGTGTTCTTCTAAGTACAGCTATAAGCGAAAGAAGGTCGTGAGCCCCTGACTTGGTTAGCACTCATAAGCCTTGATTGAGTGTTGGTCTTAAGCCAAAGCTTATAGGGTAGGAGCACCAAGGGACAGGTTGAGTGTGGAGGTCATCGTAAGCTATAGGCTGAAGTAGGCAGGAAGTTAATCCCTGTTCGACCTACTTTCATACTCGAAGGAAGAGTTTTCTGGTACTGGTTCCATCTCTTATCCACAGATATACCTTGAACGTCATCACCAGGAGAGAAATATGTTAGTGGAAAACAATAATTGCAGTCTTTAAAACAATAAAATGAATGTAGTTAAAATGTTCCAGCCAACTTTTGCTATTGTTAAAACACTGCCATGTCTTTGCAAAAAGACCTCAAGTGTTCTGTATAAATAAACAGCAGATCAGTTTATACACCAAGCAGTCACAACATTAAAACAAGCCTAATGTTAAGTAGTTCTGGCTTGTAGTGTGGTGTCTGGCCTCGGGATGTTGGCAAAGGATCGTCCATGTTCCGGCACATCCAACTGATGCTGTATTGGATTAATATCTGGGGAGTTTGAAGGCCGTGAGGCCTTGTTTGTGTTACTGAGCAGTTTTTGTGATGCGTTAGGGTGTATTCGTCCTCCTAGAAGAGTTTGTTTGGATTGCAAAACTGTTTTTGTGGGTGGTACGTGTTAAAGTTACATCTCAATACTTTTTTTTTTTTTTTACACTTTTGTGGTAAAAATGGCCTTCTGTCCAGTATTTCTGTTGTAACCAGGATAGACCCTGACCTTTGGTCATGAGGCCAGACAGCAGTCAGGCAAGTTGCCTGTGCATCTTATTAACTTGGTACAGAAGTCTGTGGAAGGAGACTGCCCACTCGTCTGACCTGAAACGGCTTAGAAAAAAATGCAACTTGGAATGCAGATGTGCATATTTTATATTGCGCATAGTAGATGCTCAATAAACTGCAAGAACTAGAAGCAGGTCTCAGAGGGTTCCCCTCTAGGCACGTGAACACTGTCACAATCTTCTTCTTACAGCTCAGTTTAGACAGCCATCTGCAAGTTTCCTGGTAGTGGAAAACAGTGTTATTTCTCTCCAACTGCTCCTTTTAACTTCCTCCTGGGGCCTTGAAGGAGAGTGTTGCTAGCCATATGAGCGTTAGTGTGCATTAGCGAATCAGTATTGAATAAAGTAATGAGCTACAGAGGTGCAGAACAAGAGAGCTGATTAGTAATTTAAGGGGCAAGGTCCAAGGGGCAGATATGGCAGAGGTCAGTCCAATAATTGAGAGGAAAGTGAGGTGTGTTTTAACTGATGACAAAACACACACTGTTTCTGTGCGTGTCTCATTTATGCAAGTGGTGTCTATTTATACTGTACATGGTAATCGCAGTTCTCAGAGGACCTAATGCAGAGTCAATTCCAGTCAGGCATTGATCGTCCGGCTGGGTGAGGCTGTGTTAATCAGCTACTATTGTAAGGATGAGCGCTTCTTAAAGCCGCCATCCCTCTCACATTTCTGCAAACACCCTAGACATCTTTTATTGTCAGAGCCTGTGTGTGTGTGTGTGTGTGTGTGTGTGTGTGTGTGTGTGTGTGTGTGTGTGTGTGTGTGTGTGTGTGTGTGTGTGTGTGTGTGTGTGCCTCCCTCTCTATCACTCTATCTCACAGTTTTGCAATTTAGATGACTTTTTTAAGTTGACCACAGCAAAGATATTAAACACAATTACTGTAATTGTGTTCCTATTGTTATGATTTGTCTGTCTTACCGCTGGATCTCGTTTGTTCTTTCTTATTGCGGGATGTTTTGTAGCGGGACTTTTGGCAAAATATAAGTTAGAAAGACATAACCAATAACCTGCAAACATGTGTATTCTAAATGTTAATTATGTAAGCTTAGAGGACATTATAATCTTAAAGTGGCTCATTGTTCCATTGGCAGCCCTCCAGTGTTTTGCAGGCTGGCAGCTTCTGCAGCCAGAGGCACTGTATGTCTCCTAACTCGCCAAAGATATATTTGACTTACTGCTACAGTTTGTTAAATTTATTTATCTCAAAATTCACGCAAAGAAAAGCGCTTTCTCTGATTTTGTGGAAGCATTGAAACCCAGTTTTTATTGAGCTTTTCTCCCTAGATGCTTTTTTTATCCGTCAAAAAGCTGCAGTTCCCTGTCTCTGCATATAATCTGTGTCTTCCTCTATTTGAGATTTTTTACTTATTTAGGGTTTTAATAATCTCCACTGTTGTTTCTGTTTGAGACAAATAGTGTTCACACTGGTGTTGGTGTTCACTGCCTTCTGATTTTGTCTTTGTGTGAAACGGGAGTGCGTTTGGTTTTCACCCCTTTGAGATATCTTTTTTCAGCATGACTCCTTAGCCTCATAGAGTCAGTCATAATAGCAAAACTGTAGCCAAATTTACTTAAAAGTGCTTGTCAGAAGAATCAGACTTGTCAGCTTTTGCAGATTAAAATAGTATATAACAGCTGTGTTGAGAGTAGGGCTGAAGTGCAGGGCTTTTAAATAAAAAATGCATACTTAAAATGACTCCCTATGATAACATAGTTGAGATATCACTCAACTAGTTGATATATTGACAACAGGTTACAGAATTCGGTGGCCATTAAATCAAAATGTTTTGTTTTTTAAATAAAGACTCAATCTGTAATTAGCTTTTTCATCATTCTGTGAGCAACAGTGATGGTGTGTCATTACTGCAAAACAGCACAGGAGCACTATGAAAGGGAGTTGGTTACCTCGCTGCAGCCTCACACCTGCAGGCTGCACATTACTCCCTGCAATATTTTAAACTGTCCAGAAAAGTTGAAAAAGGTCGTTGCCTTTTGCATTTTTATGAATAACAAACCATTTCCCCCACTTAAATGTTTTTAATGTGTTGCAGCAGCTCCTGTGCGTTTTTGCTGTAATCTCTCTGCTTGTCTTTGTTCTCACCCCAGCCTATCACCAACTCACGTGCCTATTCTTTCTCTTCTGGGGCAGATCGGGACAGAATGGGATGCCAAAGAACGCATTTTCAGAAACTTTGGCGGCCTAATGGGTCCCATGGATGAGACGGTGGGCATGCAGAAGTGGGTTAAAGGGCCGAATGTCACCGTCACGGTTGTGTGGATCGACCCTACCAACGTCATCGCAGCCACTTATGACATTTTGATTGATGCAAGCGCCGAGTTTACCCACTATCGCCCACCGCTCAACCAGCCTCTGCGGCCCGGTGTGTGGAACGTCCGCATCCTGCATCACTGGAGTCCTGTAGCGGAGATGCGCTTCCTCATTGCCCCGTTGGCTTATAACAAACACCAGCCCATACGACAAGGTGAGAAAGAAATTCAAGTTGTCTCTGTGGTAGAAGGCTCATGTATAAGTAGCACTTGCCATTTGTTTCAGCTTTAGCATAAAATTACTATTGATTGTGTTATTTGCAAAAGTAGCCTTACTAAGCATATTGCACTGATGTGCTATTCCTCAACAAAAGATGACCATTCATCAAAAAAAAATACAAAGGGTGTTTTTCTAAATGTCAAACATTTCTCTGCTCGTGGAGGTTTAGTGGAAGCTCTGCAATTACTTTATGGACTTTGAAAGTGCAATTCAATACAGCACCACAGTTTGTGATGCATATAATATTGAGTCTTTGTGAAACCGTGTCATAAAAAAGACTTGGGTAGTAATTTTGTGGTGTGTTTTCTGGGTTTTCTGTCATTATACTGTCATACTTTACTTTATGTTTCAAAGGACATCTGTAGTTGCTTGGCGATGAACATTTTATGAAGTCGACATACCGAGTCTCAGAGAGCCCTAAAAGTCCAATTTTAGTCAGGAGTTTGGCTCTTTTGTGGAACCTCCTTACACTTATTTATGCATCCATGGAAGGCCAGAGGTGAAGAGACCAGAAGCAACATGTTCATACCGAACAAAGCAGGCATCAGTCACAACAGATTGAGTCATACGCAGTACGACAGGCAGAATTGCTGTGGAAGTGGCTTGTAAAGGGGCTTATACATGTGGAACAATCACAGGCAGATTAAAGCAAGGTTAATAGGCAGCCTTACATGAGATCTGCCAATTGGATGCGTGAAAGTGTAGAAATCAGCTGATATAAGCTGGCTTTAAGAATATGGTCCACGAAGCTCATTGTGCTTTTAAAATAATAATAATAATAATCAAGCAGAACTGATGAGATCACTTTGATAAAAATCAGTCTTCATGAATTTTCTTAAGTGTCCTTTTTTTAAATTTCTGCAGTGATTCCCACATGACAATATCAGCTCAAAGGACTGAATGGGATCAGTTTTATATCGCACTCTTTACACAACAGGTCACGTCTAAAAGAAGCGATTGCTGATTTAGGTGTTTCGAAATGTCTGCACAGGCATGCACACAAATGCACACAGCCTTGCATTTGCAGCGATGCCCTTTCTAATCAAGCCTCTGGGCCTCGGTAGACCCTGGTTATTTGTCATCAAGTCAACCCTAATAACCCAGCGAGCTGCTCATACATACTAAGCAGAGTGTTAAACAACAGTGCACTTAGCCCTCCGAAAACAGTGACACAATTAAATCAATCAGTCAGCATGGATAAGGGGCAGCACTGCAGTCTTGTAATCCATAAGCAGCCAAGTTGCTTTGAAAGTCACATGAGAGCTGAGACGCCAGCTTTGGCATAATCATGTCTTTCACTGTTTAATAATTTCACTGAGCTTTTTAATGATAAAGGGGAACAGCACATGGCATTTTTTATTTTTCACCTGAATCTCTGTGGCACACTGGCTACAAGAATAAGAGGAATATTAATAAAAAATGGTGATATTATAAATATCACGGTTAGATGTTTTTTTTAAATCACTGTGCATTATGCAGTTATGTTTCTACTGATGTATGGATAGAAAGGGCTGCTGCGTGAGCTCAGTCTTTTTGTCCAAAACAAAGGGCCTTCTTACAGTTACACACTGAACCTCTGTTACAGTGCATCAAGAAATAGTAAATACCACAATGCTCCCAGGTATTTTGAATTTTGGATTTTTTTTTTCTTTCCTTAAAGTAACATTGAAACATTGTATTTGTTGTATTTTTAACCTAAAAAAATCTATTTAATATTTTTTCTAAATCTGCAGTTTCTGTTTCTATTTTTAAAAGCACTTATTTTAAGAATCTATTATAAGTGAGACATGAAACAGAACAGACAAAGCTATGTTAATGGTCAACACAGGTTTTTAGGTTTTTGTTTTTTTCAATACATTTAGCTTATTAAAACTTAAATATAGGATTCGGTAATAAAGTAACCATTGATTCCAGCTATCAGGTAAGTGTAAGATAGTAAAAAGTAAAATATACAGTCAATGCAGTGAAGCAGAAATATTCAGTACGATACAAAGATTACACTTGCACTTGAATAAATGTGTCTAATATTGCAAGCCAGCTATACACATTAAGTTGGGCTGGGAGCTGAAAGAGCTCCCTCAGAAGGATCGAGCACTTTTTAAACTCTGATTAGATACTTTAAAGCGGGGAACCATGAAAATTTTGGTTTAAAGTAAAATATCCATGGACATCAAAGAAAAGCTGCTTTAATTTTTCTGCTATAGCCGTACTTTGTGGCAGGACACAGCTTACTGTAACTTTTACTGTAATTTGTAGCAGACTAAAGATTAATATAAAGATTGTGGTAAAGCTGACATTTTTGAATCACTTCACTTACATTCTCATTTCCTCTTATACAACATTCAATTCAATTCAATTTTCTTTATATAGCGCCAAATCACAACAGTCGCCTCGAGGTGCTTTATATTATAAGGTAGACCCTACAATAATACATACAGAGAAAAACCCAACAATCATATGACCCCCTATGAGCAAGCACTTTGGCGACAGTGGGAAGGAAAAACTCCCTTTTAACAAGAAGAAACCTCCAGCAGAACCAGGCTCAGGGAGGGGCGGGGCCATCTGCTATGACTGGTTGGGGAGAGAGAAGGAAAACAGGATAAAGACATGCTGTGGAAGAGAGACAGAGATTAATAACAGATATGATTCAATGCAGAGAGGTCTATTAACACATAGTGAGTGAGAAAGGTGACTGAAAAGGAAAAACTCAATGCATCATGGGAATCTCCCAGCAGCCTACACCTATTGCAGCATAACTGAGGGAGGGTTCAGGGTCACCTGGTCCAGCCCTAACTATATGCTTTAGCAAAAAGGAAAGTTTTAAGCCTAATCTTAAAAGTAGAGATAGTGTCTGTCTGCTCAATTCAAACTGGAAGCTGGTTCCACAGAAAAGGGGCCTGAAAACTGAAGGCTCTGCCTCCCATTCTACTTTTAAATACTCTAGGAACAACAAGTACGCCTGCAGTGCGAGAGCAAAGTGCTCTAATGGGGTGATATGGTACTACAAGGTCATGTGTTTACATCGAGTCTGCTACAGATAAACATGTCAGCTGTGAAACTGCAAGCAGAAATTCAGTGCATCAATATGCTGTAAATATGAAATATTATTAGTTAGTGTTGGACGTGGGGAGCGATGTGGGGCATCTCTTTAGCTTACTTTGGATCCGGACATTTGTCTTTAACTGATGCATCACCCGAAGTGGCTGACGGAAAATAAAGTTGTCTTTAAAATTTATAACGTAAGGCTACATAATTATTAGACCCGCTAAGTTAATAATGTTTGTGTTTAATTTATAGTTATTATGTAATAATCTTGTTTTTGTTTTTCTTGATGTGTGTTGTAATGTGTTCTTTGGTTATTAGCTATTTCATGAGTCCACATATAATTTATTGCCATGGCTGACATCAGGTTTCCCTCCTAAATGGTGTGCCAGTCAAACTTTACGATGTGGCCTTCCATGCGCAAAGAGAGCGAGCAGCAGACGCATGCATATACAAAAACTCTACACAGATGCATGACTTCATACTGCACGCTGCTGCCACAAAGCTGGCTGGCATTGGTTGGCCACTGCCATGTCAGACTGCATCTTTCTGTCATCAGTGTGCAAAAAGTGCTGAAGTCTGCTAACATCTGGATGAGAGGAAGCTTGTGTTAGAAGGGATGGCTAGCACCCCAGTTAGAGTGGCAGTGAGGAATTTAAAGCTTCACTGGAGCTCAGGGTGGAGAGGGTGTTTTAAGGAGAAGTTCTGTCTATGTTTACCATCTTCCTTCAGCGCATAACCGTCATGGGAAGAAAGGATGACTTCATGTCTTGAATATTTCTCACTGTTTCCAGAAAGTCAGCACTGCAGTAGCCTAACAAACCACATCAAAAGAGAAGATTTAGAGGGTCCAGTTGTAAAAAAAAAAAAATCAATGCAAGCATCCAATTTACACTTTTAAGATAATAAGAAAGAAAGTCACGTTCACTTCTTTGATATTGTACTTTTTCCCTTTTCCCCCTTTTCTCCATGCCCAACTTTTTCCCCCTTCTGCAATCCAATCTGCATTTTTGACCACTGACTACCACCTTTTTTGTTCACTGTCTATAACTTCTTTGTCTGCTCTCTCTTTCTTGCTTCCCACAAACCTCCAGAGGATACTCTGAAGCTCCACAATGGGCCAGCTAAGAATAGCTACATGGAGCAGAGTTTCCACGGCCTCAACCCGGTGCTCAACATCCCTGTCAGTCTGAGTTACGTGGAGCAGGCCAAGAGGAACGCGGCCCTGACCGGCCCTGAGCTCGAGCGTTGGATAGACAGCCTGGTGGGCGAGTTGTGGGAGGCAGCTGACGTCTGTGCTGTGGGCCCTACGGCCTGTCCTGTCATGCAGGCGTGCCCCAAGAGCCCGTGGAGCTCCATGAGCCCAGACCCCAAATCTCAGCTGGGAGCACCTCGTGCCAATGGTCGTATCAGGTAGCAGCAAGGCCTCCAGCTGGACAGGAGGTCGTGGCACTGTTTATCTTTATTTATTTGAGGTGTTTGTTGCAGATGACAGGGGGGTGAGTGTTCTCCATCTCTCGCGGAAGATGTTGAAATCAAAAGAAAAAGTGGATTTTGGGGGGACAGAAAGCGCAGGGGAACATTTTCCGCCCACAATATTCCTTTTTTAGGGGATTATGCTGGCTTTGCTTTCAGTTTCTCTGTGTATTTATTTTTCTTCTCACGGCTGAGTTTTACTGTGATCAAACATTGCAATTTTTAAGCATTTATTTGGCTGCTGAGTGAATTATAAAGTCAGCTTTTAATGCCTCGCACAGGGCACATGGGTCAAGTGAGTGCGGGCTATCGACACTACTAGCAGACCAGGTTCTGCTGCGATAAGGCCTTAGTATTAAGACATACACAAGAAGATAGCTGGGTACTGAATTAAATGTGCCTACTTAGAGTTTATGTCAGCACCAACAAAATGACACAGTGTGTGAGTATTCACATATCCCCAGTTGAACAGATTATTTTGTGCCCACTCAAACATATCGTCAGTAAAAGCAAATTTCTCATTTTTAAGTTTCTTAAGTTTGTACATGAGTAGAACAACTCAAAACGTAGTTCATATCAGTGCCTGATTAGATTGTTGAACGTTTTGTTGCTTGGCTAAATCTTCACAAGTCACATTTTGTTGTAAAACTGCAAAAAACAGAGAAGAAAACAAGTACAGTCACTTTCTCAGAGTAATTGGAGGCTACGGGGTTCTATTAGGAATTTCATGTAGACATTTTAGTGTTAAAAATGTACTAAATTCATAAATGCTTCTTTTGTCATAGTTGTACGATAGCATTTTGAGATTTAGCATTTCCACGGTGCAGTTTTCCACACAAACAAAACACCCAGAGGACAGAACGAGAGCTGTTCTTTTATTTTTTAACCAACTTGCCTCAAACTTGAAACAAAACTATGTCACATTAACCTTAAACGTATTGTCCTGGTTTTACGTGTTGCCTTCTTTTTCTTTATTCCAGTTATTTGAACACCACTTTATGTTGTACATAATTCTACACTAAGTCTCAAAAATGGTGTGGATGGAGGGGGGTGGGGGCGGGGAGGTCCATGAAGTCGCTATTTATTTATAAGTTTCTATAAATACTGATATTTTTAGTCAGTGACTAAATAACTGCAACGCTGCCTTGGCAGCTCGATAAATATTTTTTTGTAAAGAAAGCTGCCTTTATTTACAAAGGCCAACACCCCAAACTTATACTGTACCTTTTTATGGCCCGCACCTATGTGTTAGTCAGTGTTGTCCTGTCTGAATAGATCTTCTTGTCTTGGGTTTCTTACGTGGCCGCTTGCCAAGTGCATCACAAGAGAAAGCCACTCTGACCTGTAAGGTAAAAGGTCAGCTGCCTAACAACCTGAGCAAAAAACAGAAAAGCTGAACAAAAGCAGTCTTCACTAGCGAACACACTGGACGTTGTTTGTAGGAGAAACTGTGCTTTTTTTGGTGTTTAATGGTCGCCGTCGGTTTCAGAATGGTTTGAGTGGTAGTGATCTTCATGCTGTGACAATAATGTACAATTTCAAGTGAATATCATATTGTATCTCTTGATTATAAAGTGACTAATTTATTGGATCGGGTCTGTCGCGCCTTTGCAACCCTACATTTAAAGTACTTTTTCTCTCATCAAGACAATCTCTGGACATTTGAGACAACCTAATTACACTAAGTATGGCACTGTACCACAATAAGAGGTGCGGTCACATATTTGTTTTAACTTGAAATAAGTTTCCTCTGAAGCCAATTAGGTTTTCAATCTGTGATTGTCAACATTGTTTAGTCATCACATGAGCTAAATGAGTGCTTTTGAACAGGCTAATTAGCAGACATTGCTGTTCATTAATGTCAAGTTCACCTTGCCTCTCTGTCAGATGTGTGTATTACGATTGCTATCTCTCCTTCCTCTCAAATCTGCATCGTTTCCGGGGTTAGGTTGTAAAGGGCGGCTTTGTTTTCCACTTTCTAGTGCCATCATGCTCTGTACAATTACATCACACAGTACATTATGATGTAAGCTCAATGACCGTTTTGGAAAAAGTGAAATAATTCAATGTAACTAAATGTGAAAGTCCTATTTTGTAACAAAAATGAATAACAAATGAAGAGGATGTACATAGGTATTTTGTATCGAAATAATGTTTAAAGGGTATTGTACGTGTAAATACAGATGTGGTAAAATGACATTGAAAGTGTTGATAATTGGGCACAAATAGTGAATTGATGGTGTTTATTGATCAAAGTACATAACCTGTTTCAGTGTTTTTGGACAGCTGTGACAACGACCTTGTCCTATTTGCCTCTCAGAGAAAATCACATGCCAGATTGTTGTTGTTCTTACTGGAATGTATTGTTGAGCAACTGTTGCACAAATTTCTCTGACTGACGTTTCCCCGTCGTTCTGATTTTTTCTTTAGTTTTTTCGGGGAGGCTCTGTGTGCCTTAGCTGACTTTTAGAACCTTCTCTGTCCATTGAAATAAAATCCTTATTTTGCTGTTTGTTTTGAACTTATGTGAAGAATACCATGAGTCTGTCAAGTGATTCACTGGTACTGCAACACCAAAATGATGTCTGCTGTTGTATATATCATCAGGCCTTCTGTCATTATCAGCTTTTACTTCTTCCCTTTCAGGGATTTGTTTTGTTGTACTTGACTCGCTTGTTTTACTTTTCTCCAACTGCTTTTTGGAAATAAAATTCTATGGAAAAACAACTCACGGCTCTGTGCTGCTGCAGTGATATATACTATGAAGAATATGGAGGCTGATAACAAAACACTAAGCCACTGACGCATGTTCACACTGTTACTCTATTGTTGCTTATTAAATAGTGTACTTTTGCAGCTCCAGTCGGTTGTACTGGGAATGCAAGGACTCCCCATTCAGCGGTTTAATTTTATTTTACTGTTTATTTATGCGGTTTTAGTGTTGTATGTCAGAACACTAGTCTTTACAACTAAGACACACCAATCGACATGTGATTTAAATTGACATTAAAACTGCACTTATTGAAAGATTAATATTGTTAACTGCACAAATAACGTAAAGTTCAATGCTCACACAGAATTACAAGTATATGATAGTTCTTCTCAACTCTGGAACATGTTTTTCTTTCAGCTCAGCGTTTGGGTTATGCAGCTTCACTGTTTTGGTTAAGCCATGTCATCTCTCACCAGCACTGCTGCCATTATAGACTGTACGTAAAAGATGGTCTTTGTCATGTAACTTCATCTTCCTGTTTTGTGTTTTGAAGTCTCAATTATAGCATTTTGACTACCCCACGTTGGGTTTTTGGTTTTTTTGTTTGTTGGGCCCAGGAGTGATCATATTTGGCCAAGAGGGCAGGGTGGTAAATTATGTACCAACATTAGCAAACTTCAAGAATTAAAATAAAAAACAATTAAAATCCAAAAACGTCATTATGTTGCCAAGCTCCCGTTTAATGACACCACTTAGTGGAGTGACCAACAGTGTTGGGATTTTTACTCACAAAAAGTGTATTATTTCACTTAATTACTAACTTTACTAATAAAGTAATACTGTTTACTGCTCGGTACACTACTACTACTACTTCAGTATGTCCTGAGATGTGGTTTCACATACTTAAGTTAACAGTGTAAACCTAGGCTGCAGGCCTCACACTGATATGAAAAACTACTGTAATGAAGAGCGCACTCACAACATGTTTCTTTCAGTTTTTTAGTTTAGTGCAAATCTGACAGCAGCCTAACGAGCACAGCAATTAAACCACCTATTCTACTGCAGAAATAGGTACAGGAAGGGGTTAACCAGAATGATCCAGAAAGGTGTTTCATCTATTCAATTCAGTTTTATTTATATAGCGTCAAATCACAACAACAGTCACCTCAAGGCGTTTTATATTGTAAGGTAGACCCTACAATAATACATACAGAGAAAAAAGCCCAACGATCATATAACCCCCATTGAGCAAGCACTTTGGCGACAGTGGGAAGGAAAATCTCCCTTTTAAAAGGAAGAAACCTCCAGCAGAACCAGGCTCGGAGGGGCGGTGCCATCTGCTGCGACTGGTTGGGCTGAGAGAAGGAAGACGGGATGAAAGACATGCTGTGGAATCTCCTTGAATTACTTAGCAATTAATGCAGACGCAAAAAGTTTGCATTTCAGCATCTAACTAGCACTACAGAATAGGTTAAACCATCAGCAAAGTAACATTTTACGTGGCTCATAATTTCAAATGCAGCTTTTTAAACAGCTCAATAAATATCCCAAAAAACACAAACTGCACAGTATGTGTTCATTCATCTCTAAACATTAACATGAACTAAGATTTAATGTTTTTCTGAAACTGTACTAATCAGTTTAGTGCAGGCTGAATTTGTCATTTTGCAGTTTTCTGAGACAGTATGTTGGATGCAGAGAGAGATTAGATTCATTCACTGAATTAAACCTTTAATACAACCTCTATAGTTTCCGGTGGTGGGAAATCAGCCGTGTAGCTCGTTAAACATCTGCTTATTTTTTGTTACATTCAGTTGTCTAAATCCACAAAGAGCGGCAGCACAAGTTAACTGATCACAGCTTGTCTACACCAAAAACTAAGCTGGAGCTTGCAATACAAGGGATTATGTGACTTATTTTCCCTGTTTTTCACAGCACCTTATGTATTAGTGTTTCCCAACAACTGGATATGAGGAGGTTGCAGTGCTACCGCATTTAATGCTAATCACTACCTGTGTTGCATTTTGAAAATCCTGCTTCAGCTGCTTAGCAGTCATATACCTCGCTTGAATATCATTCTCAGTCCTGGGGTCTTCACTGTTAGCTCTGTGAAGCTGGAGGGTGTAGAAAAAGGGTTAGCAGTCGTCCGTGTCTATATTTCCACTGTAAAAGATGTAGATTAATATATTATTTTCACTTTCATTTACATGAACAGAAGTCAAATAATGGCATCTGCATTAAGTACAATGATGTGTGTTACAGAAAAGGTAATGTGATCTCAGCTCTAACATGTCTTTAAGTCTATGGGCATTGATTTACTATTGGAGGCAGTCTCAAGTGGCCCCTCGAGTAACTACAGTTTTTGGTGCTTCAGTGTTGGCTTCATTTTCCACTCCTGGAGCTAGCCCCTTGGTTGCCACCTGTTAAGACCAGCTGTTTTCAGCTAAAAGCTCTGATAAGCCCATTCTACCTTACTTTCTCAGAACCAGACAGCAGGCGGACAAATTTAGTAACAGGCTGGTGAACATGGTGGAGCACTTAGCCGCTAAAGAGCCAAGTATTTCCCTCAAGGGTTGATGGAGAAAAACTGAAGCTTAAAGCTGAAGCTGACAGTAATTAATACACTTTAAAGGGTCCAGAAAGGGAGCTTCAGAAACATCGTGTGCTGAATGTGTAAATTTGAATTGTTTTGTATGTTAGTAAAACAACTGATAAAAGCATATTTAATGATGAAATAAAAACAATAATGGATACAAATGTAATAACTCCGAATTGAGGGGTACAATCAATTTCAAAAGACTATCCTACTAAATATCACTTGAGAGTGGTTCACTGCAGATAAATCTGTATGTGCTTCACAGTTGGAAATCATTTGGGACATTAACACACACTTCATGCCATAAGTATTTTCCTCAGTCAAACCGAGGAGGTTGAATTGTTAACTGTGGGTACATGTAGTTGCTCCCATATGTTTTCCCCCAAATTAGCTTCAACAATTGTTCTCACACGGATTTTCTAAGCCCACACCCACAGCACAGCATAGCTCTGTGAGCTATGTGGCTACAGGGAAAGTTTTAGTATGTTGAATTAATATTGGCTTCAGTTTACACATTGTGCCCATGAATACCAATACAGCTGTATGCAACGGGGCAAGGCAGACCTGGAAAAACTGTACACTTTTTAAATGAAAATAAGCAAATCTACACAACTAAATAAAACAAAACATCCTTTTATTGGTGTGCTCTTGCGGTTTATTTTATGAACTTTAATTTCACAAAAATAAAACACACTCTAGAGTCAAAACTTGAGGTCTTTACTGTGTTGTGAAGAAATGTCATTAGGAATTGTCAGCTGATGAATTTGCTGACTGTTTGAACCTTGTGGTAACATTTACATCCCTTGAGCAAGTACATGTTGATGTGAGAAAAAGAAAAAAAAAAAGGTTGTGCCTGCAAAGCAGAAAGGCTGTAAAAAGATCTCAGGGCCCTTCCAGCTGGCAGTTAAAGCAAAGTGGGGAAGTAAAGACAAGATCTGTAAGACTTAGAAAACTGCCTGCCTGTGGTGAGCTTGTTCACAATCAGCAAATATACTGTTGCGTCCAAAAGTACTTAATCTCCAATTTAACAAATTATAGCATTTTACAAATGATATGCGCTTAAACTCTAAGTAAAAACAAAGATGAAAGATGTACATCTAGACCTTAACAGTTGATAATACCCATTACTGCTTTAATGACAGTCAAAAACCTTATAATCCTTGTTAGCTCACCGTGGCTCAAAAGTTGGGAGTTTGCCTTGTAATCGGAAGGTTGCCGGTTCGAGCCCCGGCTCCGACAGTCTCGGTCGTTGTGTCCTTGGGCAAGACACTTCACCCATTGCCTACTGGTGGTGGTCAGAGGGCCCGGTGGTGCCAGTGTCCGGCAGCCTCGCCTCTGTCAGTGCGCCCCAGGGTGGCTGTGGCTACAATGTAGCTTGCCATCACCAGTGTGTGACTGGGGTGGATGACTGAATGTGTAAAGCACTTTGAGGTCCTTAGGGACTAGTAAAGCGCTATACAAATACAGACCATTTACACTGGTCTTGGGTTCCTCTTTGTTCATGTCAATACAGGAGGATGAAGGACATTATACCACTGACTGACCCCCAAACATGCCTGAAATCCAATAGAAGACCTCTGTAACATTATGTTTTGGTCCATTCGACTCACCAGGTTAGACTGTTCAGCTCAACCCTCAAATGGAACAAGATTCCCAAGACGTTGTTGTGTCATTAGGAGCATGCTCTGACATTGTCAGACATGCATACAAGCACTTAGGGGCCAAGCAGACTACTGAGTAGTCATTTTGAGTTTCTGCAGTAAAATTCCAGCAAAGTGGATGAGCCTGCTTCATCACTTTTTTACTGTCTTTAAATTCAGCTCTCTGTAGGTTGATCATTTTAATTTCAAACGATGTGCATTACCCACTCCATATAGATTTCCAGCATGATTCTTTTTTGCACTAATATATGATGTGTTTTCAGAGCATTACTTTATTTTTTTGAGCAGTATATTTTCTATGTTCTATTGTGAATAAAACATGGGTTTAAAAGATTTTCAAATTGCTGCCTTTTTAAAAATTGACATTTCTTTTCATATTTATTTGCAGTTTAACATACTTCCAATACGGAGCATGAAATTGATGTGTTGCACACAGAGTTTATAGCTATTGCTAATTTTCAACTCTTGTACGGTGGCCCTGAGACGGACTGCAACTTAAGAAGACACCAGCAATGAGAAAAACGCTGCAAAAGCACACAAAACACAATGGAGATAGGAAAAAAGAAAAAGGAAATACGAAAAAACAGATTTCCAGAAGCACAAGGGAAGTATTTCTGGGGAGACAATGACCCGACGGACCAGTTGCAGGAACCAAAACATGCTAAGAATTGCACTGGGAGACACTTAAAAGAAGTGGAGGATCTATCGGTTTTGTGAGGAAAGAAAAGATGAGAGGTAAGTGTGTTAGCCTAACTATTAGCCTAAAAATCCGTCATCAGTATTATATGAATCATGATAAAACACACCTACCATGCTTTGGGTTCCTGCAGCTGGTCCGTCGGGTTATTGTCTCCCCAGAAACACTTCGTTTGTGTTTTTTCCTACTTCCGTTGTGTTTTGTATGCTTTTGCAGGGTCTTTCTTATTGCTGGTGTTTGGCCTCTCAGGGCCAACGTACCCTTGTCCTTTGCTGTAGTGATGGGTCGTTCGCGAACGAAATGGCTCTTAGAGCCGGTTCTTTGACGTGAACGACGCGAGCCGGCTCCTTATCGCGAGCCGTCACGTGGGTTTTTTTTTTTTTTTCTCTCAGCCTCTCTCTCGCACTTTTTTCCCGCTTCACTCTGCACGCGGGCCTTGTGCTTTACGCTGGGCAGAGGGGGGAGGGGCGGTAGTTACACTCAGTAGCACAGGAACAGAGCCAGAGAGAGAGAAAGAGAGGCAGGGACAACAACATTAGAAAGGTATAGTAATCATCCACAACTATTTTCGGTTGCAGATGATAAAGGATTGAGAAAGTTTATTCATGCAGGTCCATATGACAGAGAATATGCATGTTCTTTTAGTTTTCATATTATAATTTATATTTAATTGTGTTGTGGTTTGCAGTGTTTTGTGTTCTTTTCACTTTAAATTTGTGAAAGGAAAAAGCTGAAAATTTAAATAGTTAAAACTTGAAATGTGAATAGTTGATTTTTGTATTATATGATTTATTTATTACATTTTATGTGGAGTGAATAAATAAAAGTATATTTACGGTGGCCCCTAGAGACAAAGCACATACAAACTTCAAATCACGTACGAACTCTGAAGCATGTACAAACTCCAAAACACGTAAAAACTCCAAAACATGTAAAAACACGTACAAACTCCGAAGCACGTAAAAACTCAGAAGCATATAAAAACTCAGAAGCACATAAAAACTCAAAACACGTACAAAAGACAACAGAAGTGCTCCAGGATGCTGGGCGCAGTGTTGAGCCTTTGTTATCTTGTGGCTACACAAGCCAGCAAGTACCAACGACCGGATTTGGTGTGTGGTAATAACAGGTAAATGAACTTTTTTTTAAAATTATTTGAATATATATATGAGTGCCTGTGTATAAATACACAAACAATACACACATGCTTTCAATTGTGTAATTTAAGTGATCTAGTAGCTCTGCTTTGGAAGTTCAGTTCATGCTAGAAATGTGTTTTGGAGTTTGTACGTGTTTTGTCTCTAGGGGCCACCGCATATATTTATATATAAACATATATAAATAAAACCACTTGTTTTTACGTTAGTAATTCCTTTTGTGCATAATTTTATATTATTGTTAATAATAAATTAATTAAAGCAACAAAACAACCTGAAGAGCCGGTTCGGAGCCGAAAGAGCCGAACCGAAAGAGCCGGATCTCTAAAAAGAGCCGGAAATCCCATCACTACTTTGCTGGGCTTTAACACAAACAGCATTACAACACAGTGCATTGTGTCAGTTACCTAAAATCATAATACACTATCACTACAAAATTACAAAGAATTCAGTGTAAAATATAGTGTAAAAAAAGGGAAAGGGAGAAAAAAAAAGAAAAGAAAATTATTTTTAAAAGTATGGATACTAAAAATATAATATGATTATCTAAAATGACTACAGCTCTGATTTACCTTTAACCAACAATTACTGTGAAAGATTTCATATCTGTGATCAATTTGATTTCAGTTGGACGTGTGTTCCATAGATGACAAGCCTTCATAGAAAATGCCGCTTGCCCTAATTTAGATCTCTGATATAGTATTGTACAGTTGTACATGCTCATACTATTGCGCTCTATGTATCTAGAAAGACTCTCTGGGGCCAGATTGCGTGAGCATTTGAAAACTAATTTAAGAAAACACAAATAAAACTCTCAAGACTAAAGTAGTACAAAATATTTAATTTGCATACAGGATCCCAACCCTCTGATGATGAGATTAAATCAAACTATGTGGTATTTAAATACTGCAGAAGAAGATATATTTTAGGTGAAGAAACAAATAGAAATTTATGTACAAATTAAACTTTAAGAAATGTAACTTAATTTAACTTAACTAGCACTGAATCCTTTATGTTTTCTCTTCATTTTCTATGTCATTGATTTTGTTCTTACTATTCCAGATTAACTTTAATATAAGTATTTGTAAGACCTGGAAACGATAGATGAAAGAAACTGTCCATTAATTTACATCACATTCTTAAGAGAAAACATTATATGTATTTACGTCATCGTCGTAATATTTGCCAAAACTTTTGCGTCATTCATATGATGCAGAGTAACAGTCATTCTGCCAGCAGCATTGAAAAACAAAAGCAGAAGCCTGTCAGTAGATAAAGAAACCGATGTGTATGTGCGTGTGTATGTGCGTGTGTGCGCGCGCGTGTGTATCCCCTGGAGGCTTTCCAACATAAGGCAGTACTGTCCAGTGTTTGACAGGCGTTGATCAAAGGAACAGTGCCAACAGATCCTATTTACTGTAAGATAGATTAGGTCCACTGGGACACGCAGTCTAATTAGTCCACACTTACAGTGTTGTACGTTTATGTGTGTGGAGGTGTGCACATGCTACTGAGTAATAAAGTACTAAAGTCACAAAAATATAGCACGCAGGTTTACATCCATGTGTGGGTGTGATGTTTAACATGGATGTGAAGTGTCGCTGCTGAATTCACAGGCAGCAAGGCAAGCAGTATTATGTTTGTTCGACTATGATGTGAAACACTAAAAGCTATCCTGCTGGTGTTGAGAGGAAATGACTCGGATTAATAGCACATAAACATTTTGATGATCATTTTAAGCTTTTAACTCTAGCTCAGTGACACACGCTGCTTGATTAACAAGCATCTCTTTACGCACAGAGCCTGTAATAACAGTGATGGAAGACATCTTTCTCACTTTGGTAACATCTGCACGAGAAGAGCAGAAGAAGCCTTTTTGTGAATACATTTGAGCCACATATAAAGATCACTTTCGATGCACGATGTGTACATTTTATTCTTAAAACCACATTTGTATTAAGTGATAACACATGTTTTGTGCCAATCTGAAAGGACAAAGGCTGTTTTTCACTGCAAACAAAAATTTAATTTTCACTAGATTGGTAGAAGAACATGTTTTCATTGTTGTCTGCATATCTCTTAAATGTTAACTGATTTATTGATCTTAACAGGAAGCATTTACTGAGCTGATACTTTCTGCTTTATAGATTATTCCTCTGTTCCACGAGCCCTCGGTGTTGTTGTAAAGACTATTAAAAACACATCAGTGAGTCACACTGCTGCAAAGCATGGCTTGTTCCTTCATAACAACGAATATGGGTGCTGTAGTATTTTCCTGTAGCCCTTCTGTCATAAAATATACATCAACCCACAATTGAAAATAGTCTTTAATAAATTCCAGTTTTATGCAAAAAGCAAACACGCACACAAAAATTGCTGTACCCAGCTGCAAAATGATTAAACATGGGCCAAAACAAAATGAATGTTAATTAGTGTCTCTATGTGGTTGTTGGGAGTAACAAAAATATAAAGTATCAACAGCTATATTCCCATTGTTGACTGCACAAGTGACTCATGAAAAAATATTTTTGTGATGAGTAGTTTGCTGCTTTGGTCTCATAATTATTGCCTTACAAATACTTCAAGAAATGTGTGTTTTAACAGTGAGGCACAGAAACTTAGAATATTTGAACATGAGTACATTCGAGAAATTCATGTATTGATGACCCATGTGGAAGAACATGATCCCAGCGGTGGTAGGATTTAGGACAGGCACCCTCAGGAGTTTAAATGCTGGTGGTGGTGAAGATAAAGATTGAGACTTGAATAGAGCCCTGGCTGAGGTGGAGACGGGGAGGAGGTGGGTTGCACAAAGGAGGGTCTGAAAGGGAGAATGATGGAGAGCAGAGATTTAAACGATGGGAAGAGGAGGCTGATTGGCTCAAAGAAGGTGGGTGAGAAGATGATTGGACTAGAGAAATGATGTTGGTATTGAGATTGACAGCGTGGAAAGCAGGCAGATGAGACATTGCAGATCATAGTTATTGAACTTGTGCATAAGCTTCTGTCATGGCTGCACTGGCAGACCATGGGGATGTGGGGAAAGAGGACCCAAACGCTGGACTCTTCAATACAGACAGTACATTTATTTACAGTAAGGTAAATAATCACACAACAATAAATCCCCGTGCACCCCAGACTCCTGTGCCGTGTCTTCCTCCCAGTGTCCCTGCTCCTTGTCCTCGCTTCCAAGTGTCCGTGCATCCCGTGCTTGCTGCCCTCTTATTTCCATGATCTTCCTGTGAAATCACAGAAACAGACGTTAGACACTCTTAATGTAACCAGCTCACACTCTCTGAATAACTATCTGGAAAACTGACGGGAATTCTCATGCAACAATTCAGCATCGATGGGAGCGCAGCCACACTGCTAAGTAGCTCCCCTGACAATCCTGATCAGCTGCAGGTGTGCATGATCATCCTCCTCAGGTGTGGCCAGCCTGTCAACGGGTCACACCCACCAGGCCTGACAATGCCTGTAAACTGGTCCTCCGGAACACACACACCCCCACACCCACGCGCAAACACCTATACACACAAACCTGGAAATGAGGGACACAAGCGCCACACACCAGCAAATATGCACAATTCCACAACCTGGGGCCCGTTCTTCGTACGTCGCTTACTACATCCAAGATCAAATGACACATCCAAGATCAAATCATCGCGCTAACCGTGAGCTCGCTAATCCGGTTCCCCGAATACACCTGCTGTTGACGATTACTACAGCTGGACGCAGGAATGTGACATCACTGGGTGTCGTAAAAGGGGCTACGCATCGATAGTAGAAACATTGATCGGCAACCCGCTGATTGGTCGGCGAAAATGTCCAAGGGGCGTGCTCGGTATTTTCCGGCAGCAGAGCAAGAACTCATGAGTGAGGGATTTCAGGAGTTTCAGAGTTTAATTAAAACGCAAGAGAACACTGCAAAGGCTGCAAAAGCAAGGAGAGAGGGCTGGCAGAAAGTTGCTGACAAATCAAACTCGTAGGTAATTTAATAATAATAATAATAATGGATTGGGTTTATATAGCGCTTTCCAAGGCACCCAAAGCGCTTTACGATACCACTATTCATTCACTCCCACATTCACACACTGGTGGAGGCAGCTACGGTTGTAGCCAGGCTGCCATATCGCGCCATCGGCCCCTCTGGCCAACACCAGTAGGCGGTAGGGTAGATCTATCATATGACACTATATTGTCCAATATCATATGGCATTATATTATATTATAATATGTTATATTATATCCCCTTTCACATTAGAGCCACAACAGGACCCACAAGAACATGGGAACAAGTAAAAGTGGAATACAGGAGTATTCTACAGAATGGTAATATTTATCTCTTAGATTGCTTTGCGTCTCTTGGCAAGGTAATACTGGCCTGTAATACTCTGTTAGTTTGTTCATAACAGCAACCAAGAAAAGGGCAGAGGAAAAAAAGACAGGTGGTGGTCCTGCACCCCCTCGTCAACAAGTTGGTTAAGTAAATAATACCCTCACGGGAATATCGATATCTCTCTATGAGCACACTGTCGCGCTGAGCTAAAGGATCCTGTCTGTCCCGCAATATACGCTGAATTCTGAGGACTCTCCTTATCAATCTTGCACCTTCCGCAATGGGTTGGTCGCGTATACGGACAGGACATGGCTGCGACAGGCTTCCCAAATCCACCTTCGCTTTTATAGCCGTGGTCTCTCATCTTGATTACACGAAGTAATTTACAATTACTACTCTGAAATATGAATTACATCTGTAATAATCACATACATGTAATAGAATGTTAATAGTACATTTCCCTTTTTTAGGAAATGACCTGTATGTATCTGTGTGACATCAATAAAAGGATCAAGTGCTGCATTATCTTTAGTTACATTGATAATATTTATTTATGGTGAAACAGTGGAAAAATATCGCTGTTGCTTTCGTATAAATGAAGCGGACATACCTGCGTGGCCGCGATCTAATCCTGTTTACATAAAGTAAACCTGCTCCCGAGCAGGTTTACGCTTACGGCTCTGTTGCTATGACAGCAAGTCCCGGATGAGCTTCGGGGAACCGACTGATCCAGGATCACGCGAAATCGTCAACAATCTAATCCGGCTAACCTACTTAGCGAGGTACCCCTGCTCAAGAACCCTGGGTTTGCACACCCAGGTCCCTGACAGCTTCATGTTAAAAGTGCAGTGAATTCTCTTATCACCATAAACATTTTAAAGTTTCTTTTAATAGGAAAGTATGGGCACACTGTTGTAGATCTAAATTAATTTGGAAGTGTAGTCACTGGACTGCAGCAGTAAACTCATGTGTGCTGCCTGTGTTGCTGTCTTCACGCTCTTTTTGCTTATAAATTCCTCTGTTGCAGCTGATTTGCCCTCATCTCTCTTTTGGTGTTATCTTCTTTCTGTCACCTGCAGAGTATGACATTTTGAATTTCAAGCACAGTATGTGCTCATTGCCTCTGATTAATATCCTTAAATAAAATTAATCAGAATAACTGGCCATCTTACTATTAGATGGCCAGTTAGTGACTCCACTAACTGGCCATCTAATAGTAAGATACTCAATGATTGATTTCAACTCTCATCCCTCATCGTCCATCTGTGCAGCCGGCAGATCTGAGATACTTAGCGTCAAGATTTCACATCCAAGACTGCTTTGCAGTCAAACTCGTCTTTAAATAAGGCCAATATCCTCAGCGTTTACTGAATCTGAAATACGGCGTATGATGAGTATAAATTTGATTTTGAAAACCAGAACAAAGGAAAACAATGTTCATTTGAATATTTTTTGCAAATGCACTAAGGAATAAGCACAAGTTTAAATGAAAACCTGTTATCTGAAAGAGACATAAAAGATTGTTTTATGTTTTTTAACTGTTTCACTGATCCCAAACAAATTGAGTTTAATATTACAGTGAAACTTAAAACAGTCATCTTCAGAGAGGTTTGAACTCATTCCACTGGCACTCTGCTCTGCTTGATGCTCGATTTCAAAAAGCCGCTTTGCATTTAGAAACAATGAAGACTTTAGCAGTAAAGTTTGCAGCCATCTAACCATAAAACTCACTGCCAAGTCAAGTGTCAGTCCAAGAAAGCATCAAGTGGCCATCTGGTCACTATTGCCAGTAAGTCTGCAAATACACAGATGGCTGTTTTTATGCTTTTCCATATAATTTAGGGCTTCTCTCTTTTGAAAAGCACATTAGAGAAGTACTTAATACTGAAACTTGCCTTTTGCTGAGGTAAGGTTTGCTGTTTCTTTGTTTCTTCTACTGTCCAAATCTTAAAGCTAACTTAGGAAAATCACACATTAGGTCTGTCAACAATTGGCAGTCCCTTTGTAAGTACACTCATGCATACCAATTACAGGCTGAGCTTGGGATGTGTCCCGCTATGTACCTCAATGAACCCAGAGCCGCACAGTATTCCAGGCTTATGAAATAACCACACAACTCTGAAGACTGAATATAACTTGGGATTTTGGTCTGTCGTGTAAATTTAACTCTCAAAGAAAGCGGGTGCAACAGATGCACAGAAGCAAGAGCTTGCTTACAGTGCACGCTGTATTTTTGCAGTTATATGTAATTCAATTCAATTGAGTTTTCTTGATATAGTGCCAAATCACAGCAACAGTCGCCCCAAGGCGCTTTATATTGTAAGGTAGACCCTACAATAATACATACAGAGAAAAAAGCCCAACGATCATATGACCCCCTATGAGCAAGCACTTTGGCGACAGTGGGAAGGAAAAACTCCCTTTTAACAGGAAGAAACCTCCAGCAGGACCAGGCTCAGGGAGGGGCGACGGGTTGGGGTAAGAGAAGGAAGACGGGATAAAAGACATAAAAGACAGTATATATATGAGATCTTTTTACTTTAAAACGACAAAAAAAAGGAAAAAATACACTATTTACAGTAAAATAAAATGTTATTCTACTCTGTTGATGTTCAAGATTTGTAGGAACCAATTTCCCATCACTCTCACTCTACAGGACAGTGTCCATGTAACCATAACAAGAAGCTCAAACATGACAAATGTGTTGTTAGCTAGCTTCTTTTGGTGGTGGTTGTAGTCAATAGAAGTCATATAGTACAGTATGAACAGCTACTAAGAACCATCCTACTAAAAAGTACATCCCATCAAAAGATGTTGGCTTTTATGTCATAATTAGATAAGCAAACATCTTATCAGCTTTGATCAGCTTTGCTTTCCTGATAGAAGAAGTATACAGGGTGGGCCATTTATATGGATACACCGTAATAACATGGGAATGGTTGGTGATATTAAAGTCCTGTTTGTGGCACATTAGTATATGTCAGGGGGCAAACTCCTCAAAATGGGTGGTGACCATGGTGGCCATTTAGAAGTCGGCCATCTTGGATACAACTTTTGGTTTTTCAATAGTAAGAGGGCCATGTGACACATCAAACTTATTGGTAATGTCACAAGGAAAACAATGGTGTGCTTGGTTTTAACGTAACTTTATTCTTTCATGAGTTATTTACAAGTTTCTGACCACTTATAAAATGTGTTCAATGTGCTGCCCATTGTGTTGGATTGTCAATGCAACCCTCTTCTCCCACTCTTCACACACTGATAACAACACCGCAGGAGAAATGCCAGCACAGGCATCCAGTATCCGTAGTTTTAGGTGCTGCACATCTCGTATCTTCACACCATAAACAATTGCCTTCAGATGACCCCAAAGATAAAGTCTAAGGGGGTCATTCAACTGGCCCACGACGACCAATCCACTTTCCAGGAAACTGTTCATCTAGGAATGCTCAGACCTGGCACCCATAATGTGGTGGTGCACCATCTTGCTGGAAAAACTCAGGGAACGTGCCAGCTTCAGTGCATAAAGAGGGAAACACATCATCATGTAGCAATTTCAAATATCCAGTGGCCTTGAGGTTTCCATTGATGAAGAATGGACCCACTATCGTTGTACCCCATATACAACACCAAACCATCACTTTTGTTGGTCCAACAGTCTTGGAGGGATCCATCCAATGTGGGTTAGTGTCAGACCAATAGCGGTGGTTTTGTTTGTTAACTTCACCATTCACATAAAAGTTTGCCTCATCACTGAACAAAATCTTCTGCATGAACTGAGGGTCCTGTTCCAATTTTTGTTTTGCCCATTCTGCAAATTCTGTGCGCCGATCTGGGTCATCCTCGTTGAGATGCTGCAGTAGCAGTAGCAGTGTTGGCAAATCCAACACTGAACCAGTTTCACGAAACTTAGCAAGCTGTTTGCTAACTGTAGCATGGGAGATGGGTGGTCTCGTAGGGTGTCTTGCACTGAAATCTGCTGCAATGACCTGGTTACTGCGTTCACCAGATATCAACACAATTTCGATCCGCTCCACACGTGTTAACCTCTTTGACATGTCAATGGCTGTGAACAAAGAGAAACTTGTAAATAACTCATGAAAAAATAAAGTTACGTTAAAACCAAGCACACCATTGTTTTTCTTGTGACATTACCAATAAGTTTGATGTGTCACATGGCCCTCTTCCTATTGAAAAAACAAAAGTTGTATCCAAGATGGCCGACTTCTAAATGGCCACCATGGTCACCACCCATCTTGAGGAGTTTGCCCCTCACATATACTAATGTGCCACAAACAGGACTTTAATATCACCAACCATTCCCATGTTATTACGGTGTATCCATATAAATGGCCCACCCTGTAGATAAAGAAGACAGGGAAAATAGTTTATCTGGTAATTCCTTCAGCAAATATATGAAGAAATTACCTCCTGTGAAAGTACAATATCATCCATGTAGTGTTACTATCCAATCATGAAATTATTAATCTGCAGTGTGCAATTTTCCATTTCATTTATTTTTCCATTTCTATATGTATCAAAATGCAAGACTATTTACTTGCTCACTGTCACAGTCTTCAGGAGTTTTTGTTTTGTTGACACTACATTTATCACCCAACCACCACCACCACCCCCTGTATCCACTTTCCCTTTCCAGGACATTGTTGATACATCTGCAGCCTTGAAATGTATTCCGTTTAAAGAATTTGTTACAGCTCGAGTGTGCATGTATTCTTTCATCAGCTACACTGAATATGCAATGAACCTCACCTACTTTCTCCTTGCATGTTTGTTATGGTCCAACCCCACTGTTATGCCTTTATGAACAATTCCTTGCTGCATCGTTCACCCGCACAGCTCAAAATGTTGCTTCTTTGTGAATTTCAAAAATCCACGCCAAGGCCAGAATCAAGCTGAAAACTGGGATGGGGCAACTACCGTTTCAAACCACCATCATCAGCCACTAAAAGTTTTAAACAAATGGAAATAGTTAGACTTTGATCACAAGCTGCCTAGTAACAGTGCTTATCTTACCAGTGGACAAAATAATGATGTTAACTTTCAGTTTCGGCATGATCCAGATATTCTTTGGAAAACAGCAAACTTTTAGCTGCACGTCAGAAAAAAATTCCTTAACAGTCGACTTCGATTTGAAGCACCTCCTCACCATACAGCTCCAAGTTAAACCACCAAGCCAATATATATCCTAACAGGCAGAAAGAAGGCAGTACATGCTTATGAGTCGAGTGGGTGCTAAATAATTCAGTAACAGCTTCCAGACAGTGAGAAAGGGCGAGCGAGTGCAGGGGATGCAGCGGGGCTTGGTGCTAGACGCTATGGGAGCAGCAGTGAGGGGCGACAGGTTGGTGCTGGTGTTACATGAGGAAGTGTCTAAAAACATCAGCAATAGGACGAATAACAACACCTGGAATGTAAAGAGCAAGAAGGGATCCATTGGGTCTGTACTTATACACCTGCTGGTACAAGGTGTTGGTGAGCATTAGAGAGGCAGGAGGAGACAGGCTTTTCCTCTCACAGACAACATGACTCGAGGCAAAAAAACCCCAGCAGAGAATAATGCGAGCTCATACCTCAGATTCATAAATCTGTGAAAGGAGAAGAAGAATGTTTGCTGTACATCACGCAGAAATGAAATCAAACAAAACAAACAAACAAAAAGAAAAGTGTGAAGGTTGATGAATGCTAGACAGAGATCCTCTGAAAGTCTGCTTGAAAAAGTGCAAGTAAATGTAATTTATTATTCTTGCTGGCTGGTTTAGTGCTGAACCCAAAATCATATATAAACTGCAGCAAACACAAGTCAAAATCCGCCTGCATCCTTTTCCATTCTTCAACCAGAACCAGCCCTGCGTGCCAGAAGGTTCATCTGTGCTACAAAGTTGACCAACTTACCATGTTGAGAAAACCACTGCTGTCTCAGAGATACATGCAAAGCAACCTTTGGCACCAATGCTGCGACACAGCAGCTGCAGTACTGAATGCCAAAAGACTACAGCTCAGCTCGTGTTTTGCTTTTACGCTTCTTGCTTTTACTCACTGTTCAGTCTCATTTTCACTTGTGGTTTGGTTCTGTTTAAACTCTAAATTGCTCGGTTAGGTTTTGGAAAATATGATTTTGGTTATAAAATGCCTGTTAGAAATTTTAATCACCCACACTGAAAAATTAATGGCCAAACAGTGTGAAGAAATGTGGTAACAAGGGCTCCATATGTCACCTTATGAGCATGAGCACTGGCTTAGATGATACATTGGTAACTCACAGTGGTCCACTGAGGTCACCTGATCTTTCAAGTAAAACAGTGAATGCCTGTTCTTTCATCCTGTCCTCTTTTTAAATCCTGGTGTTGTTAGCCTGAATTTTATGCTTCATACTGTTTCGTACACCAGTCATGGAAAGGAAATACTTGTGCCTCATTTTCCAGTCAGTCCACTGGACAGTAGCTGTTTTGTGCTGTGTTATGATCTATTATATTATCTGTTATATCTGGGTTTCTTCCAAAAGGGGAAAAAATTCAATAATAATGAAAGCTAAACTGGGAGCCCATTAAAACATACATAATGACTTCATACTTTTCAAAAAAATTAAAACTGCTCAAAATTAGAGAGAAATTAGAAAACTACATTCCTGCTGACTGATTTTGATATAACAGGGTACTGTTAAGGTTCAAATATTGAGGAAGGAGAGTACAAACAACCATTGGTCCAGAAGAGCGTGGTCAAACAATTGATTTTTGCTCCACAGTACTCTATATCCACGATTCACGGTTGATTTACTATGTGTTTTAACATACTTGTCTATATCTGATGCATTCACCAGACAGCCCCTTTTCACAAGTCTTGGAAGAACGATGGGCACTATAAACACAATGTATGCATGTTGTTGCTTAAAACTTCAATTCAGCTCAATTCAATTTCGTTTTATTTATATAATGCCAAATCACAACAGCAGTTGGCTCAAGGCGCTTTACATTGTTGGTAAAGACACTACAATAATACAAGGAAACATCAAACGACCCCCTTTGAGCAAGCAATTGGCAACAGTGGGAAGGAAAAACTCCTTTTTAACTTGAAAAAGCCTCCAGCAGAATGAAGCTCAGTGAGGGACCGCCATCTGTCGCAACCAGCTGGAGGTGGTGGGAGGAAGACAGAATAAAAGACACACTGTGACAGACTGATCTTCTTGATAGCTTTTTCAATAATATAAATGCTTTTCCCAACTTGTTATCAGGTTGTTACACTATTGCTAATATGTAATTTTTTAACTGACCTATAGTTAAAAAATGTTACATATTAGCAGTAACTACATATAATTCATTATAAATCACTCTACACCAATGTCAAAAAAGGAAATGTAAGCAAATAATAATGATGATGATGATGATGATAGTACACAATATGTGAATTTGCACAATTAATCAAATTTCTTATTTATTTTCTGTCTTTCTTATTCAAATAATTAGTATCACACTATATGAATGACTCAGTTTGATGAGGCTATAATTGCGATGCTATTATTACATTATTAGGCTGTAGACCGTATATAAATAAATTTATATGTGGTTCAAGGACTATACTGGCTGCTTTTTAAATCTTTTTTTTTTTTTTAAGACAATAACAACATATACGGCTCAATTTTAGCTAAAGTGGGCTAAAAGTAAATCAACACAGTTTAGTTTTTCTTCATTACAAAGAAATTCTGCTTTGGTAAAGAAACGCGTCAGCAGGACTCTTTGGGCTCACGCTTTCAAAAGCAAATACAGTGAAACCCCGACTTACGAATACCCCATTTAACGAGAAATTCAAGTTACGAAGGCACTTAACGACAATATTTCTGCCCTTGTTACGGCAAAATGCCCGCGTAACAAAATCCGCTGGCTCTGATTGGCTGAGCCCAAAATGCCTACAATGCCCACAATGCCTTCCGAATCATGTGACAACCCCCTTGGCTTTTGTAGTAGTGATGTGCGATACCACTGATTTCCTTTCCAATCCGATACCAAGTAAAATTCAGGGTGGTATCGATGATACTGATCCGATACCGATACTTTGTAAAAACACATGTTTTATTTATTGCATCTCAAATTATAGCGTCATAATGATTACAGGACATCAGATTACTTGTTCTTATCACTTAATAATACAGAATTCATCATATAGAAATAAAAAAAAACCTGAAGCTGTGCGCTATTTGAACACCTTGCCTGCCTGCAGCACTAAAGGACTCCATGAGAGACGTTTGTCTTGCCCTAGCAGCACCTGTCCCTGTCCTCCTCTTCAGTTCGCCTCAACATACGCTCGTCATATTCTGTGATATTATTTACTCTGAGGTGTTTGACAAATTTGTGGTGTTGCCACAACACCTCACTTTCTTGCCACATGTATCGCAAACCACGTTTGTGGATGTAAAATACATCCGCACATGACTCCAGTTACGCTCAGCCATTGTTGTGAGTGCGCACGCCAAGGGGCTGCGCCACATTTATACAGCCATATTTCGCACATGACTATGAAAGGCAGAAGAGGAAGTAGTTCCTTCCAATGTAGACAATCTGAATGAAATAGGTTCTTCCCACTGTGTTCCTGTTAATGATAAACTACAAATTTACCCTAAATTACTAAAGTATCGATATTTTAATGTGAGAATCGATTCTAGAACATAAATGACTGGCATCGGAGGAATCGATATTTCACATCACTATTTCGTAGTTGTGCTTCACTGTTCCACTTGAACGACGTATTGTTGGTGCAGTTAGCAATTAGCCTATAGCCTATTGTTCACTCAAAAGGGGCGATGGGTGCTTTGATTTACAAAAATTTTCGACTTACGAAAGACCCTCGGGAACAATTTAATTTCACAAGTCGGGGTTCTACTGCCGGGAAAGGAGAGTTCGTCCGTTAGTCGAACCTCGGATACAGGAGGAACAATGCGGTTTTCGTCCTGGTCGCGGAACACTGGACCAGCTCTTTATCCTCTCCAGGATACTTGAGGGTGCATGGGAGTTTGCCCAACCAGTCTACATGTGTTTTGTGGACTTGGAGAAGGCATTCGACCGTGTCCCTCGGGGTGTCCTGTGGGAGGTGTTGCGGGAATATGGGGTGTCTGGCCCATTGCTACGGGCCATTCGATCCCTATACAACCGTTGCAAGAGCTTGGTTCGCATTGCCGGCAATAAGTCGGACTCGTTCCCGGTGGGTGATGGGCTCCGCCAGGGCTGCCCTTTGTCTCCGGTTCTGTTCATAATTTTTATGGACAGGATTTCTAGGCGCAGCCAAGTGGCAGAGGGCTTTCGCTTTGGTGGCCTCAGAATCTCATCTCTGATTTTTGCAGATGATGTGGTTCTGTTGGCTTCATCGGGTGAGGGCCTCCAGCTCGCACTGGAACGGTTCGCAGCCGAGTGTGAAGCAGCGGGAATGAGGATCAGCACCTCCAAATCTGAGGCCATGGTTCTCAGCCGGAAAAGGGTGGAGTGCCCACTCCGGGTCGGGGATGAGTTCCTGCCCCAAGTGGAGGAGTTCAAGTATCTCGGGGTCTTGTTCGCGAGTGATGGGAGAAGAGAGCCGGAGATCGACAGACGGATTGGGGCTGCAGCTGCAGTAATGCGGACGCTGCACCGGTCCGTCGTGGTGAAGAGGGAGCTGAGTGTAAAAGCGAAGCTCTCAATTTACCGGTCGATCTACGTCCCTACCCTCACCTATGGCCACGAGCTGTGGGTAGTGACCGAAAGAACGAGATCGCGGATACAAGCGGCAGAAATGAGCTTCCTCCGAAGGGTGGCTGGCCTCTCCCTTAGAGATAGGGTGAGAAGTTCGGCCATCCGGGAGGGGCTCAGAGTAGAGCAGCTGCTGCTCCACATCGAAAGGAGCCAGCTGAGGTGGTTCGGGCATCTGACAAGGATGCCCCCTGGGCGCCTCCTGGGTGAGGTGTTCCAGGCATGTCCCACCGGGAGGAGGCCCCGGGGCAGACCCAGGACACGCTGGAGAGATTATATCTCTCGGCTGGCCTGGGAACGCCTTGGTATTCCCCCGGATAAGCTGGAGGAGGTGGCTGGGGAGAGGGAGGTCTGGGCCTCTTTGCTTAGGCTGCTGCCCCCGCGACCCGGCCCCGGATAAAGCGGATGAAGATGGATGGATGGATGGAGGGTTCTACTGTATGTAAAATTACAGAAAAAAACTGCTTATACCTCATTAGTCCAGAAATGTAAATCTACTAATTCAAAGAAAATGTGTTTGACTGTAAAAAAAAAAAAAAAAAAGAAAGAAAGAAAGAAACCCTAAATTTCTACTGTAAAAAAACACAAAAACAAGAATTTAATGTAATGAAAAAAAGAAAATGTTTTTAAACCCACAAGAATTTCTATCATTTAAAGATTTCTTTCCAATTTTTACATTTTCCAGAGACATCCACTGGGCTGGATTGGGCACTTTGGTCATGTGTTTGACACATACACGTCCCATTTAACCCTGTATTTTGAGTTTTAAAGACAACTTGCAATATAGCAGCTAATCTTAATTATCAACCAGCTGATTTAATTTAACATGGTTCATATCAGTTCATAGCTGTAATTACCCAAGATTTGAGATTGTGGTTACAGGCCAGCTGTTACAGGCCTTTGTTCATTAAGTCTACATGTCACAGGAAAAGAAGATGTTGTGTAAGCCATATCTTATAAAAACAACACAACACAATACTGAAAAGAACAAATACACCTGTAAGGAGGCTTGTTAAAATAAATTGATACGCCTACAGAAAACAGACAGGAAGAGGTTGTTTTTTTAACAGCTCCCGTCCTGAAACAAAACAGTTATTTTTCCCCAGCCTACACTATGTCGAATTAACATACTAGAATTATTCACTCCCAGTCTAACACAGCCATTGATTCACTCAGAGCAAAGAGCCCGAGGTCAATTTTAAAATGCTGATCAGCTGCACCTTAGAGTTAAGATGTACAGTGGAAATAAGTCAGCAAGAGGGGAGTGGATGGAGACTGAGAAGGAGCTAGAACGGTAGAGACAGAAAGAAACAGGAAAGAGTGTGTATGTGTGTGAGAAGAGTGAAACAACTGAGAAAGAGACAGAGACAAGAAGACAGCTCCCAGCAGAACTCTAAAACAACAGCGCGTCTTGCTGACGGATGATACGCAGAGGCCGGCTGACCAGTCAAGCAAGCAGTCCATTCCCTCCTGAACAACCTGTCACAGAATGGGATCCACATCAGCAGCACATGAGAGGAGAGGATAAAGCAAAAAGTAGAGGATAGGAAGGTCAAAATAGGGCAGAAAGAAGTGCAAGAGGAATAGGTGAGAATCGAGATGATGGCACAATAAGGGAAATACACAAATCGGGCGGGGAAGAAAGATGAGAAGGAAGGAGGCAAAGTGAATCACAGAGGAGGCCATGGAGATTTGAAAAGGGCAGTTAAGCCATCTTTCTCAATTATTCATTCAGAAATCAATACAGCCTCTGTGCAGTAGAGATGAGAGGTTAAAGAAAGAACATCAGAAGAAAGGAGCTGGGTGAATTTCCAGAGATTTACTTTTTAATTTGTTCAATTATTTAGCTTTGGATGCATGGAAAATTTGGAAAATTCCTATGAATGTTGTGACCTGTGAGGTCAATTGTCCTCTCTGTTGGTTTACAGCAAATCTAAGGTTAAGAATGAAATGCTGTTGGAGAAATGTGTTCTCAAATGACCTGCCTGGCTTAGGGAAGAGGTTGTAAAAAAGAAAATGGCTGTAAAAATAACAATAAAAATACACCATGAATTTACCTTCCAGGGTTCACTCATGGTCTTTTATTTGTTAAATTGTAAAACTGCTGACTGGCATAACAAGAAAAATAACTCATAAGTGAGGGTATTAGCCTTTTGTTTGTGATCAGATCAAGCCATTACACCCTGTGACTCATGGGGTCCTTACAGCCTCCTCTCCAAAGTTTTCCTTTGTGTGCAATGGCTAGGGGGATCGAGGGATATATCTCTTAAATGTCATGAAGACTGATGGCGGGTGTGTTTAAGTGTGGTGACATTACTGCCTCTATACTCTCCCTCTTCCTAAGTCAGGCTTGTCTGCTTTCTGCACTGACATTTTGCCAACCATGTTTACGTGGAACTTGCCGGCCAAAATGTCACTCCAAGATTTATAGCTGTGAACATTGACCGGTGGAGCAGAAAGAAGGTGTGTGCAACCAGGTAGAGAAAGGCAGAGAACAAATTAATCTGAGCAATCACCGGGTCTCCATCTTCGTCTTTTTCCTTTTATAATGTCCATTGCCTCCTCTTTTCTTTGATGTCCACTATCATCTCTTCTGTTCTGTGAAATTCTCTTGCCCTCCCAGAAATGTGTTTGCTGAAAATAACTGATTCTCCTTTTGGTTCAACTTTTCTTGTTTTGTATACGTGTTAATATTTTTGATTTAATAGAGAGAAATTAGCATTTTACGTTTTACCATGGTGGTTTTTTTGTGCTTTCAGATTTTGCAGTAATACCATTTGTTTCTTCTAAATATTAAGGTTGGTCATGAACATCGACAATTTGAACGTTGAATAAATTACATACGCTCCCTTGTTTACCAGGTCCTATCTAGTTGTATGTATCGCAATGCATGTTGTGTCACTGGTCCTCTTCTACACTTCCGTTGCATCACATCTTGAAGCTGCCAACCACCATTAAACAACAAAAGAACAGTACCAAAAGACACCAATGCTAAAAAATGCTGAGGTCTGGATTTGGACCGATCCAATGCAGCACCTTGATACTTTTCCTTTTTCAGCTACTCTGTTGTGGATGGTCTGTTTGGGATTGTTGTCTTGTTGCATAACCCAGTTTGAGCCAAGCTTTAGCTGTCAGATAGATGGACTCACATTTGACTCTACAGTGCTGTATGCAGAGAACTTCATGGTCAACTTAATGACTGCAAAGTTCCCAGGGCCTGTGGCTGCAAAATAAACTTCAAATCATTAAAGGCTTGCAGTTTGTTCAGATGCAACTTTGCAAACTGAAACCATGCTGCTGTGTTCCTTTTAGAGAGGAGAGGTTTTCTTCTGGCAACCCTTCCAGTCAAGCAGTACTTGCTCATTCTTTTTCTAATTGTACAGTCATAAACGTTAACATTTAACGTGCAGTTGTAATGAGTTGTACTGTAACTCTCTGTTTTTTTGTAGTTTTCCTCTTTTGGTAGGACATCCACTCATGGGAAGATTGTTGCATTGTGAAAAGACAATATCAGACCAAGAAATCACCAACACTTCTGTTTTTATCAAGGAGGTCACACTAGCTGATGATCAGTTAATCAAGTACAGTCGGTTGGGAGCACCTGGTACATGGAAACAGCAAGTGTGTCTTTACTTTTTCACAGGACTCTAATCAGTGTTTTTTCAGATGAGTGTAAAAGATGGATGTAGTTTCTAGGTTTGTAGAAGGGAAGACGATGTCAAAGTGCCTTAAACTACCATTCTTTCTAATGACCACTTGGGGGCAGCTCCCCTGGTTGCGAAATATAGTCTGATTGTAAAGAAGTTTATTGGAAAGCAACCCTACATTCTCCTTCTTTTATGGCTTTAGTAAACACATTCCTGAAGATTTTATGGTCACTGAATACAACATGATGTTCGTTTTCTAAATTATGCTTCCATGAGAATCAAAAAAGAGGACAAAGCAAATTGGGTTTTACCTTGTGACTGATTAGTTAAAATTGTTTGAGTATCAGACAGTTTCTAACTTCAGTCCACACCTCGTTTGCAAAATCCTGTTTTAAAACACCAAGATGGTGATGCACAACCAATGACATCATCTTTTGTAGTTATTTCTCATTTCAGTCACATGATGGTTGCAGGTTAGCACCTATAGTTTTCCATTGTTCTTTCCCCCCCCTCATAATTACGCCAAAAAAAACCATCCTGTTTTTACACAGCAGTTTATAGTTCAACAGGGAACGATTACATGATACTGGATGGATGTGCTAGTTTTTCAGCCAGCTTTTGTTATTTTAAAACTCTCAGATACTCCATCATTGCAAAGGTAAGAGCTTGTAGGATAGCATATTGTTGGTCAGTAGTATTGATTAATTATTACACAACAAGCCCCCGGGCCCCAACTTCTCACTTGAATGTTTTTTGAGTTTGCGTTGGTGGTATTTGATTCCCTTCAAGGTAATTTGTTCCTTTTCTATTCTCTGTTTTATTTTGAAACATTTTTACCCAATTTGTGTTCATTCTTTATCTGCTTTTGACACTTTTGTGTCACTTTTTATTTAATGTTTAGGCTTTATTGTGATTTTACATCTCTTTGTAGAAATATGCTTTTGGTGTCATAGCAGTCCTTTTGCCCTTGTTTGCATTGTTTTGCATATATTGTTGTTGTTATAAAATGTTTTTCATCTCTTCTGTCTCTCTGCATCTCTTAATGGTTCTTCTATAATAAATACAATGAATAAATGAAATACTTCCAAACACTGACGTTTTTACTATTGCAATCAGTTCTTTTATCTTTATTCTTCTTTATTTTGCAATAAAACAATTTCAAAAGGCAGTTTATCTCCTGTCCTACCATATTTAGGGCTTTATCACTTGTTCTTCCTGATGTTTATGTTGTTTCAGATTCTCCCTTTTCCCTTTTTCTTCTTTTCTGCTATTTTCGTATGGTCCTATTGAAAATGTTAAAAGGAAAGTTGTGATGACTACATATCACATATCACAGTTTCTCCCAGGCCTAAATCCTCCCCTGGGGAGAAACATACACCACATGACAAGAATATTTAAAGCTTACCAGCTTATATGTTAGCGGTAAGATTTCGCTTTTGCTTTTTCTTCTCGTTAAATGACTCTTAACATTCCTGGCGTGCAAATGTAGAATCAGCCAAAAGAGGATAATTATAGGGGAAAATGTGAGTGAATTCACAATAGAAAAAGAAAGAATGTGTAAGAGCTGAACTTCTTGCATACATTCAGGATCGTATGACGTGCTGTGCACAAAGTTATATGATACAGTCCTAGTGGGACCGGGTGGTGGTGTCCTCTGAGGCAAGAAGTCACATCTTAAGGGCATTGTTTCGCTTCCTTATGGGCTACGTGAAAAATGTCCTATCTGCCCTGCTTTGGCTCTAAACGCTGTATGTGACCCACATAAAACAGTCAAAAGGAACAAGGGCCCCATCCTATGTGCTCACTGTTTGTACACACATCATATGTCATGCTGCACTGAGTGTCATCATTGCATGGTGGGGAAATCAACTTCCTCTGTGGGAGAAGCTCTCTGTATAATGTGCTGGATGCATCATCCCTCAGCCTCTGCGCCAACCTCAAACCACCACAATCTCTCAGTGTGAAGAAGTGATCTGTCATGCAGGCAAGGTGGCACACTGAATCCCACTAAAACATGTACTGTGAATGATTTCTTTATGTAATGGACCACATCTCACTGACACTATGTGTGACCGTTTGCTCTAAATATAATTACAATGTACCAGCACTTGCTATATCAATGCATTCTTGCATCTGTTTTTCAAAAACCCCTCCTGTCATTAACAGCCCTGGAAATATCATTTCTCACATCTACCCAGAGAATGCACAGGAAGCACAAAGTTTTCATCCGAGTGACTTCCTTCTGGTGTAATATAAACTGACAGACACCCATTATCCTTTGTCACAGCTGCCACCACACTGTGCTCCACTGGTGCTTGAATGCACACACTAATCATATGTTAAATGAGTAACAAGTAGGTTGCAATTGATTCTCTATAGATATAATGTTGTTAAGCTTTGGTCTTTAGCTCTGTATATTATCGTGGTCCCCTCCATCTATTGCCACGTTATTGTGGTGGGGGGGTTTTGTGTTTCCTGTGATCTCAGAGTTCATGTTATTGGGGGCAATTTGCCCCTGGTAGGGTTTCCTAAGGCAAATTGGTCCTGGGTTATGAGCCAGATGAAGACTGATTCAGAAAATCTATGATGACCAAAGATCAAGTGATCAGTTTACCCAGGACATGTTTATTAGGGTTCCACCCTGGAGCAAGGCACGGGGTAGGGGGCTCAAGACCATGGGACCTGGCTTGCCTGAGACTGAAGGGGCTACATGAGTCACACTCATAAAGCTTTGGTGCCTTGTGGATTAGGCAATAGCCAGAAGTGGAAGTGATAGTGGTGAAATAGACAGCTTTCAAAACTTTATGTGGCTGGTGAAGATTCTGAGATAGTACATAGCATAGTGTCTCTAAAGCTCTAAGTAATGACCGAAAGACTGAGATCACATATACCAACAAGATACAGTTAGTCTTCCTTGAACAGCTCTGAAACCACGTTCCTGGAGAGGGGGTGGACCCTGTTCCACGCTGGAGTTGTAATATGTGAAAGTCAGCAGGTAGGGGTGTATACTTGTATCCCTACAGGTTTGGTGCATGTACATTGGGGTTTTCCCAAGTGAACAAAGATTTGCTTCCCTGGCCTTTGGGTCAGGGAGCGAATCCTAACTGAAATTTGTGCATATGTATCAAAGAGAGTATCCAGCTTTCCATGAGCGACTGGGCACGGTGCTGGAAAATGCTCCACCTTGGGGCTCCATTGTCCACCATGACTTTAGTGCTCACATGAGCAACAACATTTGGAGGAGTGTGACTGAGAGGAATGACCTGTTCAGTCTGAACCAGTTCTGTTATTGAACCGCTGTGCAAAGCACAGTCTGTCCATAATAAAATCCATGTCTGAACATAAGAGCATAAGAGCAGTTGGCACCAGGTTGCAGATTGATGATTGATTTTGTAATTATTCATCAGATCTGCTGCCATATATCTTGGACACATAGCTGAGCTGTCAACTGATCCCCAACTGGTGGTGGAAGAGAAAAATGTTGGATATGCCTAATGTACCCAAAACATATCATGTGGATGTGCTGGGAGCACCTGGTAGAGCCCCCAGTCAATGGCATCTTAAATTATCACTCATCATTCAGGCAGGACCTCAACAGCATTTCAAGAGAGGCTGGAGATACTGAGTGGATCTCCTCAAACCCACTGACACGCCTTCTCTAATGGAAGCAGAGTGGACCATGTTTAGCAGTTCCATTAGTGAGGCACCTGCACAGAGCTGCCAGAGGTGAAGGGAGCTGTCAGGCTGTCAGACCACAGAGCAAGACGTCCGGTCAGTCTCAAAGCAATTCTG